>NC_068951.1:44469892-45108017 GCF_026419915.1 Harpia harpyja
TAACAGTAAGAATGAGGCAATATGATTTGGGCAATGCAAAATGTATCTTCTATTTATATAATCTCATGGATTTGGGAAATACCTCTGCACAATATATAAAAATTGGTGTGTAAAACAATAATCTTGAAGATTTTTTCTATTAAAGCCAAGTGTAAGAAGGATCCCAACATAGATATAACCTGCTCACCTCCAACTGCAGATGAAGATAAATCCCAGCTGAACAGCCTATTGAACACAGGGCGAGTACTTTAAGCTTTGTAAGACCGTGTGTATAAAGTTTTGCCATGGTTTGTGTGTTGATGTGTACTTCAAAGAGCTAGGAGCATCATCATAAATCCTTTGTCTCATTTTCAATAACAGCTTTCAAAGTCTTCACTCAGGTTGAGAAAAATACAAACACAACATACAAATACAAATACAACATACAACCTACATAAGGGGCAAAGGCTGCTGGAGAAATCTGCACTCTGTCCTTGCACTTGGAGAGTACTTTTGCATTAGATGGCAGTGGGGTCTGGAAAATAATTGCCCGGTCCTGGTTGGTGGGCATTTGATCATTTTCTGCTTGGAAAGACGAGTAAAAAATGCTCTCTTCCAACATTCAATTAGGAGAGCTATTTGGTGTCAAAGTGCTGAGGGAATTTCGTGGGACCAGTTACTGCTTCTTTATGCATAATTCTGAATTTGCTGCTCTAATGAGCCCTTCTCTATATCCTTCGTGATTGTCACTCATCTTGCTGAAAATGACTTGGCCTGACAAATCCTGTTAAGCCTCAGAAATTAAATGAGATCTGAAAATGCTTGAGTACACACCGTAGCTCCACATACTGTTCTGATCAGTAGTGTTAGTTAAGCAAGCTTGGAGGAAAGCCAATAAACCTAGAGCTATCAAACAGAGATCGCCAGAAGCAATTAACTGGGCCTGAGAATAACAGGTGCTCCCCACTCCTTAGGATCACACCAGAAACAGAGAGAATAGAAACAATTAGAGAAGATACAAGCTAATTACTTGGAGCCATCCAGGTCCGCTGGGGTGGAGCGTACAGTTCCCCCACGGTGGCAGAGTGCAGGAAGCCTTAAATGTGGAGCCGCAGGAGACAGCGAAGCCCACCCCGCAGAGCTGCAGCGTTCCCAGCCACGGTCCCGACAGCAACACCACGCAGGGGCTGGCCGACAAAGCGCTGCGGTTGTTTGACTACTGGCCCACAGAGCAGAGGACATCCGATTCATTTATTCTTCAGATGTAATTGCCAGGTAAGAGGGAAAGGTGTAGCACCTTTGTAGAGGCAGTTTCGATTCCTTAGCTCTACCCTACCAAATCCTTTTCAATATAGACTGTCAGCAGGAGCGCTATCCCATCTTCATCTTCCACTAGCCAGCTGCAAAAAGAAAACTTAAAAAATAGTATTTAGGAAAAAAAAAAAAATTACTGGACTGAGTGGCCTGTGAGATTGTCCTGTCTATGACAAAGGTGGGGAAAGTTGAAGTTAAGGGGGAACATTCGGACAAGCTTTTGGATTCAAGACCTTTCTTCAGATCCCCCAAACCAAATCATGCCTCCAGGAATTGATTCTGACAGTTGTATTTTTAATAATTTATTTAAACCAAAAGATCTCTAGTAGTAGACAAAAAAATAGTAGGGGCATCAAAAAAGTTATCTAAAGGAAAACACAGAGGAAGTTGAATTCTATAGTATTGATTTTAAAGCTGCAAAATAAAAACTGACCATTGAATATTTTCTTGCATATCGCAAGTAGATAAAGAGCACAAATACCGTGAGAATATCTAGAAATTCACCTTTAGGTCCTGACCAAGATCAACAGAAACCATAACAAGCTCATGGCAACCTCAGGGACACCCCATCTGGAGGCTGGTAGAGAACTTGAATGGCCAGACCCAGTGAGAAGCCCAAAACCCTCAGGGCCAGATTACACCAGGAAGATAATGATGTTGAATGGAAAGCTCATCTGTCTCGGTGTTTTCCTCTATTTGATAACACCTATGGCCTTTGAAAATACTTCCTTTGAGTCGGAAAGCTGATCTGCTCCTGCTGGGCTCATGGGGTGAAAATTCCCGGCCATAGCACCTCTCCCCATCACTCCCACCCACCAGCTCCCCACTCCCTGTCCTGGGTGCCAGATTTAGTCCACTCCCATTTGGGAACTAACCTGCTGGTAACTCTTTTCAATTTCAGTCAAGTTGAGTTAACCAAATGGACTTTCAAGACTGTTGTGCAGTTTTACTGGGTTAAAGAGAGTTGGAACAGTGAGGAGGAGAGCGGGGCTCCAGTGGCTGCAAGACGCGACCGTCCGCAGACAGAATTCAAAGGCAGCTTTAAAGGTCATGCAAATTAACAGTGATGTGGTCTTCCTCTGCAGCTCCGGCATGTGATTCTCATATGATTTCAGTGATTTGATGTGGGGAGTAAAGACAAGTCAGCATTTAAACCAAATGAGAATCATTATATCAAAGTGGTATCAGCCAGAAACGCTAACCGCCAGAAAACCGATTGTCCCAGTTCAGCTGCTCTAGAAGAGCCTCACCGTGCAACTGCAAGAAAAGCAACCATCTCACCAATTTTGTAACATCATTCTTTTTTTTAACACTAATAGCTCCACAGATGCAAGTTTTCAGTAAGTGCAACTACAGAGGTATACAAGTACTTTATCCCTACAGGGTGTAGCTCTCACTTTCCTTAACAATAATCCATCATTGCTAAGCTCTGCAGGCGGGTTTCTCCGTCAGGATGGACATGCACTCCTGCAGCCTGCAAATAGCTGTCCAGAGAAGACGTTACTGCCCTTCGCCCCCCACGAGACCCCGTGGCCGTGCTCACTGCCACTGCAGAGCTGTGCTTTGACGGGGAGATGAGGAGTGCTCATAAAAGCAGCTCAGCTGGGAGATGACAGAAGGTGCTCGCCTCCAGGAACTGGGCGACCCTGTGCAGCACCAGGGCAGGGAAGGTGCTGGGTTCACCCGAGCAGCTAAACCTGGAGCAGATCTGCATTACCACACGGACACCCCCAGAGGAAAGCAAGTGGCAGAGCACACCGCTGTGCAGCCTACCGAGTATCTGGTCACACTTTCAAATCTGTCTAGAGCTGGACATCAGTACCTGCATCCCTCAGACCAGAAACTGCTCTCTAGCCCTTACCAATTCACAGGCTGAGCCACGATCCTTTCCAATACTGAATGCCATATTTACGCACCTAACTACGCGGTCTGCTCAGGCGACCGAAAGACATTTGTGCAAATCCATTCAAAGCATGAATTCAGAAGCATCCCTGAAAGGTAGCATAAAGAATCCAAAATTGGGAAATAAAATCGTAATTCAGTCTGACAAATTTACAGCTCAGCGTTAGCCTTACAGTGATTTTTGCCCTTCTTCACCCCTGTTTAACCCAACTTCCTCCTCAGCACATTGTGTCGGGGTGAATCACTGCTGACTCATGTGTCCAAGTCAGATATTTTACTGCAATTTCATCTATATGAAATTCATCCAGCTGAACATGGCTTTTGCATACCCAAGATTGATTCCAGTGCAAGCATAAGCCACATTTGATGCAATATAGTGTGAACTTCAAACATTTATCACGTGCGATCCCTGCATTTCTCTGCTTTGAGTGGATTTAGGGGATTTTCTATTCCATACTAAAGAGTAAATGCTGAATGCTACGGTTATAGTAACATAACACATATTTGTCTGAATAGCAACTGCATTTTTCCACCTCATTCTTTCAAGAAAAGAAAAGAAGGAACACATGACAATGCTATTTCTTCAGTTGCTCACAGTGGTAACCAGATGCTCCTACATGGTTCATTCATTGCTCAGATACCAGTTGCACACCAGTAAGTACCGCCCCTAACATTAAATTTTGCTCATGGCAGCTCACTTTCTCACTTGTATGAGCATATATCCTTCCCCAGAACTTGTTGTCAGCCTGAGGTAAGTTTTCAGATGATAGAAAGCCAGTTTCATGTAGTTCACAAGAGCAGCACTACGTAACTAAGTCTGACAACAGCCAGATTTTATCGGGCAAACCAAAAAAAGCACACAAAGTTAACAGAATTCCCCTTTGTCTGCATATATACAAATTAACTTAGAAAAACAGAAGTGGAAATATTCCCAAACCAGCCTCACACTCTCACTCCTACAAAAGAAACCCCCCATGAATAATACAATCTTTAAAATCAACAATCCTATTTGCTACCAGAACAACCCATTTCATGCAAACAATGGTCTTTCTTTGAGAACATATGCAGTACATTCAGTGCACTTTTATATATTTATATAGAAAAAAATATATTTATAGTGCATACAATAAACACAATGTATACATACTTAAACACAAGGTCCCTGGACATCCAATCCAGCCACATTTTCAAGACAGTGACATGCTCAGTGCACACCTCAGTGACCTAGCAGACACCATGCAACTCAGGCAAAATACCCTTCCTGCACCTTCCTGACTACACATATTACAAACAGGATTAAAAAGTCTACATTTGCTCCGAATGCAGCTGCTGACAGGAGAGACAGAGCTTGCAGCAGCAAGGTAACGAACTCCACGGAGACAACACTTAAATGTTTTTCTTGAAAAGGAGGAATTCAACGTGTGAACATGTCCAGTCACTGGGGACGAGGCTCATCAGTGCCGTGCAGCCACCTCTGCCCCTCTGACACCGGTAGCATGTGTCCAGGCAGGATCTACAGGAGGTGTAAGCCTGATGCCTGGACCCCTACTGCACTCTCCCTCACTACAGCTGGTGAAACAGAAAAAATGGGCAGAGCTGAAGGAAGGCAGAAGAGTAAAGAACAAGAAGGTGATCAGAAAATTGCAGCAATGCATCACTTTTTTCTGTATTTTCAACAGTGAGTAGTCATTTAGACCCAGAGTGTATTAGGGCAATCAAAAGGCTGCTTTAACTCAACAGTTGACATTACAGATGTGATACAGACCTTATTTATCCAGATGCTGTGCCAGCGCAATTACATCAGCTGTGTATGAATTCAATAACATAAGTTAAAAGCAGTATAGGAAGCTGAACTGTCTGATGCAGTCACTGGTAAGAAGTCAGTAGCACAGCGTAACTGGCAGGAATCCTGGTGCAGAGGGTGCATATCCTCTCTCCCTGTGGGCAACTGCTATTGCTTTATATGACTCTGCCTATCCCTCTAGCCCGTCTGGGCTCAAGAGTACTAGGTGCACACTCAATAGCTGCAGGGACATAGCTACACCTCCCCAGCACATCCCTATAAGCAGCACTGAGCACACTCGGGGCAGCTGGCCAGCTTGAACTTTAGCTGTGATTAAGCAAGACCTTTCTGACTATTTGCAGATGGTAAAGTTGTAGGGATAACCTTTAACACTGGACATGCATAAAATGCTTCTCTGGTACTTCCGTGGTTGCCTCTGCACTTTGTTCCACGCAGCAACTCATAACACACATGTAAACCTGAAAATAACACGTGTAAGCCCAGACCCTACAAACATAGGCTATGCTGGATGCAGAGCATCAGCCAGGCAAAAAAATCAGTAGATAGCAATCCTACAGCAGGAGAGGGAAATCCGACAGAGTCCAGTCGGACAGGTTGTTCATTCATTGTACTTTTAGCAATAAATCAGAAGGGAAGCCAAAGCAAACTTTCAGTGGTCTCCTTTCCATCACTCCTGTTTTGAGAAAGCAGCTCTTCTCCTGGAAAAGAGAAGCCTTGCCCTTTACTGATGGCAATGCGCTTAACGTGACACGAAACCAACATTCTTGCCTTGATCTCAGGGCCCCATTTCTGACACTGCTGTAGCAGCAAGCGAAGCGCAAGAACAGCAGTGTGCATCAGTACTCGCGGCAAGACAGGAAACCTCCAGCAGATCCACCCTTCCTTCCTGCACTCCCCAGCCAAGTCACACACCCCAGGCAAGGGCAGCTCACTCAGCACCGAGAAAGCTGAAACAAGCATTCTGCAACTAAATTTAGAGTTTCTCATATAACAACCGTTTCACACAACCTCTGAAAAGCTACCTTGGGTGGAAGTCAAAACGTGAGACAACACATGGTAGGAAAACCACCCAGGTTTCTCCTTTTCATAACATTTATCTAATTCTGGTCTTTACCTTGACCTTAAGGAAATGAAAGAGGCCCAGATTTACACAAATCTTGTTTGGACCCTTGAAGCCCATTATTTATTTAGTTAGTTATTTGCAAAGAATAACCAACCTCTGAAACCACAAAACTGCTGTCTGAATGTTACAACATATTGGAAGCTTGAAACAGTAAAGCTGACATGGCAAATGATAGATCTTAGGACAACATCTGGTCCCCCTGAAGCAGGGGGGGGGTTCCCTGAAAAGAACCCAGATCCACACTTTTAACTTCGTACTCTTTTAACTATTTGTTCTATTACAAAGATAAACAAAAAGGCAGCAACAAACCCCCTGCACAGCATTACGTCTAGCAAGCAAACTTCTTCAACATAGTTAACAGTAACTATGAAGAAAGAATCTTGATCACTGTCGCATTTTTTCAAATTACAAAATGCAAACCATCCCCAGGAGCCATTTCTCCATGTGCTGGGTAAGCGATCATGTTTGGGTATTTCCTATTGACAGACCCAGTTCAAATAGGACTGACTTGTCAGGGGCCTTTATTCACAGCCACCTTCCTTCGCACCCTGCTAAGCAGAGCAGCATTTACACAAAGTGGCTAGAAAGTGTTTGTTCTTTCTGCCAGTAATAAAAAAAAACACCCTACCCTAAAACAACCCCCACACAACAAAAAACCCCTCTGGCTGCATTGTATGGCAGAGTACACAGTTCTAGGCCATGAGACTGAATTGAATCATTAAATACAGCTTGATGCTCTTTAACCCACTGGGGCTGTTGGCAGCAAAGGAAACAAGAGGTTCTGCATGCAGAGCAAATTGGCAACGTTTTCATTCCCACTCTTTAAAATTTCTCTTTGCTTTACAATGGTATCATTTAGGATCTATTTTTATTCAAATCCCTGATGAGACCGATTCAGGTCTATAAAGACCGATTAGAAATTCTTTAGCTCAGCAGGAGTATTACAGGCAAAAGTAAACAAGCTATGAGGGTATATTTTTCTTGGCTATTTGCTCCACTGCTATTAGTATTTAGAGGCAGACTGAAAAGTCACATCTTTTTCCTATAACAGCTTTTTTTCCAGGCTGATTTGCTACATAATCCAAAAAACAAATCTCTCGGAGTTGCCACATTTAGGCATACTCCAAACTCCCAACATCTGACAGACACTGACAAAGACACAATCAGCCAGAACAACAGCAACACCACTTGAATATCTGAAGCAGTCAGAGAGAAAGGTAATGCAAGCCAGCTTTTTTTTTCCCCATTTACCCTGGTCCAGCCTAACTAGCAGCTGAAACAGTATGAACGATGCCAGCGGCGTATCGGTAAATTATGAGGAGTGATGCTTTGCTGCCAGCTTGCCCTCATCCTGGCTCTGCATCATGCAGCCAATGCTGTGACATCCTTCTGGAAAGGCAGATCTGGGGGAGGATGGGGACACAAGACACGGCTGGCTCCCCTGGTGCCACCAGACGCCTGCCCTTGGCCAGCAGCAGCGGCTAGCACACGGTGCCGGGCAGCTTGCCGGGGGGACATGCAGCAGCAATAGGATGCAACAGCCCAACGTCACTTCATTTTCTGACATTGATGGCCACTTAAGAACTGCCTAACTGTCATCAACCATTTAAGATTTTTTTGCGTTAGAGGCAGCATACACTGTAACTTCTTCTGGGACTGACCTAGGAGTAAGAAGTCCTGCAGCACATTCAGCGATCCAGCTAAGCAGAAAGTCTTTTCTGCACTGTTACGTTCACAGGCAGACCCAGTGCCGCTGCGCTGATCCCTGCAGAGGAGTGGTGTGAAGAATTTTCTGCAATGCTTCACAAACAATTCTAATGGGAAATTATCTCTACAGCCAGTAGGATGAAACTGTGGGAAACATCTACAGAAGCTACTGTGTTAGGAAGCCTAAGGCCTTCCAATAACCGAAAACTAGAGGATGTTTTCTCTGTTCCTGCCCAAGACACAAGTCTTCCATTGGCAGATGAACTGCTCAGAGGACCGCAGGAATTATTCCGACTTCTATCAAAACCAGAGTCTACTCACATCATCTTCTTTATTAGAGGGAATAACAATATTTTACTTCAATTTCACATCCTTGAGTTTCTTGTGTCTTTTTAGCCTCACGCCAGTTGTCAGTCACACTGGTATCTGCACAGATAGAAGCGACATACGTCTCCTTTTTACATTCTCAAGCTCCCTGTCTGTTCTACACCTGCATCAGCCCCACTAGGAAGGCATCCCACCACCACGCACTTGGTCGCTGCATGTGGAAGGATGCAACAGGTATTTCAGTTGCAGGGACTGATTTTAGAAGAAGAGCTGCCCTTGGTTCTTGCCCATCTGTCAGCCCAAACGTGGCTCTGGACAGCTGGCAGCACACAGAACTTGGTGAAACTCTCACACTGCAAAGCCCACCATATGGCAGTCCTCATGGTTAAGTTTTACGAAGGTTAAGTTCAACAATCTCCAAGAAAGTAGAGCTGATGCTGTTCAAAAGTGCCAAATTCCCCCACAAGCTCAAGTTCACAGAATTGCAGACAGTTGCTGTCTACCTGAATTTTTAAAAGGGAAAAAGATATCATGGCTAAAAGCTTGTGAAATAGAGAGGCAGAAAAGGGTAAAAATTTGTAACTGCCTGTGACATACATTCCAGGAAAAAGAGAAAACGTTGCAGCAGATGCTTTGTCCAGAGATGCCACCGAGTGGGAGGCCCAGCACTAAAACTAGGCTCTGCTTCCAAGTTGCTGCTAGTCTGCAGAAATACAGAAGATGGTCTGACTCGCCTCTCCAAATGTGTCCCTGTTGCTGGCAAGTTTTCTGCAGCAGGAGCTGGAGCGTAGGGAGCTGCAAATCAAGGACAGACAATGGAGTAACATTGCCTCTTCCTTCGCTCTGCATGGGTGCCAATGGACAAGGAGGTATCAGGGCATCAGAGAAGCCCTTCTTCATTTCCTACTGTCACATTTGGTGATGTACTTTCTGGTTCTCCTGAAGAGAACAAAAATGGTACAAGCACCAGTGTAAAAACTAATAAAAGCACTAGAGGACTCAAAGACCATGACACAGGATCCCTGACAAAACTTGCTACTTTAAAATCAAAAGCTCATCAGCCATTTCAGCACATGCAGCTTGCATTTCTTCTGTGTCCTGTATTCTTAAGTGAGTATTGTCTTAAATAATTCAAGCTTAGTAATCTGCCAGTCTGATTAAAAACATTGAAAACAATTTTATACTGCTCTCTGAAAGACATTAACAGCTGTCTCTCCTCATTGCTGAAAGACTGGGATTTACATATTGAGTCCTAAACCCGAGTCTAAAATTTTAGGCTTTAAGTCAAATAAAAATAAAAAAGAAAAGGAAGAGAGGGCTGATGATGACAAAAATACTTATCTTGCAATATTTTGATCATTCACGATTTGGAAGACATGTGAAATAAATTAATGGGAGTGTCCTGTTTTGGAACAAATTACCGTGGTGATGCACGCCTTCGCAGCATTCCCAGAAAATGCCATGGCTGCCTCATCTTTCCTATAAGCAAACGTAACAGAACTGCAGCTACATCACATTATTTTTAGAGTAAACTTAAGCAAAACCTTAACCCAACTTCAACAGTATTAGACCAGAAACCAGTCTGTCTCTTAGGAGTCAGACCACAGCTGTAAACCAGTATATGTCTGCTTATGTACCAGACCCGTTCAGATTAGCTCAGAATATGACCTTCCAGCTTTAGGTTGAGGGTGTTCTGCCTAAAATAAGTTAAGCAACAGAAAAGGAACACCATGAAACAAGTAGCAAAGAAAACTTTTAGAAATATGGCACTTCTGATAAAAATCCAAATGCAAAACCTAGTGAGACAAAAAATGCTAAATTGGTCTTTTTGAATTGGTTAGTTACCACAGCCTTGATCACCTAGCATAATCTGATAGGAGCTGCATGTAAATCAAATTTCTGCTGCATAGCACTCTCAATAGAGAGAGTGCGTATATATCTAGTTAGGCATATAAAACAGGAATTTCTGATTTATTATGTGTAGCTCCTAGGTGACTGCCAAGTCACCAGAATATAGTATATATTGTATGGGTGCAATCTGAACAAAGAACCTGTAAACATTCATAATATGCAAACCTTCATCCACCCAGCAAATGCCTTCTATAAAATCAAACTCCTTCCTGTTTTCTATCAAAGAAAGACTGTCACCAGCAGAAATAATAAATCATATTCATGCCTCATGCTGAGGAAAATCACTATGTGACTTAAATGGCCCCAGAGTAGGCCCCTGTTACAGTGGGGGGGGTTGACCCTGGCTGGACACCAGGTACCCACCAAAGCCACTCTATCACTCCCCTCCTCAGCTGGGCAGGGGAGAGAAAATATAATGAAAGGCTCATGGGTCAAGATAAGGACAGGGAGAGATTACTCAGCAATTACTGTCACAGGCAAAACAGACTCGACTTGGGGAAAATTAGTTTAATTTATTGCCAATCAAACCAGAGTAGGGTAATGAGAAACAAAACCAAATCTTAAAAACACCTTCCCCCCACCCCTTCCTTCTTCCCAGGCACAGCTTCACTCCCAAATTCTCTACCTCCTCCCCACGAGCAGCAAAGGGGGATGGGGAATGGGGGTTACGATCAGTTCATCACACATTGTCTCTGCCACTTCATCCTCTTCAGGGGCAGGACTCCTCGCAGTCTTCCCCTGCTCCAGCGTGGGGTCCCTCCCACTGGAGACAGTCCTCCACCAACTTCTCCAACGTGGCTCCTTCCCACGGGCTGCAGTTCTTCACGAACTGCTCCAGCATGGGTCCCTTCCCCAGGCTGCAGTCCTTCAGGCACAGACTGCTCCAGCGTGGGTCCCCTGCAGGGTCACAAGTCCTGCCAGCAAACCTGCTCCACCGTGGGCTCCTCTCTCCGCAGGGCCACAGGTCCTGCCAGGAGCCTGCTCCAGCGCGGGCTTCCCACGGGGTCACAGCCTCCTTCGGGCATCCCCCTGCTCCGGCGTGGGGTCCTCCCCGGGCTGCAGGTGGAGACCTGCTCCACCGTGGACCTCCACGGGCTGCAGGGGGACAGCCTGCCTCACCGTGGTCTTCCCCACGGGCTGCAGGGGAATCTCTGCTCCGGCACCTGGAGCACCTCCTCCCCCTCCTTCTGCACTGACCTGGGGGTCTGCAGGGTTGTTTCTCTCACATATTCTCACATTGCTGCAATTGAGCAAGTTTTTTTTCCCCTTCTTAAATACATTCTCCCAGAGGTGCTACCACTGTCACTGATGGGCTCGGCCTTGGCCAGTGGCAGGTCTGCCTTGGAGCCAGCTGGCATTGGCTCTGTCGGACATTGGGGAAGCTTCTAGCAGCTTCTCACAGAAGCCACCCCCATAGCCCCCCCGCTACCAAAACATTGCCACGCAAACCCAATACGTATACCAACTCAAGTTAGTTCCAAAATCAGATCATGGTCAACTAAAAAAAATACTATATTGCAGTAGTTCATCTCAAAACCAAGAAAAACATGGGTTTGATAAGATGCATTAAGCATGATTTTAATTTTGACTTTGTATTTGATAGAGGAAAAAGTGATCATAATGTCAAACATTCAGACACCATGCATATACATTTCTAAAAATCAAATGCACAGAAAGGAAAACTATTCTTCCCTCACTGTGGAAATAAATCTTATTGTGGAAATGAGATCTAAGTACTCACACACCTGGTTCTGAACGACAGCATCTGACAAGTGACATCAAACTTAAAGCCTGGATTGTCATTTAGTGAACAAGGAGGGAAAAACAACAGCATGTTACGCAAACCAGAAAAAAAAAATCATTAAAAACTTTGCTATTATTGAATTTATGGGAAAGGACTCAGATATCCTAAAATGATCACAATGTTGTGTGGGAAGAAACCACCTTCTCTACTGGTAGCTAAACCCCAAAAATAACATAACAATTCAAACTACACAGAAGGAGAAACAGTTCCAATCTAAGGTTGCTCAGCCAATTAAAAAAAAAAATGGTGCTTTAAATAAAAATAAGAAGTAGTTTGATTTTTGTTCTAGCACCTTCACATTTAATTTTGATCAATTTTTAAATTGAAAATAAGATGTCTTAAAGCAAAATATTTTTAGCACTTCCTAGATGAAACTTGGTTTTGAAAATATGAAACAAAATGCTTTTGATCTTTTCCCCTGTGTCCTCCCCCAACCCATGCAAACTGCTCAGTATATTCGGCTTAGATTGTGGAACAGCTTTGGTCCTTTTTTTCACCCCCGCATTCATAAGACAAGTTGAAAGAAGAACCTTTCTTACACCAGGTCTTCTGTGGTTATGCTAAAACTGTCCATTAGATCCAGCATTTGCAAAACATTCCAGTTATTCCCACACGTAAACTGCTCCCATCAGCTGCGCAGGTTTTTGGTTTTGAATGAAATGTGAATCCCAGTAGCCAGATTAGGAATCCTCCTTTCACACCACACTGTGGTAATCATAAAAGAGACTAAATTGGTCCCAATCATTTGAAATGCTGTATGAAAAGTGATTCCAGTTTTTACAGTTGAACGTGATTGGCAATATTACTGAAAGAAAAGTGAATTATTAAGCCCTCTGAAATACCCACAATACGTTATAATTGGATTCTCTCACCTCCACCCATCCTCTCTTACCGGGCACACTGCCCTCACTCTGTACTTACCCATTTACATAAGCAATCACCATTTTCTGGTAAACTATCATTTCCTTTCTCTACACTTTTTTCAAGAGATTATAGTTAGCTCCAAGCAGTTCAGCACCTTTATAATTAGGGGGAAAGCCTCAAAAAGAGGAGTGACGATTGTGACAAACAGGTGCCCAAAAGGCAAAGAACTAAGAAAGGTTGAGACTGCAGAAGCTTGCTGCTCACCCTGGGAGAGGACCACAGCTTCAGCAGCCCTGCACTGAGGTCAGTACTTTGAATACCAGGATGCCTAAAAGTGAAGTGAAATCTTTGTGCACCCAAACCTGACTTTAGTCTGTCCGGGGAGGCAAGATCCTGAGCTGGTGTAAATGTGATATCCTGGGCCATGCTGCGGTTCAGCCCCGGAACCCAGCAGAATCACGGTCTCTCCTCATCTTTTTTGTTTGGTTGTTAGTTTTGTGTATGCCTGATTAAAAACTGCTGGACAGACTCCCTAATAATGAGGACTGCCTCATCTTTTGGTATTTCTGTACTCTAGACCAAACCTCCTTCTCCTCGCTCTTGTACCTTTCTGTTGTTTTCCTACAGAAGCAGCATTTTATTGCTGTCAGCCCCCTCCTGTCTCGAACAGTCACGCTCACATCTCGAATTTAACACAACTCCTGCTGCCGTGGGAAGCACAGAGCATCCAAGGTCAGCTGCAATTAAAAAATTCTCAGTGTTAATTTTCAGGCCAGCTGTAATCGCAAACACTTTGACTATTTATCCACTCCATGCAAGTGTAAATCAGCCTTTCCTTGCCTTTTCATTTTTTAAGAAAATCAACCCCTTTTTCAATAATCCCAAGAATCATTCATTGCTTTAACTGTCAACAGCATGGCATTAAAAAAAAATTACTGTTCAGTAACAAAATGACCTGCAGTCCTATGCAGCCAATTCATGAATAAGATAAGCTATAAAAATTCACCAGCCCCACCACACAGGAGAGGAGCTGGTGGATCTAGGACATTTCAAGGTGCCAGGAAAGACCCTGCTGCCCCGGAGGTCTGAACGGACCTGAGAAAGACCAAACCGCTGTGTGGCTTGAAGGAGGTTTACAACAAAAGCCTCATCCCGGGCAGACAGCAGCGACAGCAGCAACCTCTCAGAAAAGCTGGTGCAACTTGACAAAAAAGATTACTAAGGAAAGAGCCTGAGTTTGAGGTAAAAAAGGAATATGGGCGGCTTAGAATAAAGATTAGCATTGGTAAAAATAAAGAAAAAAGGCAACGTTTTCACCAATCCTCTCTCATGCCCCTTATTTGCATTTTCCAATGCCAGCTCGCTGATACAACATGGAAACGGTTTGACCAAGTGATGTATCTGCAGGTTTCTATGGTGATCAGCACATAAATTGCCTGCCCAGCCGTGTGTGAAAGAAACCATCCGTTTCAGAAACTGCAAATTCTATGCAGAGAGAAAACCATTCCCTGAATTGGGGTATCAGAGGATTGTACTGCATGACAGAAAGCCTAGCGCTTATTTACCAAGCTGGAGATTTCTATACTATTGGTATAGAAGCGTGGCACAGTGCAGTTAGGTGATAATTCAGAAGAGGACAAAAACCCCTATACAAAATAATCCTAATTACCACTAAATAATTACACTTCATAACATCATTTGAAGATACTGATACACACAAAATACATACAAAATATTTCTAAATATCTGAAATATTGAGCTACACAGTAACACTTGAAAACCCTGTAAAGAGATAAAAATTGGCTGATTACACATGGCTGCTGGGCATGTTACTCCCCCAGATGCGCCTGCGAAAGGGAGAGCTTGGAGCTAAATCCTTCGGGAAACTGCCAGGCTCCAGCCAGGATTTTGGAGCCAGTTAGACACTAGAATGTGTGACAGGAGCTTAGACTTTTTTTTTTCGTTTCACACTCTTCTTGAAAAAGGTGCCTTGAAAATGTTTGCCATCTACCCCAATACAGACAAAACGGCTCCACACAACCAGCAGAGAGGGTGCCGACCCTTTCCACTTTGTAAAGGTAGAGATGTGGAGGATTTTTCACATTCCTTAGGGAGCCTTCACCTACAGTAGAAAGAAAACAGCAAACGAGGATCTTTACCAAATTCGACGGGGAAGATATAAAGGCCTTCAAAATGATGCTAAGACTAATTCTGACAAAGTGAGATTATTGTCATCATTATTATTAAAAAAACGAAACGTAGGACCGAAAGAGTTGTTGGGAGATCTGAAGCCAGTAAAAGGTGCCCTGGAGACATGGTGAAATTCCTGTACTGAAGCTTGTGCTTTCTTTTATGGAGTATAGTGGTCTGAGATTCTGCCAGTCTCTTTAATTAAATCACCAAACGTTGGAGGAGAGCAGAAAGGGCTGGTTTATGCCGGTATCTTCATTCCCTTGAATTTCTGTCCTGGCCTTAATCCCAGAACAAGTATGCTTGACAAAAGTAAACTATGGTCAAATACAAATGATCAAAGTAAACACCAGGAATAAACCATAAATAGGAATTTCTTTCAAGTTTGAGGGAATCCCTCCACTGGTTTCCCATCAATACATCAATAGATCAACTCCAGTTCCATCAAAAATCAAATTATGATCTAAGCATGAGCATCTTATTTGTAGCACTCAAAGTCAGCACCCAAATATTGCACAGAAAGCTTTCACCATCCACCCAGAAACCCACAAAACTGATTTTACAAGTAGGTGGAGAAAGATTCCATGCATTATTTTCCTATTGGAAAAAGACGGTTTCTTTCCAGTTCAGCAAGCAAAATTCCCTGCGGTCGAGCCCCCTGTCACCAGCAGACGGAGGTGGGCAGCCCTGCAGCAGGCGAACACAGCAGCCCTGGGCCAGCCCCAGCACAGGTCACGCACGCCACCAGCCCCACAACCTGGTGGGCCACCACGGGGGAGGCACAAGCTGGCAGGTAATGCTAAATTTCTCCAGGGAACGTTTTGATTTTGATCAGGCATGGAAAGAAAACACTTTGAAATAAATAAGCATATTCAGTGTAGTAAATAATGATTTCAAAAGAATATACGTATATTTTTACTAATATTTAGTTCACCAGGGGAGCAACACGCTTACTATTTCTGCTTGCATGGCATGAAATATAAAAATATTGTACCTGAAATTTCCACCTGAAATTCCAGGCACTTCCTGAGCACAAAATATTTTCCACTTCATTGTGTGGAAACTAAGTGTAAAAAAACCCCCCAAACAAACCTGAAGTTTCATACCACACCCTGTTTTTGACACAACAGCTTCTACTCCCCTTTTCTAAATTGCCCTCCTCTCCCCATTACCTGCTCCACTATTTTTTTTTCCCCGAGCAGGGAGCTATGTGCCTTCCCCAGCACAGAGGGGTTAGCCTGCACCAGCAGAGCTAAAAGGCCATGTCTGTCAAGAGCAGACATGGAAAACAAATTGGCACTTTTATTACATCAGAAAAACAACTTCATACATGTACTTATCAATGAACACCCAAGTTGACAGTAGTTATTGTGAAGAGCTAATTTAAGAAATTAAAGCTAAGAGGAGGTGTTTTTTTTTTCCTTAAAGTAAGTATGACTTATCTGTGTTAATGAAACATCTAAGAATTTAACAGTGGACCTCCAACAGCAAGTATCAGCTCCACTCATAAAAATAGGGCAAGCAACAAATGGTAAAAAGGAATTAAATTCATGTACTTTGTAACTAGCTGATCGTATAACCTATGTAGAAGGCTTTTGACTTTACGTTCACCGTCCTTGAGAACAACATCATGAAATCTTGTCTTTAAAAAAGTGTTAGTCCCTTTCAGATCTTTATGATGCTGAAAAAAAATCTCAAATCCTCACTGCCACACACTTTAGGCAGAAGCACTGATTCCATTTATTTGGAGTATTCCCCAAAAGGAAAGTGTGGATAATAAAAATGAGCACTGGCAACAAGACAAACCTCGTTAATCGACATAGACTAAGTCACTGCCTGGCACTTTTCAGCTGAGAAAGCATCAAGTACCACCCTCTTGAATATCTTCGCCTGTACCCAGGACTATTTGCCAATAGACGTGGCTGACTTGGAGGGTAATGGGCAAACAGCAGGAGTTAACACACTTAGTGCCTTTTAGGAATCAAACCTGGAATTTGTCAGTTCAAATACAACTTGCAGTAGATGGTGATCTAAGTTTAAAAAAAAAAAAAGTTTACTCTCAGTTTTTCCACAAACAGGCTTTGAAATGCCAGCCAGTTCTGTTTTACCCTATTATGGAGAAACATATATGCCAACTCCTAAAACATATTAGGAAATTAGTATGGCTGAGAAAAAGGATATAATATACACAATGATTTTCTTTTCCGAAGCCAATTACTCTAGCTCCCAAGCCTGAATTAAGCAGCTGCAAACCTTCAGAAAACAGCTGCTCCCGTAACCCCCTTCTGCACGCTCGCTGACTCTGCCTGTACGCAACTCCGGGGTCCCAGCCCGGAGCAGGCGGCTGCAGTGCAGACCAGGAACCCCCAGCGTGGCCTTTCCGAGGTCACTCTGAGCATCATTTAGTCACCCACGGCCACACGATGTCCATGTCCTCCCACGGGCACGTCGGTAGTTTTATATTTTGTAAAACGCCATGCGATCCCAGTGCATAGCTAGGAGGAAAGCGAGAGACTTGGGCTCCATCAGACACTTCCCACATCACCAGCTTGCTGGGGAGCTTAGATTTGCTGTCCGTACAGTCTCATACAAAGAACCATTAACTACCAGCATCTCCCAACACCGTCATTTTATCACGCTTTTACAAACAGCACCACTGTATGAAGACACATACACCTCCTGCTAAGATGTGGGACCTGATGAACACACAGCCAAAAGGTATCGCCTTCTGGGAAACCTGCTTGCGCAAAGAAATGAAACTCAAGTACGGAGCCATAGCACCACTTCTGCTACCGCAGACATGCCTAAAAAACCACAGAAGATGCGTGTATTCAAGATGCCCAATCGATCAATAGTAGAAATCAGTAGCTCGTAAACAAGAAATCTATAAATTTCTTTAGCATTATGTTCCAAATAAGTCAATAAATATAAACCTTTTAACAGATAAAGGGAAGTCAGTCATGTGCTGACTGCTTTTAGTCAGAATGCTTAAACTCTGAACATTAATCGCTGTTTTTTTCTTAAAATTAGAGACTGGAAGTTCCATTACTATTGCACAGAGCTCAAAGACCGTATGTCCCACTCCATGCTCCCAGTGAGCACATTTCAATTCATCAGCTAGATTATTTTTTCAAATCAAGGCAGAGCTTCTGTCACGTGTCGCTTGTTCTACACCCAGTGAAATTAGCAGTGACTGGAATAACCCATGATTGGAAATTTAAATTATTTATAACCTTTCTGTAAACCTCTTAAGCTAGTCACTTAGTGCTGCAGCATTCACTGCATTTGCCATTATGCCAAGGAAGACGATGACACTCTGCCCTCAGGTGCTGGAGGCATCGGGCAATGCAGAATAATCACTTCTGCAGCCACCCATCTTTGTGAGGTGTGCAGTGGGGGAACTGAAGGTGGCTGCAGCTGAACAGAGCATTCACCCGCACCAAATTCAGACATAACATGTGCTTCCTTCTTAGCACCCCCACATATGAGTTTAACCACTGTTTTTTTCTATTGGGGTAGAATGGGAGGAAGCAGAAGTATGCGTGTGTACAAGCGAAGAGGTGAGGAAGCCGAGAACAGTGAAGTGTGCTGAGATCTTCAAACTTTTTCTTCTACAGCTACAAAGGGAGCAGGCACAATCATCCACCAAAAAGACAAATGAGCACAGCTTCTCTCACAAGACACCACTAACACGGCGAGGTGGGAGGCTGGCGCTGCGAGCAGGGTGAGGCTCCATTGCTCTTTGCTCTTCAGCCTCACAAGTTTCTGCTGGAAACAAGTTGAACTGATGCCTGTGTGAAGCTGACCATGCAGAACGCCTACGGGAGAGACAAGAGTCCCATGAGATGACGATCACCTTCCCAGGGAAGGGTTCCAATTACCAGACTACAGGTTTTCTGGAGGGGGACACCCCAATGCCTGCCAACGGAGCTGTTCTGTTCCATAAGGCGTAATTGCAGCCCTGCAAAGCTGCAGCAGCAGGCAGGAGCACCGTCCCATCAGCCAGAGCTTATTTCAGCCCCGCCAGGCAAGGGAAACATAAACTTCCTAACAATCACTGCAGCCTTACGGGCAGCAAAACAAGAGACTGGCATACTGTCTTCCAGAGAGAGTTTGCATAAATCAAAATGTGATTACGCTACATTTTGTATGTTAGATTTTTCCACAAGATGGTGAAGGACAGAGATGTATAACCTGTTTTGCATTGGTAATTGAAATAAATTATCATAATCCTCCCAGAGTCCTGCAATCACTATTTTTTAGATTGAAGCTTTCCTGAGGGTTCTAAAAAAATATTTTCTTTTTCCATAAGGATAGTTATTAGACTTAAAAATAATACCTATCCTTGAATGAAAGCTGGAGCCACAACTGAGTGTGCACCCTGTTATAATGCCGTAATGCAGGAATGAAATATTCCCTTTTCCTATACTCTGCTGGATCAACCTTTTTTGTTAACTTGATGAGCACTGTGATGGATCATCACAAAGGCCCTTTTTGAAGTAAGTGTGTTTAATCTTTCAAAGAGATTGATTTGAAATTGACCCAGTTTCAAGCGAATAAAAATTATAACAGTTTCAAATTTATTCAATTTCAAGCCTACTCAAATCATATGTTTTACATCTAACCTTTGGATCTGAGTGAGAAATATTTCCACTTTTCTTCAAAGAGTGGAGGGTGGGGCCACCCAAAGGAACTAATACTTACTTCTCTTTTCAAAGTTTCTACAGTACAGTGTAGTACTTATGCCAAAGCAACACAGAAGTCTTGCTTCCTGAAGTACAGAACTGCAATTTTTTTAAATTTTAGAATACATATGTTTTGATATATGTGGACCATACACCTCTGCAGTGACCCACAGACTCCAAAGCTCACAAAGTTCATCTGTTTCTGAACGCAGAGAAGGCAGAAGGGCAGGAGGGAAAGGCAAGCTCAGGGCACCTTTGTTCTCCCTCCAGTTCTGACATAGTTCAGGGGCTTATGTAGCTCCTGGCATCAGCCGTAGAATTAAAAAAAAAAAAAAAAAGGCTTCATCTAACTTATGCTCTTTTGATACAGCATAGAGCAGCTGCAGAGAAGAGCACTTAGGATATAACCTCAATACTTGCTTTTGGACATCATGGACGTTCACCAGGACTGCTCCAGCTGCGATGCTGCTCATCCCACGGGGCACCATAAGGCCTTGCAGTGCAACCAATTCAGCTTTAAAAGATTAGGGCAACAGACATTGCTGCGCTCTCAGGTGCCTGGTGAATTACTGCAGAGTAACCACCCAGTAAATAGGTATGGTTTTACACAGCCAACTCGCATCACCAAATAACCAGCATGCACCAAGCTCAACACCCAGCCAGTAGATAACCCCTGCACCTGACCAAGGAGCACTGGGAGCATCAGAAACAGGAACAACCTGCAGGGACCCTGAGCGGGTCCTGGAAAACCATATAGCCACATGGAAACAGCATTGCAGGGCACTGCTTTTTGCATGGGAGAGCACACCCAGAGCAGGACCCGTACCTGAAAAGAACCCAGGGTGCTTCTCTTCCCGGCTGGCCACTAGCGCAAGTTTTCCATCTTGTCTCTGCTTTTCTTTTCCCCCTCTCTTTTTTCTTTTCTTTTTCTTCTTCTTCAAATTGTCACCAAAAGGAACTTTTACTGTTACAGTCAATGTATGCCATCAGCCACGCAAATAAACCACTGTGTCTGTAAGCCTGTCTCCACATCCCTTGGGCAGCATAGGGAAAAGTGTTCTTCTGTCATTTTCACAACAAAAACGCTGTTAAATGCAAACTAGATCTAGGAGAGGTTTTACACTGTAAGCGTCCCAGCATCCCAGTCAGCCAGCACGCAGTATCTGTGCTCTCCTGCACACCGGGAGACCTTACCGCTCCCTACAACTACCCGAAAGGAGGTTGTATTGAGGTGGGGGTTCGTCTCTTCTCCCAAGTAACAAGCAACAATAGGACGAGAGGAAACGGCCTCCAGTGCGCCAGGGGAGGTTTAGATTGGACATCAGGAAAAATTTCTTCCCCAAAAGGGCTGTCAAGCACTGAACAGGCTGCCCAGGGAAGCGGTGGAGTCACCATCCCTGGAGGGATTTAAAAGACATGTAGATGTGGCGCTTAGGGACGCGGTTTGGTGGTGGACCTGGCAGGGCCAGGTTAACGGTTGGGCTTGATGATCTTAAAGGTCTTTTCCAACCTAAACGATTCTGTGATTCTATCAGATCGATTAGATAACAGTACAAAGATAAAAGGTCGTCTAATGGCTGTGAATTATGAGTACGAACAAACCTTATTGATACTAAAATATAACATATTATAACTTCTGACAGAATGGGAGGAAACAACTGTACAAAATGAAAAAATAATTATACAGACCTATTGCCATTTCAAGATGGCATTCACAATTTACATAAACCCAGTATCACCTCAAGATAAGAAACACCCATAGAAAAAAAGAAAAATAGTAGTAGTTTACATTTTAGACATCTGAAGATCCAACTAGAGGCAAAGGGGAAGGCTTTTTTAAAAAATGAAATTACAACTTTAAAAAGGACAAAAATCACACTACTAGGTGCCTGTGAAATATTTAAAATGCAGACTGGGGTTAATTTCTGCTCTCGTTTGCTTAATAAGGCTCTGATTTCAATGGGGTTACAAAAGAACAGGGAATTCAGCATACATATATTTATAGAATCAGAGAACAAGTCAAGTTCAGATTCATAATAGTGTAAGTCAGTACACAAATACAATTTCAGTCATGAAGTTATATTAAAAATCCTATTGCAGGTAATTAGGATACCTAACACATTTGTTTAGAGTTTGTTTACATCCTGGAATAATACAGCTTATGTCTTTGTATTAGCATGCACAAACACGCTTGTCAAAAGAACTCCAGCTACCCATCAATTAATTTCTGTTAACTACTCTAAGTGCTGAAAAACCCCAAGTGATGATAAAGGAAGTCAGTGTCTTACAAACACCTGAAACAAGCTGCGACCAGGTGCACATTGAGCAATTCCAATCTATCATAAAGTCTGTAAAGAATCCAAGAACATCTATCCTTGAACTCATAGTATTTCAGTCTAGCCAGGTTTGGCTTCCTTATCACAAGAAATACAGAGGTAAGACATAAACTAGAAATTTTATTCAGACAGCACTGACCACAAACAATTCAGACAAGTTCGACAGGTTGCTATCCCTACATCTGGTAAAAGGCTGCACACGTTTAATAACCACAGTGATTTTCTGGTTTAGCAATGCTGAAAATTAAATTGTGCCAGGTCAAAAATGCCTGAAAAGCAGCAAGAAAGCTCTTTTTAGGTGCTTATAATTGGCTAAATAAATATGTACCTAAGTTTCTACCCTACTGGTCCGATATTCAGTGAGTGTAGGCACCCAATTCCTGATTTTCTATGCTCAGAGTAGAAAAATGTGGATGTTTTCCAAATTGTGGATACCATATACAACTTTGTATGTATGCATAAATATTTATGCTCAGAAATCTGTAACTTTCACTACAGCGGTTGAAGTATAGTAGTACTGTAAGTGAATAAATATCTAAGTATCTGTGAACACTCTAATTCACTCCCAGGCTGACCTAGTTCTTTGGTAAATAAGCTTTTTCAAGCTGTTTCTCTGCTGAGAGTCCAGGCCTTGGAAATACCTTAAACATACAGTGTTCTCCTTAAACTTGTTTTCATTGCAAAAATACATGGAGTGCATGGCACATGTTTCTAGAATCTAGGCAGCTTGTGCTATACAGTAATTCAAGTGTGAATCTCCTATTTTTTCCTTTAATTGAAGGAAAAACCAAAAGATCCAACAACGAAAGAGAAAGCAAACCCCACACTAAAGCAAACATAATATTTGAAATAAGAAACCCGGCAGAAAATAGCCAATCTGGAACGTGGCAGAATATTCTGAAAAGGAGAGAAATCAAGATCTCAAGCATTAGAAACTTACTCAAGTACTTCATTAGCATGCTTTCATCTCAACTTTGTTAATCATCAAGTAAACTTGGCAGCAAACTCCCAATACTAAATTGAGGTACGTAATATTACTGTAGTTCATTCAAGGAATGAGCTTATCGCTAATCTCATCCTTAAATACATATGGCTCCTAACTATCTTGAGTCACATTGTAACCATCATCATTATAAAGTTCCACACAGTTTAAAAGATATTTTGGTGATTAGTGGTGTAGGGAAGCTATGAAACTCAGTATAAACTTACAACATCAAAATCATCCTTGGTGAATAACACACTCATCGTGCAAACTTTCTGTGTGCTTTCGAATCTGCTTAGCACCACGGGGGAGGGAATATCTGCAGCATACATGCACAGAACGGTATTTACACCTGAAACAGAAAAATTCAACCCATCTTCTCCCAAACTACCCCTGCCCCCAGCAAGACGTCCTGCTTCCTACCCTTCCACACAAATCACATCTGGCATTTAGCAAACCTGGCAACATGTGTCCTGCTTCCAGCCTCGCACCACAAACCCAAACCACAGTCCTCCATCGCAGATTCCTGTCCTACCTAGCCAGCATTTTACTAGCCCTACGCTGCTACTTCTTGATCACTTAGATCTTTCTCATAAAAATGCAGGGGAGGTGCATTGTTTAATACACTGCATGTCATGGACATGTATGTACAATAACACGCCAAACTTACTTTTATTACAGATGTAGAAAATACTGAATGTGCATTCAATTTCTCATCACTCACAAGAGTCTAAAGCACCAGACCTCATCGCTGTATTAGGGTTGGTGAGCAAGGGGAAGAAACTATGATTCAGTAAAGGAACTTGAACAGAAGTCACATTATATGTTTCTTAAGAAACACAAAAAGATTCACTGTTTTGACGTCTAAAATATATCTATTTTATGCACATAAGGAAATTATTTTCAGGATATCTGCAGAAGATTTATCTTTCAATCCACCTTTCTGGACGAGCAAGAGTGGATACAATGCACACGCATACTTCTTCCTCAAAATGCCAAACTATTTTCCTCTGAGCGTGCTGGACACCACTGCTATACGTTAGCCATAGGAGTATGCTGTAAGGTCTCCGTTCACCTTGCAGGAAACAGTTCTTTGTTTCTGCTTTCCCAGAACAAACCTATAACGAACACGTAACACTGAAGAGCAAGGAGTTGCATGTATTGTATGGACGCTCAGTTTCAAGTATAACTCCAACAATGGATACACCCTCTCAAATGTTTAGACCTGAGCCAGCTTACCATCCCAGTGGTTTGATAGTGTTCAAATAGATAGATTTGATAGATATCAAAACCAGTGTTTTGATAAGCAATCACTTCATTATCACTGCATCATCTGGGCTCCCTCCTCTCCCATGCAGCCTACAAGAGGAAGAATGCCAGAGCTCCAAGTGAGCAACAGAGTCATGAAGGCAGCCCATGTCTGACAAACACCCATGGCAGCAGAAGGATCACATAGTTTTTTTCACTATAGGCAAAAAAAATGGAATGGCACAGCTTGTCATGCAGCAGCGAAGAGAAGGGGTAATCGTCTCCCGTCTAAAAGACTGTCTATTCTGAGAAACAAGAAGTCACCTGTAAATTCAAAAAGTTACATTACACATTCATATTCGCATCATCGTAATTTTTCAAAACAGAAGCCTGGATCTTTTCATTCTTTACCTCCCATAAGGCCTTCAGTAAGTAAACAGACCTTCACTTCATGCCTACCATGTCTATCGATCCCTACAACATGGAGATATTTATAGTACTAAGTTAATATAAATATTAAATCATATTTAAACACATCCTCTACCCAGTGATAACTATCACAATAATAAATAAATCTTAGAATATTTAAACAAACCAAGGTCGGTGAAAAATTACAAAGATAATTCTGTGAAATCATTCAAGTACCATACCTCCAATGCAAAGGGCTTTTAAGTATCTTCTAATTTAAGCATAAGGCTTGGTTAAACAAAGATTTCTGCTAGACACTTAACATTTAAAAACTTGCTTCCAGTATTTAGGTCCGTCTTAGAGGAAGAAGTCACATACTCTTTTAGTGACAGCATCCTTTCTGCATACTTTCTTGTGTCCTCAATCTCTCTCTCTCAATCTTTTTCCTTTATTTCATTTGGTGCTCCAATTCCAGAGTCAAATGCTCATGCAAAATCAGTTCATCTGCATTGAAATCAACATTTCAACAAAATACACAGTTGGAGAAACTGAGGTGTAGAAAGCTTTAAATGTTTGCTGGAAACATGCTGAATCACTGCTGAAGCTGGAAACCACAAGTAGGGCATGGCTTTGATAGAGGGCTAAGCCAGACACCTCTCTGAGCTAGACAGCAATCCAAGGCAGAAACATCTTGCTCCTTCCTTTTCATTTCTAACTCTGACACAGATGCAGTAAACTATTTAGAGGCAGCAAGATGGTAAGGAACTTAAATGATCTCTCCCATCAGGAAAGCATAATGCTTCCCCATCTCTGGAGTGTCGACACCATGGCTGGAAGGAACACTACCAGTTCTATCATCTCTAGGCAAGGCAGGGAAATGATACAACTCAAGTTAATTCAACAGTAAATGCATCTAATTCTTGCATCTGTTCTCAACCCTCAGAACAAATGCTATCACAAGGGTATCAATAGTCATGTTTCTCAGGAACACTTTGGGTGGATCACTTCTAACAGCTAAACAAAACTTATTTTCAGATACCCACATTGGGCTCCACACCTCAATATCTTGCCTACTAATAAGAGCAGATGCACACATTCAACTGTAGCTCAGTGCTTACTGCCTTACCTGCAATTCTACCTCTAAGAAAAGAACTTGAATTTTTAAGTATTCATCCTAATTGTTTAAATTGGGATAACAGTAGTGACACTGCAGAAACAAAGCATTAGATTAATATGCCCATAAACTGGTAAGGGAATACCGATACAAATGCTGACCTGTACCTTTTTCAATACCTAATTCAAAGGAAACAAACAAACAAACCCCCCCAAAAACCCCTTCCATTTCAGATCAGTTTTTCACCCAGAAGTCCATTTACAACCATCCTCAAAACCAACCACAAACATCCGATTTCATCCTAGCATCATAATACAGCAGTATAACAAGACCACATCAAAAGGCAAAAAATTTAGCGACGTCATTCTGATCAGTCTAGTTGCTGCAGCATTTCTTGCACAATCACAATCAGTCAATCAAGCAGAAGAGAAACATCTGGGATCTGTTTGTTACCTGGACATCAGATCTATTAACTACACCTTTTTATAATGTTCCCTTAAAGAACTTTGTAGAAATAAATAGTTTTTAAATCATTAAAGCTGAAGTTACATGTCAGACACCATTTTCCTAAAAATATCTCTCTGTCGAGGATTACCAAAACAAAGCTATGGATTCTTATCAAAGTCTCCTCTTTGCCCAAACCTCCAAAAGACCAAGAGACTGCCAAAATAAAATTAAGTCATTACAAAACAGCTGCTTCCAATATTTTTAGACTTATTTGAACAACTTACAAGTTCTGGTTAACTGACTTCTAATTTTACAGTGTTGTATATAGGATCAAAGACCTTGTTAGATATTACAGACACATACAGTATTTGTTTTATGCACAATAAGTCATCTACTGAATCACTATGCTCTAGCATCAAGCGTATCAAAGCAGCACCTGATGTGTATTAGAGCAGTCATACCCTTCAAAAAATTTAAAATAGCTATAGGAAAATTTTAATGGCTGTTCTTAAGCTTTCTGCATGTAAATCTTTCTGCTCTAGCCATTATCGGTCGACCAGGTCAGGTTTCATTGGGCGTTTTCTTCAGCATGATACTGACTAAATGCAGAATTGAGATCACAGAGGTTGAGATCATCTGTGGTAAGGGCAAGAATTCTGACTGCAACCCCAATGAAGTCAGAATACACACACACAATGACTCTTACTTGGGAAATACAGTAAGGTTGTCAATTACAGACTAACAAACCCTTAGTCTACTCAAATTAAAAAACAAAAACAACAAAAAAACCCAAACCCAGCATACCCAGCCCCAGCAATGCACTTCCACTGCATTTCTCATCACTGTAACTCACTTGAATATCTTTGGCTGTTTGAACTAAAAATCTGCTATTGAATCACTCTCATCTGTTATGTACATGTTTACCAAAGATTGCCAGCCCCAAATAACAAGTTTTAGAAGTTGGTCAGATGTTGGAGTCCTACAAAAATGAGGTTCTAGAACACCATGCTATAATAATATGACAGGAAGGAGAATCTTTTTGATATATACATTTTGCATGAGACTATAAACACTTTAGGAGCAGGCTATAAGCTACAAAGATCATTATTTAAACTACTTCACCTTTGAACACAGCTCATACACACATTTGCTTCTACATCAAGTCTCAAATCTCACCTGAACATGAATGGGCACTCCAAACAGTAGTTCCCAAAGACACAGCGAAGGTCCATAAAGAGTGTCTGGGTTGCCTACTATACAAACCTGGTGGGTAAGAGAGCTTCTAACAGCAGTAGAGCTCCAACCATTTTCCATTTACAGTCACGGGAGTTGTCCATTAATTTCAATGGGAGAAGAACATACATGTCACTCCTTTTCATACAAAATTCTTAAAGAACATGGAAATTTCTGCATTTTGTCACTCCTTGGGGAAACGTGATACTTAACAACACCTGCACACAATGAGTATCCAAATGAAGAAGTCATAAAGAGCCAGCTGCCCTTTATTTAAAATGCCCTTTGCAAAAAACTTGCCATACATTCTTTTGAGAGAAGCATAACCGTCAGGAATCCCATAGCCACAGAATTCAACATCATCTCCAGAGACGTAAGCATCAATAAAGCCTGAGCATCATGTTGAGAAGAACCACACTTGTATTGAAAATGAGGTCGAGAATACTGCACGGTTACAATCACAGAGACTAGGATTTCAACAACACGCTTTCTTGCAATAGAACAAGCTTGGATTTTTAAAAATACAATCATTATGTACAGCAAAATATGTGGCCATAAGACCAGCCTTAAAGTAAGGCCTTGTTTACACAATTTCTGCATTGTCAGGAAGTATTTTGGCCGGGAATGTAATTTTTCTTCCAAATCAATTAAATATTTGCAATTCTCACTGTGAAAAGAGCTATATACCACCTTTGTATTGACACGGGTATAACATATTCCCACAGGGAAAAGGAATAAAAGAGTACCTTTATATTGATACAACATTTTCCTCAAGTGTAGAAGCTAATATAGCTTTCATTATTCAGTCAAGTTAAAGCAGTATGACTTTTTCCTACTTTATAGACAAGGCCTATGTGTAACAAGCACCAAAACACTTCAGAGTATTTGGAAGATCAGACTACTGAGTTCTACTTTTCGTACTGTCCTCACCAAGTCATAGAGAACACTGAACATCTAAATACATTCAAAACTTTGAGTAGACCCATGCCATGGTTTCTTAAACGCTTCACTGTTTAATGAACACACCTTTTCGGCAAGAACCAGAATGTATCTACAAGAAAGCCCAGCATAATCCAGAACTTAGTAGGCTGCTTTCAGCTGCTCTGCTAGGCTGAGAAAAACTGGACTTTATGTGCCGCTGTGTGCTACAAACACCCACTTTTGCATCATTCCTTAATCACAACACAGGCAGTAAGGAAACAGGAGGCACTAGAAAACATGAAGAATCTGCTATCTGTTGGGGAGAACAGAATAAATACCTGCTTTTATTAAGCAGAACAAGTTGCTTTCAATACACTGATCTAGAGCAAGGCCTGTTGGGTGCTAAAAACTGTATAGTCCCATTGAATTTTAAGGCAAAATTGAACCATAGCAATAGTCAAGATGTAAATTTATGGCATTTTTTTTAAAAACTTCAGACATGAAGTTTTTTAAACTGCAAACATGGTGGCGGTCAAGCTTTCTTAGTTTTCAATGCAGTATTTTTGTTACAAGAAGCCCTTACTTCTAATATGGAAGTCCTCAATGAGCTGGCTTCTAATTAATTTTTAGAAATTTATGAAAGATAACCCGCAAAGAGGTTTTTGGTTTTCACTTAAAAATGGGGGGCTGGATCAATTTGTCTGTTATACAAAGGCCCCAAGCAGACCTTGAGGGACCATCACTAGGGTTGCCTTCTCCAATCCTCTTTGTTTTTAACTGTGATTGTATCAGTCTGACTGATACAACCTGACTGATTGTATCAGAACAGGTCCTTGCTGTTTTGAAGGATACATGTGAGCTCAGGAGAGGAGATACGTTCAATACTTAAGTATACAATCTTTTCCAAATTTTCAGTACATACTGGACGTTGCTAAAATAAGCATCCAATTTTCAACTAAAATACAAGATTATAATTTTCATTTCAATCACCGGGATTTCAATACATAGAATTAAACTAATACTAAACACTTCCAGTGCTGAAGCAGAAAGTTTTCCTACTTAAAATAGAAGAAATTATCAGACTCACGGTAGGAGTCATGGCAGTTAGTTTTCAGTTGGCCTGATTAAAAACCCCTTTACACATCATTGCTCAACTTTTGCTTTCATGTTGTAAGATAATTTCAAGTATTCTTGGGATGGGGGGGGGGGGGGAGAGAAGGAAAAAAAAAAAGGAAAAAAAAAAAAGAAGAGTTGCAGGTTTTGTGTGCTAATCCTTAAAGAAGGGGCTAAGAGAGGAAGATAATGGAGGTAAACAAACTCCTTAGATCTTCCAAATGACGGAAGGTACAGCTCTCCTCCCAGCCCAACCCCTCTGCAAACCAGAAAAGAAATACTGGTCTGATGTATAATTTAAAGAGTTATAATGCAATGAGATTAAAAGCTTAAATGTTATAAATAATCGACCTTTAGAATTTTACCCCAATAAACCATGCTGTTCCCAGTAAGGAATAAGGACCTAATCTTACAAGTCCTTTTGCATTAAAGCCACGCTACCTTCCTAAAGCTGCCTACTGAATACAGCGTTCCACTCACATGCTGGCATCACATAGGGTCAGGACCTAAACACAAATGAAAAACTGTATTAAAAATGACTAAATATTATGCAAAATAGCAATCTTGTGGTTTGTCCTTTTTTTTTTTTAAACACTGTCCTTAGCTAAATCGAGCCCCCTCCCCGCCTTTCACTTCTATTAAGATATAAATCATGATTAACAGCCTATGTGAAAGTTAGTGTTTCATGTAATACATAAAAGCGCACAAAGTTGTTTTCTAAAAAACAGCATTTGTATTAAAATTCTTAAAATGGATAGACATCTCTTAAATGCATGTCTGGAATTAAAATGACAGTTGTTAGAATTTTCTTGGTACATCACAACAATAAGATTTCCTTCTTTGCTGGCTGGAGGTACACCCCACAACAAAACCAAAGGGGGGGGGAGCAAAAAAAAAAAAAAAAAGGCAAAAAAAAACCGCAAAAAAAAAAGCAAGCCCCCACCTCCCCCCCCAAAATCCCAAGAGGCTAAATTCTTGTAAATTTGAAGTAAATGAAGCCCGAACTTGCAAGACATGGAAATAACAGTTAAAAGGCTCAGATGGAAATAAGAAATAAATTCCACTAACAATAGGCCCTTTTGTCCTGCCTTGTTCGGTACGATTACTGCAAGGAAACTGTTAAGTAGTTTTTGGAGTAGTAGATAATGGGATTCTGTGGAGCTTTCACAGGTTGGCACCGGCTGGAACAGCTGAGTTTTGAAGGCACTCTACAGACACAGGGTTGCTGTTGGCCCTGCATCACATATAGGAAGTCTTTGCACTTTAGAGAGCTAGTCATCAAAATCAGTTATTGCCAACCCCAAAAGAAAAAACCCTCGGAACAAAAACACCACCGCTCCCACCCGCCGAAGAAAAATTAAAATAGAAACGAAATCACACACACACGCACACCCAAAAAATTGTGCAGATTTGTAACATTTTCACAGCTGATTTAAAAAAAAAAACAAACAAAAAACAGGAAAAACCCAACACGCTACCACTCTCCTGCAAACTCCCATCCGATACAGCAGGTAAACGAAATAGAAAATTATTTCACGGATATTCATCAGCAGACACTTTCTGGCACCCCACACCGTATTGGCATCAGTGTTTTAAGTTAAAAGTCCCAGTTCAGATGTGCAATTCTCCAGGCTGGACGCCCCGGCACAACCACCCAACTTTGCATAGAGATCCTGGGGGCGGGCGGCGGGGCGCTCCACGCGTGGCCGCGGGGGGAGGGCTGCGCACCGGGGCCGCGGCTTCTCCTCACGCCTGTCCCGGCGGGGCGGGGGGGGGTGTGGGGGTGTTCCCGCCTGCGCCCCGCTCTTCCAGGCGGGCAGGGACCGCTCCTCGCCGAAGCCTTCCTCCCCCGTGCCCGCTGCCGGCGCAGGGCGGCAGCCCGCGGCAGACACTGACAGGAACTATGCAACGACCAAGACTGGACGAAACGTACATGCCGAAAAAAGCCACATTTCCAACACGATTTTTTTTTTTTTTCGATTTTTCTTTTTTTTTTTTTTTTTTTTTCTTTCTGCTCTGTGTGTGTGTGTGTGTGTTTGTTTTCGGCGGCTGCCGGGGGCAGCGCGCCCGCCCCGCGGCTTGCGCCGGCCGGGGCGCGGAGTCGCTCCCGCCGCCTCTGCCGCCGGCCGCCACCGCCGTGTCCCCGCAGACAGCCCCGGCCCGCCGCCGCCCTCAGAGGATGGCGCAGGAGGAGCAGCACTGCTCGTCCCCGTTGGGCTGCGAGGCGTAGTTCATCTGCCTGACGATCTCCGCGAAGAGCTCGTCCACCGAGGCTTTGTTTTTGGCCGAGGTCTCCATGAAGGGGCAGCTCCACTCCTCGGCCAGGGCTTTGCCCTCCCCGAAGGAGACCTCCCGCTCGCCCTCCAGGTCCACCTTGTTGCCCACCAGGATCATGGGCACCCTTTCGTACCTCTTCACCCGGATGATCTGGTCCCGCATGGGCTTGATGTCCTGGAAGCTCTGCTGGTTCACCAGGCTGTAGACCAGGATGAAGCCCTGCCCGTTCTTGATGTAGAGGTCCCGCATGGAGGCGAACTGCTCGGTGCCCGCCGTGTCCAGGATCTCCAGCACCGACGGCGAGGAGTCCACCTCGATCTCCTTGCGGTAGAAGTCCTCGATGGTGGGGTCATACTTCTCGATGAAGGAGCCCGTCACGAACTGGACGGTGAGGGCGGACTTGCCCACGCCGCCCGAGCCCAGCACCACCACCTTGTACTCCCGCATGGCTCCCGGCGCGCCGCCTCCCTCGCCTCCCGCTCGGGGCTGCCGCTTCCCTCCCGCCCTCACGGCGGGCGGAGAGAGAGAGGGAGGGAGGGAAGGAGGGAGGGAAAGAGGGAAGGAGGGAGGGAAGGAGGGGCGCGCACGCCCCGCCGGGCGCTCACTGGCGCCGCGCGGAGCCCGCCGGGGCGGGGAAGGGGCGGCCGCGCCTCACGGAGCCGCGCCTCACAGAGCCGCGCCGGGCCAGCCCCGTCGCCGGGCAGCGCCGCGGCCCGGCGGGCGGGCGCCGGGCCCTCCGCGGCGGCGAGGAGGAAGAGGAGGAGAAAGAAGAAGAGGAGGAAGAAGAGGAAGAGGAGGAGGAGCGGGGGGGGCAGACTACGCTACCGGCCCCGCGGCGGGACAGCGCTGCCGCGGCCCATGGCGCCCCGCGGCCCGCCCCGGCCCATTGGCTCCGGCCCGCCGCCGCCGCCCGCCCTTATTGGCTTGCCGGCGGCGGGCAGCCGCGCGCGCAGCGCCCCGCCCCTCTCGTCAGGCGCCGCCGCCGCCCGGCAAGAGCGGGGCGGACCCGGTGCGCGGCGACTGTCCCCCCCGCCGTTCTCCTCAGGGAGCGGGGTGGAGCGCCCGGAGGGAATGGCGGGGTTCCCTCAGGAGCGGGGCGGGCTCACCCGGCGCGGGCGAGAACAGCGCTGCCCCCCGCTCACGGTGGGGTCCCGTGGCCGTGCACGGCAACGGGAGAAGGGCGGCGGGACCGGCAGCCCCAGGTGCCCCTGCCCCCGTATCGGCGGAGGGCACGGCCCGGTTATCTCCTCACCGCGGGCCCTCCAGCCCTGTCGGCCCTCGCCAAGGGGACGAGGCGCTCCTCGCAGCCGGCGCCGGGGACCTGTGCCCGGGCAGCTGCGGGACCCCCCCCGCCCTGCTCCCCGAGGGAGGCTGCCGGCTCACGGGCGCTCGGCGCTTGACGGCGCTCCGGCCCCCGCGGAGGCAGCGGGAGGGGAGCCGCTGCCGAGGCCGGGTCCCCCCTGCCACGGGGGGGCTGCCGGCAGCGTCCTCTCGCCCCGTGCGGGGGGGCCTGGCGGGCGCTGGGGTCCCCGAGCAGCCCCCTGGGCTCTCCCCGGCGGTTCTCGGCCCAGCTGGCTCCGGAGGCTGAAGGTGCCAGCTCCCTGCCGGGGGATAAACCGTTCCCGGTGGGAAGGGCTCCCTCGCCCCCCCGGGGCTGCTCGGGAGAGGCGGCTGGAGCTGGCTGGCCTGTCTGCCTCCCACCCCCCCGAGCTGGGAGACCATGGCCGTGGCAGCTCTGTCCATCAGTGGCTCCTGAGGAGCCCCTTCCAGGACACCCCAGCTTCTGTGTTCTCGCCCTCCATCTGAAGCCGGGGTCGCCTGATCTGTCAGGCTGAAGGTGTGGCAATTGTCAGATGTTGATGCTGTTTGCACTTTGTGGCCCGCGAACAGCAGCGTTTAGCCCGCGTGAGGTTGACTCATGGGGGCTGGCTATTTGCCGCTGTTTGTCGAAGTCATTCCTTGGACTTTCTATCAATCAGACATTCCTTTCAAGAAAATATCGTTACTTGTTTTGGCACCCTCCGGTCTTTGCTTTTATATCCTACCCAATTCTTCGCTGTTCTCAGTATTTATCCAAGTAGTTGTGGCATGTAGGTCCTTTCTACCTTCTTGTTTACAAACCTAATTTAAACACAGTACTTGAGGAAACAGGCCATGGTAGGCAAAGACAAAAGGGTTTGAAATAAGTTTTGTAAGCAGCACTCTGTTGTTACTGAGCAGTTTTCACAGAGATTAAATTCCACTTAAATTATTTTTCCAGAATTCACGGTGGGGATTCACTCTGCTGGACCTAGCTGTACTGCATCCCCCTGGTCATCTGGTGAGTACTGCGTTTCCGCTGATCCTCTGGCAAGTACCACATTTCTGGTGATCTCCTGTCTTCAGGAGCTTAAACTAAACCCCTCTGCTATTGCTTGAGTGAGTCTTTGCAAATGAAGCCTCTCCAGATGAATGTAAAAGGTGCGTTCCACCAACCCTGCTTTGGAGTGGGCAACAGCTTAAACAACTTTCTTAAATATATCACGTTCTCTGAAACCTGGCAGTCTCTGTATTCAGTTTGTAGGTGTAGTCGTGCCCTGTCCCTGTTAGTTGGGAGTCCCCAGGTGGGATGCTGATCTGCCAGGCCTCCACCTGGTTTTTCCCAGGCGCACAGTCTTCTCACTCACCTGTAGAATTTGTCAGCTGCAGGCTGATCCTGAGCTAGTTCAAGGTGATGTACAAATCAATCTGGAGATTGATCAGATATTTTATCTTGCATTGAATCCTGAGGGCTGGGCTTTGGCCTTATCTCTGTTCTAGACTCTGCCTGCTAACCACATTAACTCTTAACTTGTGACGAACCTGTAGGCCCTCTTCTTTTCCAGAGCAGTACTACAGTTCTTTGAAAAAGTGAAAAAGACCCCTACAAGTACTTATAACCTCCTGTTCCATGAACGAGTTGCCTCTCAATGACTGCTCGACTCATGCATAGACATGCATAGATGTTGGGTTTGGAAACAAAGTAACTGAGCTCGGTATGAGGCTTTTAAGTCCTTTCCCCACCTCTTCCTGTATCTCAGTTTGCTGTTCGTCTGATTCCCCCTTCTAGAAGTACTCCAGAGGCAGAGCTAGCACATCACCCGCTGACAGCGCACTCCCACCTTTATATAAGCCAGCCAAAACCAGTCACCAGCCAGCAAATGCTTGCAGAGTTATCTCTAAAAACAGCTATAAATAAAATTGGTTGAAAGGCTACAGTATCAGTGCAAAAATATTTTGCTTTCTTGTTCTGCTGACGCACTTTGCTTACGCTACTCTAAGGTTTTGGGCACAATGTGGATTTGCTTACCTTCATCACCTCTGTAGCAAACCCACATGTAAATTACTTACATTGCACTTTCCACTAACGTGGTAAGAGCCAATTTTACAAAGACCGGACAATTGTAATGTTGGTTTAAATCCAGCCTATTTAATCCCAATTCACGGTTGAATTGCGGTGTGGGGTTTTTTTCAGTGACAAAATAAAATTCCTTTTATTTCATTCTACGCTATGCTATTAATTGCTGCTATATCTGAAGAAGGAAATGTGTTGTGTTCAAAATAACAAATGATCTTTACACTGTTGAGTTTAAATATGGAATATTATTTCTCAAGTCCCAGTCCTCTACTACATATATATTAATTTAATCTCTCTTGTTACCAGCCAGCTCCAGGTAATTAGTCTGCAGTGCTACTTTTAGAAATTTGGAGTCTGTGAAATAATAGCAAGGAGTCTGTGGGAAGTAACTAAAAGAAGCAAGTCTGGTTTTGTTAGAAATAAATTTTGTGTGCATGGCTACAGACTGCTAAGGGGATCTGCGAGTTGAAAAGGTTGAAAATCCTCAGCTAAGGGTTTAGACATTTATGTTAAATAAATCACAAGAGTATTCAGCACATCATTTTTGAATTATGAAGCACACATTATACTGGGTTGTTGTACTTCATGATTGGTACCATGGTTTAGACTCTCTCAGGAATAAATGAAAATTGTCCTGAACAAGCTCTCTTGGGGCGACATGAAAGCATTACAATGCAGCAGAATCTAGGCAAAATATAATTATCACTTGACTGTATTAATTTGATTTTCAAAATGATCAAGCATGTTTTAAAACCCATTTCAAGATGATTTGATACTATCTTAAAAATGTCAAAATAAGAATCAGCTGAAAAGCATAAATTTGGTTACTAAGCAGTTTACCATACAATATTTACATATATAACTAGCTTTTACTGTGTTGAGTAACCCTGCTTGTTCAGTAAAACTACTCATACAAGCTAAGGTGATTTCTTTACATCTTTTAGAAAGACCAAGTCATTAGCTTCATCTGTTATATTTACTTTTGTCCGTACAAGTATCAGCACTGTAGAGCTATAAAGCAGTGTGGGTTGTTTGTTTTTTTTTAAAATGTATTTCACTTATTATAGGCAAAGATTAAACTTAAGCATAGTTTTTACATCAGTAACACATATGATATCCAAAATTTCAGTACCATGAAAGTTTGTCAATGTCTGGTGACAACAAGATTTAGTGCTATAAAAATAGGTAAAGATGTTCCGGTGTTACTAAAGGGACCTTCTAACCAGCTCCTCCAGTACTCCTTCTGTAAAAAGGCATAGCCAAACCACTTACAGCTATGGGATTTACTCCCAGCCAAGGTCAGTGTTAGCAAAGGGATATATAGCCTCCTGAGATCTGATTAAGTACCACTGAGCTTATTTAGGATGAGTATTTATTGAAAAACTGTGTTGTACCTGTGGAACAGAAAATGGATGTGAGGAGTGGGCTGAGTTGCAAGGTATGTCCTGTGTGGCATTTGTATGTACAGCAACAGTTTTTTGGTCCACGGTGTAAATGGGCCCTACAACAATCAGCTGATCTGTGATGAGAATAGGCCCTTCTGTTGTGGGTTCTGCTTAACTGCTCGTGGGCCACTGGGGCCAAATGCAAAGAGCTGAATGGTGAATTGATTCTCGTTTTCAGCAGAACTGAAGGGTCCAAGAATGTCTTAATTTAGCACTGCTGCTGAGAAAATCCTGAGGGAAGTCGTGGTCTAAGAATACTGCACACAGTCATTTCACCTCCTAATACCTGAAATGTTCCCTGGATGTAATAGTGATATGTTACAATTCACTTGAGTTTTAATGACTTAACTGGTTCATAATCCAATATAAAACAGTTAAACTGAGAAGATTCAGAATCATTTGGGGAAGAGGTGCTGTTCTGTCACTCCCATACTGTTAGTATGTGACATTAATATTAGCAGTAAACCTTAAGGTAAAGGGAGAATAATTACTGAGGGAAACTGAGAAGATGAAATAATCTCAAAGAGTTCAAAGTACAGAATTGCACTAAGTGTTTTCTGGCATTGGACAAATCTGGAGAAAATTTTCAAAGTTTATCATTTTGAATATATGAAATTGAGCAAGATTTCTGGGCCTGAATTAGTTTTTAATTCAGTGGTATACAAAGAAGTCTTTATTTTGGATTCACCAGCAGGATGATTTGGGTTGGTTTGGGGTTCCTTTGGTGGGGGTTGAGGAAGGAGAAGATGACCTTCTGAGCACAAAAATTGGAAGTATTTGCATGTTAAAGGATTTTCAGGTTTTAATAACTACTTGATAAACAATAGCATTTTTAAGATTTTGTGTGGATATTTGATCAATAAAACCTCCTCTCCCCTTTAATAGTAGCTAAGAGTGGTTTTGGTTACATTTGTCACAATAGTGTCTAATGATATTGGCACTGACATTCAGTGTCTCTCTCTCATTCTTAAACAATAACTTAGTTTTCCTTATTTCATTTGGGTTGCTGCTGATGAATAGTGGTGGTGCATTCAGTACTGTCCAAGAGAGAGACTCAGTCCTTAGCCCTAAAAATTTGCTGGCAAGCTTTAACCAAAAATCAGCAAGAAAGATTTACATGGTTGGTATAAACTCATTTTAAGAGTAACAGTGAAAATCTGTCCGCATCCTGGCAACGGTGGGTTGAAGATCTGTGTCCTCCTATCTTTAATTCTCCTACTTCATCCTTCCTTTTTCCCATACCAGTAACCCTCAATACTGATCACAAGGTAATGACATATACTGCTATAATAAAGTATTCTGTTCTCTTTCTCTCCCCAGAAAGCTGTGCAAAAAGCTGGACGTTTTTGTGTCCAGGTTATGTGGTTGTTTCTAAAAGTGCGCTTGTTTTCCTACATTCTACGTTACGGAAGATTCATATTTAAGAGAGAAAAGACCTTTCAAAATTCTTCATCAGAAATAATCTGGCATTCCAACAGTTTTTAAATATAATAATTAACTTGTCTGCACCTTGAGTTATTCGTGATAATTCTGTATGTGAATGCACACCTGAAACAAGGCTGCCTAATGTCTGTTTATCTTAATCCAATGGTATTAGGTATTCTTATTGTAGAATCAAAATGTCTACATATGGAGTTAAATGAGATAGTCAATTAGGGTAATTCCATGGGTAGTCCAGTTTTATTATAAGTGAAACTGTTCCATCTGCTCAACACCCAGATAATCAGGAAGAAACTGATAAGACAAATTGCTAAGTGACTCAGGCCAAAGGTACTGCTTAATGCTGTAATTGGATATGTTTGTAGTAGTAGGAGCTGGTTTCTCCCCTGACTCAACCAGCTGAACTGTCTCCCTTTTGCCAGCTACTTCCTGAGCAGGAACTGATTTATGCAGAGTCATCCTTTTCCTGCCTGTCTGTATTAGCAAGTCTAGTGTGCGTGTCTTTGGGAAATGTAGCCCCACTGTGACTTCCCTCTGAAAAAAGATTCTCAAATGCAGGATAGCCAAGTTTCATTTTTCAAGAAATAATAGCAGCTGCTGGTGGGTGTAAATAAATAAAAAAAAGAAGTGACACATACACAGAAGAGAAAGTTCATTATTTCCATCAAAAGTCTTGCCAGAGATCTTATCACTTTTGAAAAAATAGCCTGTGCTGCCAGAACCTATTACATATCATCTCACTTGAATTGCTGTAATAATGTCACTTTATTTTTCTTTATAAAGAATGTGTTCAATGGCATGTTTATATCCCACTCATAGATGTGATGTTTATAGTCAAAATATGCATAATTGTCAAAGCTCAGGTCTATTTCTATGTTCTTTATTAGTTATCAACCCCCTTCGATTTACCACAGTAGCAGTTTACATAAAAGGTGGTGAAGATTAGGACTTTAGGTAAGCATACGAAACAAAGAGAGAGCACTTATCTGTTACTATGTGCAGCAGTCAAGTTGTGTGTAGGTGTAGCGAAACAGCTTTTGGAACCGTAAATGTAATCTTGATAGCACTTGCATGGAAACAGTGCTATTGTGTGTTAATGACAATGGTATAACCGGCACGAAGTGAAACTGGTGACTAATTCAAAAAACAAACTTCCTGTCTGCAGCAAAAGCCCTTTTGTAGAAAAATGCATTTTCTTCATTGACCCATGGCATTAAATCACATTGCAGTATTACCTCTGCTGGCAGTAGCGTTCAGATACAGCAAAAAGTTATAATTTGGAGAGTTTTCACTGTTTAATTTGTTCAATTCTTCCATCTCCTGACCAGGAGCAAAGAGCTTTGCTTGACAGTCTTCTGTCAAATGGCAGTGAGGAATGAATACTTTCAACTGTGATCTTATCGTATTTCGTAAGTGAGATGGGAGATTTCCAGAAGTCCTAAAGAAGCAGAAAGTAGTGTTTGCAGGTCACCAGGTTATGGTCTTTTCTTCCATGTGAGGAATCGCTTTAACAGTCTGCCTTTGGTCTCAGATTGCTGGTGTAAAATTGTGGTTGTAAGTATTGGTAGTTATTAAGGTCTGGGGATTTTTCGCTAACTAATAACGAGAGAAACACATTCTCGTTTAAAAAAAAAAGAGAGTACATCTATGGAAGGAAATCTCCTAGAGAAAACCTGAGTTGTATTCCATTCCTTTTTCATTGTCTCTAATTCCCATGAACATTATGGAGTGATAGGTGAATCCAACAAACCAGTGAGTCCATAGCCGTTATGTAGATGATGTGGAACTGGTGTGAGGAAGGGGCCTGTAGATGGGAGAGACAAGAGAACCTGTTTCCCCTGTGTACCAGAACAAGAGAAATAAAAATACTTATTCCATTCATTAACAAGAAAAAGTGATTTAAACGTAGTGAAAACATATGAAAGGTTTTAATTTTTAGGGGTGTTTGTAGTTTTCAATGGACAGCATGGAATTTCCCCCTAGAATGTCATTTAATCAAAGTATCTGTCCGTTGAACAGTGTTTTGTGGTACAATTTGATGAACCCTAATAGCAAGTAAGAAATTAATAGCTGAACCCTAATAGCAAGTAAGAAATTAATAGCTGCTAGTGCTTGCTTGCTCCTAGTTCAAATTATCGTGATGTGTCTGTCAAGGTAAACTCTTTCCATTTCCTGACATTATTTCTCTTAACTAAATTTTAAAAACAGTGCGGACAATATATCCGCTTCTGGATTTGGATGGAGCACCTGATGGCTTTATCATCCCCAGCTGAAACTATCTACATCCACAGTTTGCCCTGCATCACATGCTGTATGACGGCTCCCTAGGCCACTTCAGTGCAGGGCGAGCCAGGTTAGCCCAAAAGCCCTTTGTCAGTTAAAGCTGAGAGCACTGACTTTGCACTGAACCACAAGGAGGTTGTCCACAGCTTCCTTTTTTTGCCAGCTTTCTTGTAGCCTCTAGTGTAGATTCAGTTATAAGAGGAATGGAGGAAGCTGAGCGTTAAATCACAGTAGGTGTTTGCAAAGTGAATATATTTAAACCCAAAGTCTCCTTTTTTGCCACTCGATACTATGTGCTGTGAACATTTACATCGACTACAAAGGAGAGATGCCAAGTTAGGAACATTGATTGCAACAAACCAAGTTGAGTTATGGAAAAACGTCACTTATTCAACCTCCAGGAACGTCTGTATAAATTCACATCTTACCTGACAGATCTATGCAGGTTTGCTGACTGACTCATTGTTCCCTGTCCTGTGTTACCATATTTTATCCTTTAGGCTTCTGAGCGAAACGGGTTAATACCGAAGGAGACTTAAAATAGCATTTCTCTGATGTCTTTTACAGCCATTGCCAAGGTGCAGTTTGCGTCTCCAGGTTTAAAAAGGATCACACAGCAATTGATGCACAGTCAAAGCTTTAAAACCAAATAAACGTACAGAATAACCATCAAGGCATTTTGCCTGCTTTTGGTTTTGTATTCGTGGTAAGAGCTGTGCAAGAGAAAGTTGCCACACAAGCATGTTTTGCTCGCTATCTGAATCTATCCCCACATGACTTTTTCAGGAATTATGATATTACTAGACTTGCAGAAGTTCACAAAAAATGCACCCATTTCTAGGCACTTGGTCCAAACTCTTAAAATATTTACAGTGTGGCCCTCCAGGAAGATGAGCATCTCTAGGTCTCATGTAGGCAGGCAAGCCACGGATCCCTCAGCCTCACCCTGATTGAGTCCTTAAGACTGCAAGAGAGAAGAAATTAAAATAGACAAGAGGAACTGCCTGCTCAATTGAGCTTTATTTTGTAATACACAGGCAGACTGCAAGGTCAGCAAATCTCTGCAAGCTATGTGGCCATATGGGCAATGGCAGTTTATGAAACAACTGTGCCAGATTTGGCAGCCTTGATGATGGCCACATGGCAGGTCAGTGAAAACCATTTCAGTGCCAGTTGTATAATTTCACTCTTCAGTCATCTGAGAAGAATATATAAGATGAGATTTTAGAAAGGATCATGTCATTTCAGCTCTGAAACTTACGCTGTTTTTATATGGCATATACGCTTCTGATGTAACCAGCAGAGTTCTTTTGCTCCATCTTGGGTAACTGAAGACAATCAAGTCTTCAATAAATAAATAAATATTGATTGTTATTCTTTATAAGTGTGTAGGCTTGTATTTGAGTATTTTGAAGTAATTTGGGGATAAACGGGTAACAAAGGAGGTAAGGGTTTTCCAAGAGAAAACTAAGACCGATGTTAGGCTCAGACTGATGTAAGTTATTTGCAGCCTCAATAGTCTTCAAATTACTTGAAGTCCTCTACTTTAACAAAATGCCAAGTTTTCTGATGGTTTTAAAAGGGCTGCTGCTTATAGCTTAGTTGTTTCTGGCTGGTCAAGGTTGGAGGGATCATTGTGGCTGGCCGCTGATTGTGTCACCAGCCAAAATACTGTTTCATCTTTCAGGCCTCCAGCAGCTGGGCCAGATTAACGTGAACATGGGAGCAAACTGACTCTTGCAACACCTGGCCTCTGCAGATAACCCCACCCAGCTTGACTCCAGGCCAAGTCACGGCACAAACAACCTCTGTTGTATTGACAGATGACCTCATGAGAATGAACAGATAAGACAAAATGATGTTGATACTACTTGATCTGTAAGCCATGTTCGATATTGTCAGCCAGGGCAGTCAGGAATGCTGATGGGACCACAAGCCCTTGGGGAATTTGTTTGATGGCTGGCTCTCATCACGCCCCGCCAGGACACTGACTGCTGCCTTAGGGCTTCATCCCCCGGCCAGCTCTTGGCCGGCAGGCTCCTTGCCGCAGCCGGGAAACCCACTGCTCAGAGTTTTCTGCAGGCCTTTCTGCATACCACAGTGCATATCTGCAACAATAAATATAAAATACTATCGCTCACTGAATGTAGATGTATTTCTATTTCTATTTCAGTATTCTATTTCTATTTCAGTATGCTTCGTTTTGTCATAAGTAGTCCCAGTAAGAAGATAACCCTAGGAGTACCAGTGGCACTTTGTCAGTGTGGCTGCCTCCATTGGTGGCCCAGTACTGCTTGAAGTGCACTAGTAAAACACATCCCAAATTAGTCCCCTCACGTGAGAAAAATATACTGGAAAGACGAGATGAAAAAGTACTTCAAACATGAATTGATTCTGTCTGTAATCCATCACTTAACAAGGGTGAGGGACCTGCAGTAGGCTCACAGAGGCGGATGCCCCGGTTCTTTGCCAAGTGGATTGTGACTTGTGTGGGAATCATGTCTGAATGAAAGTAGAGTAACGTGGTACCAGGAGCTGATCCACAGTAAATGGGAAAAAAACACAAGTTACTTTATTTACAAGAAGCATATTCCCCAGGACAGAATTGAATTCTACTTGTTTGTCCCACTTGCAAACAGCAAACAAGGTATCTGGTCCTGGGTTCTATTCCAATTAATCCTACTAATGCTTCTGTTCATTTTGGCCAGTTCTTGATTGCTCAGGAAGAGGTGAACTTGGAGGATCTCTTAGTATCAATGAAACAGATGTGGCATTTTAACGCTGTTAGCAAACCAAAATGTCGAGATGGTCAGAGAGTTTCAGTTTTCATCTGTACTTCAGGGTTTTTTGCTTGGTTTTACCCTACTAGTGAAGCCTGCAGGCTACTTCACCCTATGAGCAGACTCTTTTTGTGTAATGGTAAAGTAAAACTTAAAACTAGATACACTATTAAAGATGGCGTACAAGGCACAAATTTTTGTCAGTTATCCAATTTATCAAAATCACTTAGAATTCCAATTCTGTTCTCCGGAGTGCTGACAACCAACTTGATAACATCAGCAAATTTTGCATTTGGACTTCTGGTGTTCAAGGCATTAATACAAACACAAACTGCATTACAAACCTTTTGATATGTCTTCCATCTTTATGGCAGACTATTGATGACTACTCTGAATACAATACAATAATATATCAACATTGTTTTCTTACTGGAAACGGGATGTGGGAAAAGCTTTTCTGCAGTCAAAAATACATCAGATCCACTGGCTCCCACTTTTAATGTATAGCCACTTCTTCGGACAAAAATGGAAACTGTGTACACTGTGGTTCGGTCATGTCTGCATTCACAAAAGAAGTTTCTTAACAGGTTATTATCTTCTAGATGCTTTCACAGACTGTTTAATGAAGTGTTGTGTTCGGCCAGGTATGCTGACACTGAGGTGACTGACGAATGCAAATACATAAGTAAGAGTCGGTTTTGATTTCATTGTTAACTAGTGCCTTGGTATCTGTCTTCGTACAGTAAACAACATATTTCATAGTTCACATCAGATTGAATCCTTCTGCAAATGTAAACAAATGCATTTATGAGAACAGGAAAGTAAACTCTGTGGGACATTCATGGCTGCAGTGATAAATCAATTAAAAATAGTCTTTTATTGTTGATTTTTTTTTTTTAACTAAACCGTCCAGCACTCTATTGTGTAGCATGTAAAGCAAGAACAGTCTGGGGTCTGCACAGCCTGGAGAAGCGTTTGGAGGAGGATTCAGGATCTCGTGATTGCTGGGATCTGGAGGGAATGTGCCAGTTCTCTGCATCATGAACTCATTCTGCACTGTCATTGCTTAAAACAATGATTTTAAAGCTCCTTTTAGTCTTCCTGATTAAAGGCTCTCATATGAAAAGACCTCACCCAGGAAGGACTGCCGTGGCAGGCTGTCAAAGAAGGGGTAAAAAAAAAAAATTCCCATTTAGTTTCACTCTTGGTTAACTGGAAGCAGAAGTGTCTGCAATCCTTATTCTGCGTGTGGCTGGTCCGGGCATTTCCCTCCGGCCAGGGTGAGGCACCGGCGTTTGGGGAAGGGGCTGATCCGGCTGCTGCTGGCACGGCTCGCCCAGCTGGCTGACTTGGTAAGGCTTGACAGCAGAAGGACAAAGGCTTTCAGGGACTGCGGTTACCCGTGTTTAGCAAGTGTGAGTCGTATTTGCTCTCTGCCAGATTCATACCTGGTGTGAGCGCAGCAATGTCAGTGCCTGGGTGCTGCAGTTAGTACCTATAAATACCACCCCGAAAGCATGAGTCATGCCTCCTGGGTAGGACTGAGAGCCGTTTTGGGGACTCCGGGGAGCGGAGGGAAGGGGAGAGCACGTAATACCTGGGACATTTTATAAGGTGTGGTGCTGACTCAGGCTAGCTAGTTACGATTTTCCTGACCAATAAACAATTAACCAGTAACAACAAGAAAACTGCACAACTTGAACAGCACCAAGTGGCTGCCTGCCATACCGTGTAAGATCACTGAGCCCCAAACCTAGCATCCCGTCTCAGGAGGAGGATACAGCTTGGAGCTGTAGGGATTGGGAACCACCACAGCAATGTGGTTAGCTGCTTCGGCAGTAACGAACATGGGGAGAATATCTCAGCACACTGATAAACATGTGCCCTGTGGCTTTGGATAGCCTTACATTTGTATGGAGATCTGCCTTGGTTCTCAGCATGTAGTTATCAAGCTCAGTCATGAAAAGATTGACATCTATTGATAAACTGATTGCATTTAAACAAAGTCTGCTTACCACTAGCACTGATAAAAGAGCTTACTAGACGCTATTACAAAATCAGATCATCCTACAAGAGGCACTGTGCAGAGGGAAAGAGTTGCAGCTGCAAGCATCAGCAGCGCGCAAGCCGTGCTGCATGGCGTGAGAAGGTGGGTGCTTCCCCCCGCGCTTGGCCGTACTCCGTGGTTAACACCACAGGCACTGTTGCCTCCGCACAGCCCAGTGCTCTCTCGATGCAAAGACCTGGCTTTGCTTTTAGCTGGATTTGTGGAGAACGGCAGAAGTTGGGGCAAATTCCTCGCGTCTTCTTTGCCGCTCCCATGTCTGTAGAGAGCAGGCACCACCAGGGAAGACAAAAGTACGTTTGCTGTTTTAGTGACAAACATCACTGATCTGAATGACTAAAAAAATGCTATCCAAATGACAAATTCCTTAAAAGCTAATTCTCTTCTTTTATAAATAACACAGCCATTTATTCCCATCATCGGTAGAAACCTTATAGACGCTATAATTATATGTAATTAACTTCCCTCTCTCTCCTTTTTTTTTTAAACCAACTACCTAAAAACTTGTGATCTCAGAAAAACAAGCTGCGTTAGAAGGGGAGAGCTGCACTTGGAATCAAAGGTATCATCTATTTTTGCCAATGAATGTGCTCTACAGAAAATACACCCTGGGTTTTGCTTCACTTGAAAAAGAGCAGAGACTACAACAAGAAATATCCAGGATATTATGAACTTTGCTGTTACATAGTGAATATAACCATTTGGACTATTTCATAGTTGTAGTTATAATACATGAGGGACTTGAAAAGTCACACAGTGAAATTTACTGGTGCTGTAAGACAGCATTACCGGGGAGTCTGTGCTTTCCTGTTCCACGTTAAGAGAAGGATGGAGGCTCCAGTGCAAGGGGACTTGTTTGAAGGCAATGTCGACTCATGTAAGACATTTTAAAAGAGAAGTAGGATTATGGCTGTAAAAATTAGGTAATGCTCTCAAATTCCTTGACCTTCTGATCACTATAGGGACAAAGGTCATTTAACTCTTTTAATGGTATGGACTGTACTTAGGCTGTACCAGTAAGGGAATATTTTGAGGGAATTAATCATAGTTCCTGGAGAGGGAAAAGCTGCACGCTCTGAAGCTGCCTCTGGATCCAAATGCTTTTTTCACTGATGTGACAATAAAAGCTGTACAAAGAAATGGATGAAAATAAATGCTGCATTTTCAATGCAGATGTTTTTGTAAGCAAAATTAATGACAACACAAAGATGAAGAGTGAAAGTTTGCAAGACTGGTGATCCTCAGCTTCATGGGTGAAAACAAATTTATGTCTGATCCTTTGAGCTATGAGATCTGCTAAGATTTCAGTTACAGAGATCAAGTGAATGCTTATTGTCATGGTATTCCTAAGCCATGGCATAGATAATATGGCTAGAGCCCCACTATCATTTACACAGTACATTTACGACATTATATAAACCTTGTCTTGTCTTAGGAGAGCCATTGTCTTTACACTTCCCTGTCTCATTGTGTGTCCACCTTCACCCCGTTAAATCCAGTTTAGACTGTAGGGTTCTCAGGACAGAAGCATGCTTTTGCAAATGCGTATATCTGTGTGTGGGTGTGGGCACACACCCATACCATACCCACCTACAGTGCTGTATGCAGCGAATTCCAGAACTCTTGGTGCTTCTTTTGCAGTATATTGAATGCAAGGTGCTCAAACACATGCCCTGGGGATTCATGATGGGGCAGCTGGCTACCTGCAGCGTATCATCACCCTGTTCTGCTCTGAGAAGCTGCTGCCCCTGTTCTCAGTACGTGCGGGGCTGTGAGCAGCACGGCTCACAAGCATCTACCGCTGCTGCCAGAGGAAGGGAGAGGGCTCCGGTGGGCAGTCACAGGCAGCAGCCTTTTAAATCACCCTCGTATGAATTCTTAAGAGTTCCCCTGGAGGCAAGAGGCTCTTAAAGTTTCATTTAGAAAAGATTAGCTGTCACTCTATAGCTAAATGCCAAAGTATGTCTTTTTCACTGCAAAGAAATTCATGTTACATTTCAAAGTCCTGTCTATATTAAAGAGTCAGCTGAAGTGACCCTCAGTTAATAGTATATCGAACCTTCACCTGAAGAGCAGTTACACTTGATTTAACTTACTGTACTGGGTTTGCATGGCAAAGTTTTGGGGGGGGGGGGGCTACAGGGGTGGCTTCTGTGAGAAGCTGCTAGAAGCTTCCCCAATGTCCGACAGAGCCAATGCCAGCTGGCTCCAAGACAGATGCGCCGCTGGCCAAGGCCGAGCCCATCCGCAACAGTGGTAGCACCTCTGGGAGAACATATTTAAGAAGGGAAAAAAAAGTTGCTGGGGCACAGAAGCTGCAGCCGGAGAGACGAGTGAGAACATGTAAGAGCACCAGCCCCTCAGACCCCCAGGTCAGTGAAGAAGGAGGGGGAGGAGGTGCTCCAGGCGCCGGAGCAGAGATTCCCCTGCAGCCCGTGGGGAAGACCACGGTGAGGCAGGCTGTCCCCCTGCAGCCCGGGGAGGTCCACGGTGGAGCAGATCTCCACCTGCAGCCCGGGGAGGACCCCACGCCGGAGCAGGGGGATGCCCGAAGGAGGCTGTGACCCCGTGGGAAGCCCGCGCTGGAGCAGGCTCCTGGCAGGACCTGTGGCCCTGCGGAGAGAGGAGCCCACGGTGGAGGTTGGTGGCAGGACTTGTGACCCTGCAGGGGACCCACGCTGGAGCAGTCTGTGCCTGAAGGACTGCAGCCTGGGGAAGGGACCCATGCTGGAGCAGTTCGTGAAGAACTGCAGCCCGTGGGAAGGAGCCACGTTGGAGAAGTTGGTGGAGACCTGTCTCCAGTGGGAGGGACCCCACGCTGGACCAGGGGACACGTGTGGAGTCCTCCTCCCCCTGAGGAGGAAGGAGCGGCAGAGACAAGGGGTGATGAACTGACCCCAACCCCCATTCCCTGTCCCCCTGCACCGCTTGGGGAGAGGAGGTAGAGAATTCGGGAGTGAAGCTGTGCCCGAGAAGGAGGGACAGGTGGGGGGAAGGTGTTTTAAGATTTGGTTTTATTTCTCATTATCCTACTCTGATTTCAGTGGTAACAAATTAAACGAATTTTCCCCAAGTCGAGTCTGTTTTGCCCATGATGGTAATTGCTGAGTGATCTCTCCCTGTCCTTATCTTGACCCACGAGCCTTTTGTTATATTTTCTCTCCCCTGCCCAGCTGAGGGGAGGAGTGACAGAGCGGCTTTGGTGGGCACCAGGCATCCAGCCAGGGTCAAGCCCCCACACTTACTCTTGTAAGCCTCGGAGCCCACACACAGCCCATAATCAGCTGATTTGCCTCTTAGTCAGGAGGTAGCAGTGGCACAAACAACATGGTCATTACCTGGGGATTGTGGGTGGTGGTTTGAGGGTGACGAGGGTTTCTCAAAGCTTTGCCTTTGCACGTCTACAAATATGAAAGAAAAGATTGTGAAAAAGGAGTAAAACTCATCTGGAACATTAAAAAAACCCCAATAAATGGTAGTGTTATCTCTTTATTGTAGATGTACCACAAGTCTGCAAATAGACAGGCTGTGTTCTTACTACAGTTACTTCATTTTTAAAATAACATATTGGTAGCAAAAGTAAAATTTCACAGTAAAGTTTAGTGCAGATAAAGACCAAACCACTGTTCCTACTCCTACTTACCATATGTAAAAAGCCATTGAATGTTGCAGCTATGCCAATAACTCAACTCATAGTACAATGAAATTCTGTAAATAGTATTTAAGCATTGACAGTATTTAAACATTTAACACACTGAGCCTGGTGTAAGTGTACTTTTTCAGCATTAGGAAATATATTGCTTAATTAATGTTTTATGGTAGTTTGCATATGTAAAGCACTATATAAATGCCGAGTATGATTCAGTTGTCAGTATCTGAACATAAATTACGTTTCACCCAGGGTTTGGGATAAGAAATTCCATAACATTTGGCAAAATGGCTTATGCATTCCCAGTAATTTTACATAAAATCTATTCATAGTGTCCATTGACTGGAAACAATATATGTAATTCTTTTAGTTGAACTGCTTAATTCAGCAGATAACCACTGCTGCTTCATAGTTCATGGATGAGAATTTAAGAGAGCAGCCGAGGCATACATTTGAATTTGGTTAATGACAAAGGAACCGTTTCAGAGGACAGAGGACACACTGTCCACTTAGCTCGCAGTACAAAACAAAAAGTCAAAGTGACCACTTTCAGTCGAATAGTGAAACAAGAGCTGGTCCTGCCCTGCCCTGAGCACAGCCAGTCTTGCTCAGAACGAAGGCACGGGGAGATGGGATAGGTACATCAGTGCTTGCATGGTCCTACCACATTCAAACTGCTGATAGTAATTTTTTCTGATGTTCAAAGTGAGACAACGCTTATAGCTTCTGGTTTTGTTTTTCTTTCCTACTTTTGACGAGTTGTTAGGGCCTAATACTGCGCTCTTTGCACATGCAGAATAAAAGCAGATAAATGGCTGAGACTAGCAAGAAGCGAGTTTGCACGGTGCTGTGTAAAATACTTGAATGAGCTCTAAGCAGGCTTGAGTTTGGAGGGAATACTGTCCCGGCAGCGTCGTGCCTCTGTGCAGGACACAGCAAGCCAGGTAGCGTGGCCAGCAAAACGCTGTGCTGCTGCCGGCTGGGACGAGCCGGGGTGTCTCTGCCTTGCGCTGCCCCGACGCCCCGTACAGAACGGGGGGCAACGCTCAGATCTGCTGTCAGCACCAACGGCACAGCACGGACGGCAGCCTGAGTAGAGCTGGGACTTCGGCCGCCGAACAAAAGTATCTTCGAAATGCCTGCGAAGGGAAGAGGCAGGAAAACGGCCATGGAGGGCCGTTACGGAGCATAGCCTTAGCACAGCCGTTACCAGTAGAGAAAACGGGTGATTGTGGTAAAATAATTGCCTAATAGTGTCTAAAACAGATTCATCCAGAAATTTCTAAGGCAGAAAGTTTCTTTCTGCTGTTATTTTATGAAATAGTGTTAGTATTCACTCAAATAACGAAATACTTCTTTAAATTGCCTTTTTTTCTCTGTACTGAGTATCTCAAGAGACTCGGTTGCAACGCTCTGGGATGTTTGCTCATCAGATGACAGTTTGAGCTCAAGGAAGAAATGACTGCAGTACACAGAGTAACAGAATAGGCTCTCCTCATCCATTCTTTTGGACAAAATCCATGAGTTTTCACTCAGAGAGCTGTAAAACCAGACCCGAGAACTCCTGGTGCTAGTTATTTCCTGAAGAATGTATCTTCCCTTTTGCTTTCCTGTTTTATGCTTCTTTGGGGCAGATCCCCTGTAGATCTCTCAAAGCTACGAGGAAGTCTGGTCAGATACTACTGCTTGAGTGAAACCCCAACTCTCAGCACAAATTTGCCTGGAGAGAATTCAAAGTTAGAACCCAGACTAGTGGAAGACCAACAGCTTAAGCTGTTTATGCTTTTCTTATAACTCCAGTTTGAGCAAGAGAGGTCCGAGACTTGTAAGACTTCTTTCCGCTATCAGTACATCTGCAGAGGTAATGAGAGTGTATTACAAACACACTATGCCTTTCCTGTGTGTTTTTATTAAATACAAAATACTTTAAATGCTCCTGGTGGAGCTGAATGACTCACAGGATTGGTAATGGGATTAGATCATTGGTTCAAGACTCGTTCAGGACCCGTATCCTGTAATCTGATATATGTGGCTAAACCCTGTTTATGTCAGTGGGCTTCGGCGGAGAGATCCTGGCTTTCTCCTGCGGATCTCCGTGCAGGGGGTAGAAGAACACAGGCTAATAAGCATTGGCATTTAACCATTGGGTTTGCTCATGTTCTCGTTTCTGTTCCCAGTTCATGTTCTCATCGCTGGGTCACACCATTAAATAAACAGAACCTTTTAAGTGACTGCACAGAGGAGGAAGAGAACTTTTTTGCTCCTGCAGTGCCTCTAGCCCAGCAGGAGCCCCACGGGGATTCCTGCCCTGGCCAGCAGTGTCTGGAGCTACCAAAACCTGCTCTTTAGACATGGAAGAGGGGACACATCTATGCTGAATGGTGAGTTACCAGACCGTGCAGGAGCATCCTGCATCTGCCCTGCCTTACAAATCAGCCTGAGTCATGCTGATTTGTGATTAAAGACTTTGAAATTTTATCCATCCACAGTCTAGCTATGAGACCTGTGTCATGCTTGAACTGTGGTTTTGTAGAGCTTGTCCATACTGTTCTTTAATTCTAATCTAGGAATATCTTCAACATGCTAAGAGATTTTCACGTCTTCTGTCTCTGAACGGTAGGTATAGTCATTCCCATTTTCTAATAGGATTTTTATTACTTTTGATATGGAAGGATAGCATCTTTTTCCTCTCATTTAGGACAAGAAAGCCTTGCTATGGCCAAGAGGGAAAGCTTTCAAATTGCCTGAAGCTCGTAAATTTCAGAAGATAGAAGTTCATATCCGCATTGGCCAGGATAAAGATATTCTACCTGTATTTTGTAAGAGCATCGGTGTTGTCACCATTTCTTTCTTTTGAAGAGTTTATGGAAGGAGAATATAAGACGTGGGCCTTCACAGTTAGTCACCACTTTCATGTCATCTTTGGAAACAACAGGAGTCCTCACTTTATTTTCCTGTCCGGTATGTAACCACCAATATGTCCATATTCTTTCTGCCCTAACATTATTTTTTCCGCATCATGCATATTTTAAGACACCCTAAGGATTTTAAAAATGTTCTAACTTATTTTAAATTAGTGTCTAGGACTCACAATAGTTGGAGAATGCCATCAGTAGTTACGGAATGCCATATCCTCAGTACGGGAGAGGGACAGCACTCACTGAAGTTCTAGACACAGCCTTGGATGGGGGCAAAATTCCTGACCCACAAACCGCCTTCTCTTCCTGGGCCAGCTACAAGAGGTTTTTGGATTTTAAGAGGTTATGGAAGGAGCTGAACACTGGAGAATTAAATTGTGTTTATCTTCAGTTAGTTATTTCATGAGATTCCTGAAATCTCCTAAACCTGCCTGCAAGTGGTCTTTGGGGTGGAAAGGAAGGAGGCAAAGAGGAATGAAGCATCATTATTTCTGCTGTCACAGGAACAATCCTAGGAACAACTGAGTTTAAGGAAGTTATATATATGTGCATATATATATATATATAAAAAAATATACCAGGGTATTATATATTTACAGATACAAATATTAAATATGTATTATAAATACATTATAGATTGTATATTTCTATATGGAATACATATTACATATAATTCTATACTTAATAGAATATATATATTCCATACTAAAAATACATATAAAAATCTGTATTCTCTATGTCTTTTGCTATTCTGTTTCTGGGAATTACAGGCATCATTCTCATCCCCCCCATTCGTCAGGACTGCTGTGACCCAAACACACCACCACCACTTCTGCCCACAGCCAGGTCCGTCTATCTCCTCCCACAAGTCCCCTTTTTCCTTCTTTCATAGGTTTTCTGTTCCTGATAAAATCATTATACTAGTTTCCAGCTCTTCCTAAATGACTTGCAGAAGGCAGTGACAGGTTGCAATTTTAAATCCACTTAGCTATTTTTTTCGTGAATAATCCTGTTTGACAGGCTTTTCTCCCCTCCCTCCTCATCATTAAGCACGACTGCAGTTCAGGCTGAGCGAAGAGCAGGCTAATTGTTTTGGTTAGGGACACAAATAAGAGAGAGAGAGATTTTCAGCTACTGTAGCCAAAGCAGAAACAACAGAACTGGTGCCCAAAATTTAGCTGAAAAGTAGTTTGATTTGTTACATACCATGAACATCTATTAATTAATGCTTGGACTGACATCTGAATATTGTTTCACTACTGGTAAAACAGGATATGGATGCCTTTCAACTGTTTATGTTCAAGGCCCAGCAATTAGAACAAACGCAGATAAAATCACTTGCTCTGTGCAAAGCTGTAATTTTATTCATATAGTTCTTACCAATGATCTATTGAAGACTGTGAATATATTAGTTGTTAATGCTTATGTTAATGCTTTCCGATAGCATAAATTATGCAATCTAATCGCCTTAAATTCTATTCCTTGCTAAAGTGAATAAAAGGCTGACCTAAGACGAGCGGTTAGAAAATGAGCGCAGATCTCCATCTAACCCACCCTACCGCAGCCTGTGCTGCGCACAGAGGCGGGGGGCGAAGCGCTGGCTCCAGGGCTCTGGCCGCCCCTCTCCACCCGGACTTGCTCAACACTTTGCTCAAGACCACAGCTGGCCTGTCCGTGCAAGCGTCCCCGTTTATCTCGCAAAAATGCTTTCTGCGGCTTGGTTACCAGGGCACGTCGGAGCCACGCCAGGAGAGCGGGAGGAACGCACGGCGGAGGGCAGGCAGGAGGCAGGCAGCGCGCTCAGCCCCCTCGCTGCGCGGCTGCTGCCCTGTGACCTGGTGCCACGGCGTGCCAAAAGCCGTGGCACGGGATCCGGGACAGGGAAACCTTCCCTGCCACGTAGGGTATACCAGGATATCACTGGGCTGATGCAAGGGAGGTATTTGTGTGGGCTGTGGATCTGATACAGGTCTCTCTGCATTTCCATTGATGTTGTAGGTGGCTGTAGTATATAACATAGTATAGAAGTAGTATATATGTAGTATACGTAAAACACATACACTGAATGGAAAGAAAAGGTGCCTAGATAAACCTAGTCTGTATGTGTGGAGCATTATTCCATATGTGCTTAGAGAGTTACATGCACTATGTTAGGTAGCAACCGGCCATCAAATGATGAACAGGCAGCAGTGGAGGATGACCAAAGGAACTGCAACCCACCCTCAGCGTGCCATCCATCGCTGCGGGAGAACTGAAGGATTCATCTTTGCTAACTTGGTGAAGACAGACCCAAGCTTACTCTGGCTGTGCTCTAAGCTGGTAGGGTACACCCAATCCAGAAGCCAAGCTATTTGCATCAGAGATGTTGCACCAAAACAATGCCCCTTTCTCAGCATGGCACAAGCACAGCCACGTGGCTGCTCCACTTGCTCACTGGAGCTAGGTCAAATCTAGCCACGGGCAACGTAAATATGAGTCTGTGGGTGCACAACTCTGCAGACATGAATTTACACCCAGATTCATCCCTTTTACACACTTACGGAAGACGCTTATGTTAGAAGCCAGATTGCCAGAGTCCCTCACTACTCAACCGATGGCGATAAAGAACGAGTTTCAGGCAGATGGAGCTCCGGCGAGATGAATGACATCTCAGACGGAATTGCTCTCTGGGGGTGCCAAAAGTTAACAGGGATGAACCTAGGTATTTGCATTTGATGACAAAGGAGTAAGCTACTTCAGTAAAACCTCACTTTTCCACTCAGAATTTGTGCATATATTCTTTTTTCAGTGTTGATTCACAATAAAGTTGGGCTTTTCAAGGGCAAAGCCATGTCCATTAGTGTACATGCACTCTTTCTTCCTCAGACTTTGATCTCTTTCTCTCCTGTTCCTTTTCACTACTGTGGGCTGGGCAGGCCCTAAAGATCCTAAGGTAAGTCCGCGGTCCAGCGGCCATGCATCTTGCACAGGCTTGCACTGTCGAAAGTCTCTGAAAGTCCTGTTCGCTCAGGTGTTTGAGGACGCTTTGGGGAGCAGTGGGCACAGAGGGATGCGAGACCGGTTGTTTGCAAAATTCAGACTCAGAGCACGCTGGCGAGGGGCAGCCTGGCAAGGATTAATTACAACAGCCCCTCAGCAGCTCGGCGGGTGCTCCCCTGCCCTACGACAGCTAATGTCTTCACTTGAGGGTTGAAATACGGGGGTGTCTGTAGATCCTGGTCAAAGCAGAGTCCCGTTATGCTGTTACTGTGCAAACACAGCGCTGTCAGTCTGATTTCACTGAAGCCCATACGCAGTCAAGCCTTGCGTGCCCATACATTGAGATGTATTTATTCTGTCTGGCCGCACTCCAGTTTCGGTTATCCAGTAACGGTTGGTGGCTCTCAATCTCCACCACATTTGCCCTGGGCATTTCTTGCCTCCTGGCTCAGGCTGTGGCCATGGGGATGGGATGCTTGTGGGATGCCCCCACCCCGGGATGCTCCGTGGCACCCCAAGGGTCAGGACCACTCGGCACAGGCACACCTGCCCGTGTCTCAGCTTCACCGAAAGCGGTGGCAGGGATGGCCCTTGGTGCGAGAGAGCTCTACGAACCCCCAAACATGTGTAAGGCAAGATAACACTGATGCAGCGGAGAACTACTATTTGGGCTGTGTCTTTTTTCTTGACATTTACTCCCTGAATTATGCACGCATCCTTCAAAAGGCGCTGCCAAGTGCTTGTTATTTTTATTGCAGACAACCTCCATTGTGCCAAAGTCCTTTACAAACCAAATGATTTTAGTCTTTTCCACTTAGTGTTTTTGACAGGAATCTTGAATAGATTGGAGTTAATACGATGAACACTGTGTGTTAACAACTGTTAGCTTTAGCCTAGCTAAATGATCAATTGTATGTATTTGCACTGTTGCACCCCTTCATGTTGAAGCGGTCTGGGAAAATTAATTTATTTTTCTTCTTATTGATTAGTTTAAAAGGTTTTTGCTTACACTGTGCTCTGGAAGAGATATAAACCTAGTTATTTTGAAAAGCTAATGGAATTTTTCAAATTGTAATGGACACATCTATTGCCATTGTGTTTAAGGAGTATTTGCCTCACATCAAATTGTCCAAGTAATCAACACACGCAGCACATGCACTCTGATATGCTTATTATTCTAGAGGAGAGAGGGAAATAAAAAATAACCTCCTGTTGCCTTTTAATTGCTCATTTCCTGCTTAAGACAGCAAATGCCATTTTGCTGCTCTAGGATAGATAAATGGGTGGGACTTTTTTGCACTCCATTAAGAAGGCAGTGCTTTGATTAATTATTACAGAAGCAAACTGAAAAAATAATTATTAGGAAAATAAGCTAGAGGTAGTATTATTTTCTTAAGCAAGTAATAAATGCAGATGATTTCCTCCAAATGCATATTGGTGCCAAAGTCACGTAACATGGCGCTAATTGATTCGATTCTTGCGTGCTGCCTGCTGAGCAGATGGGTTTATACTTGTGCTTCAGACCAGAGGCTTGGTAACTAAGTGGATAAAAGCTCTGGCCTTTCACCTCAGGTGCAGCTTTGGTTTAACAGCGATGTGGGGCTTGACCTTCTCAACGGTTCTGACTCTTTATGTATGGAAGTTCATTCCTGACTTGCTATTTACATTTCATCTATACTTAATTCCCTTTAAAAATTTTGTTTCTCTACAGTTTTCATGGGCTTGTTAAATGCCTGAGGTTTGATGAAGGGCAAAACATCAAGTCTAGACTCGGTGAGATTTCTGCTCCAGGATGGTGCAAATATCGCACAGAAAAACCAGTGACGCGGCACAGCTGGGAGAGCGCAGTCCTCTTCCTGGGGCGGGCGAAGGCTGGGAGCAGCGGCAGCAGAACGACCACGAATCCCAGCGGTACCTGAGCCCTGCTGTTGAAGATGCTGTCGTGGTGCTTGGGGAACCAGCACCCCGAAGTACCCAGCCCTGTAAATTCATCTGCAGGGCATGGATCTGAGCATTTAACCGGCGGGTGAAGTGGGGAGGGGGTGTCTGCGGTGTGTGGTCCCTGAGTGATGGAGCCCCAGGGGCCAGACGAGGGCTGGGGAGCCCCGCTGCTGCCCGCGAGTGGGATGCAGGGATGCAGCCCTGCTTTCCCACCTGGGAGAAGAGCAGACATCCGTGTCTGTATCAGCGAGAAGAAACCTATCTGAAAATTTCCCTATCAAAGGTGAAACTCACCTTTGAACAACAAAGCCACCCCTTCCAGGGGAGGGAATAGCAAAGAAACCCAATTTTCACTGACCTGCTACGTGTAGATATCTATGCGAAGCCGGAGCTGTAGAACTGCTGTGGTGCAAACAGTTCTCAGAGAATGAAGGTCTTTGGCTCGGTTCAGCTCCCTCTTTGCACGGAGGAGGGAGGCTGTCAGGAGGAGGCATTAGCGAGTGCTAGCAGAGCAGTACCAACCAGCTTTTCTTACAACTTAGCCACGTTTCGCCTGGAGACAAATGAGCATTTTTAGCTCTCCATGTGCTGTTTGTGGATTAAGTCACACAAAAAAATAAGCAAGGCTCTTAAAACTAATTAACAGCTACCATTTATAAAAGTTCTTTGGGTATTAATAAAAACTGCTGCTCCACTGATCTCAGTGTGGCAGCATTTTCACATTATCAAGGCAGAGAATGAAGCGAGTGGGAGTCAGGCGCAGGGAGCTTAATCAGTCACTGTGGGCTGAACGCGGTCCTCGGCGCGGTGCTGGATCTCACGCTTAATAAATAATTGTGACAGATGTTAGGAATCTGAAAGCTCATATTTTAATGTGGTGCTAAATTCATGTAGACATGTCTACGGGATAAAAAATGAGAGTGCACTGACTGAGCCAGTCTAAATGTACTGAAATTTCATCATTAAGTGTCTATTTAAGCACCTTTGAGTTAATGCTTTTGGGATAAGGAGTCAGAGATGTGTGAGTTTGGTGCTTGCGCAGGCACCAGGACATGGTGCGGTTCCACAGGGAGCTGATGGGGTGATATGGCAAGAGGCCACCGGTACCGAGCTGCTCTGAATCCCGGGGGAAACACTGTTTGAAACACCTCCAGCCTAACTGAACTGCTCTTTGTCTTTTTTCTGTGCCATTATAGTATCTGCGTGCCAAGCTTTGTGCTTAAGCAAGGCTTATAGCTGATGGCATATAGGAAAAAACCAGACCCATCAGCTGTTTACATGATGGCTTTTCTGTGATTGCTCGTCCCAGCAGAATACTCAGACTGAAATGTCCCCTGGCCCTGCAGGTAACAGGTGTCTTCTGGTGGGAGTGCTCGGCAGAGAAGGGCAGGTTATTTTTGTCACCTTCCCCAAGCAGCCATCGTGCTTAAAGTGGGGCACTGTCCCTAGCCAGCATCCCTCATCTCCCATGGGGAAGATAATTAGAAAAGCAATTATTTAAATTGTTTGAAGACCTTCCAGCTCAAATACCTACTGCCAGAGAAGAGCGAAGGTGAAGGAAGGTTTCCAGAAAACAAAGTTATGCACTTCACATGTCCAAGGGACGAAGAAGGGGGTTGCCTGATGACCAATGCTTGCAGAGCCTGATTCATGTAAGCTGCATAAACTAGAGTCAGCGCAGTTACTTTAACCTCAGCCTGCGAAGGGCTGGGTGACAATAAATTTCAGACTTTGATTTGGCTATGGGAATAAGCCAGAAATATAGATATGGCCACAGACCGTACTTAATTTCATATTTCTAGCATTAGCACTGCAATCAGCACATTAGCAATCTACCCTTGAGAAGAGTTTGGTTTTGCACCGTCTTTGCATTTCTGGGATTGCTCAATCACGTGGAGCTAAATTTTATTTTACTGGAAAAAGACTCTCATTAACTTCAGTGAATGGCTTACAAATCCAGCCCAGCTTTACTTTGGTTTTCTTGCATGGGGGCAAATTCTGTGCTGATCAGCCTCTGTTCGGTCACAAATACTTAAGGGGCTGCACAGCAAGTCCATATACAACTGGATACAGTGATTTCAGCCGAAATCAAATCAGTGTCTCGAGAGGGCAGCTGAGAGCCTGTGCAGAAGACAATTTAAAATTCCTTGCACCATCTTAATAAAAAAGTGTCAATATTCCTTGAAATCTTAAAAAATCCTTTACCCCCATCGGACAGTCATGGGAATTTACGGTGGTTTCTCCTGTGTTTTCAGCCTTTTTCCTCCGGACGCGGGCTGGCACAGAAGGAGAAGGATTTCCGAGGTGGATTGAGGAGCTGCTGCTGCTTGCTGTGCGGTGGGTGAGCCAGCCCCGTCCTTCCCTCCCGAAGGCCTTTTGGCTTGTTTCTTCACAGTGCCCTGGAAATGAGGATCACTCGTGCAGGGTATTAAAGGTATGAGAACACTTAAAATCTTATAAACATTTTATTCAAATGTACAGGTCATTTTAGTGGTTTGTTAGTGTCAAGCTAAGCTCCATCTGTGTATTGTGTTTGAAGGTCTATTGCAAAGCCTCTGTGCTAACGCTAATCCCCTCAGGATCCCTCCTTAGCAGACGGGACTGCTGACCGCTCAGAACAAAGTTAAGCAAATTGCCCTAAACAGGGTTATCTAGTGATGGGAGCAGGAAGGCCAAATGCAGGCTGAGGTTTTACATCTGCAAACAAAAGGCTCCCCCAGCCCGGAGGGTTTGAAGCTGGGAAGGTCCCGTCTGACACATGCAGCCGTAATTCCAGCCGCTGCTTCCTCGCAGGCTGGAACAATGGGAACATTGAGGCTCAGGAACCCATCGGGAGGTTTCAAGCACCATTTGCTACTCCTGTTTACAGTCTTGTCTGTTTTAAAATCAGTTCTCTTAGCTAAACAAGGTGACAAAAAGAGTCAGATTAGCAAACGGGTTTAGCCTTCTGGTGGGGGTATGTAAGCAGTCTGTCAAACAAAAAAAAGACGTTGAACATTCAAACTGGAGAACATCCAAAGAGGTGACCCCGTGTCTGTTTACCTTCATAAGTGTCGCATTTCTGTACTTGAAACTTTCCAACCACTAAGGCAAGATCACAGTTGAGAATAGCCAAAGCAAAGGGACGGACACAGTTGCAGATCACGGAGCTGACAAGGGGATTTAGGAGAGGCTCCCCTTTCCCATCATGCAAGTGAACGCTCACATAAGGATGTGACACACACAGAGCTTTGTCTCATTCACACGAGCACTGCCACCGCTTTTCATGCATGCCTCCGCTGGCTTTCACTGACTTACCCCAAATTACAAATACTGAGTCCCGGGAGTGTTTTAAGTGCTGGGGTTTATGGCTTAATGCCACTTTATTGATAAGTCTGCCGCTGTTTTGTTTTTAACCCAATAACAGATAAGGATTTGGTGTCAATTGTGGTGTGGGACCCAAATTCTTTTTGAAGTAAGTGAGCAACCACCAGCTTTAAAAGCAGTTCTTCTTCTTTATCACCCCCACACCAGGCAAGCCTGCAACCCTATCTCTGAACCCCTCGTGAACTGGAACCTCTTTCCTCGCAGGTCTAGCTGTTAGTCACAGCCACCAGGTACATGAATAAATGGTGTATTTTTTTACCTGAGCTGTTAGTTGGAGGATTTATGTAAGTATAGGAGAGAGGATTTTCAGTTGGTATGAGAGCAGAGCCAGCCGCAGACTTTGCTGGAGGCAGAGTGCAGCACTGCCCAGCTTCCTCACCCAGCAGCACAAATCCCGTGTAACCACAAAACACAAATCCCGTAATAATTGTATATCCAGCGTTGAAGTTCAACACTCCACCTCGCTGCCTGCAGCTGTGTTTGCATCGTGTTTGCTGGCCCGGGGAGCACTGTGACCTGCACCCAGCTAAGCCCTGTGCATGCTGTTAGCCAGCAGAGACCGGCTTGAAGCCTGGGCTGGAGAGGAAGGAAGAGCAATCCCTCTTCATCCTCCTCTTCCACACATGTCAGTGCGAGTCACCAGCCGGGGGGGGGGGGGGGGTTGCAAGCACTGCCCTCCAGGTCTGACTCTCCCTCCCTGCTTCTCAAACCAATAAATATCTGCCTGACTGCTGCACTCATCTGTTTTAAACCTAACGTTTAGAGTTGCTGTGCATTAAGAGGGGGCTTGTCATTTGAATGGGAGTAAAGTTTGGCTAGGGTGTCCTGTACAGTGCAAACAGCCACAGAGAGCAGGAACCCCGAAAAATACAGGTCCCTGCAGGGCTGGAGCCAGGGAAAACCTCGGCCGCGTGGCCTTGGTGGAGCAGAGCGGGGAACACCGCGTTGCGAGCCCGGCACAGGCAGCTCCCTCGAGCAGGGCCGGAGCAGCCAGCACGCAGAGAAGGGCTCAGCCGAAGGTCGGCACCAGCTGCCCACCCTCACCGGCTGGCACTGTCTTCTCTCCTTTTTTCCCCCCTCAAAAGCACCGACACGTGCTCGCACTTTGCTCTTCGGCGCAGTGGGAGCAGCTGCTGCCCCTTTCCGTGCTAGCCCGGAGATCGGAGCTGCCACCCAGGACGTGGGAGACCCCGACGAAAACCTCTTTTCCACCCAAAGAGAAGCGAGGATTCGCATCCCCCTGAAGGAGCGGCCCAAGCAGGCAGGGGGCTGCGGGCAGGACTGCAGGCAGGGCTGCGGGCAGGGCTGCGGGGCAGTGCTGGGGGAGCGGGCTACAGCATCGGGGGGTGCGGACGCGGGAGGGAGCAGGCCTGTTGCTGAGCAGGTCAGAGGCTCAGACTCCCTCCTCGTCCCTGGAGCACTCCAGGAGGATGGATGCGTGCCACCGGCACGGAGGGAGCAGCACCCCAGGAGCAGAGGGCAGCTGGAGGGTCGGAGCGGTGAGTGCCACGGGCACATGGTGGGAAGGCAGCAGCGGCACTGCCTCGCTCCGCTGGGAGCTGCTCCGCCGAGGCGCAGGAGAGCTGGGCTCTGCTTTGGTCTGCCTGGGAAAAGGAAATAGTGCTGGTGCTCCACGGCTACTGCTGCGCTGACATTGCCGAACTGCCGGCCCGAGTGTGGCTACACGCACAGCCGGCTCCAGGCACAGCATCTGCTGAGTCTCTGCTCCTGTGGCAGTTCAAACTCAATAGCACCTTCTCCTCTGGGTCCCCAAAAGGCTCAATATGAAGAGCAACATGCCTGTGTTCACCCTGATGAGCAATAATTATAACTGCATGCTTCATCGCAAATCGTTTCTGTTTCCTACCCAAAAGCACCACAGAACTGCTGAAGAGAGGTGTTGGGCTAAAAATCACACGTGATGTGACCTGTACCTTGTTTTCTCATACCCTTCCCGCATCACCATTTCTCCCACGCTCCTCTCCCCAGCCGCCGGCACCTGCGGAGCGGGGCAGAGCAGGATGGGCAGCGTGGCACTGGGCGGGATGGATGGATGCCGGCACAGAGCCCGGCTGCTGTGCTGGCCAGGACAGGCATCCTCAAGGGGCCAAAACGCTGCAAATGGCAACACGTGAAGAAAAATACGCTGCTTTTAACCACCAACCTGGGCACAAAGGAAACCTCATACCTACTGTTGTATGTAAAATATCTCCAAGGCAACAGTGCACAGCGGAAGAAGCTGTGTTCTATTCAGTGATACTGGTTGAATGGACTCTCGATGATGTGGGTAACTGGCAGGATGCTCTCTGGCAGGTCAGCACTAACAGCCTACATGTAGCCTGCTGAATATTTTCAGCACTGCAACGCTATGTGTGTATTTGTGTTTATTTTGTACATTTCTGCCTTTCTCAAATTTAGGTTGGGTGTGAAATTGTTTGTAGATTCAGTTATATTTAAAAATGAGGACAACGAGACCCCACAAAACCAGCTGCTGCTCTTCATTCAGAGCTGGAAGTTGGTGAATCAAAGATGAAGGTCCAGTTTTAAACAATATTCAACACTCTTTGAACTAAAGAGCTTAATCTGTTTAGTGTAACAGAAAGATAATTACAGTAATTTGATTACAGCTTATGAACACTTATAAAGAGAACAAAAGTGTGCTAGTTTTAGGTCTCTCCAGCCTAGCAGGCAGACGTGTTTTAAGATCCGGTGACTGCAGGTTGAAGCTCTGTAACGGCAGATGTGAAGAGCCCGGATAACCACAGCTGGGAACAGTTTCCTGAAAACTAGAAGGAGCCTCCTGCCCCTAGTAGGTTTTTCTGAAACAAGGTGGTTTTTTCCTACATGAGATGCTGCAGGCAGGCAGGAATGCGGCTGGGGGAGTGCTGCGGTTTATAATATGGAGAAGGTCATATTGGAAAATTACAGTGATTTCTTCTGGGTTGGGATTCTTTGAATGTAGATTGTAAGTCTGCAGCCAGTGACACGCAAACCAGAATACCGGAGATAGCATAGGAAAAAGGAACCAAGTACTTATTGAAAACTACGGAACTTGGTGTCATGTGCTATTTATTGTAGAGATAAGCCATGCAACAGCTCACACCCTGCACGGAGGCGGGTGGCTCGGGTCAGCCTCGCTCGGTCTCGCACAGGGTGCCCTGAATCACGTCCTTGGCCGGGGAGGTGTCTCGCTGTCACCGCACAGAAAACGCGGGTTTGAACCCGCAACAAATCCTCGACGGACTGAGCGGCCGGCGGAAAAACCTTTCTCGCACTGAGATCCAAGGAGGTGAAAAGGCTTCACACACACACACACACACGCACACCCCCCCCCCCCCCGGTCCCTGCAGCCCCAGCTGGCCCGGCCCGGAGCGGCCCCCCCGGCCCCCCCCGGCCCCCGGGTGAACGCAGAGCCGGGCGGAGGGCGATGCCCACCCGAGGAGACACTCTGGGAACAGACCCACGCTCTCCCCGTTCTCCCCAGCCGCTTCTCCCCCACGCGTGAACACCCCCCCCCCCCCCAAAACCCCAGCCTCCCCCCCCCGGCCCCTCGCTTCTGTCTCTCCCCGCGGTTTCTCTCCGGTTTTTTTTTTGGCTGGGAGGGAAAAACCAGACACCGCTGGCGCCATCTGCTGCTACCGCCGGCCTGGCACAGCCCGGGGGGGCGGGGGGGACCCGGGGCGCAGGGGGGGACCCGGGGCCGGGGGAGGCCGGCGCGGGGGGGGGGGAGCCCAGCGCTCCCCACGCGGGGCCGGGGAGGATGCGCGGGGCCGGTCAGGGAGGAGACGGACGGGTTTGGGGGGTTTTTTGGGGGGGGGGTAAGAGCGAGGGCTGAGCGTCCCATCCCTGGGAGCAAGCGGGCGTGCAAGGCGGGGGGGGGGCGGGTGCCGGGGGACCCCCGTCCTGCACCCACGGCCGCCGAAGGGAGGGGGTTTGCTGGGCTGCCGGGCACCGGGCTGCAGGGGCCGGGGGGGGCGGCACGGCCCCACCGCCCGTGGGAGAGCGGAGGGTCCCTCGAAGGCTGGCGGGCAGCAAAACCTCCCACCCCCCCTTTGTACCTCGGGGTTCGGACGGGCTCGGCTGCCTGCTTGGACCAAGGAGCAAAGGTGACAGTCCCTCAGCAGCTGGAGATTTTGGCAAAGCGAATCCCAGGTCTGAACCTGGGATTTCCCAGGGGGAACTGTCCCACGCTGCTGGGAGTGGACCGGTCTCTCCAAAGGCAAATGAGGAACTTAAGAAGTTTGGGGGGTTTTTTCTTGATGCTATCAAGCCAGTGCCATTTAGCACTTTCACGCTGAAAATTTTGTAATAAATGTCAGAAAGCTAGCAAGGGGAAGAGCCCTTTTTTGTGTCTTTTACTCACCTTGGGTGCTACAATGACCAAAAGGACTGCAAGACTTGTGGACCTCACTGGACTGTGGATGAAGTGACAAGTGAAACTTTGCCCTGGTGATGGATCTGAGGCTGCAGGCATCGTGGCCTGCATCCTCACCCAGAGACAACCCCTGCAGGGTTTTTCTGCCAGGGTTTCCTGGCTACACAGAGAGAAAAATGAAAACCAGCCCTCTCTCAGAAGGGCAGAGATCCTAGTGTCCATTTATTCTCGGCCCTGTGCCGCAACTGCCACCACGGTCTCAAGTAACGCTAATTGTCATGGCAGGTCCTGCGTCGTGTCCTTTCCTCGCTGGCAGGGGACATCTGCGGAGCTGCGGTCACCAGCCAGCCCTGGGACGTCACCTCCCGGGCTGGGAGGGAGCAGAGCGAGAAAGCCGATGGATGCTGCGTCCCGGGGCGGCAGCTGAGCGCCGCTGTGGTCGTCGCCCCTCACAGGTACAGATGGCTGGATGGTGGCTGGGCACAGGTCAGCCTGTCACTTCCCACGGGTGGTGACAGCTTTAGGATTGGAGCGGTGACCTAGTCACAGCCCAGTCCTCTGCTTGCAGTTTTATTAATCAAGAATCACCAGGAGGGAGTTTAGGATAAAGGCACCGAGAATAAAATGTCTTTCATGTAAAAGGAAAACAAAAACCCAAGCACAGCCCCTTTGCTTCCAGACTGGTTTCCAATTAGTTGCAGTGGTATAATACGTCAGCTCATTTCTGTTCAGTTGTTTCCAAGCTTTAGCTCAACCTTCATCTATTTCCTAAAGTCTTTTAGAAAATGTGTTCTTTAAGGCTTCTTAAATAAACCTGCATGCATGGGGCCTGTAACGCAAGGCGCCTGCTGATGTTTGCTTGGTGTGAGGGGGGGTGACATTTCAACCCAAGAACAGACCAAATCACTCAGCTCCTCCCAGCGCAGCCTGGGCTTTTGGAAATATACAGGGGCCTGAGGAGCTGCTGCGCCCGCGCCTGCAGGCACCCGTCCCTGCCATACCCCTGTGTGGGGCTGCCGACTGCCCTCCGGAGTGGGTTTTGGCTTCGGTGGTGGGAGGTGGAGGGCTCTGCGTAATCAGCGCTGGGGGAGTATGTTAATTGTCTGGCAAACACTCTGTCGAGCTGGATTAATTTGTGCGAGCAGCACGGTGCGGCTGAGGCTCCCATGGGGGATCCAGTGGGACCCGGTGCGGTGCCCGCCGGCTGCCTGGGCAGCCTCTCCTGGGGGAGTGGGGCTGGGGCGAGGGGCAGCAGAGCGGGCAGGGTGCGGGCAGGGTGCGGGCAGGGTGCAGGCAGGGTGCAGGCAGGGTGCGGGCAGGGTGCGGGCAGGGTGCGGGCAGGGCTGGGCAGGACGGCTCGGCTCCTACGGGGTGCGCAGGACCACGGGGACACGGCAGCCACTGGGGTCAGCGCCACGCAGCCGGCAGCACATCGCCGAACCCCCAGACCTGGGACCTCCTTGCAAATGCAAAGGGTCTCGTGGACCGGCCTGCACCAGCATGTCCCCGCATGGCCCATGCGCTGCCCATGTGGAGAGGGGCATCCCTCCAGACCTGCTCCTGCACGGGGGGCCGAGCTCATCTCCCCCATCACCGCTGCGCCGCGTTGCCGGCTTACCCGTGAGCACTGTCCTTTCTGTCACATGTCTTTCTAGGATGTGACAAGCAACAGTTCGGGTGTTCAGTGTTCTTTATCTCATCTTCTTCCACCCCACCGCACCACGTTTGCAGCTTTCTCAAAGCCCGGCCACATGCTGCTTTGCCGTGGCTCTTTGCCAAACGTTACTCACCACACGGTATAAGACATATTTAGCCAGTGCAGAGACAATATCACCAACTTAAAAATAGGCATAAATGAGCCTGCAGGTATTGCTAACAGCACCTGAGCGTACCAGAGGGTCGTGGCCGTGGGTCGCCGCGGGGCAGGGCAGCGTTGGGTGCGTTACCCATCACCATGGACCAGTGCAACGCCAGCGCCAAAGCCGCCTCTGCCCTTGCACGTCTCGGCTTGCGCTGAGCCTTCCCGGGCGCTGAGACTGCGTCTCTGCCCAGCGCTGGCCCTGAAGGGGCTCTGCGTGGCAGCCCATCGCCGAATGTAACCCCGACCTTCTGTGTCCCCCCTCCCGCTCCTGCCCGGCTCCCTGAGCCCAGCCGAGGTGCTGGTGCTGCCTGCGCACCCTGCGCCGAGCAGTAACCATGGAGATGCCTGCGGCTCCGGGGTCTGTCCTCCGGTGGATCTGTGGAGGAAGAGAAAGGCTGCTTTGCAGAAAAGCAGATTATTATTTGCAATTGTCCCCTTCTTGCTTTTCATACTTGTGGCTGGATATCCACGCCGGTGCTTGGCTAACCCTGGGTCTGCAGGAGCCGGGCTGCTCTGCCCAGCACGAACACGACGGTGTCCGGCAGCCGAGGATGGGGACTGTTAGCCAGCCTGCGCTGGTGACAAACTCACCTCTGCCGTGTCCTGTCCTTCAGACCCCCCTCGCCCCCTCCGAGGCAGCTCTGCCCGGCCCCTGTCCCTCGGAGCGGTGCGAGTGGATGTTGGCAGCTGGGGGGGGAAACACGAGGCGTCTCGGGGATGCTCAGGGAGGGGAAACAGCCAAGTCCAGTGAGAACTTGCTCACGGGCACTGTGTGTGTTTGTAGTTTCCATAATGGGGGTGAATCTCTTAAAACAGGTTTCACAACAATTACCTCTGGAAAGAGTTTTGTTAGGGGCTTTCAACGTCCCTACCTGCACTGCCCCATTCAAAGGCACTTTAATGAGGTAGCTTGTCTTGGGGATTATATCCAGCTCTCCAGTACCACAATACCTAAACCTGTAATATCTAACTACAGTGGATCTAGGAGAATAAACAAGTAGATGCTTTGCTAAACACAGCTAAAATCAGGGTCAGGATGAGACCAGTTCCATATACCAGTGAAAGGTGTTGTCATTCCCTGTCCATCCTTTGGTGAAGAGACAACGCTTCCTTAAATGCCCAGCATGGTACCTGACCTGCTCCTGATATTTCTGTGAAGTACGAGAGTACAAGTGGCACTTGCAAAATACGTGTTGTTCTCACAAATCACACATTGCAAAGAGATAGATCAGCAAGCTTTGCAAGACACGGGCCCGTTACAAACAACAAACCCAGCTGGTGCCAAGTAGCTTGTGTGTGGTGGGCAGAGACACCCAGACACTTGCAGTACCTAAGAAGCTGGGATCCAACTAATGCATTACCATACCTAAAGGGAATAAAAAACCTTCAGCGCTAAGCGAGGCTTTCTAGTGTATTTCTAAATTGACCTGTGATACATTATTTAGGAGCTCACATTATAAGACCATCATTCTCTTAGTGGGATTAGGACACGGTTAAGCTCAAGAGGAGAAACACATCATCTTTCCAAAAATAAAACACTTCATGTTTTAATGCGACTTCTTGTTACTGACACATTTAAACAGACCGTAATGCCAGAGCACTCCTCCTTTAAACTGCTGGGGTTATTAGAAGATGGTTTCATTTACCCTGCTTCCATCCTAACATATTTGCTTTCGCATCCGGATCAGCGTTTGCTGAGCATGCTGCTAGAGCTCTAATTTACATTTTACCAAAACATCACGACTTCTTTCTTAGCCTCTTTACACCCACCTTGTTTTGCTCCAGTCCCGAATTGCGGTGTTCAGCATGTCTTGTGTGATGGCAGGGTTACGCTCTCACTATGCGAGGAATATATAAGTGCTTTTAATTTTGGCACTCCCCTGTCGCTCAGACACACCTTTTCTGTCCCTTCCCTTTCTGGTCAGATGCGTTATCCCCAACACACCCGAGGCTTTCTCCCCTCTGCTGCCGTGGAAGCTGGTGCCCGCAGCCCCGCGGGAAACCCCCTTCTCTTGCTGCTCCCCCGTGCTGGGCTCTGCCGACTCGCTGTGCGAGGAGAGCATCCTTAGGAAAGGGCACAGCGCTTTGGAGGTCTTGCGCAGTGCTGCTGTGATTAAAACGGGCACGCGGCAGTAATTGCCTCCTCAAACAGAGAGAGACTACCTCACTCTGCTTCTGTAGGGTTGGCGGAAAGTTCCCCATTTGGGAATGGCAGAGAAAGCCCTTGTCCCCAAAACTGGGAACGTTCACCTCGTGCTGCTCAGCCCCTGGGGAACGTGACCTGGCCCCGGGGTGGCGAAGGGGCATCTAAGCTCCAGGACTGCACTAACAGGGACATTTAATCTGAAACTCCCCTTTTTGGACATAACTTCATGTATGAAGACTTAGGAATCCCAGTTCCTGAAGGACGAAGGCTTTCACCACTAGCTTTCTATCCGCACCTTCAGGGTACAATCCCAGCTAATCACGTTTGACTTTTCCCATGTGCAGTTTTACTCCAGCCCTATGGAAAAGAAAAGTATCCCTTGGGAAACTGCTGGTGCCGCGTCCCAGGCTCCTCTCCATCCAGCTTCCCGCACAGCCCAGCACCCTATGGCAATTTCTCCTGTGGGTCCAACGAGCTGAAGATGGGCCAGCATGGCCAGAGGGCTGGCATGCTGCCTGCCAGGGGCCGGGGTGGGTGGGCAGGCACCATTCCCCTGGCCATGTTTGAGGTAGTTGGTAGCCATCCTCCAAACTTCAGAGGGTCAGACGTGTCAGGAGAAGGCTCAGTCCCTGGTACATCCCTGCAAACAGCGGGGAGCACCGCCCCGTCGGGATGTCATGATGCACCTGGGCCTCAAGCATGTCTCCAATTCACAGTGTGCCGAAATCAATGGCAGGCTTGTGATAAAAGCGTAATTGGCAGAAAACAGCCACTTTCTGGCTCTAAGCACAAAACAACTTTCTAAATCAACAGCAGTTTTTTTCCCTCATTTACTTTGGAAAGCCTGCTGACTTCGGAATTGCTGCAGCCTGCTGTAAATGATGTCTGAAATGAAAAAATGCCCCCTGCCCCAGCACAGCCAGACTCCAGCGGCGCACTGCAGCCCGACACAAACCACATCCAGCCCCACTGGGGTGGTGGGGGAGGTTTTGCTCCTCTTTTTGGTCACAGCGTGCACAGCTTGATTTTTTTTTTTTTTAATTACAAGAAAACGGCTTTCTGCCCCCTGAGGCCAGCCTCTGCGCAGGGTACCCTCCGGCCAGGCCAGGGGCCACAGCTCAGGCCTGATCCTGCTCGGCGGTGTGGGCATGTCGGCAGCAGCCTGTCCCCCCGTGCTCACTCCCCACACCTGGAGAATTAAATGGGATCAGCCCCGGACAGCCAAACTGGTGGAGCATAAAAGTGGTTTAAGGTGATGCTTTTGCCCCCATGTGCTCCTTCTTCAGGAGCTGGAAGGGGATGGTGGAGCCCGGGCTGCAGGCAGGGCAGGCAGCAGGGGGTCACCGTGCCCCTGTGCCGCAGACCCCGGCTATGGCCGCGTAGGCAGTAGGCAAACGGCAGATCCAGCCTTCGCCATCGGCGAGGCTCGGCACGGCCGAGCGCGGCTCCGGCACAGAAGCCCAAGCCCTGGCTGGCAGCAGCCCGGCAGGAGGGGGCTGAGGCTGCCGCAGCGCGGGGGCTGAACGGGAGCCAGAAATGCGGTGTTACTGCAAGAAAAGCAGCCGTGGGAGTGTGGTATCCCTCGGATAACATTTTTCCGTGTCTACCAGGCAATAATAAATGTTAGCGCTGCGCCCCGGGAGATGCGATCCCGCTACCGAGAGTCCGGGGTGCGAAGTGAGAGTGACAAGGGGCGTGGAAAAGCTGGCTTGGGAAGAAATGCTGGGAGAAGCGGAGTTGGGAAGAGACGGGAAGGCCGAAGGGAGTGGTGATAACAGGCTGCTTCGAAGGGATCGGGAGCAGGAGCAGCTGCCCAGGCTCGAGGGCCGGTGCTGAAGAGCGGGGGCCTGACGCGGGGGCTTGTTCCGCGACTGCTCGGCCAGCCTGACCGTCCTCTTCGTGGCTGGCACCAGCGACTGCCGGGGCTGCCCGCACCGACACGGGTCGCTCGCCTGGCAGATGCCGTGGGGTCCGGTTCAGGGCTGAACCGCTCCCTGCTGCCGGCAGAACCGGGCAGGTGCTGCTCTGCTCCCGACGGCACCGCTGCCGCTCCCAGCCTTCCCAGTGCTCCCAGCCCTCCCAGCACTCCACTCCCAGTGCTCCCAGCCCTCCCAGCACTCCCAGTGCTCCCAGCCACGCTCGGTGCTCTGACACTGGTGGAATAATCCACCTCTAACAGTTCGTTTCTTTACTTATTTTTAGCTTTTGTAGCCCTTGGCTGAAAGCACAGCTTGTTCAGATGCAAATATAGAATAAATGGTGTCCCGCAGCAGGGTTTTATTTCCTGTCGGAGTTTCGGTGCGATGCACCGGGCACAGCTCACAGCTCACGGAGGTGCTGCCCGGCCGTGTGCCGGTAAACGGCGGCGGTGGTCCATCGAGGGCTCGCTGAGCCCCACCGGGAGGCTGCAGTGCTGGTTCAAATATTGGGGGTTATAATCAAATGCTTCCCCCTAGGAAATAATGTAAGCCTCTAATGATTTGCTTGATTAAGTTGCGGCAGAGGTCTGAACTGGGAGTGCTTGGGAAGAGCGGGGGAGCTGCCAGCACCCGGTCGGTCCCGGCGAGCGCAGGGGGCTGCTCACGGCAGGTGGAGTCTGACACCCGGCAAGGTTTAATTCCAGCACACGAGGCTTTCTGGCAGAGATACGGCTTCTCACGGGGTCTGACTGGAGGTTGGCAAAAGTCAGGAGGTTTTCTAAGCAGGAGAGATTCGAAAAGCTTTAGTTATGCTAAGTGGGACTTGCCTAAACCAACAGTGGGTTTGTGTCTGGCGGAGGTGACACAGAACTTGTTTGACGTTTCCTTGCTTCAGCCCATTACAGCTATGACATATTTTTCCTCAGCATTTAACAAATAAAAAGCTAAACGAAACCCAGGACACACAGATGACTGTAAGGAGCTGGGCGGAGGACAGCCTCCTGCAGCAAATCTCTCCTAATAGTTTCAGGTCCTCTGAAAAGGGGTATTTTTCTCCTGAATGCATTTGGTAAAGAAGCTTTGCTAAAATATAGAATTAAGCTACTTTTTTTTTTCTTTTTAAATGGTACTAATCAGCTTAACACAATGAAAGGCACAGTGGAAAAGTTGCTTTGTAATTTTAAAAAACCTTGCAATCCTGACCTCACTGTTGGATTAGCCAGGGGTGCCCTGTCTCCAAATCTGCTTTCTGTGCATCTGCAGGGTGGGAGGGGAAGGGGAAGGAGATGTGAAGGGACACATATTCCATCCTGATCTCTGCTGGACACTCCCTGGATGAGGATCCCCAGGGACCTGATGCAGCCAGGACGGACGTGGGGAGCCCGAGGCATCTGGGGATTTAATCAGAGCTGAGCTTGATGCTTAAGGCCAAGAGAAATGTTTCATTGCTGGGGTTTGGTTTTTTTTTTCCATAACAGATTTTATGGTAAATGTATGGCAGCGCCAAAGGGGAAGTTTCCTGGTCCTGGTTCTGTTTTATTTTGGTATAATCAGATAATCTGTTTCATTTAAGAAAAGTTTGCCTAGGATTATTCCATGCTAGGGTCTGGACAGGAGCTTTCATATGCTTTGTATGCTTCAAACTCACTGCACTTGAGCACAGCATAAATCCCTGTCTCTTCAACTGTAGCATCGCTCTTTTAAAAGTCTGCGCACTGATTTGCTTTTAACACCCATTATATAGGGCATTCAGCTCCTCGGTGGCCAGCAGGTTAAAAAAAAAATCTGATATTAAAAAAAAAAATCTCTATATAAATATGTATGCCTGCAATGGAGCAGAACAGCCCGCGGGAGCCAACCCACCTCCCGTTTGGCGTGCTGCTGCAGCCCATGCATATGCATACCCGGCTCCCGGTGTATTTATAAACCCTCGATATGTGTGTATCTATAAAAGTGCGAGGTCGGCCGCCAGCCCTTTGCCTGGTGGGGCGTGCTGCAGCGGTAGGGTGCGATGGGGGCCAGGGGCTGCGCGGGTCCGGGACCCGGCACTCGGGACCAGGGGCCATCCTGCCCCGGGCATCCCAGCCCAGGTGAGGAGAAGCGTCTGCCCGGGTCGGCATGTGAGGTTCTGGGAAAAAACCCCGTGTGACACCTGCAGCCCACTCAGGAGCAGCTCACTCCCGAAAGTGTAGAATTGCATTTCCAGAAAAAATCAACATGCTGCAAGTGGCTGGGAAACACAAGTGGCAGGAGGTGGCTCTGAGCAGCTATTTTAGTGTTTTATTTTAAAAACACAGGCAGTGAGTGCCCCTGGCAGAGCCAGAGATGCCAGCATTTCAGAGAAACGTGTTGAAGAAAAGAGAGAAAAAAACCCCCAGAAATATTTCTGCTTCCTTAGGAGGTTTGCAAATGTGGTCTTTGGAGGACCAAGGATGCTGATGAACTTGAACAAGCAGACAAAGACCCTGACATCAATTAAATACTGCTGATGAGGTGAGGTCAATAGTAATTGTAACCTGCTCATATCTTCACGCATTATAGGCATGTTTAATCTTTTTATTGAAAAGTTTTTTACTGAAATGATGTGGTATGATAATTTCCTACAGTGTCCTGTTTCTAATTAAGAAGTTGGAAATGCAATGGATTGCACTTAATTGTCTCTGCTTCAGTTAAGTCCTTGTTAAAGAAATACCTTTAGTTTTATCTAATCTGTAGCCTTTTAAGTGGCTTTGAAATGGAGATGACACTTATATCAGTATTTATGTACCCTTTCCAAATATGAGCCTTAGAGTCCATGACCATGATGGTGGGACAGCCGTACCTTTGTGTTTTACAGGGAAATCCATTTTCCGTGTGTTTCTGGCTTTGCTCGATGCTCACCGGGTACCAGGTTAGTGCTAAATGCTAAAAGCGCAAAGGACATTTGCTCAGCAATTAATCATTATCCGTGTGCGGCTGGCTGGTGTCGGGGCACGGGCGCAATGACCTCCTGGCTGCGTCGCTGGGCTCCTCTGCAGGACCTGCTGCGGGGGGCAATGCCGTGCCCGGGGCAGCGGGGGTCCTGCTGCCAGCTCACCCCGACCTCCCCCACGGCGACACGGGTGGGTGCCTTCGGGAACTTGGCAGTCCGAAGCCAGCGATGCCGCTACCGTCCGTGCGTTCCATCGCCGGGAGAGGGGAGCCAGGTCTGCGCTTGGCCGGCGGGACAGCACGGGGGGGGCCGGGGGTGGCTGAAGACAAGCTGGGCACGGCTACAGCTCCGTGACCCTACAGCGGGGTCCCTGGGGTGCCTGGTTCTGCTGGAGCACCGTGACGGGGGTGGAAACCACAGGTTGGTACGGGAGAAATGTCATGTCTTGGAGCTGCAGAGGGAGCTCTGGCTTCCACCTGCACAAGCTTTCTCTACCCCATCAGTATCTCGTACAAAGCAGCTTTGATTCAGGGACTGTCCAGGTCAGTTTTCAGCCATGTAGAGCTCTTCCACCCGGTACTAAGCCCAATAAGAAAGATCACAATTTTTGCTTTTTCCCCCGCCAGCCCGGGGAACCGCAGCCCCCCCAGGGGGGATGAAAGCGCTGGGTGCTATTCGAGGACAGATCAGGGCACGTGTGTGCCATCCTCCTGCCACCGCTGCTGGGCATTTCTAACAAATGGCCGTGCAAAAGGTATTAACCAAATTTTTTAAACCTAGCTCTGAAATCTTACTGAATGTTTTAACCAGACAATTAAGAGAGAGCATGACAGCCAGCAGCTAAATATAGCTCTGGAGCGGTGGCAGCAGCGAGGTTTGGGAAGATGTTTTGAAGGGAGGCTGGGAAACTGGGGAGCGCTGGTGGGGGGGGGGCGTCCACCAGTTCACGCTTCGCTGCCTAAGCTGAAAGTGCAGCCAGGAAAGATAATGCAGCTCCTCCGTCACGCTGCCAGCTGGGAATACGCTTCAGCACATATTATCACTGATTTGAAATCTCTATGGAGAGTTTATGGCTAAGGTGAACCATGCTGGGAGCAGAAGCGGTGGGGAGGGGAAGGACCCTGGACCGCGGCGCTGGATGCCAGCTGGGCACGGGGCTGCTCCTCTGCCGGCTCTCCCAGGGCATGCCGGCTGCCCTCGCTTCTCACCCTCAGCTCCTCTCTCTGCCTGTGTTCCAGAAGCTGTGAAAGGTTTTGTCCACAGCATCAGTTACCTTACGCAGTGGCAGGAGTTATCTGTTGACGTTGCCTTGAGCATCGCTGCTTCTGCTGAGGGTGCTGGGGATCGAGGGCTGTGCCAGCACCCTGGCCTTCAGGACCACCGCCAGTGCTGCCTGGCCGAATCAGGCCTTGTGTCATCATTTTGAAGCTGTTGGTTGTGAGACTGAGCCCCTGCTCCCACATGATGAACCTGGACCGTCTACCACCAGCTTGCACACTTGAGCTGGTGAGGTTGCAGCTCAAGCAGGCTGGGCTGGAGCCCGCACCCCTTCTCTCCAGCTGCCCTCGACATCCCTGGGACTCGCTGGTTAGGACATGCTAATGTGGTTTTTGGACTATGTTCATTTAATGGTCGCTTGGCACCGAAACAAATGTATTAGATTTGTTGGAGAAAGTTTATATCCCAGTTAAATGGCTTTTATAGTTGCAGCCCGGCTGAGAGAGCTGATGCGGTGGTTAGGGCTTTTGACTCAGTACTTTGCTGCTCCACAGACTGTCCACAAGGTTTGGGGCATCCCCATCGCTCCTCGTCCCCTTCTCTCCTGCGGACAGCGTTCCCCTAGCCCGGGGGAGGGCTGGGGGGAGAAGCGGATGCTAAAGGCACCGAGGCTCAGATACAATGGCGACCAGAGAGATTGACACACTCGCTTTGGCGATTGCTTAGGAGAGGCAGTGAGTAACCAGCTGGGCTCAGGGCATCCAGCAGAGGAAAAACGCCGGAGCCTCGGCACCTCTCGGGAGGTGTCGCTGCTGGCTGCCTGCACCGCTTCCCGAATAACCAGCTCCTGACACGCCAGGTGCTCGGGGACGGTTAATGAAGCAGCGTGGATTGTTACCTGAGCAAAGACAAGCGCTGAGAAGTTCTCCTGAAGTTACTTAAATCAAACAATGCTAGCAGCCTCCAGCACCCCCTTCCCTCTCATTATCAGTCAAAACAAAGTTGAAATAATAGCATACATCTCTCCCTGCAAGCCACGAGACATCAAGTCACCAGGAAAGGGCTGAGAGCAGCTCATCAGAGCGCGTGCCGCTTGTCTCCCAGCATCCCACCTTTCCTGGTGATTGAGCAATTACAGCACTGACTTGCACTGGGCTGGGGCAGAACTGCTTTTATTTTAACACAGCCCAGAAGTCTGAGGGGAAATAAAAGCTGTGGTCTGTCCCTTTTCCAAGCCAGAAAGGCCCCTCGCCAGCCACAGCAAAGCCCATTTGAACACTTGCGGTGTCCGTGCCGCCCCTAGAGCCTCTCCTGTGCAACTTCTCCTTTTTTCGAGGGCGGGTGCTTTGGCTGGGCTCAGGGGGCTCCGTGACGGTGATGGGGGACAAGTCCTGTCCCCACAGCTGCCGGCCGGGACAGCCGCTGGGTGGGTGGTGGCACCGTCACGCTCTGGACCCTGTGGGTGCTGTGTGTGTCACTGCCTCTGAGCCAGCAGACTGAGCGGACACCTCTTTCCCTTCCCTTCCCTTCCTGCTGCGCACATGTACATGCTGTGTGTGCTGAACTCAGGGTGCAAGACCTGCAGAATAAAACCCACGATGTGCATCTCTCCCCACAGCTACCCCAAAGCCCCGACAAGCTTCTCGCACCGCCGCCTTTTCCCTCGGTCGCCGTCCCTGCTGGCAGGGCCCAGCGTGCCGTGGCCGGGAGGAAAGCCGAGCCCCCGGGCTGGCTGACCTCCTCTGCCAGCGCGAGCACGACAGGGGACGAAGTCTCGTCACGCAGCACAGCTCTCTCCTAAAACAAGGCTGCTTTCTCCTCCACGGGGCTAAGGACAAACTCGTGCCAGCTAAAAGCAGCTGGCGAGCACAGCCGCTTGCGAGAGCCGTACGCCCAGGGATGCGGGCGCAGGGTTTGTGCCACGGCCCTCGCCATCCCGCTCCGACCCGGGAACTGCCGCCCCAGGCAGCGCCGCGTGTTTCGGCAGCCAGAGCGTTTGTGCCGGGTTTGCTCCCGCCGAGCCCAGCCGTGGGAGTGAGCCGGGATCCGGGCTGTGCCTCCGCGCTGCCGCTGAGGCCGGTCTGAGCAGCCGCAGAACAAAACCAGATGGCAGAGGGGTCGGCTTGGCAAACGCCCGTCCGAGGGGTGTGAGGGCGGTGGAGAGGTCCCGTGCTTGAACGCCGGGGCCGGGAGCCCAGACCTGCTCCGTCCTGCAGCACCCACGTGCATCACCGCGATGGGAGCAGGGGTGGTGGCTCTGCCTGCCCGCTCCCAGGCAGTGACAGACGATGACTGTTTCGTTCCGCTGCGCGCCACAAACCCCGCGTCCTTTCTCAAAGTGGAACCAAAACGCTGCTCTCCCGCCTTGCTGGAGATTTAAGTTGCGCTCTGCTGTCTGTGCGTGACGGTGCATGGCGGTGGGGAATCTGTCGCCGGTGACCCTGCCTGAGTGGTTTGGAGTGACCCTCCTTGCTCAGTACCTGGAACTGCACATCTCCAGATTGCGCCTACATATTTTTACATTAAAGTCTGCAAATGACAAATTGTAGCCTGTAAGGAGAGCAGGAGTCTTCAGCATCAGCCGATAGTTTACAAGAGAGAGTCCAAGCAGATCTATGGGAAGGGAAGCGGTGCCAGCCCTGACGCATGCTTCCTGCATAAAACTGAATAGTGTTACAGGGACCTTTTTTTTCTTTTGTTGCTGTTGACTTTTCTTCAAATCACAGTATCAGTGCTAGCAAGGGCATTAGGCATCTGGGAAATTATCTCCTTCACGTGCAGAGCGTAGTTCAAAAGTTTTCATGACACCTGCACCTGCATTACACCTCATTTTACTGGATAAAAGGTGTTAACAACTTTACAGGTTTGGAGTCGATGAAAACGAGCATCACACTCAAATCATTTTCAAAGCAGAGATCTTGAAAACCACTGGCAGCCTGACACACTTCTCCATATGTTATATAAAGTAACTGTTTACAATATGAGCTGGCAAATATCATATAATATAACTAATAACTAGATGACACTGAAAAATGACTCATTTTGAGTGATCTCATATGCATATTTATACCCTTAAAAGTATTACTAGGAAAAGAGCAAAAGCTTCTCGAGGAGCACCAGCCCGGCGGGTGTGCTGCTGCAGCTCCACCTGGGGATTTCTGGGGGTGCGCAGCCCGCTTCAGCCCTGGTGTCCTGGGGCATTTCTGGGGGTGAACAGACCAGTTCAGCCCCAGCATCCTGGAGGATTTCTGGGGGTGCACAGACCAGTTCAGCCCCAGCATTCTGGGGGTGCACAGCACAGATCAGCCTGGCATCCCAGGGATTTCTGGGGGTGCACAGCCTGGTTCAGTCCAGGCATCCCAGGGGATTTCTGGGGGTGCACAGCCTGATTCAGCCCCAATGTCCCAGGGCCCCTCGGTATCTCGTGCTGCTGCAGGTGAGGTGCAGCACATCCACCTCGAGAAGCACCGACATGGGCAAACGGAGGAGCTGCTGCTTTGGCAACATTGAGCAAGATGAGGGTATCTATCTCAGAAGACAGAGAAAAACCTGTAGAAAATTAGTAATTCACTGCACTTTGCCATAGTAAAATGAATCTGCTGTCCTCGTTTTGGCCAAAGCCATCTGACTTCTACTTCCTAAGTCCTTTTCCCTCCCAGCATCAGGCTGGGTCTCTTCCCCCCCCATCGGCCCGACGCAGAGCACCCTGGGGCAGTGGGCCGGGGGCTGCAGCCTGCCCGAGCCCCCTCGGCTGCCCCGTGGGCTCAGCCTGTCCCACCTGCGTGTTGGTAGTGCAGGAGGAGCGGGGCTGGCGGCTGCTGCTGAAAGCGCCCTGGCTCCAAAATGGGGCTGGGAAATACCGCGCCCCAGCAAGGCTGCTCTGGGCAGCCTCTGTTCCTGCCATGTCACCTGCTTAGCTTCAAATATTAAATCTGGCATTTAATTACAGGTAGTGATGACAGCGAGGTTAGTCATAATGCAGTAATTAAGCCGAAGGTTTGTATTCACTAGCTGCCATTGGGCGTACCACGGCGGTGGGGGAAGGCGAGGCAGCAGCACAGCCAGCGCCTCTCCTGCCGGCAGCAGGGTCGCACCGAGGAGATGCAGGAGCGTCTCACAGTGTGCAAATTATTTCTGGGGTTTGCTGGGGTAGACCCTGTCACAATTTAATATAAGTTTGTCTTAGCCTAAGAGGCAAATTCTTTTGTTTGATATTTTAAACAGTTCAGTCTAAGAGGCAAAGCAGAGCCCAGAACACAGCCCCTCCTCTTCTTGGCGTTGGATGCTGACGAAAAGGGCGATGGGGCTGAGTGGCTCCGGCTCCTCTGCTCCCTCCTGGAGATTTCCCACCAGTGTGAACTTACCAGTGCTTCTAGATCTGCTCCGGACTCCTATGGGCACAGGGGCAAATTACCAAAGCACCATTTGTCTATTGCCAGTGCATCACGTTTTCTGCCTCCCCACCCTTTACAGCAAAGTATCAGGAATTTCTTAAAACGCTTATGGTAACTGCAGCAAGGGCCATATTAAAGCAAGTTGGTCACTGGGATACCGGACCTTTGGGGAAGGGGGCTGTTCTGCTGATGGGGCTGCATTCACTGCCGCATGTTCTTGGCCAGCACGAATTCCCAGGGCTGTGGCTCCGAGCCCCGGGCAGTGCAGGGGGCTTCGGGGGAACACGCTGGTAGTACCTGTTTCTTCAGCCCCTGTAAAACGAGGGTGGTAGAAAACATCTCAGACAGAAGCTGTAAAACTTCTCTCCCTGCGAGGCTGAGTACTGCAGTAAGCAATTTCAAATGTGTCATTTAAAGTGGAAAAAAATAGCATAAATTACAATTGGATCTTAGCATCTTAGGTACTCATGCAGATGCACGTAGTTATACATACTTCCCCCCTTAGATATGTACGTATGTAGTTGATAGTGTATTTTTAGATGCAGTGTAAATTGATCCTATTCATAAGCTCTCTGGTTAGGATAAATTGATTAAGAAAAACAGCAACTGAAAGCTTTTGTTTCTATAGAAATACAAAGTAGCCATGCAATTCTGGGAAGAAAAGCGAATTAATTTCTGAAGGTTTACTTCAAAATCCCCTCCGGGATGGCTGCTGATTGCTCCGAAGCAGGTGAAAAGCCCGTGCTGCCTGCGAGCTGCCGCTCTGCATCGCACCTTCAGCTCCGGCGGAGCGAGGAGTCGTTAGCGGGCTGACACGCACCCCGTGAGCCGGGCGAGCTGCAGGCAGGGCTCCGCTCTATTTTGGGTGCAGATAACTATACTTAGGGCTGAGTCATCCCTTCCAGTATCAGTTGCAGGAGAGCTTAAACGAGCAGAGCCGCTGACCAAACCCGCTGGCGAAGGTTCGGGGCCGCGTGCCGGGGCTGCAAACCCAACGTGGAGCCTCTCCGCCGGCGTCAGCAGCCGCGGATCCGGCCCACGGGTGACAGCGTGGGTACACCTCTGGCCCCTTCTCGCTGTCCGAGCCCGGCATGGGGTGACGGGGTGAATTTCGGCTGGCGGCTGGAGTGGGGAGGTGGGTGCTGCGGCTGCGCTGGGCTCCGTCCCCGGCTGCGGGCAGGGCTCCTGCGAGCGCCCGCGGAGGTTTTAAAGGCAGCATCCCTCTGTGGAGCCGTCCTTGCAGGGCACCGTGGCCTGGGATGGGAGTGCTGCAGAGAGCTGCTAGCCAAAAATTCAGGTCTGCTTGCTTACGTACGTCCATTAAAGGCAAGTGCTTATACAGCCCTTTACTGGGGATTGGTCTTCGCTGGTATTCAGTGGTATTTAACCTCTCCGTTTTAGTAACCTGTTGATGATCCCAGAGCCAGCAAAGAAGCTTTTCAGTGTACTTATTAAGAAACACATATGAAGCTGGCTGTAGCAATGCTAGATATCGCTGGTATGATACTAGTCCTGCCAGCAAACAGCAAAGAGAAATGTTTTTCTTTGCAGATTTATTCCCCATGCAGAAAGGGAAGGCAAGAGAACATTTTCATTGAATCACATCCAAACAGTCAAGTCAGCCTTCTCCATCTGCTTGAAGTGAGGGTTTAGTTGTTAATTTGCCTCCATGGGTCTCTCTGTACCTATTTTCTGTGGTGTTACATTGGACACCTGTAGGTCGTTTTTCTTCTGATTTTTGCTGTGCTCAGTTATCACTGTGAAGTGACATTTTGCCCAGTGTCTGAAGGAAAGGAAACAACTTCGAAATAAAAGATCATTTTGGTGAAAAGCTATTCTGATGGTAGTGAAAGCCGGCTTATAAAACCAGAGCTTTTACTCTGAATTGAGTCCCTTAAGTAATATCTGAATATCGGCATAATTTTTTTTTAAAACCATTTAACTTTGGAAACTTTATTTTTAGCGTATAAATGTCAAGGCAAACAGCAGCTTTTCAATCTTCCCCTGGCTCCTCCTGCTCAGTGTCCCAAGCTCCCGCTCCCCTCCAGCACCCCTCCGCGGGGCCAGGAGCCCCTTCCATGGGGGGGGAAGATGCTGCTGCACCCGCCTGGGCCGGGGGTGATGGGCTGAGGGGTGTCGGGGCCATCACGGGACTGGGGCGGGCAGGGAGAGGAAGCAGACCTTCTCCCGGCTCTCTCCCTTCCCCGAAGGACTTTGTTTTAAAACAAGTAGTCTTTTAAAAATCTAGGGCAAGTCAGTCGCTTGCCAAAATTAGTCTTTGTGCAAGAGCATGAGAAGGAATTTTAATGGGTAGCTGGTGTGTGGGGATGGAGGGAAATGACTGCTTTTACTATCTAAATGCTGTTTTAAATAAGGCTGTAATATCAAACAGCTTTGCCACGCTCGCAGATATGTTTTACAGGAAGCATCACTGCCACCGCTCAGTAATACACAAGAATGTTAAACAACAACTTACTTTTTTATTTGTGCCAAACGTGTCCTGACACATTGCTGAGGCAGATGAAAGCTGCAGCTCAAAAGAAAGCCCAGGCAGAGCCTGGGCGCGCTGCTTTTATCTGGCCTGGTTGTTGTCATCGCGTTGGTAATTGCTACAAAAACCCTGCAAGGCCATTTTTCATGTTCTATTTGCCTAACTGTGGCTGAGGGGAGCAGGGAGAGGCAAAACCCATCCTCAGCAGCACCCGGCCAGGTCCTGGGGCCCTGTATGGAGCCCGTGGCTGGGATGGGGATGGGATGGGGACAGGGATGGGGACGGGATGGGGACAGGGGTGGGGATGGGCTGGTTCAGCAGCCGGGCTCCAGCCGGTGGTCCCTGGAGCCGTGCCGCCCTGAGCAGCTGCCATGGAGGTACGTGGTAGAGGACATCATTGCCAGTTAGGGAATGAATATAATAGAAAACAGGGAAATGGGAGTTGCTGGTGGAAAAAATAATTACATGATTGTATGCCCAGCTCCGTCCTGGCTCCTGCCCCTTGTCAGCACAACGCGGGCTCTTCGCAGCGTCGTTGTCCAGCCTCACTGTCTCCTCGTCCCGTGGGCTCGGCTGGCTCCTCCGGCTGCCGGCGGCTGAAGAGCACCTATGGAATTATCCGAAGGGGCTGATCATTTGTGATTTCTTTTTGCAGAAATTATGTTTGACTTTGTAAACTAGAATTCATAGGTACAGTCCCCTCCCTAGAGCAAAAAGTGGTTTATTATTTTTAACCGGGATTTTATAATCTCTGCCTGCGCTGGTCCCAGGTATCCTGCCGAAGCTGCGTGTGTCCCCTGGGACATGCTGTGGGGCAGCGCCACTAATTCACAGCTCTCCTGGAGCAGGAACAAAATCCACACGATGTACTGCTCTTACTGGTTACATGGGATGTACTGGTCTGTCCGTACGCTGAGACAGAATCTGTATGACTTCATTTTGCATTCATCTATGTTTCTGAAGGCACCTGCTGTTCAGGAGGCGTTTCTCTCTGCTGCTGAAGCTTTCTCGGAGCAGAAAAAAGTTTCTCAGTGTGGCAAGTGAAGCAAGTCCCCGGGGTGTGTGGTGCAGAAGCAGCTTCTGGCTGTGCTGGGGATGCCTGACACATTTTTGGCCAAGGGAAGAGCCAGCCAAAGGGCAGCCGGTGCCAGCGGGGCCGTGCAGAGCGGGTCTGTGCCCAGGCAAAGCAGCCACGACAGAACCGCAGGTTCTTCTCTTTAATGCAGATGTGCACATCACAGTGTCAGGCACAACCTTCAAAGGGGGAGAGATGGACTTCAGTTTGCTTGAGCCCAACGTCGTCGGCTCCAGCAACTGTGGCACCCACGGCAGGTCCGGACCCCTGTCCCGGTTCAGCACAGGAGGGGTTCAGCCGTGCTGGAATTGTTCCTGGTCACCAGGGTCAGTGCTGACACTGCTCGCTCGCAGGACGGTCAGAGGAGCCTTTAAGGAAAGAGCAGCAGCCTCTCGTAAAGGCAGTGTCGTTCAACAAATTTACCATTAAAAAGGCCCAGTAATGCCAAACAAATAAATAATTTCTCCTCTACAATGCAAAGTTTATTTGTTTTCCATGTATAACTGAACTTAGTTGTTTATACTGAGGATATTCAAATTCTACCATGCAAGTAGTCTGCAAAGGATTAAACTTACATGGTTTCTTAAAAGTACTCTTTAATTCTGAAATTAATAATAGCATAATATGTGGTACGAAAACTGCGTATAACCCCCAAGAGCTTCTCCCAGCTGGGTCCCAGAGAGACCAAGCGAGCAAGTCCTCATCCGTAGGTGCCAGGGCTGTGCCCCAAGCCTCCAGCGCATCGTTTCGGGATGCTCAGCTGCGTGCAGGATCGTCCCTTCCCCGCCTCTGCCAGTCCCTTCTGGCTCTTTGGGTGGCCTGATATCAAGGTGTGGCTGCAGCACTACGATAACCCAAATGCTGGCTAATGATGTCCTATAGCTGACACTAGCAGCTCTACAGCCCGCCTCTCACCCGAACTCCACTGAGCTGGCAGTTAACTCCATGGCTGGGTCATTTCTCAGCAACCGTCTTGGAGAAAAATCAGTTTCCTACAAAAGGCCATTATTCGCAGTGGAAGGAAACGCATTTTTGACCAACCAACCCCGCTTTCACAGAGAAATCTCTGTTGGAGAGCACGTGCTGCCAGCGGGGCAGTGGGTGCCTGCGTGCCGGGACCAAGCCCAGCGTGACCGTGTCCTGGGTGTCTGGCCTTGAGTCGGAGGGATGCCCCGGTCCCTGTGTCGCGGTGCGCTCACAGCCATCGCGTTCTTTCACACAGCGCAAGCGTGGAAGTGGTCCCGCCAACGGCCAGTATCACGTATCGGGACCTGGCTTTGGTTCTTACCATCACTAAACCAGAGCTGAGGCACTCGCCCTGCCGGGTAAGGTCCATGAGAGCGGCAGGGCTCTTGCTGACGGATTTCTGTCTGTCCCTGGGTTGCTGCCGCAGCCTGCGGGAGGAGCGTGCAGGGCGGCTGCTGCACGGAAGAGCCAGAAACTGAATGGAGAAGACTTTTATGAATTATTTACATAAATAGCTCTGCTGTTCCTTGGCTCTATGGGAATGCCAGGAAGGGTAAATGGTGTTCTGAGCATTTTAAATGACCGGATCTTCCAGTGGTCACTCAGGGACACAAGGATGCTCCTGCAGGCAGGCAGCAGCCCGGGGGGGGGGCACGCACAGGCAGAGGCGCAACCGCTCAGGACCCTGGTAACGGGTTTTCCCGTGGGACTCGCTGCCTGATTCTCAGCTGGGAAGTCCGGCGTACGCCCGGGCTTCAGGACACCTGCCTGCTGGCTCTTGCCCCGTGCCGGCTGCCGCGACCCCGGCTGGGGAGCGAGAGCCCCGACCGAGGCGGGGGTGTTGTAGGTGCAGAGAGCCCGTCCAGCTCCTGCACGTCTGCTCCTGTCCTGCCAGTGAGCTGAGCCGTCCGCGCAGCCCGGCGGCTGGCCAGGAGCAGCGGCCAAGCTGGCGGAAGGGTGGTCACCTCGGCACCCTGCTCCCACCACGGGGCCGGGGAGGGCGGTGGGTCGCTGCCACCTCGCAGAGGGGTGACGCCGGTCCCCAAGGACCGCTGTGCTAGTGTGCGCGCCCCGGGGGCTATAAATACACCCAGCACTTCACTGTCCTCTCGGTACCTCACGTAGAGGCACTGCTAGCATTTGTGACACCCACACTCAGCTGCCATGTAACTCGTGAAGTCTCTGGGTATTTATATTTCTGCCAGCAGACTACGGTTGGTTCAGCCTCAGCGGCACCAAAAACTCTGCATCTCTCACGCCTAACCCTCGGTCAGGTTTAAGCCCCGCGGGGCTGCAGGCACGGCTGCGGGGCAGGCAGCAGGGCCGGGACCCCACCGAGTCCGGCGGGGCTGCGCACCGGCTGCCCACCTCGCTGCTGGCAATGATTTGGGGTAAACCCCACGGGAATGTGGCACTTCTCCCGGTAGCCTCCCAGCATTGACCTGCTCCCAGCCCAGCCCGCCTGAATGCAGCCCCAACCGTACAGCGGCATTCCCGGCATCTCCCTCCCGCTCCCATCAGAGCAGGAGCCTGATGCTGGCAGCAGAAACCCGAGCTGCACAGTTTGAAAACCCCCATTTATTTAATTATTTATCTATTCAGCCCGTTGCCTATTGCCACAGGCTTGTCTTCTATTTTCTAACGCAGTAGGATAATTTTTAAAAAGTTTATAAACAAATATTCCCTATGTTCACGAGTTGCCTCACATCTGCCAGGGTGACAGCAAACTGCGTTTGCACACTTAGGCCATGGCTAAAGGAAGCCAGAAATAAATGCACAATCAGTTCGAGTATTAAAATATGGTGTTTACACACTGTGTGTTGCTGTTTATGTTAAATATAATTAGCAAGAGCAGAGCTTTACAAACCCCGATGCTTCTAGACCTGACTTACTTGTGAGTATTTAAAGGTTTCTGTGCTGAGGGTAGAGGAGGCCATCGGGTCTTAGAGGGTGTTGGATGGGAAAGGGCACTTTGGAAAGGCATGAGATAGCACTATTTGTTGAAGATGGAATCCATTTACTGACAAGAAAATATCATTTCAATTGAAGGGATACTACAGCAAAGCTAAAACATTTTCCTGAAGTGCAAAGATAAATGAAGAATGAGAAAAAAAAAAAAAAAGAGGTAAATAAATCTTAAAATAAGGCGGGTGAAATAAATGAAATACCAATCTCTTATACCCCATGTACCTGCAGTTTGCACCCCAGCATCACTGTCAGCGCCCCACACCCATACCTTCAGTTTGCAGGATCAAAAAGTCTTCAACAACAGAGATCCGTCCCTCCCCTTGCAGCGCCGGCTGAGGGTCTGGGTCCTCGGTCCGTGTGCTGGGGTTTTTGCCTCACGCAGTCACTGGAACAGCAAGAAGTCGGCAGGAATTGTCCCCCAAAGCAGCCGTGCTGCTGCGGGAAGCCGGGATGCGACTGCACCCCTGGCCCTTCGGAGCGATCCCAGCAGCATCCCCAGGCCAAGGCCCCGGGAGCGGGGCTGCCTCCGGGCACCGCGGCTGTCCCGTGGGAATAAAGAGGGAAGCAGAACGAAACTCCGCACTGTGTCAAGTCAGGGTGGCTGCAGGCAGCGAAACACGTCAATGGCATGAAAATAGAGGTCGGCATAAAATCTGAAATACCTATACTGTCAGGCAAGGGATGGATAAAAAAGGGGGTTAAATATTTTAGTTGGGTTTTAAATGTTAAGCCGTTTGGGAAGGAACAGTCACTCTGCACTCTGCAACAAAATCAACAGGCAGCAGCCATCGCCAAAGAGGAAAAAAGGAAGTTTCTGTACAGACAGATTTAGCTTTTGATCTGCCCAGACCGGGCGATGCACTCCAGGCTGTCAGATCACAGTGGCACATGCTGGACAGTAACTGGAGGAAGAAATACCCGAGGCCGAGCGGGAGCTGCAGAGGAAAAGGGAGAGAGGGACTGGGAGCAGGTTCTTCTCCGGTCAAATGCTAGAAATGGGAGAGATGCTCGGAGCGGGTGGGGAGGGGGTGCTGGGTCAGCCCGCCGCCCGCAGAACCGCACACACATTGCCTCTGTCTCTGTTAGGAGGTGGGTCATTCACCTGCCACCGGCGGACGTGCTGTCCCCTCAAATCCTGCAAGACGAAGCATCATTCATTTACTCACTTATTTTGCTTCTCAGTTGATCTGCCTGGTTCTTTGCAAGGTTTTAAACTTTATATAATCTTGCAAACCTTTTATTATCTGTTTTTAAGTACATAGCGCTGCCTGAAGAATCACCTGGAAACATGAATTAATTGCAATAATACAAAAGGCAGAAAAAGGGTTTCATAATTTTATTGGAGCGGTTTCAAAGTGAGGTTGCTAGGTACAGTGCCAGTAACTCTGTGGCTGCAGTTCTGCTGCCACTAAAAATAGTTACGACTTCAAAAGCCATGCCTAACAGTAAATGTACATGCAAACAACCTCGTGCTTTATTAAAAAACAAAATCTTTTTATTCATTAAAATTATAGACAAATAAGGGGATTTTTTTTTTTACTACTATTTAATTAAAGCAGTTACATAACCTGAGCTTAAATACCAAGTAGCACTGTCTCTGCAGACATTGCAGTCAAATTTCACTAGTATTTACACAAAAATTAAACCTACTCAACAATATTAAAATCACAGTACAATAGAAAAATAAACATTTTCACGTATATCCTTGAAACACACTGTAATTCACAGCCACAAAATAAGTAGTGGTTTTAATTCACAAGTCGTACGTCTTCAAAGTATTTGAAATTACTGTGCCAATACAGTTAGGCTCTGGAAATACTATTCTGTAGTAGATTCTGATCCAGTGCAACGCACCTGAAGTTAGAAATAATACAGCAAATGTAAGCAGGGTGAAAGAGTCCTATTCAAGCAGCTATAGTTGTTGTGAGTTTTTTTTAAAGTTAAGGGCTTTTAGCGTTGTCTAAACCAACGTCCACCCGAGCGTCAGTGTTTCACCCCTTGCAGCAATACTGTCCAAGCGCTTGCACCATCCCCAGTTTGCAATTGGCAGATGTTGAGCACAGCTGCTCAGGAGCTTGGAATACTTTTTTCATACTGAAATTCAACTTCAGGCCTACAGCTTCCTTCAAAAATTTTACCAGAGGTGAAGACTAACCATGGCAGGTAACAAGTACGAATGTATAGACTTGAAAAATAATGAGCTTATCACAGAAGTAATACCTGTGTTAAGACAAACCACTCCTCATTAATGTTTTTGTTCTGGACCAATCTGAAGACAAAAACTAGTAACAAGGAAAAAAAAAAACGAACCCCACAAAGGCAATTAGCAGGTTTTTTGTCTCCTGGCACCCCCGGGGCCAGCACGTTTACCTGCTACAGCCCTGACTTTCCAGGTGGGACTGCCCCTTTCCATAACGCGTTCTGCCCAGCTCCCGGCGGGACCAGCGCTAGAGCGCGTTGGGCTCAGCGGGCTCCGGACGGACTCAGCCCTGCAGCTGGAGCAGCCGCGGCTCCTGCAGCTCGGCCGGGCACCCGCGCCAGAGGCACCCGACGCGCCGGGAGCCTTGTGTCCCGCTGTCCCCCCCACCTTGTCCTTCCTCATCCAGGAAGGGGATGCCAGGCTCAGGAAAACTCGGCGCGACCCCTCTTTGGGCTCATACAGCATGACCCCGGGGGTTTAGTCTATGGGCCCACACTATGGAAACAGATCTTCAGCTTCTGTCCTCGGGCACGGCCAGGGAGGCAGCGGGATGCTCTGCGGCGTTCGCTCGCGGGCCGTCAGCCACAGAAATGGCCCTGCAGCTTCCCACGGCCAACTGCCGCAGGATCGCAGGGGAATTCGGGCTGGGAGGCAGCTTACCAGGGCATCGAGTGCAATCTCCTGCTGAGAACAGGGTCAGGCAAGATACTTCTGGTTCCCTATGTCTCATCATTATTTCATTAACTTGGTGTCATATGAACTGGATTAAAACAAAAAAATCCGTGGTGCTGCGTTACAAGAATGTACAAACTGACAGCAGATCATGCGCAGGTTTCATAACGATTTCATTTTGTGTTAAAGATTACCATATGTAAGAGTTAATGGGCATAAACGAGAAAAAAGAGTAACCCTGTGAGCTGGAGGAAGCAAAATATAGCTAATGAATAATAATTTGTTTCAGCGTGGAGCATTGTAGAATGCTTTGGCAAAACTTAAGCTCTAAATAACTATTTACTTCAAACCTTTTGGTGTCTTCAGTGAATGATTTGTAGTTATTAAAAGATTCCCAAATATACCCAGAGGAAAAAATAGGTTAAAAGCATGACTGTGAAATCATAAAACGTTTAATCTCATTTGCTAGCTGAAGGCTACTACAGCACAACAAGCGAAGATGGAAGTTTTAGGTGGTCTCCCTGTAGTGAGACGATGTGCTGAATCTAGTTGCTAGTAAACCCAACCCATCGTCAGCATTGATTATTAATTAACAGCCCAAAGGCTGTAGCTGAGATTGCCTTCTCTTTGCGTATCGGATAGATCAGAAACTCCCGTCGAGTGGCTTAGGGAAAGGCTTCTTGGACCATTCCCGTCACAGAGGTTTATGGATAAACACAGAAATCACCTTGGGCCTCTAACGCTGGTGGACTGATTGTCCTCCGTATTATAATAAGGGTAAGTGCCAAAAGGCAAATATTTAACCACAGACTTGCCAAGTTCCCCAGGAGCTAATGGCTCCAGCCATCACACTGCCTGGAGAAGATCTGCCTGGTTTTTGTCCCGGTGGCGTCCAATCCCCCCCGTCTGACCAGCCTCCTCTCCGATGGGATGGCCCAACAGACACGATTCCGTCATGTTGCAGGTAAAAAGTAATCGTGTGGGAGGAGATAGGAATTTGGTGTGACTTCACAGAGGTTGTGACTACCCCATGTCAAATACAGCAATGCTTAAAAAAAAGAGCAGGAACTTTACATGAGATTGTGAGGCTCGGCTTCAAGTGCCAGCTGGATTCAGAGGAGGCTGTGACATCTCGTACAGCAGGGTGTCACATCGGAGCAGGATGCGGTTTGAGGTGTTAGCTCTGCAGGCCATAGGATCTGAAAGATGGAAAATAAACTGTGTGTAAAATGCATTTAATGATCCTTCTCAGTGTTCGGCGGGAGGCTCCTGTACGCTTCCGTGAGGTGAAGATGCCGAGTGCAGTTGCCTGCCACGGCTGATCATCGGTAAAAGTGATCTTCATTAAATAAAGTATCAGAACAGACCTCAGTAACGAACTGGGTGAATCATCTGGCCAACTGCAGAGTTCTCTTCAGCAAAGCAAGATGAAACAGAGAGAGCTTTCAACGGGTTCACGAGGAAAGCATAAAAACACTGCAGGTGTCCGAGACCCAGAGGACTGCAGGGAAGACAAGGTAAGAGAGGCACGGCTGTCCTGAGCTCCAGAAGGTGGATCTCCCTGGCAGGGCGTCTATCCAGACCGTGGGTCTCTCCTGCAGCTTGCCCAGCCTGCTATAGCTGGGCCCGCAGAATTCTGTTGCGCTTGGATTTCATACACACTGTAATAGTCAGCCAACTTTGCCATATTAAAGAGACATATTGCAAAAAGACTGCAAGTAACTACATAAGGACCGACCTGGGTGTGCGGTTTTACATTCTGCTGTGTCTGTTTAGGATCTTTTTTCAGACATGAATTAGTGGAACATTTTATTTCCTAACTGAAAGAAAAGAGAGAAATAGACCACGAAACGCTGGGAAATGAACACGATTTTAAACCTAGAGAAGCAGATTCAGAGAATATCCTATTTTTATGCGCTCTCTCCATTTAATTCCTCTGCCATTCCAAAAAAGACACGCCTCAGCTGAATGAAGTCTCAAATAATCACATAATAGGAGAAGTCATTTATTGTGAATCAGGCTCATTCTCCGGTGATATAAATAGGCTGTGCTGTTCCACAGTCTTTTGTCAGTAGGGATTAATTAGCAATTGACCCTTGGTCGGGATTTCTTCACTACCTCTACATTTTTCATCTTATAGGGCTAAGTGAGATCTTAATATTGCCTTAAGAAGCTATGCTTCCTAAGCAGTAGTTTAATTTATCTCTAGGCTATAAATCAGTAGTTCAATTTATCACTAGGTTACATATCAACAGTGAATAGTCAGGGTGGAATTGAGTTTATTACAAAGATGTTCTGTTAGAAGACACAGTATTACAGTGATTGAAACATGCTGTTAAATTTTCCATTAATGCCCAATTCTGAATATGAACACGGAGAACCACACTTTACATACTTTACATTTAGCTTTCTAATAAATAAGTTCAATAAATAGGGACTTGGCAGATTAAGAAGCTGTACGTGTGAACAGAAGCTGCTTTACGATGTTGTCAAAAAATAACTAGAGCTATTCTTGTTGTTACCAATCACTGGAAATTAGTAAGTAAAATATAAATATTTTACTTTTTTACTATGAAGACTGGAGGAATGCAGATCTGTTAAAATCACCCGTAGGATTACATAGAACTTAATTTTGTACACTAAATTTATAATTTAGAGCATGCTTTCATACCATTTTTAGCACACAATATTTTCAAATACATTTCTTAAAAATATGAGAAATGAGTAAGACTGCTCATGTGAGATTTCGTCTGTGCTCTCATCACTAGCTCTTGTGTTACACAATATTGCAGTTTGGCTAATTTTGCATGACCTGTTCCACATTTGGAGAAGATATATAATAAAGGGCCGGATTTAGTCTGTAGTATATCGCAACATCTCGTTAATACAGTAATTTATTTGTCACAGTACAAAAAAATTAATTCCCCCCAATTATTTTTTATATATATATATATATATATAATATATAATCCATTTATATTATCCATCGTAACGATTATTTTCTTGGGAAACAACTCTTACATTGCCTCTAAAGATTGCCAGGAACAGAAATATTTTCATACCAAACGAAAACGCAGGTAACTCGAGCAACTGTAGTTTTACTTGTCTGAAAGGTACAGTTATTTTCAGCACACACACGTCTCACGTTTTACCCGTAAAGAACTCCAGCAAGGCTCCCAACGCCGGCAGTCAGGCGCTCGCGCTGCAGCGAGATGCTGGTCAGCCTCTGGGACGGGCGTCTCGCCCCCAGCTCCGCAGAGCTGGCGCGGGCACTCCCCAGGCGAGCCCAGTCCATGCTCAGCCCCGTCCCGCCGTTCCTCCGGCCGACAACGCGCCGGTTTTCCTCAGCACGGAAGGCAGGATGGGACCGTCGGCCGCTCAGAACCAAATCGCCTCCGCACGCGTTCGCCCGCCGACATCTGTTCACGAAACGCACCGCTACGTGCACGCGCAAAGCAGGCGCCTGCTTGCACCAGCTCCTAGAGCGACCTGCTTATCTGTCTGCCAGGGGCTGAGGTGTCAGTTCACCTGGAAGCCAATTTGCCTTTAAAGGGGGTCCAGATTTTTCATGAACAACCATCGTAATCTGAAAGCATAATCATGCACACATCAGTAAGCCTACCTTTTGTAAAACACCGGCACTCAAAGAAGACTGAATCATAAATGCTACCGAACTATCAAATAATTATCAACACTAGAAGTAGATGAAGAAGTAATAAAACTGCAAAGGTGAGATAACTGCATCGTGACTTTGATTTAAATACGTGTTTACAACGGCAAGTGAGCGAAAGGCTAGGCATGTGGACTGAGCCTCAGACGAGAAGATACTGCTCTTTCTTATTTTTATTTCCTATTTTTAAAGAGAGGCTGATTGAGAACATTTTTGAACGTGGGAGACTAAGTCATTAAAACAGAAGCACTTGGATCGCTTTCTTCCTTCAGGGGATTTACTTCATTTTACTTTATCTGACACAAGTCGGAAAGAAATGAGAATATTGTAAGGAGAAGGAAAGCTGAATTTTGACACGTTATTTTCCATTAAAAATCTTCCACTGACTTTGTTAGGCTTTTTCTAAGATCAGAAAATGAGGCTTTACCTAAAGCGAATTTGAGAGACTGGTAGATTTTCCTCACACACTTGTAGCACTACAGTATCCTACTGTCTCAAAGCGGAGGATTTTTTCAAACTGTTCTGAAATCTTTCGCGTTTGTTCACAAACTGGTATCTCCGTTCTGTTTGTACTCTGATAAAATATTGAGAGTCATTTCCTCGCTTTTGGACTGCACGTTGTGTTCACTTCTTCTGGACGATTTCCTGGTCGCCCTGGAAAGCCGCCTTCGAAAGGTATCGCCTGCCAGGAAGTAAAGAATGGGGTCGACGCAGCTGTTGAGGCTGGCCAGACCCCTCGTCACTTGGTAAGTGGCATAAACCTTATCGTTGAAGGCACACATTTGTGGAGTCTGAAAATCCACCCTGGCTCTTAGATTTAAGGTCTTCATCACGTGGAAGGGAAGGTAAGACACAGCAAAGACCGTCAACACAATAATAACCAGGTAAATCGACTTTCTCCTGAGAGGAGAATTGTCCAAATCTTTGTAAATCAAAGCTTTCACGATGAGCCCATAGCAACCAAGAATCAGTATGAATGGGATGCAGAACATCAGCACGGTGGTGCACATGCTGTAAATGAAGTAACTTCTCAGGTAATCATCAGCTGTTGTGTCGTAGCACGTCGTGGTTTTATTTCTCCTTATCCCCGTTCCCGAGTAGAAGAGTATGGGAGAAATCACGGCCACCACAATGACCCAGACCAGGGTGCTGACGTACACCGCGTTCTTCTTCTTCAGCCTCCCCAGCGACTTCAAGGGGTGCACCACTCCCGTGTACCTGTGCACGCTTATGCACGTTAGAAACAAAATGCTGCCGTACAGGTTCACGTGGAAGATGAACCTCTGCAGCTTGCACATGATATCGCCGAAGATCCAGTCTGTTTTATTGAAGTAGTAAAAGATGAGGGCGGGCAGAGTCAAGACATACAAGAAATCAGCCAGGGCCAAGTTGAACATGTAAACCGAGATGCCGCTCCAAGGCCTCATGTGGAAGACAAACATCCAGATGGCCACGCTGTTGCCCAAAAACCCAGTGATGAAGACCAGAATGTAGACGGTGGGCAGGTAGTAGAACTGGAAGCCGGTTTTGGTCAGGGAACACTTGGTGGTGGCGTTTCCCGCAGACCAGCCGCTGCTGGATAACAGGTTGGGTTCAGTTCCATTCAAAGCAGCAGAGAAGAGGACTTCGGTCATGATCCTTCCACCAGAGTCACATCGGTCTGAGGGGAAGCAACAAAGTCTCTACGGGAACAGCAGCGCATCTAAAAAAAAAAAAAAAAAAGAAAAGAGCAAAGAAAACCTAACTGGAAGGTGGAACCTGCCCGGCTTTCCGCCACCGGGTTTCCAAGCGGCTGCGCTCGGCTCAGCCTTCTCCCACCCGCGCAGGTCGGTCTAGCGTGGGGCGCGGACCGTGTCCCCCCCCCCCACCCCGCCGCACGTCGGGGACACCTCGGCGGGGGGGGGAGCTGCCTGCCGCCGGCGGGCCCCCGCTCCCGCTCCCGGCCGGGCAGGGCAGGCGGAGCGGGGGCGAGAGCGGGGAAAAGGCGAGAGAGGAGAGAGGGCGAGCGCCGCGAAGGGGCAGCGGGGCCGGCCGCGCTCCTCAGCCGAGCACCGCCGCGCCCCGGCCGCCGGCCTCGTCCCACAGCCCGCCGCGGTTCCGCCCGCCCGCCTCCCCGAAGTCACCTCCGCCCGCCCGGCTCCCTCCCCGCCCCAGGTGGCCTCAGCCCGCCCGGCTCTCCCCAGCCACCTCCGCCCGGCCCCGCTCCCCGCGTCGCCCCCGGCCGCCGCCGCCGCCGCGCCCCAGCCCGGCTCCGCGGAGCCGCCGGGGCCGCCCCCACCTGCCTCCCTCGGCGCCCTCCTCAGCCCGCGCTCGCCTCTCCTCGCCGCCGGCAGCGTCCGCCCGGCGGGGGGCGGCGTCCCGCCCGCAGCTGCCCCGGCCGAGCCGGCTCCCATCGCCGGGCAGGGCAGGGCAGGGCAGGGCAGGGCAGGGCAGGGCGGCCGGGCTCTACGGCGCCTGAGGCGCGGGGCGCCCCTCCATGGCGGCGCCGCCGCCGCAGCCCCTCCGCTGCGGGAGGCAGCGCGCCGGCCCCGGGCGGACTGCGGGAGGGAGGGCGAGCGGGCGGGAGGGACGAGGCGCCGGCTCGGCCCAGGGGCGCGCCGCCCGCCCTCCGCGCCGCCCTCGCAGGCGGGCGGCGCTCGCCGCTCCCCGCCCGCGGCACATGGTGACGGGCAGGGGCTGCAGGCGCTCGGGGAGACCGTGACACACACCCGCCCCCCCCCCCCCCCCCCCCGGCACAGCCCTTGCTGCGGGCGACACCCGCCACCCGCGGGCCCCCGGCCGCGTCAGCCGGCCCACCCGAGGCAGGGGGGCTCGGAGGGGCAGAGGCGGTAGCGGAGCAGGCCGGCGGGTCCGCGTGGCGCGGCTAGGCGCGGCGGGCGTGTCGCCGCAGGCGAGGCCAGCGCCAGCAGGCACGGCCGCCCGCCTTCGACGGCGTGGCGTGGAGTGGCATCGCCTCGCCCCGGGGGGCTGTGGGGGGCACGACGCCGGCGAAGCGCGGGCACGCGGGACGGCCCAGCGCCGGCCGGGGCAGAGGAGGGCAGGGTGCTCTGCAGGTCCTCGGTGGCGACGGAGGAGGAGGAGGAGGAGGAGGACACCGCGCCTGGGCTAAGCGCCCTCCGTCCGCCATCTTCCCCGGAGGCTGCCAGCACCGTCGGGGCCGGGCGTGCTGCTCCTGCGCTGCTGCTGCTGCTGCTGCTGCGAGCGGCCCAACGCCACCTCCCCGATCCTGCTTTCGCTCAGCCCTTTGAAATCTGCTCTGCAACCCAATTGAAGCTACGAGAACATGTTAATTGCTGTAAATGGAACAGCTGAGCAGAAATATGCTCTACTGACCTCTAATTAAGCGCTATACATTTGGCGCTTGAGTCAGAATACGATTATTATTTATTGTCTTAGCAAAACACAATCTGCTGGTTTCAGCCATTTCTTCCTTGTTCACATTTTAGTTAAGATGTGTGGTGAGTGATACATGAGCTAGTCATATCTCCTCTCAGCTAAAAGCTGTGTTCTAGACGGAGGATTATTAGTACTTCATGAATATGTATTCATTTTTCAAACTTTTGAGTCTGTCTAAATTATAAAACTACTTTGTTGGGAAAGCTTAATTGGGAAATCAGCTGCATATTGTATCCCTGTAGGAATACGCAAGTGGATGCAGATGGAGTTGCCAGCCTGGCATCTCTTTTGGGGCAAGTTACACAGACTACGACTTTGAAGCCACGGCTTAAATTTTGTAAATACGGAGACCTTTTCTTCTTGTATATTAGGGTTTTTTTTCTTTTTGTACTCATCCACTAACCGCATATTTACTACTTTGAAGATTCTTTTTCATTTTAATACAAATTGAATGCGAAGAGAAAGGAAAGCGAAAAATGAGACAAGAACAGCAACACCTGTAAAATCTGTGTTTGTAAAGCAAACCCAGTTTACAAAACTGTTCAGTGGTGCCCTCTAGGATTTTAAAGTGCCAGCAAAAACTAATCCTTAGCCTCAGTGTTCCCACAAGAGAAAACATCCAACCCACAAACCAGACGTACGGTGAATACAGTGTAATAATATCGAGCCCACCATGCTGGTTTATGAAAAAGCCATCTTGGTCCTCGGAGAATCAGCTGCATGGCCAAAACCAGAGTTTATTCCAATAAAGGACTTGGATTATTGTGTAAAAAAAATAACAAAAAATACAAAGCGATGCTATTAGCGTACGAGAAGCCTTTTAGTTTATCTTTCCCTTTGTAATTGTTATTTCATTAGTGATTCTCTCAGTCCCACTGCTAACACATAGCTTCTCTTGGCAGCTTCCTTGAATTCCCTGTCTTGAGCAAATTTTGAGTCATACCAGAGCAGCGTTAGATAGCATCAGTAAATATGCACTATGAACTACCGCCTGTTTGCCTCGGTTACCTAAGCAGCGCCGTAAATCCAAACCGTGGAGACGAAAGGTCGGAGCAGTAATTCCGGGAGCCCACAGCCTCCCGGGGAAGGAGGCGCTTCTTCGGATTTGGGCTCGCGCCTGAGACAGGCTGAGGCGCAGGCAGCGACGCCGGGCGCGGGGTCGGGCCACGGGGACCCTGCCGTGCCGCGGGCGGGTGCCGCCGGCGCGAGGGTGAGCAGGACGTGGCTGCGTGTGCTGGGTTTGCCCAGGCACCCGTGGCAGCGTTCACGCCGACGTGACGTTCGCCGGGACGGGAGAGACAACACCTGATCCGGCATGGAGCTGTGGCGGCAGAGAGGGGGGATTCCTCCTCTGGTGTAACGTTCCTGCGGGGCCGGTACGCGTAGTCAAGGATGAACACAAATGCATAAATATCTGAAGGCAGAAGTGAATCCCTACCAAATCCATGCTTCACATCCTTCAGCTGCAGCGCTGTTGATCCGTTACTAAAGACTCCAAGCTCAGATTTATAATCTGGTCTGAGAGACTTCAATTTATTTAGCCTTCTGTGCCAGGGCAGGATTTTCCAAGATACCTGACTCATCCCTGTAACTTTTTTCTGAGCGTCGTCTCATTTTTCAGTGGCTTTTTGGAAGGGCGGGCACCCGAAGCAGACACCCGTTGTTACCGTGTTGCTGGCATTGATTACCAGCATCAAGCGGCCTCCCTGCCCCAGCAGTTTCTGACGGTGCCCTCGAGGGCGTAACGTCACGCTCACGCATCGGCTCCCGGCTTCTCCTGGGGAAGCACCTCCGCCATTAGAAGATCAGGTGCTGCCCCATACTGCAAACAGCAGCATCTTTCCAGAACCACACTCACCTTGCCTCACAAGAGTAGAAAAGAGCCATTTCCCTTTTTAATGCACGTTTTCTAAATCACTGGCATTCTTGCCTCCTTTTTACTCCTGCCTCACATACCCCACTTCGTCCAGGCTTTCCTCTTCCTTTTTTATACCCCAGTTACTGTGGCTGCTCCGTATTTCATCCTTTGCCTAGCCTAGCAAACCTCACCTCCTGTCTCTGCCTACACCGCTTTTCCCCTCTTGCTACAACTTGGGCTCAGCCGGGCGCTGCTGATGAAGGGCAGAGGCGTGTGGATGGCCGGGACCCTCGCTCCTCACCGGCTTTAGTGGCACTTTGGACCTGCCAAGGAAACTGCCTGCCCGCTGCAGCCGGTACTGTATAAGCAGCAACATCCCTGCTGCTTCATCGGCAGCCCGCATCTCAGCACCGCCCTTCTGAGCCTGCCAGTACTGGAAATGGAAATCTCACATACTGGTTTTAACAGTTTGCACATTCTGACTGCAGTGCTTCAGCTGCGCAAGGTCCAAGCACTTACTTGAGTAAAGAACGAGGCATATTTTTTAGCAGCCATACTGTTACATGCCTTCGTACACAGCCAGCAAATTAGTGTCTTCCTGCTGGTATCACTGATCTGTTCTTAGTTTGGACCACAACCACAAAGCACGTTGCATTAGCACCTTTTCCTCCATAGCTCTAGCATATGCCTTGTAGCTGAATAGGTTTCTGTCTGGTGTAGCTGAAACTGAATTCCTTCCAGCTTTGCCTCTTAATGCACTTTCTGCAAAATCTGGGATTTTATACCACTGATTTCCACTAAACTGAATGTTTTGTTCTGTTAACAGCTGATTTAACTCAACTCAAACGGAGGATATATCCCTAATGAGAAAAGAAAGCATGCTTGAGAGCAAATGGAAATTCCCAGTCAGTTCAATTAGCGCTGAACTATCGCAGTGTGTGGGTGTGTGCAAAGGGAACGGTCTGGACATAAATCCAGCTGTTTCTACCTGTTGGTTTTGCTTATCAGGAAGATTTAGATGCAGATTTCAATATTTCAAAGTGTGCTGGTATGAACAACAGGCCCAAACGAGGTGCAGGCTGAGAGGCTGGTGGAGAGGACCCCCATAAATGATCATCACAATGCCTGCTCATAGTGAAGGTAAATATAGATAGATAGATACAAACACACATGTATATAAGGCACTCCTCGTCTCACTCGGGAGTGCTGCTGGCAGGGGTGGGTGAGGACAGAACTCAGAGGGTGAGCTGCTCTTGACTCCCTGCTGCAGGACATCTTTCTGCTGCAAAAATGCCTATTTCACATTTTACCTGAATTGGCTTGTGACCTTCCTATTGGCTTCTGGTGAGCTTCATTCCCCTTTTCATTAGGAAATGCGTTAGGTCGAATAATGCTTTATCACACTGTATTTTCTTTCTCCAGTCTCTGCAGTTTCATATCTTCCTTTTTCATTTGTCACAGAAGACAGCATCTCTTCCCAGCACTCCTTATACAGCTGCAGACTTTACACAGTGAGCCTGAAATACAAATTTATTTTATTTTAAAATACCACTGCCTGCAGTATTTAAAACAATACACCTTTGAAGCTGTAGGAAGTCCCTCGGCTGGACTTCCAGCGGCCACCTGCACATATAGGTGAGAACTGAGGAAATTCTGGTTTAAAGGATTCGAGCAAACACTTACTTGTACAAAAAAGCAGAGCTCGTCCTTGTCTATTTAAAAATACTTAAAAAAATACATAGTAGACAGACTCTTAGCAGTGCCTATTTACCCCAGTTTTTGTTTCCTTCCACCCTTAGCTTCACATGCTGAAAATGCCCAGGTTTGGCCTCGACTTGTGAGTACATCTATTTGGGAAACGTGAGGGTGAGCAGACAGGTACGTGGGAAGTTGCTTTTGCACAATAAGCAATTTCTGTCACCTTCCTGCAAGAACTTGCTGCCCTTAGCAGCTGAAGCTGGAGCTGAACGCTGGCAAGGAAGTGATGTGCGAGACAAAAAGGTCCGTAACAGTAAAGAAAACCAGGAGGGCATGTCAAATCTCCCACAAGAGATGCCCAATATTCCCTTTTCCCCCTCGCGAAGGGCCGACAGGGTGGGTTTCTGGTCTGCAGTTCGGCACCAGCCCCGGGGATCCTACTGCTCGGCTGCGGAAAGGAGCGCGTGTGTCCTGGGAACCTGGGGAGCGGGGCGAGGGGGGGCAGGGGACCCCGACCCCGGCACGGCAGCCCCGGCAGCACCGCAGCGAGCCCGGCACGGCGCGGGACCTGCTCACCGCTGCAAGCCTCGGCTGCCTCTGTTTGCCTTTCCTCAGAAAACAAACCTGGGAAATGACAGTTCGAGGGCTGATAAGAATCATTAGACGTGTCTGCTGCAGACACGACATGCGCTGCTGGTTGAGAGCAAGTCTTAACTGAGCTCCCAGCCCGCTCACAAAAACTGCCAGCAGAATACGTGCCCAACGCTCCGCTGGTGCTTCTGCCAGCGAGGTCTCTGCTTCGCCACTGCTTTGCCCTCCCGTGCTTGCCGTCCCTGCCGATCCGACGCCGCTGTCCTTACTGCCGTTCTTGGAGAACCGTCAGCCCGCTCTTTAGGGGTGACAAAATCCCGCTGTGCTACAGCCGTCACGGAGATACCCCCGGTGCCTGCTGCTAAGGCAGGGGAAGCGGCTCTCTCCCCCGCCCCGGTGCGAGAGGAGCGTGCGCCCGTGTGCGTTTTTAATGTCTGAGCTGACATTTTGCTGTCTTGAAAACAAAATCTGTTCATGGGCTAATTAAATAGATCTGCACGCAGCGTAACGTAAGCCCCAAGGAGCGACAGAGTCCCAACAGGGTGTGAACTTTGGGAGACAGAATGGCACAGTATTGTGCATGCAAAAGATTATAATTTTAGAATCAATAGTGGGTACTGTGGTGGGTGGCTAGTGTGGGAATTCGGACTGCTTGGTCCGTAAGGCCCTGGTAAGCATCCGACGTGACTGTCACATATTCCCACAGGGGTGAATACTATTCGTCTTTTCTTCTCCCTCTTTGCCTTTATTAATATTATAAACCAAAAAGAATAACAAACCTGCTGTTTCAGAGTGCCTTCTGTATTTCAGAATATGCAAATAGTTTCTGATCAGCGCTGCCACTGTGATGCCCCCGTGATAGAACACAGCAATAAATAGAGTTAATGCAGGTGACTTATTAATCCTAGTAGAGCAACTACACTTCCAGAGTCTAAAGATAACGCAGAATACTAGAAAATTTGTTCTAATTACAGCAGGGAGCATCTTGCCTTCTTCCTATATTGCCATTTTAAATTGAAATTACTATTCTCAGTAGAAAAGATCTTTTGTTCAGCTACCAGCCAAGAAAGACGATTCTACTGAGAAGGTTTAATAGTGCGTTAATACTCACATTACACAGTTTCCTCAAACGGCCAGGAACACAAACAGGCAGGAAACAGTGAAGATCGCATACCAAGGGAGACAAAATTAAGTATTTCAATTAAGTACTTGCTACCTAATGCATCGAGGGAAATGAACACAGCATTCCCTCTGAGGTGCTATAACCGAAGCATCCTACGAGCGTATCTCGGTGGGGTACAGGGACAGGCTTCCCTGTTTGCAGGGATGTGTCCCCACGCGGCCGCCCGGCAGGGAAGCCATGGGGGGGTGGCAGCGGGGCCCCGCAGGTGCCTGGTGCCTCCTTCCAGCCCTGCCTGGCTCCTCTTGCTCCCCCAAAGCCTTTCGTAACCCCAGATCCATGCTGCCCCTGCAGCAAAGCTGAATTTTCCCGTACAGCCAAGCCCCCTGGCAGCACCACCACGTCTCGCCCTAATGCTGTTTCGAGACCTAACTCTGATTTTCACTGGAGCTAGCTTGCAAGTAAATGTCCGGTTGCATAGGTCTGCAAAATGGGTTGGCTGGGGTTTCTTTAGCCAGCTCTCTGTCTTTTTCTCCATTATCTGGACAAAAGCTTGCAGTGGGGAAAGGCAGTAGGGTTCTCCCAGCCCAGCGAGGGCCGTGAGGAAGCGGGAGTCGGATGGAGCGGAGGGAGCCCATGCTCGGGGGAGCTGCACAGCACCGCTCGTACACAGCCCTGCTGTTGCGGGGAGTTTTCGGGTGGTTTCAAGAGCGCTGTTAACTCTGCACTCCGTGTCAGTGAGCCCAGTTTGAGGTGATGGAGATGGGTGTGAGTGCCACGCTTTCTCAGAACAGCTCTTCAGAAGCTGGGAGTTTTGCATATGTCCTCACTCCTCACCTCCCGGGCAGGTTTCAGCTCTGTCTTGCCTCCTGCAGGTACGCATAGCTTACGGGTACGGTTAGGCACCCCTACCAACGGCGAGCATTCGGTAATCAGCATAGCGGGCACGTTCTTCAGGCTGCAGAGGTCGGAGCAAAGCCCTCGGCTTTCTCTGGTTTGGCTGCAGCATCAGTGCTGTCTCTTCAAGGGCATCTCTGACCATGGCCAAGGCAAGCGGTGCGTTTGCTGGAAAACGCACTCGCACTGCCGGGTGATTGGTGCTGACAACACCGAGTTACCGTCTGTGTAAGGAGATGTCCCGGCAATGACCCCGAGCCGTAATGATGCGCAGGGAGCCCGCGGCATGCGGGAGCTGGCCCCCAGACGTGCAGGAGCTGGCCCTGCCTCGCTCCATGCCCACAGCCTCTGCCGGGATTGCAGTGCAGGCATCGGGAGGGATGAATCCCGGAATCCCACCCAAGGCAGGGACTTGAAAGAGGTGGCCCTGCGTCCCCTGGCTGGGGCAGGATGGCAAGGGCTGCTAACCCGGCCAGCTCCAGATGTGCAAAGGGTGCTCAGCAGATGTTCTCGCAGGAATCAAATCTCAGCCACTTTGCACAGACGCACGGCGCCGGCCCCGAGCGCGCCCCTGGACCCCGGCTTCATCCCAGTTTGCAGGGATGCACTTCCCAGTACTCACTAGCCTGCTGAGAGAGCAGTCCTGCTGTGGGCACAGCTGGAGGCAGCGTCCAGTTCTGGAGCAGAGGAAGTCAAATATTATTCAGAAAATACCTGCAATTGCATCACCGTCAAATCATATCAATGGTAAACATCATCTGCTAACGTTTAGCAGATATTAGAAAATACGGTAATATTGGATTTTCAATTAAATTTCCCTTTTAACATCTTTAAACATGTTTAAATGTAGACAAAAATTGTTTCTTGACATTTTAATACAGTATTTGATCAGGTCATCTGTTTGGTTAAAATAAATCTTGTCAACACTAAAAATACAGGAAAGCTAAAATCAGACAACGTTTTCAGGTGCTAAGCTTTCCTACTGTGTATGGAACACTGGAAAGAAGATGTTAAAACTGATCTGGAACAATTTTTTAAAAGCTAAGATTAAGAAATCAGAGAACAGTAATGTAATAACAGGTGAAAGCCTAGCATATTGCTTTTCTACGGACCGGAGGCAGCAACAACCACAGTTTAAAAGTTGTTGAGGTGACCTCTTGCTGCTGTTAGCAAGAACCACTTCCTGAAGCCCTTCTGAGCTTTTATCCTTCCGTTTTTCTTTATTCTGTACCCACATCTTCTTTCCCGATCAGTTCTACATGAGCTGATGTAGATAAAAGGGGGAACATGCCATATACCCACGCATGGTATTATATTTCCTGCAGAACCCTCACCCTATGCTATTATCCCGATGGAGCTGAAGCGGGTGACTCATCATTTTCCATACGGTGGCGTCTCGCCCGCTGTGGCGCGGAGCACCCGACGGCCTCCCCGGGCGCCTGTGCCAGAGGCTCTCACCAGCCCCGTCGTGTCCGACGGGAGCTGCTGGGTTTGCTGTGCCGGAGGGCTCGGGCCGGTGCTGGCGGTGCCCGTTCCCCGAGGAGAGCCGTGGCCGAGGGCGAGCACCGGCCCCGCAGCGAGCGGCTGTGCTGGGCTTGTCTGGACGCTCACCCGCCTCTCCAGGCTGGGCTGCTGCTCCGGGAGCCGTAGCGACTGCCTTGCTCCGAATGCAACTAACGCCCATTAGTTCAATGGAAAACGTAGAACCTCCGAATTCTGTTGGATTGTTATTTCCACGTAGATAAAAATAAACGTCCACGTACGCTTTCGCTTTGCTGTACAGCAGCAGTTATGCCGTCGAACGCTGACGTATTGAATCCCGAACCCTAGAATTGCATTTTCAAAGGCTGTTAGCGTAACTTGATGTCATTCACCAGGCCCCTGCTAACGGCACAGGCTCTGTTTAACTGTGGGCCATGCTAAAGTCTGGCCATATTTTAGTTGTTCTTGAATTCGAGGGACCAAAGCTACCAGTAATGACCAGTCAATGGCTTTTCTAATGGATCCTAAGGATCTACTTTGGCACTGGTTTTACAACAAAAATAAGTGAGGTGCAATTCTTGCCCAAGTCTCGCTGCCGGTGATGAAACCCAAGTGGCTCTGGGTGGTGGTGGTGGTGCCCCCCTGCCCTGCCTGCCCTGCCTGCCCTGCCTGCCCGCAGCACCAGCCCTGCCTGCCCGCGGCACCAGCCCTGCCAGTCCCTTCCTCCCATCAGCTGGCCTTTTTGCAAACTGCCCTCCCTCACATTTCTGCCTGAAGGGTTTAATTTGGAGAAGGAAGGGCCTCGAAAATACCAGTCATGGAAACGGAAGCTAAATTATTCAGTTCAGTGCTGCCGCATAATGAATCCTGGATTTTTATCTGTGCTGATGCCAATACTCTATTTTATTTTATTTTGGGAATATCTGAAAATATGGTAATGACAAAGCAGTGACAGGAGTTCAAACTAAGTATTAGAAGTCCCTTTTTTTGGGGGACTTCTGACGGGTTTGAAGCTGATGGGGGTAGGAGCACCCTGAGCAATACTTCTGCACTGATGCCTCCGTGGCCAGACCCTTTCATTCCTCCTCCAGCTATTGTTCCCTTTCTCATTATTCTGCAGCTCTTTTTCTCTCCCAGCCGCTCTGGCCTCTTTCCTCCCAGAGGTGTTCCTCCCTGGGAGCTGCTGCGTGGGTCGCAGTCGTCTCCCATTACCGGGATGCTCTCAGCTGGTTTCTGTCCTGCCACTGGGCTGAAACCGAGCGAATTGAACGTTTTCCTGGGCGTGTCTCAGAGCAGCCAGGCATCTATCGGCTCTCGGCAAAACTTCCATATGCATTTGACAACTCAAAGTAATATGCGACAGCTCCCATTGACAATTAGGAAGGAGATGATGCTAAGGAATAAACAAAGAGATATGTCAGTACCTGAAATAAAAAAGCTGAATGAAAAGCTAATCATGTAGTACGAAGATAATGCCAGCTTAGCTCTTAGTGGAAACAAATACCCTGGCAATCCTTATGAAGGCCATTTCTAATTCAATGTGCAGTTGCTGAAGCAACGGCTTCAGTTTAATCTGCAAAAGCTGAAGCACTTCAGTGGGAAGTGCCACTGCTGCAGGGACCTTCCCGTCCCCACGTCCCCACCTCCCTTATTTAAATTGCAAATACAAATAGACTCACCTGGTTTGTACCCGAGTCATTATAAAACAAATATGATAGGCATGTTGAATGTAGAAAAACCATAAAACCCATAAATACAAATCTATTCTGAGATATTGTAAAGCAAAGTTAGCACATACCGCAGGTGATGTGTGCATGGGGACAGAAGACAGAAAGGCACTCAAGGAGCAGACTGCAGCGCAGTGTTGGTGAGAAGTCCTGGCTAAACCAGACCAGTTTCCATTTTCCCTCAGGGAATCAAGTACCTGTTTCAGACCAGCTGATGAATGTTCCGACAACTCTGTACGGTGCCATTACAGACTGCATCCGTCCCTGCAGCGTTACAGGTCACCTGTAACTGTTGTCCCTGCAAATGGCTCATCCCCATCAGAACCCCCTTTTCAGCGAATCACGCTGGCATCAGGTCTCTCATTATATCTGATTTATTTGAGCTTCCATTCCTTATGTCCTTGATTTTGACTCCTGTTTCATGCAAAAGAAGTCACTTTTCTGATTTTGTACTGTTACGTGCAACCATTTTGCACATTAATTCCTTCCAGATGCCTGCCGGGGGGGTACCGAGCGATGCCTCTGCTGCCCGGCTGCTGTTGACTCTTTCCCAGGCAAACCCCACACAGAGACAAACGAGGCGTGGAGCCATCCAAACCACGGGCGCTCCCCTGAAAGGGTTCAGGCAAACCGAATAGACCCTCCTTCCCCTCAGCTGAATTTTACGCTCTTTCCCTCTTTTAGTATTTGGCTTTTTTTGCCTAGAAATCCAATCAGCTCGCCCTGGGCACGCTGCACCCGCTGACAGCTGGCAGTGCCCGCGGGGCTGTGCCGTGGGGCCGTGCCTGCCCACTTCGACAGTGGGACCCTCCGCTCCCCGTTACGGCAGCGGGACCCTCCGCTCCCCGCGCCCAGGCAAGGCCAGTGGCTGCTGCCCGCCGTGGGCACATCTTTCCCTCCTGCCTTTCAGCCTCTGCTTGCACCACGCTAGTGCTTTCCATCCCTTTAATGATTGTTTATTCAGCTCTTAAAGGATTAATTTTTGGCTTTTAAAATTGGAGCTTCAGGAGCTTATTTCAGGAGCCTAGTCTAAAAATGTACTGGAAAAAAAATCACTGGCATAGATAATCTTTTTATAATCTCTAGAATTTATCTAAAAGAACCCACTGTTAAGGAAAAATACCTCGGTTAATGTTCAAACATGAGTGAGTGTGGTGGTAGTTGTACAAACCTTTTAAAGCTATTAATGATTGATTTTAATGTCTTGTATTTAATGGGGGACAAGATCAGCACTGACTTAAAACCACAGCAAACTTGTGTGTAGAAAGGCAAAAAGTCCTTTGTGAGTTTCTATTTGCCACTCTGATTTCTAATATAAGTAAAATCAAGAGCAATTATAAATGGGGGAAGGTAGAAAAGCTGCACTGCCAGCGCTGGGGAGATGTCTCAGATAAGGACTAATACCAAAACATACTGCTATTTAATATGGGTTTTCTTAAGAGAAGCTTGTCCTTCATGCACAGGACCAGCACTATCGTGCAGAGCTTGCTGGGAAGCGCTGGTGTTGCAGCCGTGTTGGATCCCACGTAATGGATCCCCTGTCATCCCAGATAATCAACTGCCACTTTGCAAAAATCGTTTCTTAGAAGTTCCTTTAACAGTTCCTTAAAGATTCCTTTTGTGAAGTACTGAGATAGCCGGCGTGATATTCAGCCAAGCGACCTAAATCTAATTCACTCCTGGAATTGCACCAACACGGAATTTGCCGTTCTCCCTGTAACAGCAAACCAGGTAACTCAGGCTGGTGCGGATCCCTGGCCTGACTTCCCACAGCAGCCTTCAGTGCAACCTCTGCTATTGCCAGTAGTCGTTTATCTAATTCTTCAACTAATGAAACATAACTCTATTTCAAGATGCATCTTATTAAATGCTTTTCAATTGTTCTTACAATGTATGTCGTTTGTGTTCTGCTATTTTGTCCACGCTGATAGTTATTTTACCGTAATCTGCTTTAGCTTCTTTCTGCACTTGCCTTGAGAGAGGGGAGAGGGGAGAGGGGAAGCATTGCCGGAGCTGTGGCTCCGTGGGGACCCTTGCTGGGGACCCGGGATCACCCCAGCACCCTTCCCAGGAATCTGCCCCGCACCCTCTCCCTGCCGCTGCCCGCTCAGGCCATTTCTGCTCTGAGGAGGACACATCCAGCTGCCCGTGCCCTCGCTGGGGAAAGGGCAGGGATGGGCTTTACCTGCTTTCAGAGCCTCGCTGGTGCGGCTTAGGCACCCCAAACTGCACAGAGCTGCCGACCTTTTCCTCTCTGTACCCCTGACCTTTAAGAAACGGCATCACCACACAGTTGTAAATGTTAAGAAAAGGGAAGGTTCCCTATGTGCGGTTTCACAGGAAGCAACGGAGACGTGACTGTAAGCTGTAAATACAAATTGCTTCAGACTTGGAGTGCCGTTTTCCGTGCTATCCTATTACCGCTGCACAACCACAGGGAGAGTGATTTACTGAAAACCCAATGTCTGGAAGAGGAAACACCAGTGAGATATGTCTGGTGATCATTCCCTTTCTATGAGAGCTTGGGAGTTGCCACTGGCGGGTTTTCCGCTTATCTCTAGGTGAGAAAGGACAAGGGGACAAAGGGAAAAAATTCCTTCAGTCTGAGTCACTCGGAATGAAGAAATGACAGTAGGAGACAGAGAGAGGTCCACTGATTAAAACAGCGACGTTTGTAGTAGCTTTGCATAGTCCTGGTGCAAAGATTTACAACCAAGTAGTGGCTTATCCTACAAATGTGCCGCCGTCCCTGAGCCACGTCCAGGCACAGCTCTGCCCAGCCATTACCCTGCACCCGGGTTTTTCCTTGCCAGACTGCTTCCTCCGCGCCTAACAGCTTGCTGCAAACTATAGATCGGGATTTTTTTGTCCTGTGCTGGCTAGAAAACTGATGGACTGGTTATACAGGAATTAAGTTCTGATTTAGCAAAAAAAAACGGGGACAGGCAGGAGGAGCAGGGAGCGACACCTCTGCAGCAGCAACCCCAGGGAACAGCTTCCTAAAAAAGCCAGAAGGTGTAAATTCGCTGCTGCGAGCCCCAGCAGCAAGGCAGCCTGCCTGTACCCCTGCCCGCCCCGGGGCTGGCTCCGCTGCCTCAAGATTTGGGTTCAACACTTGGGTTCAACATTTCCTCCTTTGCCTGTCCCAGTGCGGAGCGTTGGCTCTGCTCAGCCCAGATCTGTTTAAGTGTGGGAGGAATGTAAAGGCTGTGCCTGCTTTCTCCAGCATATTAAAACCAACCCCTGGAGACTTACGGGGCTCGTGTTTTCTGGTGGCAGGATACCAGCGAACCGCCTTCTGGGCGTAAAGGCCCCAGTGAAGAGCTCGGTTTTCAAGCCCATCTGTACCACTGGTTTCACCCGTGCTGTGCAAGATCCAGAGCGAAGGCTCGCCCCAGCAGCCCTTTCCCAGCCGTTCCCATGACCGTCCCAGGGATGCTGGTGGGCTGCCTCGTCCCAGCCCCGTCCCCAGGGACTGCAGGCACCCCCGGGCTTGCTGGGGTGCCAGCACTGGCTGCGGAGAGGGGAAGGCAGAGCCAGAGCCACGGACGAGCTCGTTTGCATCTCAGTCTGATTTTGGCAGACAGTTTAAAGAGATGCTAAGGGAGCTCTCGAGGAAAGGGGAGCAGGACTTCGTCTCCTGCTGTGTTTGCGCTGTGCCCGGCATGAAGGCACCCTCCGTGCTGTCTTAATGGAAATAAATACCTCCCTGGTACAGGTGCTAATGAGGCTTCATCTGTTTGGCTAAGGCGGCTGCCGCAGGAACCCTGCCAATTCCCCTCGGTCCCGGCCGCAGTGGAGAAAATAGCAGCCAGGGCAAAGGCTTAGTACTTTTGTAAACTAATGAGAGAAGAGGGATCATCCTGCCAAGCCTACTGGCCAAATAATGAGATTGAATCTCTGAAGTCGTAATTTGGTGGTTAAGTGAACAGGACTAATTCTATGTAAACTGACGGGTCTAATTACTGGACCCATTTCTAGAAAAAAATCGGGGAGCAGGTGTCCGGCAGCCTGCTCCAGAACTGCAGCGGTTTGCAGGGTCCTCCAGCACCAACAGCCCCGACCCCCTTTGCCCTGAGGCTGCCCCGGTATTTGGCAAGGGTGCAGGTGGGGGTGACACACCAAACCCCCCCAGGTGACGGGCTGCCCCTGCAGACACGTCTGCGGCGGTGGCCTTCTGCTGCACCAGGAGCATCCCAAGCACTTTGCAGGAGGCTCCTGCCGTCGGGTCCGGCAGGAGAGGGCTTCGTTGGCAAGAGGCCCCTCGTGCCAGCCCCGTAAGCTGCTTACAGCCGGCTCAGCAACAAGCGGCTGGAACGGCATCAGCTTTCCTGCCCAGCACATTAGTCTGGGCTAAGTAGCCTGACAAGAAGGACTGGCTCGCTGGGCGGTGGTGACTCCCCTCCCTCGCAGCCGGCACGCACCTCGGGACGCCGGGCTGATGCCAAAGTTGGCTGCAGGGAAGAGGCGTTGCAGCCGGGAGCTGCGGCGGTTCTGGTGACACCGCTGCGCTGGGTCTCGCCGGCGGCGGAGGCAGCTGCCGCCTCCCCAGCAGCCACGGGACCCGGCGGTGAAAAGCACCGCGTTTGCAGGGCTTCTCCCGGCGACGCTGTCCCGCCCCGGAGTAACGAGTCCCTGCAAAGAGTCTGGGAATTTCTTTGACCAAATTCAGTTCCCCTTAAAGAACATCATTGGTTTACGCTGGAGGGGCCCATGAGCTTGCGCCGGTTTTGCAGCCCAGAAGCGTTTGCTGGTGTCTCTGGGCTGTTGCACCACGGGATTTGGCTCAGGAGGGTTTCTTGCCATCAGCACGACTGACTGCCACGGGACCCACTGGGGTCCCGCTGTTTTAGCAAACACGGGAGGGAGACGAGGGCAGGAGGGGAGGCTGTGCGTCACGGGGAGGGCATGCCTGCTTCCCTGCCCTGCCCAACGCCACGGCTGGTCCTGGTCCCGGCCAACCCGGCACTCTCGCCCGGCGCTGCGAGACCTCGCGCACGGCAGCCCGGCAAAACCAGGGCGGTTTGGCACGGGAGGGGACGAGCCGCATCCCCGCTCGCGGTGGCAGCATGCCCTGGCATGCACCGGCACGGGGCGTTTGCTCGGCGGAGCAGCAGCTCGTGCAGCTGCGTGGGCTCCCCAGCCCTTCCCCAAACTCTCCAAATTAAAAAAACCCCAAACCCAGGATGTCAGCGTTCAGCTATAAATCAATCCGCAATCTCACGGGGCAGAAGTAGGTCGCTGCTTACAGGAACCTGTGCTCCCCAAAATACTTCCCTGCAGGGGCCCCTGAACCTTGGGAAACAGCCAGAGAGCAAGGTGGGATAAACCCATCGGTTTGCAGGCACCGAAAAGGAGACATGCCGCGTCTTTGCTGGGGTTGCTGCCTTCCCGTCTGAGTTATCTGGGTCAGTTATTTTAAGGCCCCAACATTTCCCCCTCCCTGCACGCAGGGTGGGTGCTGCTGCGGCGGGGCAGACGAGCGGCAGGAGCGTGCCGGTGTGCCCGACCCCCCCGGCACGTCCAGCTGGCAGCAGCCGTGAGTTAGAGCTGCAAATGTATTTGTCAGTAATGCGGTAGCTCGTACCTGCGAGCAGATTGAAGGGTTTGTCAGCGAAACTTCCTGCGTGCTGGGGCAAAAGCAAATTTTGTGGCATGTATATGAAGAGGGTCTGCCTGCCCCAGGGGGGGATACAACGGGGCAGCGGGTGGGTGACGGTGTTACCGCGCTCCTCGGCAGAAAGAGGACAAATTACAACGTGGCAGAAAGATGCTGCTGCTCCTGGACGTTGAGGCAGTTTAAACTTTAGTACTTGATGAAATAAAACATGCGAAGACCTGATGTGTTAAATAGTAAGTAATAAATAAGTATGATGCTGCATCCCCTGGCACAGGCGCTGCCGGCTGCCGGCCTGCACCGAGCAGGGGTCTGCGGGCAGGGAGGGCTCAGCAGGACTGCGATGCCTCGGGCTGCCCTTCGTGCTGCCGACCTTCAGCCTGAGCACGCGAGAGCAGAGGTACAAACCGGTGTCGCTGCTCCCTTCACCCCTCCGTTCCGGGGCGCAAACACCATCTGCGGGTCCCCAGCCAAAGGAATTGGCGTGTAAGTGACACAGATACCAAATGACCCCAATTTTGAAAACGGGAGTTTCTCTTTCATGAGAAAATAGTGTGTCTGGTAAACACTGATGAGAAGATAAGGGGGGGGAGAGAAAAGGCCAGATACGGAGACTTCCCTCACATCTCCTGTGAGACACACAGAAAGCATAAAAACTACTTTTTACAACTCTCTCGCAGGCAGCTCTTCCCTGCCAAGCCCCTTCCGAGCTATCGGCCCCACGGGAGAACGGGAGACGGCCCCGGGGCCACGCCACGCACACCCCTTCAGGAGCGGGGAAACCTTCCGGCAGGTGCCTTTTCCAGCCGGGATTCGCGTTAACCGGCTGCTTTACCCAAGCAGCCACTCGAGGGGAGGGCTGACCCCCCCAGCACATGGCTCTTCACCGGCACTCCCCAGAGCCCCTGCCCGTCTGCCCCGCTGCTGCAGGCATCCTGCATGCCAGGTCCCAAATCTACACGTTTAAACTTCATCTCCTTTCTGTGCTTTTCTCTAGCGGATAAAACCTGATTTTTTAAAAATTATTTTTGTTTTTTAGCACTGGTTAATATTAAAGTACATCTACTTAGGGGTTGCTTAAAAAAAGGCAGAGCCTGTGAAGGGGAGGAGCACTGAACTGCACCAAACCACATAATTTAATTTATATTATCTTGTTTAAATTAATGCTGGGTTTTAAAAGGCTGTTTAAAATCAGGACAAAGAAATCACTGGCAATGTTAACTGTGCCACTTAGACTAAATAGGCTTTTGCAGAGAAATGTAAAAATAAATACGCCGTTCTTCTAGCGGCCCCACTGATCATTTCATAATGAAAGCAGGCAGGCAGATGAATTTCCTTTCAGTGAAAACACACAGAAAAATGACAGGCTCATGGTTATTTGCTTTAGGTTTTGAAATGAAATTACAGCAATTATTTTGCTCTTCAGAACACGAAACGCAGAATTAATAGAATTCACAGAAAATGAATATTCAATTATCCCGGTTTAGGGGTTTTGTGGCTGGTGCTGAAGCAATAAACAAACATTCCTTCAGAGAGCTGTCTCCAGCAGTGCTGTCTGCAGGCAGATCCCTGCTAGGTGCAGTTTTTGCTCTGTTGGGGAGCGAGGAGCAGTGCGGAGCCCGGGGGCAAGGGGCTGCCCAGGGCCGGCGATGCTCCGTGCTCCGGGCAGAGCACGCCATGGGCCAGGGCACCTTTCCCAATTACCGGAGCCAGGAGCGGCGGCGGGCGCTGGGAACGGCGGACGGGGGAAAGGGCCGAGCAGATTTTGCAGGGAGCGTGGCAGAGCCCGGAGGGGCTCGCCCAGCTGCGGTGGGCAGCAAAGCCCTCGGCTCTGCGCTGGCGGCTTCTTTACAAAAGGTTGTGGACAAAGAGTTGAAAAGTTTGTAATCAAAACCTGCTCCTGTTCACAGAGAGGTTTTCCCAGGGAAGACGGACCAAAGAGTACATGACCGGTGTTACCTGTAGTCCACAAACAACCGGAAATTTTTTACACAATACATGTAGATGGTGGGGCCCAGAGTACGGATTTGTATGCTCAGTTTGGGCTCAAACTCCAGAACAAGTTATTTTTGTTGTTCTGCTTCAACACTGCCACGAGTGATCCTGCTCACTAAAGTTACCAGCTGAAGGAAGCTGCCAGCCAAGTTACTGACTCTCAAACGGTCCTTACTCTCGATGCGAGGGAGCAGGGTTGCAACCTGCAGGTAAATATCCGCACGCACACGCGAGGTGACGTTGGCACCGCGTTGCAAACCCACTCTGACCAAACAACATCTGTTTGTGTTCCATGGGCTGCAGCTTCAGAAATCATGGCTTAAATAAACCAGAAATAATTACGATTAAAAACTACCTCTCAAACCAGACCCACCGCGGCAGCTGTGCCATGGTTTTCCTCCCACCGCCGAGCCCACGGGCTCGGGGACGGCTGCCCCGTCTACGTGCACAGGGACGAGATCACCACCCCCAGTGCCAATGCCGCTGAAAGCTGACGAGCCCCACGTCTGGCTTTGGCTGTCATCTGGATCTAATGATGCGAAGTGCCGCTTGTGGGGTCCTGAGCCTGGTCCTGGCCCTGCACCGGGCCACCAGCTTTGCCCTGGACCCTGGAGCAGGACCGGTAAGTCCTGCCCGTCCTGCCCCACAGCCCGGCCCGGCCACGGCCCCGCAGCACCTCCATTTGAAGAGCATTAAGGGCAAGACTTATTTTCCCAGCTCCCAACTACACATTAGGAAACACACAGGTGAAGACTTTTGAAAGTATTTTTCTGCTCATATTGGCAAGGTCATTTTTGTTTTGGTTTTGAAAGCAACAAACTACCATATGGCAGTTATTAAAAGAAACGGATGGGAAAAAATGAACTTTGAAACAGTGAAATGCATCGAAACTGGTTTATTCTAGTGCTTGCAAGAAAGCAAGTCCTTTGGCAGTGGCCTGCCCATGTTTTGTCCCTCGGGCCACAGAGGTCTTCAACACTTCTGCGTGTGTCCAGACGTTGTGTGAAGCAAGCACGGAGGAAGGCAATGAACGGGAAGATCTGCAGGCTACCGCTTCCGAGCCTGGTCTGCACCAGAGCCAGGAAAACTTTCCTGCAGAAATCAAACCTATGGAGGTGTGCTTCTGTCCTGAAGCTCTGACCATAAGTGTGTGTCCTGGTTTCGTCTGGGATAGAGCTAATTTTCTTTCTAGTAGCTGGTATAGTGTTATGTTTTGGCTTTAGGATGAGAAGAATGTTGACAACACTCTGATGGTTTCAGTTGTAGCTAAGTAGTGTTTGTACTAAGTCAAGGATTTTTCAGCTTCTGATGCCCAGCCAGCAAGAAGGCTGGAGGGGCACAAGAAGTTGGGAGGGGACACAGCCAGGACAGCTGACCCAAACTGGCCAAAGGGGTATTCCATACCATGTGACGTCATGCCCAGTATATAAACTGGGGGGAGTTGGTCTGGGGGGGATCACTGCTCAGGAGCTAACTGGGCATCGGTTGGCAAGTGGTGAGCAATTGCATTGTGCATCACTTTTTTAATATATTCCAATTCTTTTATTAATAATAATAAAATGACAAAAATATTATCATTATTATTTTCTTCCTTTCTGTCCCGTTAAACTGTCTTTATCTTAACCCATGAGTTTTACTTTTTTTTCCCCGATTCTCTCCCCCATCCCACGGGGGGGGGGGATTGAGTGGGCAGCTGCGTGGTGCTTAGTTGCTGGCTGGGGTTAAACCACGACAGTGTGACATGGTGCAGATGCCCTGGGGACTGTCCCCTCGCCCCAGGATGTCCTTCCTCTCCTCATCCCGTGTCCCAGCTGCTCCAGTGCACATCGCTCCGCAACACCCTTTGTGCATGACAGAGCATTTCGGGGGGGGGGATTACATCTCCCAAAGGAGACGAGGCAAATCCATAATGCCACCACCATCCTTGAGTCCAACCTGGCACAGCCTCGCCACTGCCCTTCAAACCAGCTGGCCACTGCCAAAGCTCTGCTGGCACCACTGCTGACGGGGACACCCCGGAGCCACCTCCGAGTCCGTGGGGATCTGCTCTGGGGCGGGTTCTGCCAGTTCCACAGTTGAAATTTAAAGCATTACAGAAGATTTCCTCCTATTTCCCTTTTATAGGGTATTTCTTTAAGGTTCATGCAGCCTTACAGAAGGAGGTATTAGAACAGCACAAGCTAACATGTTTACAGCTTCACGTTTAAATTTGAAAATGTGTTTTCTAAACTAATGGCTGTATATTTTCAGACCTTTCCAAAGCACTTGTTTTACTTTGTATAGCTTCTGCTTCATTATTCTAATTTAATAAAACCATAGCTAGGGCAGAGAGCCAACTCTTCCTGGCTAATGACAGACTTTGATTTGTTTGTACTTCTTGTTATACATTTTTCCTAATTACAAGCATTTTTCAGAGGCAGTTGAAAAAATAAACGAGCAGCTGGTTTGAATGTGCAACCTATTATTGTATTTCCTAGAGCTGCAGAAAAAGTATTACATTCACAGTAGGATGGTTTTCAACAGAGGAGGGCAGAAAAGGCATTTTCCAGTTGGGAGTCCATCTCACCTCCCTTCCTCCCCGCAGCGTTACTGCCACGAAAAAGCTAATTTTTCAGCCTTTCTGGTATCCCTGGAGGTACCCACCCAGCTGAGAGTGCGATGCGTGGGCTCTCCCCAGGACCCTCCATAGGGCAGCCAGGGCAGGGAGGAAGAGGAGCAGCACCCCCGGGGGCCCGTGAGCAACTGCCCTCAGTAAGGGAGAAGACGGATCTCCGGGGTCTGGATGAGCACAGAAGGGACTGCAAACGTGGCAAGAGCCTTGCGTGGAAGGTGCTTTTCAAAGCAAAGAAAACCAGCCAAGAAACAGGGCGACTAACTCTGCAGCAGCTTGAGCCCAGACCGAGAAACGCGCCCAGAGCCGCCCCAGCGCCCGTCTGGCTCCCACCTCCTCGTGGCGCAGAGAACCCTTCGGCAGCTCAGCTGCTGCCGGGCCACCAGCGCGGTCAGTGGTGGCCACCGTGCTCCGTCCCCAGCCCAGGCGCTCTGCCCGCCGGCACCGGCCGTGCCAGACCCCCCCTCCCAGCTGGACCACGAATACAGCAGGTAGGACCCGCTGCGGCGGTAAGTAGCAGCACATAGGCACCAGCCGAACAGGGGCGGCAGAAATCAGCCCACCAAACAAAAAGCCTTTCGTACGAGTCTCAGAGTTGGGTGACCCAATTCATACGTATCCGTACAACACTTCCCCATTAAATACCGATGGGAATATCTCCCGAGGTAAGTGCAGACGTTTTTTTCCAAGCAGGTGATGTTATTTACTGCACAAACGTACATATTTTCAGGTCGTATGTAAGCTCTTGCAATAAGTGAGCGAGTTTCTGGTCGTGGGCCGGACCATGCCAAATGCTGAAGCAGACCTTCCTAACCAAACACAGTCCTGCTGTTGCCAATCGCAGTTTTGGCCACTTCTTGTCACGCAGTTCATTAGAAATCACGCACGTGTTATAAAACTGTATTGCTAAACGCCTGGTTAACTCATCCAAGTCAAAGTCCCTGCATGTTTGATTCATTCTCCGAACAAAGACTGATTTTCCTATGAAAACAAACCACTACATGCTTCTCTTCACCCCTTAGGCAACAGGATTTCTGGAGGTGGTTTTGTTTTTTTTTTCCTTAAAGATAACATACTTGATTGGAGAAACCATTTTAAGACTCAACTCAAAAGAAAAATCGATTAGGAGCCTGTGTTCTTTACTAGGGCACATTAGGAAAAAGTTGTATTTAAATCCAACAGTTCACATTTTCCCTTGGCGATGTGTTGTAGAAGGGCTACAACCCCAGAAAAGCCAGCCAACACTTAGCAAGTCTGCCTTTTAGCTGCCCCAATTTTTGGAAAGCAGCAAAGAAATGCAGCAACATGGTCACTAAGATAATGCTGTTGGAATTCTTCTGCTAACCCCCTGGTGCATCACTGCTCGCTGTGGCAAGGTGCATTAGGTAGCAAATAGCTGTTCTGGATACCAAGATGCAGAGAAAATGCTGAGCATTACATAAAGGAAGGAACCGGACAGCCTTCCACGCGTGCATTGCCGTTGTGAGTCACCTATAGATTCACAGCAAAACGCCCACCCGTCCATCCCTCCCAGTGCCCGCCGGCGCGGAGCCGCTCCACGCTTCGCTGCTGGAGTGTCTCAGAAGCGCTGTCAAGTGGCGCTTCCCTTCGCTCCCTCCGTCTGGAGGATGATTAAGTTAAAAAGCCATTAAACCGGAGCAATTAGGCACTCCGGCTGGTACGTATATTGCTCACTTCTGGGCCTGCCGCGCAGCCCTGCCGGGGCTCGCTGCCCAGCCGGGGGCTGATGCAGGGCAAGCGCGGTGCCGGGGGACGGACGGGGACGGGGCTGGGGTCCCACAAGAGCCCCCCGGCTGGGGCGGCTCGCCCACGCTGCCTGCCAAGTCGGCAGGGAAACGGCAGCAGCGGGCAGGGAGCGCAGACCCAGGCTTGGGTTTATTCAGCCTTCTGCATTCACGTTGCGTTGCAGATTGGTGTTTTCTGGTTGAAATAAAACTCAAGGGCCTTTCTGTGACCGCGTGCGTGCGTGCAGTCCCGTGGCGGTGGGAGAGAAAAGCGTAAGAGAAGCCCGCTTTGTGCAGGCGAGGGGCGGGCTGTGGCTTTAGGGTGACGGAGAGCCCGCAGATGCGATGCTAGGTGTGTGGCTGATACCAGCATCCCCCCGTGCCGGGTACCGCAGGCTCACCGGCTGCCCCGTGGGGCGGCCCTGGTGCAGAACGGCCGGTCCCGGTGGAAGGGAGGTCGCTGCCCACGAAGTGGCGGGTCACCAGGAGCAATTTCATTGAGGGAAAGCAGCCGGGAGCAGGGATGGGCAGGGACGGAGGGCAGCGAGGGATGCGGGTGGAGGGGGCAGCGGGGGCTGGCGGGCGGGTGAATCTTCCTCTCAGGCCCACTTATACTCTGATGGGCAATAAAAAAAAAAAACCCAAGATGAGTTTTGCTGACCTGGCCCTTCCCATCGGGATCACATCAACGTGGAAGCGCGGCCGCTCTCCCCGCCGAGCACGGGGCTGCAGCCCCAGCAGAGCCTCTCCCAGCCGTGGCAGGGGCACTGCCAGCCCCATGCGGGGTGGGAGACGAGGGGGCTTTTCAGGAGGAGGGCAGTTTTCCCTTATTCATGGGTTCTGCCTGCTGCAGGAAGCGGGGAGGGTCAAGGTTTACTTTGCCAGGATCTGTGCCTCCTGCAGGCAAGGCTTCTTCTGAAAAATAATCCTTCCACTCCTGTGTCATGAGTTTTTTAGCATGATTCATTTAAAAGAAGAATTAATTCCAGTGTGGTTGGCCATGCAGGGCTTTTCTAATAGAAAAGTGGAGGCAGGATTGCTAGCGGCAGGGCAGGAGGCTGCTGAAGGGGACCCCGGCGTTTTCCTCTAGCTGTAACTTGCTCCGACAGGGAATAACAAGTCCCTTCACTTGCCCCTGCTCCAGCTTCCTAGTAAGTAAGCAAGGATAATCAGAATTAACCACCCTGGTAAACCACTTGGAAATCTAGACATGCAAAGGGCTGTAAAAGAGCTAAATCTATCGTAGAGGGATAATAGAACTTTAACATTCAGTAGTTACTATTTATGACCCAAGAGTTAAGGGCTGCAAACACAGACTGGGATTCAGTGGTGGGTTTTTGCACCTACCACCCATGCGGTGCAGGGGGAGGTGGGCTCTCCGGCCACGGGCAGAGGGCAATGCTCACCGCTCCTCAAACGGGAGCAATAAGGAAGAGTCAAAAAGAAGCAGAGGAGGAAAAACCCCTCAGAAGTCCAGTTTGAGAACAAGGAAACAGCATTATCAGCTCGTTCAAATCATCCTTCGCCGTCCTCAGAGCGTGTAGCCAAATTCTTTGGTTTTTCTCCCTGGAGACCACGCTGGCGTGTCAGTGCCCTTGCCGCTCGCGCAGGGAGGGCCGGGAGGAGGGAGCGGCAGGACGGGGGCTGCGGTGCACAGCTCTGCCGAGTCGTTTCGAGACCGAGAGAAACCCCCTCCGCTCCTCCAGCCGCAGGAGCATCCGGAGCCGGCCGGGCTGCCACGGGTCGCAGCAGGCAGGAAACAGATTTGCCTCTATCGGGTGTCTTCTGCTGCTGCTGGAGCCTGACCGCAACTGCTTTACCGTTATTTTTCTCCTCTTTGCAATGGAAGAGCACTGAAGGAGGGGAGGCAGGGTGTCCTCCAGGGACCCCAGCCTCTCTACGGCATCTGTTTTCTGTTCAAGCTGGCACCAAACAAAACCCCCTTGGGAAAAAAAAAGTGGAGACCTTCAACAGGGGATCAAAATAAATCCTCAGCAGTGCATCACACTGGTAAGCAGCACATACTCAAGCGTGCGGTTACTCGAAGCGTGCATCTGACAGCAGGAGGCCCCAGTCACCGATTCACCTCTCGCTAAAGCAGAGCAGAGCCTGATCCCGGCACAGGAGCACTGCAGCGTGCTGCCCACCGCAAACGAGCTTTCCGTGAGCCCGGATGTAATTAGACCCCAACCACCCCTCTTGCCTAAGACGGTATCCAAAGGCCAACGCTTTCAGCCCCGTTTGTGCCCCGGTAGAGGAGCGGAGCAGCCCAATGCCAGCCTCCTCCTGGGCCACCCGCCGCCTCGGTGAACGGCACACGCCGAGAGTCCCGTGCCGGGGGTCTGCTCTCAACCTGGCTGGAGCAGCAGCATCACAGGGGGGTTTAAACCTGGTTAACGAGCTAGTTTTCAGATACAAATACAGTGTTCAAACAGTGAGGCAAACGGACTTGACTCGCTGTTCAGGGCACCCGAGAAGCCCTTCTGCATCTCCCCTCGCATTGCTCTCCTTAGCACCTCCAGGATCCCGACCACTTCTCTGCTAAACGTGCCAGTTCTGATGATGCATAATTAATGCTGGAAACTGCATTGCGTTATGCATATGAGCGCAATGCGACCTGTAATCATAGCCAGTGGAAAACCCACCAGTTCTTACCGTGGAAGAGACAGCTCCCTCCCAGCAGTCTGAAGTCAGAGGAACAAGCCAAGCAAGGAGGTAAAGCAAAGCCAGAGCCTTTGTGTTTTTCTGCTCTTTGATCTCCCTGTTATCCCAAGTGAAGGATTTTAATGACATCCGTTTAGGGTTGTGGTTTGTTTGGTTTTGTTTTTTAAAGCACATAGTTTTTATTATTTAAACAATAAAAAAAGGATTGCACTCTTCACACAACTGGCAACCACACCTGTGAATGTCCATCCTCACAGTGACGTGAGAAACGTCAGTTGAGTTGTATAATTTGTGGTTCCCACAGTCTGGAAGCACATTTCTAAGCTAATTCCCTTCGTGCCCTTTTGTTTTTCCTCTGGAAGCTGCTGTTGTCCAGTGGGCCAGGGCCCCCCGAGCCCCGTGCCAGTGGGTGGGCTGAGCGGGGCCGGTGCCGACCCCCGGAGCACGGCTGCTGTCCCCCCAGCTTGCCCCAGCAGAGCCACGGGAAGACACGGCATGACCGGCCAGCCAGGAGGGAGCAGGGGCAGGGGGACACCGGGACAAGGGGTTTCCCACGGTCCTGGGTACTGGAAGGCAGTTTTCCCTTTTCCTGACTGCAGCCCGGCTTCTGCAGGCATTGCCCTCGCCTCCCCCTGCCTTTCCCAGATAACGCGGAGCTTAATTGATGCATTAGGAGCGAAGAGCTAAAGTACACACGCTTTCCCAGTAAAGCTAATTTTGCACAAGCTATTAGGGGTTTAAGTGCCAGCAGACGATAACAAGACCAGAAGACGCAGGGAGCAGCTGCTGCTCTCCTCGCCCGGGATGCCGGGATGCCTCGCTAGCCGGCCGGAGCGAGGGCACGCGGGGTGGCTGGCCAGGCTCTGCTCCTGCTGCCCCTGCTCCGCGGGGTGGGGTGGAATGGGATGGGATGGGGTGGGATGGGATGGGGTAGAATGGGATGGGATGGGGTGGGACCAGCCGCCCCGCTCCGTGCAGCTCCTGGCCCCTGGCTGGGGGGCCGGGGGATGCGGTGCGCCACGGGAGGGCAGAGCTTGGGGGCCCCGAGCACATCCAGTCCAGTGGGACTCCAGGGGCTGGGATCACCCAGGGCTTCACCGGCAGGTCGAACAATTTTTACTGTCGAAAACTCCCAGTTGGTTTTCAAAGGCTGAGAAAAGTGGCCCTCAATGGCTCCTATTTTATCTGAACTTTTGGCTATTTATACCAGAGCCTTTGTTGACATTTTATAACTTTTTTATTTATAAATTTTCTTCCCTCCACAATAGGCTGCTCTGCAGAAACAGCTGTTCCGCACAAACAGCTTTGCAAACAGAGTTATATCTCTTAGGCTAAGTTATCTCACTGACCCCAGATACATGCCTGCTTAATAATTAATGACTTTTTAAAAATTACTGGAATACTGCACAGATTCCTCTGGTGCACTGAAGAAGGAAACCAGACCTGCGCTCGGCTTTATAATAGGAGTCGGGAGACAAGCGAAGCAGCGCGAGCGTGGAGGCAGAGCAGGCTCCCCGGGAAGCTCCCCTTGCTAGCTGAGCTAACACCCACTGGAAGGTCACGCATTTGAAGTTCTTAAAGTTTGCCACTTCCCACAGTTCTGGGAATAGTTTTCAGCCATGGAAAACCAGGGAGCTACTGAAATAAGCCACCACTTCTCAGAGACACCAAATGCTGTGATTTTCCAGCAGCGGCTTTGGTGGTGCTGACCGGTGTCCGGTACCTCTGAAGACAATCAGACATCTATTGAAAAGCCAAATATTGAAAGCGAGCTGCACCTGAAAGTCCTTCCCCACAGAGAAAACTGAGAGCATTTTTCCTCTTGGAAAGGGCTTTGACACATACATGGGACAGTGCGGGGCTCTGCCCTGGAAAACCTTTAGCCGGTCACTGACAGTTCTGCTGCAGAGACCCATCACAGTTCACTGGCAAGATTAGAGCTGGTCCAAAAAAATAAATAAATCAGTATTTCTGTTCGCTGGGAAGTTTTGACAGATTTTGAAATGAGCTGCGAATTTTTAACATTCATAGTTGCTATTCAGTATTTTGAGTCAAAATATTAATTTTTTCACATTGAATAGCGTTAAAACAAAAAATGCTAGAGCATGGCAGCATTTCAAGCTGTTAACAACATTTTACTCTGAAATGTTCCCATATATAGGAAAGACTAGATAAATTACACCATACAACTTCATGAAACTAACATAAACCCATGATCAAAACTAACAGGAAATGAAACTTTTCCTCACTAAAGCTTAGTTCTACACTGTAATTCTGATCTCCAAAGTTTTCCTTCTTTAACCCTGTTTTTAAAAGGGCCTTTGAAAATTTTCATGTTTTTTTTTCTTTTTAAAAAAAGATCCGTGCAGTTTTGCAGAGCGGGTTACAAAGATTTTTTCCTCTCCCATTGCGTTTCCTCCCCTGCTAGTCGCAAACCCTGGCGAGCGATGGCAAACCTGGGATTCAGCCCAGGTGTGGAAAAAAAACCCTGTCAGTAGGTCAGAGCTGTCCTGGCGGAGGGACCGTCCCCGTGCTTGAGTGAGAACGTCCACTAAGCACGACAAGATCTCCAGCACCGTGGGTCGGGGGGGTCCCTTCTCCCCCTCTGATGAAGCCATCCCGTATTTTTACGTTATGGCGGTAATTTCTGCATCGGTTTAACATGCTGCAGGAATGCGGCTCTAAGGAACTCCCGGTACCCGTCGTGCAGCTCCGCGTGGCCCCGCCGGCGGGCACACGGGGCACTGGGTGCTGCCCCATCGCCCACACAGGGACCCCCCCTGCGCCGGGGTCCCCCGTCCCCCCCAGGGACAGCCCGGCTGGGGCAGCTCGGGAAGAGCAGCTGCCTGGGGCTGGGCTATCCTTTGGGGCGGTTGGTTTGTTTGGTTTTGGGTTTTGTTTGTTTTTTTTTTTTATGGTAACTTCCTCATTTGTCGGCAGTCGTAGTAAATCAAGCTGCCGTGCTTCTGTACTCCTCCCCCCGCAAAAATCCAAACTATGGCCAATGTAAGTCACCCCCGCACATGGCCGGCGGCCTGTGCCAGCCAGCCTCCTCTGGCCAGGGAAGCTAATCAGCTAATTAAGAGAGAAACCGGGCTCTCGCAGCCTCTGTAACCCAGTGTGGGTCTGACAAGGCAGCACTTAATTAAAACAAATCCCTGCATGATTTGCAAACAATCTTTTTTTTTTTTTTAATTACAGTGCATTGCCCGTCAGTATAATATTTTTAATGAATTGTATAACACCATGGCTATCCCCCATCCACTACTGAAACTCAGGAGTATACATTCATTTTCTAATATTTAAAAAAATTTTTTTTTTTTACCCTGCACAAACATTCAAAGACCAGAACCCATCTGGAGAAACAAGCACCAAAACGCCGTGCCGATGCGCACGGAGGAGCTCCAGCATTACAGACTGCAGTGCCCGTGGGACCCAGTCCAGCGCCACTGGTCCCCGCTGCGGTGGTCGTCTGGGTGCACAGCACCATGCACAGGGGGTCCGGGCATGAGTGCCCCGCCAGCTCCATCCCGGCACCAGGGCTGCATCCAAATTCCTGTTGCTGCAACTTACACACGGACAATAGAAGCCAGCAGCTGCCCTGCGGCCATGGGTTCAACACGCTGCATTTCAGCGCGTGAGCTTTGCCCAAAGCAGAGCCGGGGGGCTGCCGGCGGCTCCCCGGCACGGCCCGACGGCGCCGGATCCGGTTTGGCAGGAGGATGCGCTCCCCTTACCAAAACCACCTTGATCCAACCATTGGATCAAGTCCAGGAAGAAGAGAGACGCGTGAAGGCAACACGCCTCAACTGCGACAAACACATAGGGCGAAATACAAGCTCCAGCACGGTTTTAACGCTCGTCTCCTCCTTGTTTCTAGAGACAAGGTGTGAACACAGCCCTGTTTTAGCCCCAATTAAGCCAATCCCAACATATGCAGCAACAGCGAGTGACCCGCGGGACAGGGCGGTACGCTGCCAGCACACGCTGTTCTCCGGGAACAATGACATTAAGGATGAAGTGGGAAGCCACCGCGCTCGCACGGAGGCTGAAGCCGTGCGGCACAGACGCTCCGCGCCCGGCGGGGAGACAGCTGGGCCTCCTCCGGACTATTAAAAAAACGAGGGGATGACTCAGCCTCCCCCTCGACACGCGGAGGCAAACCGCGTGGCTCCTGCCAGCCGGCGGCAGGCAGGCGGAGATGTCCCCGTCACGCACCTCTGGTCCGCGGCCGTGGGCGAGGACCGCGGGTCCGCAGGGCTCCGAGCGGCACCCCGGGGGTGCTCGTGCCCGCGGCGCAGGGATGCGCTTGGCAGGCGGCGCGCCTCGCCGAAAGGCATCGCCGACTTGGCAAGGGATGCCGCTTTCCAGACAAGAAGAGACACGAAGTTGTTGACACATTTCTTCCTGTTCCCGTTCAAAACTACATCGCAAGCGGTGCTGCGAGAAAGTCACGTGCCGGATTTAACAGATTTCTTCCCAGAACGAGTCTTCAGCTCAGAAGGGTAGGACATGAGGGATTAAAACATTAATACAAAATTCTGTTTGCCCGAGAGGACTGTCACAGCATGCTCGAAATAGGGTGCCAAATTCTTCAATGATTTCTGCCCTGTAGTAGCCTGAACTGATGCCACGTGGAAAGCAAGAGACTTAAGTAGCAGTTTGGTTCATATAATTACTAATAATCACTCTATTGGGAAAGAATTTACAAATAAAGTATAAGAAAATGTTGCTCATCTGTCACAAGTGGGTATCTTCAAACTGCAGCATTACAAACCATTGCCTGGGATTAGGGTGGGGAGAAGAAAAAGAAAAAAAAAAAGGAGGAAAAAAAAAAATAGGGGGAAGGATTGGAAGCGTGTCCCTTCTCCCACCATCCATCCATCCGGCAGCAGGCTGGAGGGATGCCGATCTGCCTGGCAGAACAGACTGTGGGTACTCCCCTCCAGGAGCAGGGCTGTGAGGCACCGGGGAAGGGGAGCACTGCGAGTTACTGAAAACAGGGTGAAATGTAAAATGCCAGAAAATAAATTGGGAAGTGGCGAGGCCTACATTTTAGCGCTGAATATGAAATGACACGGAAGAGGCATGTGAAAAACAGAGTTAGGTTCTGGCAGTTTCTGACGCTGGGCGCTGCCCGTGGAACGTCGCCCTGCGCCTGCGCGTTGGGGCATCTTGGGACACGGGGCCAGCCCTGTCCTGTCCCATCCTGCCCCGTCCTGTCCCCGAGGGAGCGGGGCAGCGCTCGGCCCCGCAGCAGCCCCCAGCTCCCGGGGGGGTCTTGGCCCCCGGGTGCAGCGTTCGCCCTGGGAGCGATTCGGGGTCGGCAGGACCCCGGGACACGGGTCAGGCTGCGGGAAGGGGCGGCAGGGGAGCGGGTCACAGCCCCGCGAGGTTCAGCGGGCGGGCACGCCGCTGCCGGGGCACCGGGCACAGCTCCATCTTCCTTCTCGTGAAAAATGAGGGCTTTTGCCGGCATCTGTTGAGCAGGGAGGGAGATGCATGTGTGAACTAGCAGCTGGATTAGGTCTTTGCTGTCCTGAAAGCGAAGCGAAGACCGAGTTCCTGAGAAAGAAAACAGGTTGGGAAACAGAAGATTGCCCAATTCACTTACTGGTGAGTCAGAAAGCGGCAAACCTGGCGTGTTTGCTCTCCGGCAGCGAGCGCTCTGTTTGACTGGAGTACCTGAAGGCAGTCGGTAACAACCTGGGGGGGCAACCAAAGCCCTCACTTGGCTGGCAGAGCATTTGCACGCCAGGCTCTGCGCTGGGCTGAACGCTGCCGCTGCCGAGGGCAGAGATTTCCGAGGGGGCCGGGCTCGGTTTGGCACCCGGTGCTGGGGCAGCGCGGGTGAGTCCTGGCCGGGGACCCGGGGCCGGAGAGCCGCGGCACTGCCCCAGCCAGCAGCATCCTCACCACGCGGTCCCCGAGACGCAGCCTGCCCTAGGGACACGGCCACCGCCGGGGACAGGGACCATCACGGATGGCTGTGGTTATGGGGGCTAACAAGAATTGAAACACCCCAGCGTTTTCCTGAGCAGTTCCAGCAATGATGGAACTGGTTCTGCCTTAAGCTTACAGTGGTCATTTTATTATTGTCATTAATAAGTTTGTTACCGAGCGTGGGTATGCAGAAGCCTGCCTCAGACAACAGGCCAACGTCCGTGTTTGCCAACACCTAGTTATATGAGGTTCCTCCAGAGAAAAATAATCTAAGTAAACTTGACCGCGTAGCGTATTAAAGTTCAATTACTGAGGCAGCGTTGGACACAGAACCTCGCCGAGCCCAAGACACGAGTAGCAGCCCAGGTGGCAAGTACTCGCTGTAGCATCCCGGGCAAGCCCGCGTAGCTAAGGCAGACCAGCGCGTGCCCTCGTTTCTTTGCAATGTTTAAGGCTGTTGACGGACGGTAATTCTGCTTAGGCAGCTCTTCACGGGTCACGGCTCCCCCCGGCACTGCAGCACCCCATTCCCACGCCCGAGGCCGGCGGCACGGGGGGGCTGCTGTGGCAGCGAAGGGGCACCGAAGGGAAGGCTGCCGGTGCACGAGGTGGGCTCACTGCCAGGCGCCCAGCCCCACCGACACACCGGCTCCTCCTGCCTCTCTGGGTCTGGAAAACGAACTCCCTCGTGATTTTATCTCGCTTAAGATCAGCCAGGCGCCATGCCGTTGCATGTGAGGAACAAGGGGCACAACCCATCGCTTGGTACCTCCGCTCTACACGAGCAGCACCTCTCAGATCCAGCGTGCAACCCAGAGATACCGCTTTCCTGCCCGTCCTGTCCAGCACCCCAGCCCGTCCTGCCTGCACGCCCCAGACCCCACAGCTCGGGGACACCCAGCCCCAGCGCGGCCAGAGCCCCGGGGGGCAGCTGCAGTTACTGACCGGTGCCCCAGGCGGGCACTGAAGGCTTGGTAATGCAGAAGAAAAATCCCAGTAGATGAATTCTGTGTTCTAATTTTCTCGAGGATTTAAATAAGAAGCGTATCGCGCAGCAGGGACGCTGCCGGGCAGGAGTCCCAGGGGACGTGCTGCCTGCCCCGGGAGAGGCAACCAGATTACCAGCGGGACGCTGCTGCTGCTCTTCTGCGGAGCCAAGTTGCGTGGCTCCAGGAGGAAGATGGATTGCCCTTTGGGTCCTCCACCCCCCCCCGATACTGCAGCAGCTCCAGGGCAGCACTGGCACGGCGGGCGCTGCACCCGGCTCCTCCGGGATGCGGAAAGCAGCACGTCCGACCTAAATCCTGCCCAAGGGGGGGGGGGTTGTTTGCTTTGCTGTGTCTGGCCTTGAAGACATGGGACAGTTGAGAACAGTTTCCTGGAGCCTGTCAGGGACTCAGCCGAGAGGGGAAAAGCTGAGACAGCAGAAACAAGGGAAGGCCACACAACAAATAAATAAAAATCAGTAGTTGAGACTGGAGGAAAAAAAAAAAAAAGTCAAGGCACCAAAAGCATGGCAGGCTGAAGGGGCAAAAGGGGGTGGGAGGCCGCGAAAAAGGGGTTGGAGGCCAAAAGGGGGTGATAGACTGGAAAAAGGGGGTGGGAGGCTGGGAAAAGATTGGAGGTCAAAAGGGAGTGAGAGGCCAGGAAAAAAAGGGAGGCTAAGAGGGGGTGGGAGGTTGGGAAACAAGTGGACGCTAAAAGGGGGTGGGAGTGCGGGAAAAAAAGAGGCTAAAAGGGGGTGGGAGGCTGGGAAAAAAAAAGGAGGCCAAGAGGGGGTGGGAGGCTGGGAAAGTTAGAGGTCGGCTACAGAAGGGCTCGTGCTCCTTGCGCTGGGAAGCAAGCGATCCCTCAGCACAAGAGCCAGACTTTGAGATTTTCTCTGTTCACAGCCGGTAAGAACTGCCCACCCTTCTCAAGCACGTTGTAGGTACAAGACGACAAACACCTTTTCAGCTGGTTTTGGTAAGGTCCCTAATGTACGCACTTACTCTCCCCGACCTACTCAAGGGATAAATTACCTCCTAACCCTGGCCCTTCTCCAAGCAGTTTAAGTTGGCACGCTCAAGCCGAGCTCCAGAATTTTCTTTAAAAATAGTAACGATCAAAGCGATTCCCTACAAAATACACCAGGTGTTAGCTGGGACTCCGGGGGTTTTCCAGGCGGTGGCTGAGCAGGAGGGCTGAAGAGCTTCCCAGTGACAGCGTGCCTCCCAGCATCAGCCAGCCCCGCTTCTGGGGCAAGAGGACAAGATAAAGCTTTACATTATGGACAACATGCGATTAAAAACCAAAAAAAACCCCTCTCAACCACACAGTGCTTTATTTCCCTCTGTTCCCTATGAAGTAGGGGAAGGACAGCTCTCAGCCACGGGGGTCACGGGGGTGAATCCTGCCTTCTCTCCCCGAACAGCACAGCTCGGGGAATCCTTTACCGGGCCAGGCTGGCTGGCGGCTCTGGGCAGCCCTGCCTGCCGTGGCAGCCCCGCCGGGCACTGCCGGGCTGGCACCGACACGGGCATCGCCACCCGCCCCACCGCCTTCACACCCCTGCGCCGGCACACAGCCCCCATCAGCTGCCGAGCCAGCGTCTTCGGCCGCCATCACCTTTTATTCTGTTTCTTATCTCAAGACTAAAGGCGAGCAGACGCCGGCCTGTGCACCCCTATAGAGTGCCGCTGAACTACGGCTGTGCCGAGAGCACAGCGCTCTTGGAACGGGCTGCTCCGAGCTGCGCGAAAAGACGAGCAGAGATAATTTAATTGCAGACTAAATTGAAACTCTGTTATAGCAACTCATAAAACCAAGCACCAACTGAAGAGGTAGGTTATGTTCAGGCGTACATTTCTGTGCTGCTGCAGGCGTACGTTACTGATTTTGTGTTACAGATAAAACACATAAAAGGGCAACGCAGACCCAACCCTAGCACCACACTTCAGACACGCCATGTCCTCCAAACAGCATGGAGCTGTTTTAGAGAATGGACACAGTTAAAGGGACTAATACCTGCTATTGGGAGAACTTCATACAGCAACGCAGCGGGCAGTGAAGTTAGGAAGGAATGCTGATAGATGCTCAGATACCCCCAGAGCAATTTTATAGGGCAAGTTAGGTTCTTGTTAATTCCCGCAAGCTCTCTTCCATAAGTTGCTCCTTTTCACTCTGTATCTGTGTGTCTATTTTAGGATAAAATTTTCAATTCAGCACAGATGTTCAGAACTGGGTTTCATGCAGTAACGATCTTTTCAAATCATTTTCCTTTTTGCACTAGAAATTACGAACAGAGGAAGGAGCTGGAGCCAGCAGCAGCTGTCAGAGGCTGGGCAAAATGACACACTGGATATGTTTTCCCCCCTTTGCTTACGGCTGCCGATGCCACAGGCCTTGTAACCACAGTCACAGACCCCTTCACCGTGAGGTGTCAGCGTCTCCTGCGTCCCTGCCATTCCAAACCCCACATTCGGGTAACACGCTGCGAGGCAGGCTGCGGTTGCTGGCACCGCGAGGAACGCACCGGGCGCTGCGCCGGCTGTTGTTCACCGGCTGCTCGTCCAGCCCGGCCGGGGAGCTGCCCATCTTCCCCGGCAGCACAGCGGCATACCCAGCCAGACACCAGAGAGAGACTGATCCATTTGGCACGTGCACGTGTACTAATTACGAAGATGGCATTTTAAATGCAGGCGTTATTTCACCACCAGATCAGTTTTGCTGCAGGACGCGCGGTACAGTCGCAGAGAAGCGGCAACCGGCCCCGTGCGCTGCGGCACAAGCACACAAGGCCAGTGGTGCTGAGCGCGCAGCGAACGGCAAGGACAAGGCGCGGGTGGGTGGCTGCCCGTCACTCGCCCAGGTTCACGGTGCTGCCAGAGCTCAGACCTATTTCCACCCCAGAGGCTGCCGGCACGGGGCTTGTGGACCAGGTCAGCCCTGGCTGGGGCCACCCCCTCGCCCAAATGCCCCAGAGCATCGCTGGAATCATCCAAACCCAGCACTCGGCCCCAGCTCCTGCCCACCATGGGCGACGGTGCTGCATGGGGAGGGGGGGACAGAGCGGGGGTGACCTGGGACAGGGGAAAAAAAGACAAACCCACAGCCCCCGGCTGGATGCGCACACCCCACGCAGGCTGTTGCCACGCTTTCTGACTGGCTGCAGAAAAGTAGCCCACGAAATGAGACGCAGCGCATCCTACAGACCCAAAGTGCAGCGGCTCTCGGTGCCCGACGCTGGTTTTTATCCACCGCCAACGAGCGCGCGCTGAGAGCTCAGTGCTGAGCCAGGCTCTTCTTCATGCGTCTCGTTCGGGATTTCAGCACACCCCACGCTTCCACCGCAGCGGGTCCTGTGCGTGTGTGCCCGGGGAGCACCCGGAGCCAGCGGCACCCCGGGCTGCAGCATCGCTGCCGCTGCTCGGTGCCGAGCCAGCCCCCAAACTCACCCAGCGTTAAACGTGCCTCTGCTGAAACAGCCAGCCAGCACCGGAGCGGCTCTGCCGCGGGGCGGCAAAGCCGAGCGTGCCGACGGCAAGGGCAGGCGCTGCTGATCCGGGCTGCTCGGCAAGCAGTGGGTGCAGGAAGAGGAGGGAAGGGACAAGAAAAGTCCCTCCAAAGCCGCCCGGGCTCTGTGCCCCAACACCACACGAAGGCACGACGCCGAGCAGGCCGACCTGGATTTGCCAAATGCATACACAAACACCGAGATAGACTCCGTGCTCAAGCAAGCACTGGGAGAAGCTCTTTTTCTGCACGCTGATGGCAAGATGCGGCGCCTGACCCACGGCGAGCTGCTATCGGCAGGACACAGATGTCTGGTTTTAGCCTAACCGAGACAAGCTGCTTGGCTGACCCTTACCCACTCAGCAGAGGTCAGCTCGTCGCCACAGGAACTTCCCCCATGACACTGCACCCTACTAATGCTAACAATAAGATAGGGTTTGTTTTGTATAAAGTGTGGTTTAGGGCTCTTAAAAACCAGCCGTACTTGAGAGCAAGGTAGGAAGCAGCAACTTCCACTGCTGACCTTTTCCTGGACCAGAAGTATTCACTGAGAAGAGAAAAATGAGACGTGGGCGGAAAAGGCAATTAGCAACACTGCTCTACGGAGGCATTTGTTTTGCTTTCCTTGAACAGCATTTTGCAATGCCCCTGCAGAGTGCCATGGCCGGGAGGCAGCCCCGGCTGTGCCAGCCCAGCTGCAAAGCTGCTCCCGGGGCTATGGATAGCCCCAAATACCGCACGCTCTGTGTACAGCCAGGGCTGGACAACCAGCACATGCTGGCGAGTAAGGCTTGGGATTAATAACAGCACTGAAAAAAAACATTTCCCTTATAACTGGATGTTTTCTCCGGCACAGATGCTGCTCTCCAGCACGAGCATCCCACCTCCTTCCTGGCCAAATCCATCTGGGCATCTCACCAGCACCCCACGGCTCAGGCGCCCACACTCAGCCCTGCGGTTTCATTCCCATTCCCCCAGCCCAGGGGACGGGGTGGGCTCGTTCTCCCGAGCGCTCAGATACATCCCCCATCCTCGGGAAGCGCTGCAGGTGCCTCCCACCGCCCCAGTACCTTGTAGCTGAGGGCACATGAAAACAGCCGAAGCGGTTTTGCTCTCTCCACCCCCAAAGCCAAGGGTCCGCACCGTGCCCGCGGCACCCCCATCCCACCCCTCACAGGGTGCCTGCCAGGGAGGGACCCTGCTCCCCTCGCCCCAAGGGGGGCTGAACATGCAGCGCTGTGGCACATGCTGTTTGCAGAAGAGCATAGACTGTCTTTCCCATCCCATAATTGTCACTTCTCTTGCCACTATTTAATTGAATGTTTCCCTATTGGTGCCAGGTAATTGCCAATATACGCCACAACAAGCTTGCTAAATTCCTGTGATGGGTAAGAGACTCCAAACTGGCTATTCTTAGGTACCGAGAACGTGTATGTGATGAACGCTGTCTGGCTGCACCCTCGGAGCGCTTTCGGGGTGCTTCGGAGTAACTGCACATTTATTTGTGGTGCATTCCTGAAATATCGCTGTGATTCATTTCCTCCTGTGGTTTATTAGCACAGGGATAACGCACTTTCCAACGTCTTCACCAACTCCCATGAAACACACAGCGCACTGACTTCTCACCTTTCAGTTTGTTCCTGGAGTTCCTATATAAAAAAGGGAGACTTTTCCCCCTCCCTCGCCACCCCCAGCCCCGGGGGCTGCAGGCGGTGGGCCCCCAGCACAGGGCATCCCACCGCAAACGCCGTGGCACCCCTCCGGCACACGGCACAGCTCCTTCACCAAGACGGAGCTTTTGCAGAAGCACCGCAAAGCACGACCGGGTACCCTCGCTCTCACCAACCACCCCCCCACCCCGGGCATCCCGGCACCACCAGCAACACGCAACGAGAAATACCAGTTAAAGCAGCCGCATGTCAGCTGCTTTGGGGCCCTTCAGCCGTGCCTTTCCAACACCCGACAGCTCTGCACGGCAATAATAAACGCCTCGATAGGGGTGCACCCGCGCCGCAGGCAGGTCCCCCGCGGAAGGGCCCCACCACCTCGCCCAGGTCAGCTGCGGGAGGTCCGTCCCCCTCTTAAAAGCAGCACCAAGGACCCGTCACCACCCTGTACTTTCACCACTCACTCTCACGGTCACGATGGAGGCATAACCCCAAGGGGAATCCTCCGGCACCGTGGCCCCCACCGCTGCTCTGTGCCATTACCCAGAAACGAGGGGACCAGGGCAAGGTCTCCCCCAGTGCCGGTGCCCTCCCGAGGCTGCGGATCAGCCGTTTCCCGGAGATCTCGCCCAGGGACCCCAAGCCGTGCCCCCACCCCAGCCACCAGCTCCTACCTGCCCATCCAGAAGCCCCCAGCTCCCTCCTGCAGCCACAGCTCCCTGCAGCCCTGCTGCCTCCAGCCCTTTATCCCCAGCTGAGCCCCATCACGCCCACCCACTCCCAGGCACCTGCGCAATTCTCCAAACCCGCTTTCCCAGCAGCTCTGGGGCTGCAGGAGCCGACGGCGGTGACGGGTCGCTCAGGCCCACGGCCCGGCACGGTGCTGCTCTCCCCGGCCCCCACGTCTCGCTGCGCGTCCCCGGGCGCTGCCGGCGGGCAGAGCCGTGCCGGACCCGGCACCTCTCCCCAACGCCAAGGCTGCGCTGGCAGCCGGCACGAGGCACCGAAGCATCGTGCGATGCCGCTGCCGGGACCACAGAAAGCGGTGTGATCAGCTCCGTTTGGGCACGACATGGGCTTTTTTTTTTATTACAACTAGCATCTGGATGGAAAAAGACCCTCAGAATTATTCTCTCTCCTTCTTCCCGATGCCATTCCCCGTTCTCACAAATCACACAAAGGCAGCAATTAAAACTCCCTCGCTAACTCCGCCAAGCAAGAGGCAGGACGATGACCGCTTCTCCCGGGCTGCGACAGGCAGCGTCCCGGTGGGTGTCCCTGCGGCGCTGACCCCCCCGCAGGGCTCCCGTGGGAGATGAGGGCCGCGCCGGGCTGGGGAGGGAAGGGGAGCTCAGGGAAAGGCTCGGCCGTGGTCCCCAGCTGCCCAGACCCAGGTTGCTGAAGGAGGTTCCTGCTCCTCCTCCCCCAGAGGCCGAGAATCCTTTCCTCATTTCAGAAAGCATCTCAGCTGCAGACACACATGGATCCCTCCGGACAGGATTCTTTTATCTTGGTTTTAACACAGTTGTTATTAATTGCTCCTGCCATTGTTACCATCCCGGCCCCGGCCGGCGAGGTGCCACGGCCACCGGCTTCCCGAGCCGCAGGCGCCGACGCCGCTTTGGCAGGAGCTCCTTCTCGTGGCTCTCCTCAGCATCCGAGCGGTTTTATTCCTCTCGGCTCCGCCGCAGGCTGAGCTGCTGCTCGGTACCCGCTTTCCAGCGGCTGCGGCCCGAGACCCCCCCGGCACTGCCCGGGTGCAAGGGGACAGACCTGACCCGGCTGCGGCGGAGGGTCCTGCGTGACAGTGACCTCCCGTGGGGCTGGCACCCAGGGCAGTGCCGGACTTTGGTCGCGGGAGCACTAACCGATAGCAGCTGTCAGAGCCGTCTGATTAACCACGGGAACCTCCGTGGCCACCTTCACTGGTTGGAGAGGAAAAGAAAGTCGTGTTCTTTTTGCTAATTTAGAACCTTCGTGCTGCTTGACACGTTATTTTTTCACCTAGCAGCTAAATGCAATGACAAATTAAAATGCTAGTGTCATCGCAGGTATCGACGCAAACACAGCGCAAATGAGCCGGGTGTTCAGCCGACAGGAATGAGGCATCCTGATGTGCTGAGCTGAGAAATGAGGTCAATAAAACCGGCCTTTGAAACACCAGCTCTTCTGCGAGGTCTCTCAGGCCGCGCTAACAAACAAGGAGACACCACCTGAAATCCTCATGCAAAACAAGCGTTCCGATGCGCTTCCTTTTCCGAATGAAGCCTGTGATTTTTTGGTCAACAATTTTGACTCTCAGAGTGATTTGTGGGAGACTAACCAAGGAAGAGCAACACGTGGAAACGGGGCTCCCTCTAACGTCAGCCACCGCCTGGCTGCACCCCCGCCGCGGGCACTAACGCCGGGCGCAGATGTCGAGGGTCCCTTTCTTCTCCCTGAGGGTAATAACAGCTTGGTCTGGATCTGTGGTACCCTGGTACTTTACATTTATCCTCTGGATTTATCAATAATGTCACGTATGCTTAGCATTCTTAATATATATTCTGTATATCTAACTTATTATGCACTGTTGAAGAAAAAACCCCCCAGACCAGCATATAGGTTTTTTTCCCCACAAATAAATTACATCCCTTCAGTCAAACAAATGCGCAGATAAAATGAAAAACGTGTACAAAAGAAAGCGGTGCGATTTTTAACCTGATATAAAAAAACGTAATTAAGAAAGAGAACTTTTATTAGGGCAATTTCACTTTATTTTTTCCATACAGCAAGGTCAACTATAGCAGTAATAATAAAATAAGCATAAAAACAAATTGCAGCCCAGGACAGAGTACATAATTTGGAGCAACTACAAGCAAAAAGTAAGTCTGTGATTACATAATAGTAAAACCAAGCACATCTGTCCTTTCAGCAGATGAAAGTTGCGGGGTTGCAAGTAAGTGCAACTTCATTAATCATTCAGTGTGAGTACTGGAGAGATCAGATACAGTAATGGCCTAATCACTTTCTCTTTCCAGCTTTGGCATATATAATGACAAGGTTTCCTGAACGGTTTCCATTAAAACGGTAAAATTTCCCAGGGTTTTTTTTTCACCTGCTAAAAGAACAGGACCACTACAGCGATAAAAAATAATCACATAACAACTACAGCTACGGTGTGCTGTTTGGTTTGCCTGTTCATGATTTAACTCTTTTGTGAAAGTCAGTATTTGTTTTGAAGAATCTTTTTTGTGAACAATAAACCACTGAAATTGTCAGAAACTGGTTTGAATAGCATATATCTTTAATATATTTTTTGATACTTTAAACATGCAGTAGTTTTTGAATAATGTACGGAATATTTGATCCATGATTTCACCTTGATGGTTTGAAGTACCTGCTTTTTTTTCTTTTTTTTTTTCTTTTTTTTTTTTTTATTAATGATTTTCAGGCAGATTTGAACCAGTGGAGCTTTTGTCAGTCATGAGATCTTGGAAGGATGGCATATCTTTCCAGCTGAAAAAATCCTGGCAAACTACAAGCTGTCCACATAAAGCAAAGCAACTTTTTTGAAGGGGTATGGAGTGCTAACTCTGTGCCACTTTTGCAAGCAATTTTGTTCAGCCTGTCATTTTATTAGCCTTAACAAAACTCCTTGTAATTATAGACATTTTTATTCAAAATAAGATCTTACTATTATACAGGTTTCTCTCTTTTTTGACTATATACAGAAGTGCAAAAAGTCAACCTTCTCTCTATACGTTCCCACATGCTAAACTGCAGCATAATCAACCCTCAAGAGTTTGCACACACACGCTATAATTCTTGTTACGTAAACTTTGAGTATTTGGATTATCAACAAAAAGTCCCTTGATCTATTGATTATGCAGCTTATTTATAACAAGGCCTGATATTCAGGGATTTCAAAAAATATTTAAACAATATTTTAACATTTGAAATGGATACAGTAGAAAATAAATTTTATTCTAATATCTAGGAACTAGATTTTCTCATAATAACTAATTACAAACAAAATAAATCATCAAAATATTACTCAATTGTCTGCCAGGATTGTTGCGATAGCAACAACTTAACTTCTTACTTAGCAATGATTATATAATTATAAGATATCCATATAAAAGATCTTTGTTCTTTTAATGAAAACTAGACAAGAACTAACAATGACTGACATTCTTACATTGTAATATTAAATCAGTAAAATATAAATCATTTAGTTAACAATAATACGAATACTCATATGACACTACATGTAAATTCAAAACTGAGTATGTTATGAAGAAAACTACTTTTTTTTTTTGTATTTTGAAAAAGTCATCAGTAAACTCTAATAAAACAAAATTCTATAAACTGAAATGGTATTCAACTGGTAATAGAAAATGAAAACAATCTAATAAATGTAAGAAATAAAAACTACACTTTTAACAAGAAAAAAAATAAGTAATATTCTATAATGTTAAGTAACTACAATAACATGTGAAGTCACCTATACTTTCTTAACACGATTGAAATTACATTGGTATGGGTTTTAACCCGTAATGTAATAATCTAAGGCTTTAATAGATGTACAGTACAATCAGTAAAATCAACACATCATTCTTATACTATAAAGCATCTCTCTCAAGCATAAAAACTTGCAGTAAACTTGGAAGTATGGAGAGTTCTACAACCGAACTCGCGCTTCTTCCACTCCACGCTACGCTACCAGTGACCTGGCCCCCACTTCAGCACTTTGCTGAACAGAGCAAAAATATCCTTTACTAGCTGCAACATCCAAACCACAAAAAGGAATTCCTTTGGATGAATCCATTCTTAAAACTTGAATGCACATCTATTTTTTTTGTTTTTATTTTGTAAAGGCTTTCTAAGGCTATAAGCAGTTAATCTGAACAAAAAAATCACATATAAAACTCACCCAAGTATTTAACCCACCCAATTCCTACGCTAATTAACATCTCCATTTTTTCATATTTTGGTTTGTCATGCATCTGATGTCAGTGCTTCTTCTGTCTTTGTTTAGAGTCACCATGTAAAGCGTGACTTTGATGAAGTAAAAGTGAAACCCAACTCTGCAAAACATTTATAGTCCTTTTGACTTTCAACAGAGGCTATAAATAGAAGCAAAAGAAGTTCCTCAAACGTTTGTTACTGTGTCTCAGAAATGGCTTTTCCCTTTTGTATATCATGTTATACAGTAAAATATGCATAAATATTACACTACAATGCCTTAAAATAGTTTATATATATGTCCAGTATGGGTTAATTTGTACGGCTAGAGTATCTTTCTTGTGCTGTCTACTGTTACTGTAAGGAATAGTTGGCCATTTCTGAGACAGCTTTGGTTTGAAACAGAATGGTGCCCTTTGACTGATTAGTACTAGTAAAGTAAGTGAAAACGTGGTTCTGAAAATAACACTGCAGAAATAATACTCTAATTGGATGTACAGTCTATGGCACTTCATGAGAATCCTTAACAACATGGTACTTAAAGCCATTGATGTGCTTTAAAATATACACAGTTGTGGTTTTGCTTGGCACATTCATCTCTGTCAGATACCTCTCTTACCACTTCTTACAATCTATTACATTAAAAATATTACTCTTAAACAAAAATTACTGTGCATGCACGCTCTCATCTATAATGGCAATTTTAAATACAAGGTGCACCTTTGTTATTTGTAAACCTTGAAAGAAATAAACTTACTTTAAAAAATTATATCTTGGTCTACAGACGTACCAATACATAATAGATTTATGGTTACATCATCGTCTGTCTTTTCAAGGTGACATACATGATTATGTAGGAAATAGACTACATATGCATATTCAAATGCATATGCATACTTCTGTGCTAGAAAAGATAGACAATGTTGTAGTTTTTAGACAATAAGATCACCTCAGCACAAATATCAATTAAATGTACAAAGTATATAGGCAACAGTGTGCAGTGGATTTCCAAGTTCTTGTTTCATCTCGTTAACATGCAATGTGTGGATGTCTTACTGCTGAGGGAGTTTCCGAGTGTTGCTTGACGGTATATACATTATGGCTAATGAGCTCGTCCTCTTCTCAACCCAAACACACTGTCCTTTTCTCTTTAGTTATGATCTAGAAAAGAAGGAAGAGAAAGCGTTTTCAACAGAGTCACAACTTTTTGTTAGCACCACATCAGCGCAAACTTTACATTTGCAACGGGGAAGTCTGCCACCGAGCATCAGGGAAGCTTGCACCCAAACCCCTGCGGGATTTCCCTTCGGTAACTCCTTCCAGCAGAGGTTCACTTTACACCCGAATCCCGCAGCGATAAAAGCGCACGACACACCGACCTCCCGCTGTTCCCAAGGTCCCAGCCGTGGGAGCAGAACCCGGGGGACAGTTTCCCAGAGCCCAGCCCCTGGGGGGCAGCTCCCACAAAGTGCTGCGGGAGCGCTGCCCGGCAGCCCCGGGCCCCTCTCTCTTCCCAAGCCCTGCTGCTGCTGCTGCCCCCGTAAAACCTGGGAGCCCAGCCAGTGGTTGAGAGGCACCTAAACATCCTTAGGGATCTGGGCCCTGTATTCCCAAGGTAATTTTTCTTACTTCACTGCCCATCTAGCGTAGCTATTTCTCTGGTCTCTGTTGCCTATCGCATGAGAGACACATCTAGAGAGCGATTCCTCCTCCTCCACCTCGGGAGGGTCTCTGAAATGGGGACACCCCAGTCCCAGCTGAGTGCAGAGGGAAGCCCTGTAGCAAGTTTAGGCTGCAGATAAGAGGCGTCCCACCTGAGTCACTCAAGCAGTTTAACAATGTTTACGCTCAGCTGAAAGGAATAACTATTATTATAAACCCACTGTGGCAAATCAGTTAATCCTCACCCTAAGTAATAATTCCATTATGGCCAAGCCATTCAATAAAAAACACAGCAGAAATGGAGCGCAAGGGAGAGAAAGGTAATACAAATCACAAGCTATCCTAGGGGAGGTGATGTGCTGCGGGTGGTCTTGATGACACCAGGCAATTTAGTGACAGACGGGAAACTACAGTTTACTCATGGGAAGATACAGGGGAAAAAAAGTCTCTCAAGCTTAGGCACGCAAACCTAGATTTCAAGCTATGCAGGATAAAGGTTACAGTATAAAAAGCTGACATACACTATCTGCAATCGCCGTTCACACCAACACAATGCAGGTATGAACTGTGCCTGCACTGTGGGACCTCTCCTTGCCATACCACCCATGCCAGGAAAATACTGTACATAACGCATCGTAGTCTGACAACCTGCGTTCAAGAGAAATCAGGCTTCAGCTACACAGACGACTAAACCTGTATTTTAAGAGATTCTGGCTTTCCCAATTTGGAGATTTAAAATCCGTTCTTTCTAAAGACAGCTTAACGTAACCATCACCCCCCCAGACCTGGCCCTCGGCTCACATCAGTGCTGGAGCCATCATCCTTTATAAACAAAACTTAAAACTCTAATTTTAGACTCTCTGATTTTGCTATATGGATATGTACAAACTAACACCAACATCTGGTCCAACACACTAGCTAACGTGGTCACTGCTAACTATGGGATCTCCACGCAAAGAAGAATTGCGCGTCGGTGGAGTTCAGAGCCTCTTCCCCTTCCCCGTATCTTATTAATTTTCTTAGAAGTAAAATAAAAACATTCTGTCCCTGCAAAAGACAAATTATGCACACATAAAGGTAAGAAAAATGCAAGCAACAACACATCGGGAACTTACTGTTTGATGACAAAATGTCTACATCTGTGTAACATACTTGTGGCTAGTCAGATGTTCGGCAGATATTATGGGTATCTACAGGTAAAAAATTTAAACAATGAATAACATGTGCGATGAGCCAACCCAGAGACACAGCATTTTGCTACAGAACATAAGTTTGGAAAAGTGAGGATCAGCTGTGAGTTGGTGGATTTTATATTGTAACTATAAGTTAAAGTCAACTGAAGTGCTACAATAGCAACTTAAAAACTGGAAAACATTGTGTTAAGAACTACTTGACAAATATAAATAAGTATTATTGGTTGTTTAGGAAATAAGAGAAGTTAAAATCTACAAAAGTCATGCAGTGCAGTAATTGACAATCGCCCTTTTTGTTGGCCTACACAAAATTCTGTGCTTTCAGTGTATCATTTAAAATGATAAATTCTACAGTGACCTTGTTTCAGTCTGATTTTGTGAAGTGTTCACTGCTTTCACTGTCTTGGGTTTTGAATGCCAAACCTAAGATGCCCTGAGGTTGATTTTCACAGCCAGTGAAAATCCACTGTCGAGAAGAGCTGCCTGCTCTTCCTACGGCCACTGCGGGCATCACGGTGGATCAGCCGAAAAGCTAAGACTCCCCAAAGCAGTGAAACAATTCTCAAAATGTTTGTCTGCATAAACAGAATTCAGTACGTGGCTTCTCTTGAAGTGCCCCATCAACGTCAGTTTCCCATTTTAAAAAAAAGTATTAAAACCAGGGTAGATTACCAGCAGTACAAACAACAAACTTCTATTCTGCATCCCACCCTGGGGTCCCAGGGTGCAGCCCTCTGTGTGTGGTGCACAGGCTGAAGTCCGCGGCAGCGAGCCCAAAGAGACCTCGCGGGCCAGTCCCCTGAGAAGGACAGCACTAAGGCGAGCAGGGGCTGGAGGAACCGCGAGCCGCCCTGCATTACAGACAGGACCACGAGTCCGGCGGGAGGGAGCAAACGGATGCGCCCACGTACAGGGAAACATGCTGGGGCATGGGACACAAAACGGACCTGTGCGATCACAAACGGCTGTCGCATTTGAAAAGACTCTTTTTCCTGACGGACACTAAGGCTGATCTGTTAATCCGCACAAGAAGGGGAATGGGGAGGTTTCTTCTTAACTAAATCGTTTAGAGGTCTTGGTGTTGGTTTTTCCACCCCTCGTGCCCTCTCCTCCCCTAGCACTTCACACAACTCTACAACATTGCCAACTCGTACAGAAACGTGCTTCAAGCATAATGAAGCTTCTCATACCATTTTTTTCTACTGCTGCAGGACAGGCTGTTGCACCCAACTGTGTAGAAGCATCAGGGATAGTGCTGTCGGAACATACCAAGGACCTTCAACACCAGTCAATGAAGATGAAGGGCCAGATCTTAAGACTTTTGGCATGCATGCACATTGCATCGTGTGGCATTAAATAATTTCAGCATTGCTCACATAGTATATACATATATTTGTTATATATGTATATATTGAGGTTTGGCTGCAGTACTGTACTAAGTGTGTTATGAGGCTCCAGGGAGGATATGCATGAAATGATCAGATTCTACAACAGAAAGTTTCCCTGTAATCTATTTGGGAAAGTGCATGGTTATTTGGACAGAGATGATTTTAAAAAACAATTACGTTTTCCTGTGGCTTGGCTTGTTCTCACAACTCTCTGGACTTACGGACAATATAGAGACACATTTAAATTAACTTTATGGTGCAATAAATTACAATATTAAGATACTTCAGGCATACAGGTGGTTGCTTGCTTAGGTGACATGTATGCACAGGTAGTCCTACCTATAAACTAGCTTTTCAAAATACAAAGTAATTCTTATGCTAGTTTAAATCTGTGATTGACATGGTCATTCAGCAAACATTTCTCAAGAGCAGAAAGTGCTACCTGCTGAGCAGACTAACTTGAGTATTTTTTGGAATTGTAAAATATCCAGGCCCCTTTTGAGACTCAGGATGTGGACACCTATGTATCACTGCAATAGTATAATTTTTGGAGTACTATTTTTGAGAGACCAGTAAGCGGACAGGTTAACAAAGAACGTACAGCTGGGCGTAGTACAAAATGGTAGTGGCTCAACAGGCAAAGGTGGGAAGGCTTGAAGCCAGGCTCTGCACTTAATCCTGCAAGAGCCTGCGGCACCTGGTGCCCGCGGCAGCAGAGCAGCGCCCGGCGCCGTGCAGCGAGCCCTGGCGCTCCCGGCTCGGCAGGAGCCGGTGCCATCCTCCCCAAGCACAGAGGGGCATGAGCAGCAGGGCACGGGCACGGGCACGGGTCTTGCTGCTCACCGTCCAGCTGCAGCTGCAAACCTGACAACTTGAGGGTGGGATTTTGGAACTGTTTAAGGAGTTAGCTCTCATGACTTAGGGAGCTGAGTATGTCGCGTGAGCCTGCCTTAAAAACCGACATTTATCTCCAGAATTAATCACACATACAGAACCACACCTGCAAAATACTGAAGAAAATGTTTAGTTCCCTCTTCTAAAAGGCACATGTGTGATTCCCACTGAGTTGAGAGTAATACCTGCATATTAGACCAGAACTGATGGTTTCATGACATTGGCAATTCTAACTTCCTAGTAAATCTCAAAAAATAATTTGTTTTTATAAGACGAATGAGAGGGTCTTTAAAAAGTTTTCATTGTTGCACTTTCAGCCAGACCTACTACAGAAATCCGCATTTTTGACAACCCAGCTAGATAAAAACAACAGGCCACGTTCTGTTCTCAAGTGCAGCTGCAGCTGGTACATGTGGGGACTGCAGCTCCTCTGGCCCCGGGTACTCATCTTTAGAGCATCGTTCCTGGCTTTTCTGGGAGGACTTTTAATCACTTATTTAGTAAACCATTATTCTTTTATTCCTGAAATACATCTAAACATGGCAACAATTGGGGTAGCTATTTAGAAATAAAACCAGACTCTAATGGACATTTTCTTAACTGAAGTCTGCCTACTGCAACAAGTAATTGGCCATTTCCAAGCAGAATCACAAGCTGAAACAAAGGTTTAAAAGAAGTTTCTGTGTGGCCCATGCTCAGACGTTTTTGTTTTGCTCTTGGAAGAGGAGAGTCAGAACATGTTCAGACTGCTAAATTCAGACTGTTAAAATTGTGATCCTGCAACCCCTCCGCACAAAGGTTTTACTGGCTTTCACTGGAGTTCTGCACTAAAAGGAACTATCGGCTTCACAGAAATAGAAATAAATAATGGGTTCCGTGTATTATCCCTTTCTCTTTACATCTCTGAGAGCAGAAGCAGCATGGCCCATAAATGTTAAGACTGAGTCAGAAACTCTATTATCAATTATTTTTAGCATCAGAAATGGAACTGCAGCACCTTTTGAGCATGGATAAAGGCTTATTAAGCTGTGCTGCAGATCTTAGAGAGAATGTGTAGGCCAACAAGAGGTAAAATCAAAACCCCCATGCTCATTAAAAGCACCAATTTCAAGTTGTCTGTAAGGAACAAAGCTGTAAATTAGCAAACCTGGTTGGCTGTGGCTGTTGCAGCGAAGGGAACACTTGTGGCAGATGTTGTTGCTGCAGACACAGTGGCTGGCGTAGCACCGTGCACCATGGGAACTTTCGGAAGGAAAATCATATAAGCAAACATACAGAAGAGTGTAGCAGTATGGGAACCAGAGCGACATGTGGTAGGATAATTGAGCATGGTATTTATCACAGCAAAAAGCCCGAGTCATCATTGCCAGCGCGTGACATGCAATCACAGTGCAAAGCAGGACAACATTCCAGGGAGAAAGAGGGAAGGGAAATGAAAGAGAAAAAAAGGGGAAAATGCTTGTTACCATCAAATCAAGAAAATCGACACAAACAAGCTTAACCATTTCAATACAAAAATCAACAGAAGAATTTTTAAATGCCCTTATATTTACAAATTTTTGTCTTTTAAAAATTCAACCCAAATATTTACTGCAAACAAAAATTAATCTTGTTGAAGGACAGTATACGTCTACGTGGCTATAGTAAGATACAGTCTTTATTTAACACAAGATAGTTTCTAAACACTGGAACTCATAGTCCAATCAAAATCCACCAAGGAACAATGTGCAATTCAAAAAACTGCTATACAAAATTAATAACGTCTATGTGTCCATGTCAATTAAATAAAACAATTGCATTTAATTGACAGGTGTTAGTGCAGGAGGCTAAGGGAGATGGATTGGCACGAGAGCTATAAGTTAAAATCTAGCAGTGGATTTTGAGGGTCCGTGAGCTGCACCACAGGTTTAAGATAATCAAGAAACAAAGCTGGCACCTACCAACACTTGTAGCGGGTGTCATGCACAATATTGAGCCTGCCCATCATGCATTGCAACAGGAAGGTGGATTTGGAAAGGGAAAAGAATTAAAACAACCCATCACACGTGTAATTAGAAATTTCATTTGAACAAAGAAGAAAAATTGTTATTATGGGAACAGTGGCATGTAACTGTCAGCACAATCAAACCATACAATAGCACAGTGATCCATTAGAACTAGTGTTCAGTGAAGGGGAAAGAGCTGATCGAACCGTGTGCTGGTACATCGTGTTTGCCTTTGTAGGACCACGGAGTATTAGCATGGCTAGGAAAAGTTTCTTTAGCTTTATTTTAGAACTCTTTTAGTCTTAAATCTTTTTGCCTTTTGACGCAAGCTTTGTAATGGTCTTAACCCTGGTTTCCTCAGATTGAAAGAAATACTTTTCAACTTGCACCTGCCTACAGGTACCTGAGGTCCACCCCTGCTAGGAGACCGGGACCAGCTGGAGCGAGGGACTGGCACTGCTGTGCCCTGTCCCCGCGGCTGCTCGGGAAGCGCGGCGTCCGCCTTGTTCTGTCCGGGGAAGACAGACGGCGAGAGGAGGCGAGCGAGGCTCTCCCCTCCTGCTAGGGCTGCCTTTTCAGCTGGGGTCCTTCTCGGACGGGCTGGAGCGACGATTCCTCGCAGAGTGATGACTTGATCTATACTGTTTCATTAGCCACAATCTGGCTGCTCCAATATTTAGGTAACATATAGGCAAAAACCAGGTGAATTTGGCATGCCGTACTTTTGCCATAGCTGCGCGACCCCTGTGAGCTGCCAGTGAAGTGGAAGTGATCCTGACTGTCCTCTGGTCTGTTTGCTTACTACGCAGGTCAGAGGAGTGACTGAATAGCTAAAGTCTCCTATGCAGCTCATGGCAGCACCTAAGAATACTCGTTCAGCATTTTTTTCTACATTATAGGACGTATTTTAAGCTGCTGGTGTCTGGGCTCACAACCTGCAGCTCTCTTTAGGCTGCATAAAAATAATTAGAGCGACAGCACCTGGTGAATTCCACCCTGTAACTAGAGAGCCAACAGCAGTATGGAGTTTTAAGGAACATGATGGCATCATTTTTTAAATATCGTTATGTTGGCTGATTCTGTTTACATAGCAAAATGCCTTCCACCAGACTGAACTCAGAATCTTCTATTTTTGCTTCCAATATGATAGATAAATATATACTGATATTTCAGAATATCCACTTTTAATAAACAATTTACTTTTTTATTTAACAAATAACATTTATGAAAACTGCTAATTATGCTTGACACAGCAAAAACCGAAATAAACTCTGAAATCTGGGAACAGAGGTTGCAGTGGAAATAGAAACATAATCTAGAAGACTGCCAGTGGGAGCCACGGCAATGCTGCTTCCTTGACATTACGTGACCGTAACGGGGGGACAGGAAATTGTTTTAGCTGGTGCCAAGCATTGTAGTGGCTTGCACAATCTCAAGAGCATTTAACTAAGCAGGGGAAAAAGTCAGTCAGTATAATTACTGCTGGGGACAAGGTTATTCACTGTCATCACTGTATCTGTGAGGCTACAAGGAAAAGGGCATAATCATGCTTCCTAATTACTCTTCTATTTCTGTGTCATGGAAGAGACTGAAAATATTCATAAGGAAAGGTTAAAAGAAGGGTAGCTTTCCCGACTTCCCCATGTACAAATCACGGCTGAAGTCAATGGGACCACTTGCAAGATTAAAAAATGGAGCAAAATTTGCCTATAAAGTACAAACAGTAAGTAAAACTGCTTTCTCGGCCCCTCTTATGACATCTCTACGGTGTTAATGAGGCTACAGAGAAGAACCTTTGAGTTCTTGTCTCTGTGCAGAAGTGCCCTATTTATAAGGTTGTACATACTTCATTAGATCTGGAACATTACATCATTCCATGCATAATTATGTCTACATGCTAAAGACGAGTTAGATATTCATGATGACTCTGAATTATCACTGTAAAGCTTTGCAGCTCAAAATTTTAGTCTGAGTTATCATCATTAACATTATAACCAGTGCACACAGTTTTGAAAGGGAATTGAAGCAAATGAACATAAGGCAGAAATGAAAATACTAGCTAGGGTGCAATAACTTGCAAATATGAAGACGTAATGCTGTATGACCCTCTTACCAGTAATAAAAATCATTTTTGCTATGACCTTAACATCCATCTTGACTTCAGAAGCTTTGACTGACTAATGAGAATGCATGAATAATAAATGTGGAGTTTCAAATGTTCCCTAGCTTTTCAGCACAAGGCAGAATTTTAATTCAAGGATGTGTTCAATTAACTGATCATAACTTCACAACCAGATTAGTTCTGCAGTGGAATAAAGCTAGTTTTATAAATATTCTAGGTTTACTGGTGTTTTAAGCATTTTTTTCTCACCTCTCCCTTGTATTATTCCCCTCAGTCTATTTATTCTGTCCAATCTACTAAATCCTAATTAAAAATATCACCACAGACAGCATAAGCAGTCCTGCTGAGGTGAACAGTTGTGCCTGATTTTCCCCTCCCTAATGTTCTGGAGGAGAGCAGTGTTTTTACACAGACCCAGAAGCCCCACGGAGGAAGGTGCTTACACAGACACCACTTTAGGAAAGCGTCTGTGCACTGACTGAGTCCCAACCATGAACAAGTAAGTTCTCTGGTGTTGAAGCTGCAGTAACTAAATAAATATGCAATGCGTTAACTTAACAGCAGAGGTGGCTGAAGTCTTTCCACGGCTGGCTACATGGTTCAGCTGCCCTGCTGCAACTCTGCCTCTTGCAGGTGCATTAGGGCAACGGCTCCTGGGAGTACCCTGTAAACCTGACCCCCTTCTTCTGGAGGATTACACTTCTCAACTACCCTCTGGTCAGCCGGTTGACACGCACAGGCCAGGAACAGCTGTATACGCACAACTGAGGAGACAGTGAGCTGAGGCACAGGATGGTAACAAGCACCAGGGCAGGAATTTCATCTAGTTGCACATAGGAGCTCTCTATCTGCACATACAAACATACCCCCAGCCAGCTCACAGTTACTGCAGAACAAAGAGCATGTGCAGTAGCAGTGAACGCCAACTAACCGGTGCTCTGCAAGTTCACAGCCCCTCAGCAAAATATTCGCCCGCATGTCTGCTAAGGTGTCAAGAGTCGTCAGCCAGGACCAAAGTACCAAAACAAGCTGTGAACACCTATTAAGTCGTGTAGAGCCTCCTCATTCGGCAGACTAACTCCACTTATTTCAACTAGCCAATACCACAAGTGTTCCCAGTTCTTTCTTGCAACGCCTTTTAGACTCCCCTCTCAGTCTGTGGACATCTTCCACCAGACAAGGTTTCTGGGAGACCTCAAGAGGGGAGCCATGCAAAGAGGGAGCTTTATTTGAGAGCAGTGAGATGAGTACCTAAGAGCATTTAATCATTCGAAGTGTGCTGGAGTGCCAGTTCCCATCCCCTAGCATGGACGATCCCTTTATTTGCTTTCACGTGCCCTTGCATATAGGCAGCCAGAATTACACCTTACAATTTAGAAGGGGCATCTGGGTTTGTCTGGAACATGAGTGGAAAACTCTCAAGGGTGAAATATCAAGAGTGAAGTGTCCTGCAGAGGAGGGTCCTGCCAAGATCCTCCAGAGGGGTACACACCGACACCGTGTAGGTTCTGCGAGTGTCCTGCCCTCCAGACCTGCTGCATTTTCATACACTGCAGCTGAAGCAACTAAGAACACATATGAGTAACTACACTTTGGGTGTCTGAACTTGAAAAATGTCATTTTAATTCAGGCCCCACTGAATTAACCTGCCTCTGCTCCATGGCAGTGGACCTGAGGGCACCCACGCTCTGTGCTCTCCCGTCAGTTCTTAGGCACTGACGGAGAAACTCTATATCCAGGTGACTGTGCACAAACTGGACTGATGCTACTTAAAATTAAGTGGGGAAAACTAAAAAGGGCAAGGTGGCAAATAAAATTTTCAAACTTTTGAAAAAGTACTGGGTTACTGGAAAGCTCAAACTGCTGCTATCTGAAAAATATAAAAAGAGAATTTATAGTAGCTCATGTTAAAAAATCTTCTACTTCTCTTGTTTAACATACACTATACTTCAGTGGTCAAGAAAGGTCAAATAAAGCATCAAGAACCACTGCGCAAACTCCTGTAGGTTTCAGTATAGATTGCTAGAGGAAGAGCTGAGGTAGGTTGTGTGTAAGTGCCGACACGAAAGATCCCGGTCAATGATGTAGTGCAAATGAGGCCCGATGCACACAAACCATAACCCCAGCTCCTAAGTTCACAGGGCGCGATTCAAAGCAGCTCGAGTACTTTCAGAAATCATCCAGCCCCTTGCTGATTTAATGGAAGCTGGAAAATTGCATGGTTTACTAACTACATCAGTTATGCTTTGCCAAAACAAACCTTTGAAATTGTTTAATATCTACAGGAAGGACTGTGATTGCATAAGCATTTTTATATGAAATTTAGTATGTGGGCTAGAGATTTGATCTAAAGCTTACTCAATCAGTCTTTCTATTGACTCCAACAAGCTTTGCAACAAGCTTTTGCTAATATATTTCAGTGGTTGCAGTGCATTCTTGGAATCTAAATAAGTTATTAAAATGTACTAAATCAAGCAACTGATTTTTGTGCCATTTAAATTACACATGTTGGTTGTATGCCAGATCAAGAAAGAATGGCAAAAGGCATTATATCGAACTCCTGGGAACATACTTGCCAAAAATGTTTAGGATAAAATCCTTAATTTTTTTTTTTGTAAAGATTGAATAGCTGCGTTTTCTCCCCTCCCCTCCCCTCAACTAGTCTGCATTACGAAAGGCTGTCCTCACAGACTCCTTCCAATTTTTTGAGCACAGATCTATCCGACATCCTCTCCATACCTCCTAGAATGATAGTGCTGTTTTAATGTGGGTTCATATGTAAAAACTAACTCAGCTGTGTTAATATAGGCATAAATTCACATGACTTACTACGTATGTAATTATTCATGAAGTGCTATTTGCAGAACCAAAACATATATTCCAACTTTAAGCCCCATCACTTGTCCTCTGAAGGGATTTCTGCTTATGTAAATAGTACAGACATCAATTCTTCAGCAATTACATACACTAGGACAAGTGTAGATTTGATCACTCTTGAATAAGAACAAGGGCACCTTTGTTCTGCTTAGTCCAAAATCAGCCCTGAGGCTTTAGCGGTAGAGGCCTGAACCCTGATTTCTTGCGTAGGTTCATGATTAGCCTATCTGCGAGACTGCCTGCCTGTGCCTTTTATGATCGCTGCACTGTAATTAAAATCAAAACCTTCAAGTGTGTGACTCAGAACAACTGTTGCTAAGCACATGAAGGCAAAGGGGTCTTACAGCAAAGAGAAACAAATACAACAGCTTAAGAGATGTGTAACAAAGAGAAGTTAATCGAGGGAGAGAGGAACGAGAGAGAAGATTTCAAATTCTGATTCGGGATGACAGAGCGTGACGCCGGTTTTTATATTAGACTGGAAAACACCCACCCAGCTTCCGAGAGAAGCAGAGAGAAGCCAGCCTTCCCGCAGCCAGCACCTCCTCTGCCCGCGGCTCGCCAGGCATCGCAGCGCCGCAGGCTGGAGAGAGGCTGCCTGCGCCTGGCAGCAGCCGCCCCGGCACCAGCGGCCGCCACGCAAATACCTCTACGCATTCGCTGCCAGGAACAAACGGTTATTTCCTAGTGTACGCTTTCCAGAATTCCCCCTTCTCCCTCCCCAGAAAAAGGCAAACGAGAAGCACTTACCTGGTGGGAGAAAGGCTGTATGCTGCTGTAACTGCATGTTGGCAAGAGCTTGCTGGTATTGGAAAATACCAGTGTTAAAGACTGCGGTGGCACCATTGGTTTTTTCAAGCGCAGGCCTCTTTGGTAATGGGGGAAGTACAGCTTGAGGAATTCCCTGAATGGTGGATGGGTATAAAAATAAAGTCCAGTAAAAAAAAGAAAAAAAAAGAAAAGGGTGGGGGGGGTGGGGGGGTGGGGTGAGGTGTGGAGGAGGACGGGAGGGAGGGAGAAGAAAAGGAAAGAGAGAAAGGAAAAAAGAAAAATCAGTAGAAGGCAAAAAAACCAGGCAGCACCATGTTTATCCATGAGCAAGCAAGCAGCATAGCAGACTTAACTACCAAATAAAAGGCGAGGTAAAAGCTTTACAAGGGAGCACTACTTTAGCCTACCATTACAGCGGCACAGGTAACGTGTCGGAGCCGTACGTTATAGGAACCGGCGTAAATATTACGCTACCGTAAAGCTTCAGGGTTTCGATCAGGAGCGAGGCTATCGGGGTAGGGGGAAGCAGCACTGCTAGCTCCATGAGGATCAACACGTAGAAGCAATGTTAATAGTCACCGTCCGGAGCGGATGGCAGGGCCGCTGGCGCCAACCCACTCCCCGGGCCCCAGCGCCTGCCCGGGCATGCAGAGCGCGCGCCGCATGCCGGCACCCCCGGGCCGCCTCCGCGCCGCAGCGCCACGAAGCCATGCCAACGCACCCTGCGCCCGCGGCCGGCCCTGCGACACGGCCGCCCGCATGGCACCCTTGGGGGGGGACGGGAGGGAAGGGAAGGGACGGGAAGGGACGGGAAGGGAAGGGACGGGACGGGACGGGACGGGACGGGACGGGACGGGACGGGAAGGGAAGGGAAGGGAAGGGAAGGGAAGGGAAGGGAAGGGAAGGGAAGGGAAGGGAAGGGAAGGGAAGGGAAGGGAAGGGAAGGGAAGGGAAGGGAAGGGAAGGGAAGGGAAGGGAAGGGAAGGGAAGGGAAGGGAAGGGAAGGGAGGGGAGGGGAGGGGAGGGGATGGGAGGGGAGGGGGCCGGCGGGGCGCGGGGGCGGCGGGGTCCTGCTCCGGAGCATGGCCCAGCCGAGCCCGGCCGCCCCCACGCCCCTTGCCGGGGATGGGGAAGGGGGAACCGGGATATTCCGTGTCTACACATTAACCCCAAACTCGACTCTACGATACAGCTACATGCCAAGCTAAAAGGTGAAAGGTCATAGTACCAGGTCAAAGGTTGCCTCGAGGGGTCGCTTCAGTGATTTGACAGCCGACTGAGTCTTAATTAGCAGGCAGCGAGCACATGATGGCAATGGCCAGTGGGGTCAAGCGCATTAACATAAACAGCAAGCAGAGGTGCATCATGGGGGCAGCAGTGCATTTGGGTAGGTGAGAAAAAACAAATAAAAACAAATCACCGGATGCCGTGTACAACGGTAACAAGACTAGGCATGCACGGGGGGCCGGCGGGCGGCCCCCGCGCGGGCGGGGCAGGGCGGGGCAGGGCGGGGCAGGGCAGGCAGGGCGGCGACCGCAGGCCGCCTCCCGCCCCGGCCCCCCTCCCGAGGGCAGGCCCGGGGGAGGCTACGCCGGAGCGGAAACCGGGCTCCCCGCAACCGGCCACCGGCTCACCGCCCGTGTCGGCCGGCGGCGGAGCGCCTCCGGGAGCCCGCGGCTACCGCCTCGCACCGCCGGCGCTGCCGCTCCCGCTCCTCCTGGCCGCCGCGCCCCAGCGTGCCCGCTGTGCTCCTCTTCCCACACCCCCACAGGGCTCGGCACAGACAGGACAATAAGGCATCGCAGCCCCCCTCGGGGGGCTGTCCTCTCCTCGCCAGGAAGCCAGTTCCTGAGCAGTTCCAGATCTGGCTGCTACAGCTACGAGGTTTGCTCTAGTGCCCTGCGAGAGCTGCCGACAGCCCTCGGCGGGGGGACGGGGGAGGTGGGCTACGGATAGCATTAACACAGTCGGATCGACTTCGAACTAAGTCTCTACAAATACGGACTTACGGTAACTGAAATACGGGTTTATCTATCTGTGCAACTAGATAGATACACATCTACCCACACACAAACATACAATAAACTATATATACATATATGCACACACACGTACAGACACGCACACATGTATGCACACATATATGTACATATAGATACTCTGTACGTCAGCAGGCAAAATTAGTGAAACACCTCAACAGTCTGAAACTACTTCAGAGCAGATCTGGCACCACATGCTGAGAAAGCTCATTGCACCGTGTAGTGACTGGGATCCCCGAGCACACGCACACGCACCCCCCTCCAGCAAGAACAGCTAACACATCAATTATTGTCTCTCGTCAACATACTTCTATTCCAGAGGTGTTTTCCAAACTCACCATGGCAGCTGCAGTCGCTGCTGCCTGGGCAGCTGCAGCTTGGTTAACCTGGTACTGGGCAGCCTTGATCTTGGCTTGCAGGTGTGCGGGAGGGTGAAAATATTTGCACTTTTCCCGTGAGCATCTCCCTTTGATGTAATCCATGCAGACGGTGACTGTGTTGTCGTTGGTGTCGATCATAGCGCTGTCGGCGGGGTGAGCGAACCGGCAGTCGTTCTCTCCCCTGTTGCAGTTGCCACGCTGGTACTCTCGACATACCTGCGACACCAGGAAAAGAAAGTCGCTTAATTTGGGTGGCGGGTGCTGCGGGCACGGCTCGGAGCGCAGTGGGGATTTCTGAATGTCTGCGAGAGCGCCGTGAGGACAGGTGCCCAGCCCCAGGTGGAGCACAGCGGTGCTGGGACGGTGGGCTCAGCTCCCTGGCAGCAGGGACCTGGCTTCGCTATGGCCACTCCTGATGTCAAAGAGCATCAAACCCCCCCAGGATCAAGAGCCAAGCACACAGCAGGTTTTATTTTGGCTCCTGCTTAGCCGCCCACAGGACTTTTTCTGTTTTCTGAAGAAACGTGCTGTGGCTAGCTCTCAGAGATCACCCCAAGCACCGCGGTGCTCGGACGTGGTCGTGCTCCCCTGTGATCTGCCTGTGCCCGAGTTAGCAACGCTCGATGCATTAATTAAGGTGACTGGCCAGAGGTGCCGGGAGGATGACTGCGTGGCTGCCCCCGCGCAGCCCCACGGGACGGGTGCTTCACGCCCATGCCAGGGAGCGAGCTGCACCCGTGGGGCGTGCAGCACCGAGCCGGCTCCCACGATCCGGGCGTCTGCCACGAGAGGGCAACCCAAAACCCGCAGCGGCCGTGGCTGCCTCTCCTGGGCTGCCCGGGATCGCCCTGCGGATCAGAAGAAGGTGGGACGTGTTGGGAAAGAGCGGAGGCTGCAGCCAGAGCGGTCGTTGGTCCCGCTGTCACGCCGCTGCCCTGCGACAGCAGCCGAACGAAGCTGAAGGAATCAGAAATTGCACGAAGAAACCCGCCTGGCTGGAGGGCATTCCCCTGCAGCATCCTCGCTGCTGGTACGTGGGCTCCAGCCCGGGCCCGAGCCGGCACAGACCCCTCCTGGACCTCCAGCCCCCACCGGCGGTGCAGACACTAACTTATCACCAGTACGACAAACATCGGTTCCCTCTTCACACACCTTGCAAACCCTGTATTTAAAAAAATGACGTGTGTTCTTTTCATGGTCAGCTCTTCGCAAACCGCAAACAAAAATGCGTTTGTCATTTTAGTTTTCCACAGGCTATAGGAAACAGAAAGGGACAAAAGGAACCAAGCTTGTATAAAAATAAAACCACTTTAGTAGATGGAATTTCCTTTTAAAGGTGGGTGCCCATGAGCTTGGATCATCAGTATTTCCTCAAGGACCTTGGCTCTGATCCCTGCAACAAACCAAATTTGGTTGTTATTTGGTTTCCATCCATGCTAGTGCTCTAGCTGCTTTTTAACCCCTGTGCTGCTTCAAGTACCAGCTGCCCATCCTCTAAGACTTATGAAATGACATCCCCGAAGGACAAGAGCTATGCCATTTGTGAACCCTGTTTCACAGGAAACACCCGTTTGTCCAGGGTCGTTCCAGCATGACCCTGTTTATAGTCTTTTTCCATGCGGTGACAAAGACTCTGGATGTATATTTGCAGCAGAGCCGAATGAGCCAGTTCAGGCACCTCCATTGCTCTCGTTCATCCCCGTGACCCTACTGCTCGCAGCTTGGTGCTTGCAGAACTGTTTCTGCAGCAGACATGAAACAGATTGGGAAAATTCCTCAGCTGGAAAATAACCACTTGCCTTCCAGGTAATTCTGCAGCCGGATCCCTTCCCTGGTCTAGTCCCCATGCAGTGATGTGGACCACTCTGCCAGCTAGCACAACACAGGGAGCGACCGGGGAAGGAGGTGGCACCTGTTTAAGCCATCAAAAAACACAAGTTGTCTTCTGGTTTATGTTCCGAGCTAGCACCATCCCTGCTCACAGGAGACCCCTGGTCTCTCCCCCGCTCACTCTCAAGCATACACCAAAGGGAGCTGGCACGTCACTGCTTCTCCAAGAGAGCTGTGCTGGGTTGGTCAGCCCCACCGCCTGCGTTACGGCTTGCTCTCTTTCATCTAGGAATACTTTCTGGGTCATGAACCAGGTAGCGTCTTCTACCCAAACACAGGCCTCCCAAATAGACAAAAATGGGTAATTTCCTTTGATTATTTGTTTGCAGTCTAGGAGTAAACTGAAGTCTTTTCCTCTGAAGATAAAGAAAAGGATGCAACTAATGTCATTTGACTGTCTTCACTCTTTGTCTTGTATTGCTGATCCACAAAACTGAGGTCTCAAAACCACTCCACATATAAGCAAGAACTACTCCATTATTAACACAAAGATGGTATATACAAACTCATATATAAGTGTATATATATAACAGTATCTATATACACAGAGAGAGAAAGAAAATGCATCCATAGATAAGCTAATTTTATCATAGTTAAAAACCAAAGAAGGACGAACAGAAAACTGGAATAGTTAGGGGGATAATCTTTGGCATGTCCAGAGCAAATTTTCACAGAGCTGTCATGCAGTAGCTGAGATAAGGCAATGAATGGCTCCCTCTCAGGGCTCCTTAACAGATCTCTGAACGATGGTTTACAGCAGTCAGACACAAACCATAATACTGCTAGTCCTCTTAATCAGTGTGACCAGCAATGGCTTTTCAACCACTGCGATGGTAACCAAGAATGTTTCAAATTCTTGCTTATTTAAAAGCAAGCATTGAAAATGGTGTTATTTTTTGCCACGGGCACGCAGCAACATATCATTCATCTGCTTGAGTAAAGAGAGGCACAGAAGCGTGATACATTGTCTGGTCTTTCAGATCTGGAGAGCTTTGATTTAGTTATTTATTAATAGCCCTGTAATTAGTATCATAATTTTCAACTCAGTATTTTAAGAAACATAAATAAAAGAGGCACCTGTATGTCTCTAGCCTTTCTGCAAAAATTCTGAGTTAGTGCTGCAATATTACTAATTCCTTGTAATTCACTTAACTTGTTCTAACTTTGGGCTGAGTTTATTTTGATCACCCTGCTGGGATTCAAGTTGCCCACCCTGGTGGGGAGACAACTGCCACATCACCTCAGCTACAGCAGAGGTCCCATGCTGCTCACCCAAAAGCTGGGCAGAGGTTTGGCTGGAGGGAGATGGGCAGCAGAGCTGAGATCCCTGCCCTCCCATGAGCAAGTCACACCTCCTGTCTCCTTCTCTGCACTGAAGAGAATTTATCAAAATGGGCATACTGTTATCTAGTGCATTCTGAACGTTTAAACAAACAGCACCACTAGGTCAGATTTCCTGATTACCCAAGATCTGAAAATCTCCAAGAACTTCTAAGCTGCTGCTTTCTGGCAAAAAATGGTATATATGAAACAAGCAGGAAACAGCAGCTTGGTTGTGGTCATTCTTGACTCTCGAATACTTCTAATAGAAAATGATGACATTCAAACTGAAACACATGCATTTTAAATAAAACAGTTAGGCAATTCCTTTCTCTCTCACTTCCCTGTCCTCCTTGCTTCTCTTCTAGTTCACTGGAAGAGCCACACTCTTGTTCAAGGTATTTCTGGCAGGAGAGGAGCGTGAGGAAAGCTGTAGGAAAAGCCTCAACCCATGAAATTTCCACCCTGAGATCCAGATTCCTTACAGGAGTGGCTGAACGCACTGGACACCCAAACATCTGCATGCTATCTGTACAGCCGACACGGTCCAAATACGTATGGAATCAATCCTACTGCTAGTAACAGTCACTGACCTTATCTTATGAATACTCATATTAATTCAGGAGATCAGGCACACTGCCTGACAGACTTGCGTTGTCTGCCCGCTTTCCTTAAAATCCTAGGTATATGTAACGAGAGCTTTTAGTTGTGGACAGTCTGATTCAGCATCCCAGAACATGTGTGCTAACTTAATTAATGCCAGAGTACATCAGTCTTGAAAATAAGTATTCAAAATTCTAAGCAGAACAAATCATATTCCAAGATTAGATGCTAACATCATAGTAGTTATTTTTCTCAAGGACAGTTCATTCCAAGGGAGAGCAAGCTAAGCCTTATAAAGCTCTCTTATCATGTCATAACAAATGACAATACTGACAGCAATAAGCTCACTTAAAGAGCAGGTAGACACACGCTGTCTTCTCTGAGAGGTAACGACCACACCATGCAAAATCTTTCAAATCAGTTCTACAATTCTGTAATCTATAAAGTACATTAAAATATTTTGCTGTTCATAAAAATGATGTGCTTATTTAGTATTTCTATACTAAATTTAGATACTCCAGGTTAAACAACCAATACACTGGAAAGCACTAGCAATTTATCTTCTCCCTTACATATTTCACTATTTAAACTGCATTTGCTGAAGGGAAAAAAGGAGGAGGAAAAGACAGCCCCTCCCCACAACAGATACTAATTTTGTAAGACAGCAGCCCTGAGTGTAATTGCAGAGTCAGTGGGTCAACCTGGATGTGCTCTTGATCCCAGTCAAAATAAAAAGCAAAACTTAAACAGCTTAAAGGATAGAAGAAGCTGGATTCCTTTCAAGTGATCTACATGGTGCAATGGTTAGAGCAGAGCCCAGGGAAGGGCCCTGTTAGGAAGGCAGGGCTGGGACAGCCCGCCTCCAAGGACAAGGACATCTCCCAAGAGCAGAGCCCACTGAGATAAATGCAATTACAGCAGAGAAGGCTGCTGGGTGCTGATGAGCTGGGACGCTAGTCAACTGGGGAATATGACTGAGAAGTAAGCGCCCTGCTCGACCGCGTTCTGGCTGTGAGCCGAGCCCACGGGAGGGCTGGCGCTGCCGGGGGCTCTCGCCGGCGCGGGATGCTGTCCCGCGGCAGCTCGGCCAGCGCGCAGGGACGCGGCCGGCTCCCGCACCACCAGCGTTTCCTGCGGCAAACAGTCTGCTTCCAGAGGAATCCCTGCACAGTACCATTTCACCAGGAAAGGTGACAAAAGAGGCACTCCTCTAAGTCTCAGCACTTACTTTCAGGCGTTTCCAACTTGGCCATCAGCTTCCTTTCCATAGAAGTCCAAAGCAAAACCACTCACCCTTTTTTTAAAGTTCTGCTGATTTCAGATGTTTTTGCTGGCTTTTCCTAATTGATAAAAATGGTTTTTACTGCAGGCTGTGCCCCTGGGTGTTTTGTGAGAGTAACACTCTCACAACTCCCTCTTGTGCAGAGGAGTTTGGCTCAGCAGTGTATCACTTCTCTAAATAGTGATATAAAGAGAATGCAAGCATCCGGAGGACCAAATCCTGCATGCTGAAGTCCCAAATTTCATTAGCTCCCTGTGTGCTTTGGTCACAGTCTGCCGGCCAGCACAAGCTCTGCCCCAGAGGCACCACACGAAGAGGTGCCCCTGCACAGCCCCTCTCGGGCTCCCACAGACATACGTGCTTCCCTGGCCGTGGGCAGAGCTGGTGCTCGGGGACTTTGGGTACGTCCTGCTCCTCATTACGAACAGAAAGCTTTTGAGCCCACATGTCCCCAACACCACCGACCAGCACCATGGCCTCTACATGGGTGGAAGCACAATCAAACACAGCAGCTGACCTTGGTGCTGTGACCCAAAGGGCTCCCCGCCATCGGCATCCTCCTCTCGGTACTGATTTCCAAATCTAGTGTGATTTATTTATGAGTTTATCTAATTGCATTTTGGTTTTAATCCACCTCTGGATTTGGTTTTAATCCATCATAAAACAGAGTCCTCAAAGGAAAAACATCCCTTGGTGATTCCAAACAGCCACCCATGCGCCAGCTCTCAGCTCAGTGTGGCTGCATCTCCTGTAACCTGATCGTGCTTTGGGGAACGCTTTCCTCGGAGAAAACATCTCTAAAAAGGGAAGTGATGTGATCCCGCAGAAGGGGAACCTGTGGTGACGTGAGCTCTCAGAATAGTGACAGCAGCAGCGGGAAACACTAGCTGCCAGATGACCCTCCACAACCCTCCCAGCTCGCAGCCTTCTGAGCAGCAGCTTGTCAGTCAGAGATGCAACTAAGAAAAAGGAATTAATTCTCCTTGTAAGGATAATTAATCCCTGTTAATGCAGATGCATGGGCAGAAAGAAAAGCATTACAATTACAACTGGCAGCATTTTAAAATAGACCTCCTTCTCGCTCCTCCCATCATGCCCCCTGAGTTCAGGGACCACGTCCAAGAGCAAAACAACCCATCCACCCGCCGCAGCCCCAAACCTTCACACCCTCCCCACGCAGAGGAGATGTCGCAGTACCAGGATCCCTGAGACCTGCCACTGCACTGACGCTACAGGAACGCTGGTGCTGAGCACGGGGTATGGGCTGAGGGCAGAGCAGGAGGGCTGGAGCTGCAGGGACAGGTCACAGCTCGGCTCTCTCCACCGCCGACCAAAGCTGCCGCCAGCTGCTGCACGGCACCGGAGAAGGAGACCACCAGCAGCCGTGCTACAGGGAGAGCGGACCCCTCGCAAGCGGTGCGTTCCCTAACACACTGCCGTGTCTGACAGACAAACGGGGTGACAGCGGATCACCCCGCCTGCTCAGCCTCTCCCATCGGTGCCTTTTAACCACCAGGCCTGACCAGGGCTGCGCTCGCTGCCTGCGCTCGCTGGCACGCCCCAAGCGTGCGGCAGCCGGTGGCAGGCTGCTGGCTCACCACCCATGCTGCCGCAGTGCCGATAAGGCGGTGAAAACACCGTCGAGCCTTTCAGATAAGAAAGATTCAGGGCAAGGAGAGTACCAGCGAGAGAGCATTAACACTTGTCAGGTTTGTAGCAAGGATGATAAGCCGCATGCGGGAGGCCGGCGGGGGAGCGCCGGCACCATCTGTCCAGAGCAAAAGTAAGAGAGGCTGAAAGTCATCTTTTACCGAGACAGCTGAAGCTCTGCCCTTACACCCACCCCTGGTGCTCTGGTACCCATGGCCGTGCACCCCCCACATTAACACCTTCTGGGCACACACTAACACAGTTTCGAGGCTCTCTTGCTGCTGCCATCGGCACTCCTAAAAGGGCTCAATATTTCCACTTCTTTGTGCAACGGAGGGTCAGAAGCAGAACCACAGGCATTAACTTACTGCATGATCACTCAGTAACTCCCCGTCCTTACCCATCACGAAGATACGACATTATCAGCTGAAGTGAAACCTGCATTATTTTCTTTCACAAGAAAAATATTTTATATCTAGGAGACATAATAAATGATACAACTTGTGAGACTAAGTTACACATATCAGGTCCTACCTCCAGCCTGTCTGTCCTCATTAGCTTTTGGGCAGCAGCGGCGGCAGCGGCAGGAACCGGGACACCGGGGTTCCCTGTCACCAGCATCGGGGCGGTGGGCAGGATCTCTGCTGGGACCAGGCCTGGGGAGACGGGCCCCAGGTAGGGATTGAAGGCGGCTGATGCGTTGGTGGCTAAGCTTGGTGCGACGGAAAACATCGGCTGCAATCAGAGAAAAGAAGAAGAAAGGCACTTTAAATATTTATACTTGCCATGCCATCAGCATAGTGAGGTTTTGGCTATCATCTTGAGAACAATGGCAGTGAATTTCTGTCACTAATGGGAAAGAAGCATTTGTCGTGTTTGTAGAACATGAAGAACACCCGTGCAAATGTCGCACCCAAGCGAGTCCATGAGGGCAGGCGTGCCCTGCCAGCCTCTGCCGGTTCTCCTGCTCAAGCTTCCCCTGTGCGATTACAGCACATGGCAGCTCTTGGAGCAAACTCTCATTCGATCTGCACTTGAGCAAGGCCATCGTACACGAGCACTCCTCACGGCCGCAGGAGAAAGTCTGAGGCTCTGGGAAGGACACATCCAAAACCTGTACAAACATCCACTCTTGGGGAAAAAGGCATCTGTGCGAGAGCTCCGACACACCACACTCAACTTCAGACACAGACAAATACATTTCTGACCCTGATGACAGCCAGCACTGGTTCAGAAATTTCAGAGGTTTAATACAGGAACAAGACCAGACAACCATAATCATTTATTTTTACAAAATTAAACAGGCTGTCCACACAGATATTCAGAAAGAAATACACTGCATCAAGGATACGCTTTATTTAGCCTAAAACATTAAGCCAGAGAAAGAGAGAGAGAACATGCAGATACTGGGGTTTTTGTTTGTTTGCTTGATAAAAAAGAGTCAGACGCCCTTGCAGGCTCTCACATGTTGTGAAGATAATTGGATGTAGAAGACCAAATAATGCTGTAAGACCAAATGCAGAGCTGTTACACTGCAGTAAAGATTAAACAACTCTTCTGCCCCACATAATGCAAAGGCACCGCGCTACCAGTGTAATTGCCAAATAAAATCTAGTCTGGAGTGTTTATCTTTAGTATCTAAATAAAGTAGTTACTCAAGGCATTTAGACTTTTCTTCCAAACTAATTCTTAGAGGGAAAAACAACCACAGGGTTAATGCAACTCTTTTTCTCTGTTTCATATCTGTTTAAGCCAGACAGCATATAACACCACATGTTTTTGTATTCCTGAGGAAATGACTGAACCGTTTGGAAGCAAGGAACAAGTCCATTTGAAACACTGGACAAAAACACATGCAGAGATTACTGAAGAAAAAAGACTGAAAGTTGCGTAAATGGGAATAATTTCTTTAATGTCTCTTCATTAATGGTTCTTCATCCATGTGAAGGAAAAACAAACAGGCAATTTTTACAGGAAATAAAGTATTACTCTTAAATACACTATTAATTAACTGCACTTTTAATTACTGTGTTATCAGCTATGTAATTATGAACATTAAAAATAAAACTACGAACCAGTCTGTTAGTGTGTAACTTACGAGATATCAATGTTTGATTTCAGCCCAATATACCCACTGCACAGCAAATAAAAGACTACCTCATTTATTTTCTGCTGAGATCATTTTATACTAATATAAATATCCTGTGGCCTTTAGACCACTGCAAAATAATAGCATATTTTATCAGAGCCACTTCATATTATTCTGAAACTCGCAGGTATTTTGCAATGTGCTGTAAACATGTAAATTAGGAGATAAAAACCTGTCCCACAGTCGTATTAGCCCAGACTGCTGTTGCGGGCAGAAAGAGACCATGAAGTGGTGAAACCTGGGCAGCACACAACCACTTCTCGGTAGCAGGAGTCTGCCAGGGCACAAAGCCACCCAAACGCTCCTGCACCCAGAAAAACTTGCTGGCGATACAGTGGTCTCAGAGGACACGCGGCACAAACTGGACCTCCCGGGGACCGTCCCAGCCGCCCCAGCGCTGACCCAAGGCTCGGGCGGCTGTGGGACGGGGAGGAGCGGGACTCTGCCGTGAGGGTCACCCCAAGCACGGCCCTGCCTGTAACTGCAAACTGGTCAGAACTGGGACCTCGATGCCAGGCAGGAGAGGAGAGACACGGGGGGAGCTCCAGGTCAGTCCGAGCTGCTGGGCTCATCTCTGCTGTTTACTGTTCACTTGTTTTCCAGGGAGATTTCACTTCCCCATCTCTAGAAGCAGAGGTAGTATTTCTCTATCACTCTGACCAAACCATGCAACTACTTACTGGCCTTGCAGTTTGGGCGCTACTATGCTGTGCATTGTGCAAAACAGCTAAAAAAAGAAAAAAGCAGCTCCTGTAGATCAGCAGAGAGAACAGAGGTGAAGGACACAGCCTTGGATGCAGCTCTGTGCTGCCAGATGCCCCATAATCCATATCAGCTCTACTGAATAATTCTGCTCTAAAACTGCCTGTGCACAACCAGTGTGAACCTCACCAGCAGGTCTGATCTCCACGGGTCTGCCTTTCAGAGGCACTGCTCGCTAGTGGGGTCTATCGATTAGGAAGGAGATGCAGGGGCACCTTTGGAAATCGGCCTCTGCAGTGCAGGGGAGCCGAGCCACAGCTCCTCCCCAGACAGACAGACAGACGGCTTTCTGCCAGCGCTCCAGCTCGCCAGCCCTGAAGGACCAACTGCCCGCAGGGAAGGAGCTGGACTCATTTAACGCATCTTTAACAGTCACCTACTGAGCACCTACCGTGCCAAGGAAAGCCCAGGAGTGTGCCACATACACGGAGAGAAACACTGACAACCTACAGCCGCTCGTGAATTACAAACACACCTGCAGAAGGTCTGGGACCTTGTTCTGCTGCAGATTCGGACCTGCAGTGTGCAGCGGACCGCCTCTGGAGCGCCGGCACTCTGCAGAAGTTCATGCCTGACTACCAGCCCCACGGTTCAGGTCTGCCCCACGTGCCTCTGGAGGCAAGGAACGGCCACCTTTGCGGTCCATCTCCGCTCTTCTGGTCTCACATCTGCATCTTCCTGCTTCTATTTAGCATTTTTCACACTCTTCCACACTGGAATAGGCAAATCCAGGGTCTGACATTGCTATTGTGAAGCAGCACAGCGTCACCCACTGATGTGCTTGTACCAAACTGATGCGCTAGTACCAACTGATGCGCTAGTACCAAAGCCATAGTCTAGCTGAGTCCGACTCCCCCTAAACCAGTTTACAAGCAAGGAGGGCAGAACCGATCCGAGCAGGCAGAGCTCTTCCTCAGGATCTCAGCACTTGCAGTCAGCAGGACACGCAATCCCCACTCACCATCTGAAATCCCCTCCCTCAAGTGCCAGCTAAAGACAGATAAAAGAGTGAACTAAAAAGGAAAGATGGGAAAAGTCCACAGACATTATTTGCAACTACGATAATTAAAACGTTTATCAAACAGAAATATGAGTGAAAGGATCCTACTGCTTTGCTTACAAAATTAGAGTCTCTCATTGTTAGTTCACTTACTTTTATTAAAGTATAGTGTATAGATTTTTGTAAAACAAAAAAAACCTGCCTGAATCATCATTAGATGGGATGATATCAATCACTTGTTAGAACACCCTGAAGTATCTTCTGTTTCAACTGTGCTAAAAAATAAAGTAATTTTAAGGCCAAATTAGTAGGATGACATCCGTTTGGAAACACTATTGCTGGGAGAGCCGATGCGCCTTGCTATGAATCCTCATATTGAATGAGACTGAATTCTGAAAGTACACAGTCTGTAATGTTTGAACTCAAGCGATGTACACAGAAATTACCCAGGCATGGGTAGAAGGTTTGTGCTGTACTTCAAAATACACTGACTTAAATTTTGCTCATTAGGGACAGTGTGAATGTAGCATAAAGGAGAATTTAAACTTGGTTTAATCCTCACACTAGTCTCTCTTTATATTAAAAAGGAATGTTACTCCAAAGGACTGCATTAGTATTTTTTTTCACGTTTACCCAAACGTTGGTACATGCCTACACACTGCTTTGTATAAACCAGACACAGCCATATTTGGTTACAATTCATGAAACAAACAAACAAACAGGTTAACAGAGAAAAAATATTTTAAGCAATGGTTCTTACTGTTGGATGCATTTTGACTTAAGCTTTCTCATAGTCCCAAACACGAATTTGCTGGCACTAATGCTGTATCACTGTACTCAAATCAGGAAATAAAAATAAAATTGTGGCATGTGCACACGTCTGTTTTGAGCTGCTGAAATTGAAAAATCATTTGGAGGTTGTTCTGGAGTTAAAGCACGTAAAGCACAGCCTGCTTTTGAGCTGCCTGGCTGTACAGACACTTAATTTTGTTTCTGATCTGAAAGCCATCAGCAGCGGGCACCAGCCCACAGGCAGCCCCATTTCTCCTGCAAGACGGGAGTAAGGAGCAGGCTGCACAGTGCAGCGTCAGGGCATCCCCTGAAGCACTGCGGTGCCACAGCATTTGCTGTCTGTGCGCTGACGCTGCCTCAGCTCATCTCCTTGCCTAGGTGACACAGACAATTTTATTCAAAGAAAAGCCAATCAAAAGAGAGAAAACAAAACGTGATATCTTCTCACGCTGTGCTAACAGGTACTAAAGTCAATTTGCTGTGACGATTGTACCACAACACCTTCTGCTTTTCTCCCCCACATACACTCTTTCTTGAAACAGCCGAGGCATAAAGCTCTGTGAAAGAGTTACATTAACTGAATCAAATAAGAAGCTACAAAATATTTACTGGTATTCTGTAGACCCACAAAACGTGGGGCCAAATAACCATTTGGCATAAGTATGAGAGTCCTTTCTGCTGAGATGATTTTTCCTGAGGATTTAGCTATATTTTGAGGGGCATTAATTGTCACTATGTCTTTTGAAATAAAAGTTGAAGAACTCATCTAAAAGAGTGAATATAGGTTTCCTAACAGAGGGTATCTAGAGGTAAACGAAACTCCCTAAATTCTACCTTTGCCAGCAAGAAAGGAACGAAAGAACAGTCAGAGAAGTGCTAATGCAGATATATTGATTTCATATATATTTTTCAACTTATTTTTTCCCTTTGCTGCCATTTTACTCATTGAAAGAGAGAGCTTCAGCCAGGGGAGCATTGTTTGCATTTTTATGTAGAAGATACCAGCCTTGCTCATACATTAATCAGCGCTAGTCTCGCTCATACATTAATCAGTACCCTCTAATATCTGAGCTAGAAATTTATATCAGAAGGGTTCTGGGCCAAATTTATCCATAGGTTAGCTCAGATGACCTCTCTGGATTGCATTAGAGAGGGATCTGGCACAGGCTGTTCAGCTCCCAAATGCGTATGTGCATGGCGGGTTGATGCCAATCATCTTTACATTCACTGAAACAAGGTATTACTGCAGAGCCAGAATCTCAGCCACGTCGTTCAACTTTGTGGAACACTGCACTGCGCTTACTTCCTAAGGTATAAGAGAAACAGATATGATGTAACATATGATCACATTTTACTGGGACCAGATGAGAGATTTCTGATAGATTCTCCTTCCCTCACCCCTTGGCTTTTTGTAGAAAGTATGATTATCTGTACTACTTCTTCCTGCCAGCCCTGAGCTGTAGATCGAGCAGGTCAGACTAACATGCACCATACATCACTCGGGGCAAGCTTTCTGCTCTGCCTGACAATACGCTGTAAAAATCAAAGTCCAATTCCAGCAAGTAATTTCCTGAGAAGGTTCCCCTGAGTGAATGGAAAACATCCAGTGGGAATCTTCTCAAACCCAGGAATTTCCTAGAGCACGTGAAATTGCAAAGGAAACGTCTATTTACGAAAATCCCATGCGGATTGCTTACTTTCTTAATTTTAAGAAAGAAGTTGCAAAAAATGAATTAAATTAACAAAAGATTAACAAAATTAATTAAATTAACAGTATTACTGCAGGCAAGGGAGAATTAAGCAGTAGAAAGACATACAGACCAGCATTTCATTGTATTTGATTTCTGCACCAGTTACTGACATTTGTGGGATTTTACAGGCATGTAAGCACACCTGCTAACTTACTTCTACTACAACTCACTGTACTCATTGATCGAAGCCAAAAAGCGCACATACCACAGGCTGCAACGGGGCACCAGGCATCATGGCATTGGCAAGCTGCATCTGCTGGGCCAGCATGGCCATGTTCTTCTGCTGAATCAGGTTATTGCGTCCATTTATCTCCAGCTGCGTTTTTAAGTGTGGTGGTGGGTGAAGGTATTTGCAGTTTTCCCTTGAACATCGACCCTGCAGAAGAGAATTGACACAATTGGCTCAGAAGCTATAGGCCTATCTTTGCTCCTTATGTCATCGGCTAAAACAAACACAACAGATGCTACAGACCTAGGAGGAACACCCTCGGCTACTTCTCTAGGCTATCACATACCGACCAGAGCAACTTGACAGTTCTAGTATCAGCTGCTTGCTTTACTTTTCTAAATTATGTATTTCTGCAGTACAACTCTAAAAAATAGTTTCTTTTAGAAGTTGCTGAAGGCGAGCAAACATCAGTTATTTTGAAAGTGCAGCATGCCCATCTTCTATGAGCACATTTTTGCTCAGTGAAAGCTATGCCCATGGGGACTCGGAACGGCTCTCCCCTGCCCACAGACCTGCCTCCAGGAAGCAGGCGGCTGCCGAGCCAGAAACCCGGCGAAAGAAACGTGGTCCCGCTGCAGCAGCGAGCCTACAAAAGCTCACGTGCTACTCTGACAATGTTCAAGGCTCGCTTCTCTTTCTGCTGTGCAAGGGCACAAGCAGCACTGAGCGCACAGCAAGATGTGTGGTCAAAGTAGTATTGTTACCAGGAAAGCAGCACCAGCTCTGTGCTTTCACTAGGCCTGGAATACAGCATCTTTGACGAGGACCTCTTACATATGATGCATTTTTGTTGCAATTGTGTAAACCAAACAAGAAAATCAGAATTGACTTGTTTCTAAATTTTCCATTAAATTCAGATGTAGTAAACAACAAATTTCATGCACTGACTTTATTTGGATGAGAGGACATTCATCAATTTGACAACCATCGACATCAAGAAATAATAAAAAATAATTTGATGTACAATGTATACCCAAACCCTACTGTACCTCCTTGTTACCAAGTAAACCAGCTTCGCACGTAAGACACCCCTGCTTGGTGAATTCTCAGTGGGGTCTCTTGCTCTGGGTGCCCCCACCTGCGAGGTCCCAGCTGGGAGGGGGGCAGCTGGGGTACAGGGAGCTGGGCATGAAGGTGACTTCTGAAAACTAGCCCCAAGTCCCCCCAGCTGGGGCTCCACTGTAAAAACCTCTAAAATGAAAGGCACAGCCAGAGCGAAGGGCACTGCTGCACGGACGCTCAGGCATGGTGTGCGGCACAGGGAGGTCAGGGAAGAGACACCCCCTCTCCTGCGGAAGAGAATCCCCTCTTCTCATGGCTTCTCATGTGAGCCGTGATCTCGCGTGCCATGAGACTTCAGAAAATGCAAATTCATTAATATGGAAGCTTTACACACTAACTGTTCTTTAAAATTGTAACACTGGAGCCCATACTTTCACTAAAGGGATGACAACGATAAAATAAAAAAGAAAAGGAGAACTGAATCCTTTTCTGGAAAAAAACAGATTCCTTAAATTACATTTTTTTTCCTTTACTCATTCATCTTTGAAATAAATCCAAACAGGAACAATGACAAGGCAAAAGACAGCCTTAATTTAAGTAAGAAACCGTTTTTATCAGGAAACAAATTAATTCAGTATAGTTTGACCTTATACAGCAGTTTTGCTCAGAAAGTTAAAATGTATTCCTGTTATAAGATCTGCCAGAAATCTAATTTGTACGATGATTTTTGTCTCCCCTTAAGGCTGGGATAAACGGTTTGCTGCTGCCCCCCTCCCAACTCATCGCTCCTGCTGGCAGTCCGAAGCTCTTAAACTCATTTTCATAGTTATTCAACTGACATCTGAGTGATCCTTGCATAGGAAGATACACCCGATACAAAGAAAAACACCTGAAGTTTTGTGGCTATCTTTAGGCTACACACCAAGATTACAGAAAGCCCCATGTATATGCACACCACTACTGTAATGAACGGCAAAGAAAGTTCATCTTTCCCAGCACCCCTTCATAATCCCGGAGCGTTATTTCCTTGAATGAAATGCATTTTCCATTACACAGTCCCAGAGACAACACAGAGGAGCTGAGCGACTGCTGCCAGTCACAGCGGGAAGGCGCAGACGAACAGAAACCCCTGCGCCCGGCCGTGCTGCGCTCGCTGCCGCCTTGCTGGCCCTGGGCCGCGGGGCTGCAGACGTCGGCCCTCTCGTTTGCGGCAAGAGTCGGGGGGGTCCCGCAAGCCCTTTTGCGTGGGGCCTTTGCCTTCCCCTTACACAGCCCCGTGACGGGGCTTCTGCGGGCGTTTGCTCCTTGGACTGAGGGGTGCTATGGGCTGTCCTCGGCAGAGCTGACGCACGGGAAGGACCGCTGAAGTCACTTGCAAGAAAATCTCCCTAATAACACAGCTCCAAATGTTGGAAAGCAATCAAGATAGCGGCCAGATCATGCACAGAAGCTAAAAGCACAACTATACTACAGATAAGACAGACATGTGCAGCCTGAGAAAATATTTTTACAGGGGAATGGAGTTTCCTACTGCAAATAAGGATTAGGATACTTCAGTAACAAACATTAACGATTCATAAGTAGAAAAGACGAACTGATGGTGGCAACAGGACTCAGTGTTTATGGAGTGTGAATTTTAGTCACTGTGCTACTAATTGAAACCATGTTTTTGCATGTGTGTGTATACACACACATATACACGCATGCATATGTGCATCTGCTGGTTGCTGTTCCACCCGTGGGAGCTCCCGGGACACCTCCGGCACCGCAGGGCGAGAGCGGCAGGCGGCTGTCGGCAGGGCTGCACCCACCCGTGTCCGTGGGGACCAAAGCCAGCACCCGACAGCCCGGAGCAGCGGCCAGACCTGCGCAGGGGCCAGCGCAGCCTGGGGCAGGCCAGCCGGAATGACATCTGCCACCCGGCTTGTCCGCACAGCACGCCTTCGCTCGGGGGAAAGCAGGCTTTCAGCCTGGGGGGATGCTTTCGGACAAAATGACCCTCAGTTCTCTCCTTTAATGCCTTACTGACAACACAGTTCGGTATTTAAGCCATTTTGCACAAATAAACCAACATCATTTCAGCACCCCCCCCCCCCCACCCCCCCAAGCATTTCACAATTATATGAAATGGTAGGTAAAAGGCAGGCACTTTGGAACAGCTTTATTTATGTCAATTTTTCTCTTGATACTAAAACCCGTGTTAATTCTTGCTACCACTAAGTAACACGGGGCAAAATTGCACATTTACTAGCTGCCTGGAAGATGATATCTTACATTAGCACAGTGTAAAAATCAGACTTAATTACTGCTAAATGAGTAACATGAAACTACAACATGTGTTGCTGGAATCAGACAGGAGCAATTAACAAACCTGATTCTGAAAGGCAGATTAAACTCAATGTCCTTATTTCAGTGGTGGGGTTTAGGCTGCTCCGCACCTCTCCAGACTGGATCTGAAGTCTGGCAATATGTGTTGGACATCATGACCGCTTAATGTACTTCATAGACTCAAATGCTTTAAGGCCAGAAGAAACCACTCCAGTGATCTAATGCAACGTCCTCTGGCTCCTCGGAAACAAGGAGCCCCCTCCGTTGTTTCCCCATCAAGGCCATCATTTCTATTTGCTTAGCAGCTGATCTTTAAGGAAGACAATGTACTCCGAGTTAAAGACTACAAGAATATACCATGTCCCCAGGTAAAATACGCTTATGCTTACTTATCATTAGCTACTATCAAAAAGTTTACACCTTTCTTGTTTGCATGTCGTTTTGGAGCCTACTGCAGTGTTTAACCTTCAATCTTTTTTAATTTTCAGATCTTAGCAAATTTTCCATAGGAAACGCAGACTTCTCTGTTTGGGAACAGGGTTTCTTGTCTTTCTTTTATTCCATGGACCTCTAGAAATGGTCCAGAGAGCGCCCAGGAGTTGGCAAACACAGGCTGAAAACCACTGTCAAAAATCTCGATCGAGAACACAGACTGCATTCACCTCCTTTATACTGTGAGCAAGTAGTTTCTTAATTAGTGTTTCACTAGATTCTGGTGACTTTGGTCAACAGAGTTTCAGGCGGATTTTCATCTCTGAATCTTTCCTGAACCCTTTGTTGTTTTTTCAATCACATAAAAATGACTACTGTAAGCAAGTAAATTCAGAGAAGTGGAAGTTGAGCGTGCTGGCAGTGTCCTGAAATGCCATACCAGCCCACTGGTAGGGCTTTACCAGAATCCTGCTGGACTAAAAATTATTAAAAATGCTGCTGAGGCTCCTCAGGCACGCTCTTCAGCAGAGGCCCGCCGCAGATCTCCGGTCCCTCCAGACAAGCGGGACAAGGCCTCCGCCACGGGCAGAGCCAGCAGGGAAACTCGGGGTGCGCAGCGTGACACGAAGGGGGGGGGGGGAAACACCCACGCGGCGCTGCGATATTTGGGCAAAACCCCGTTGCCGACAGGCCACGTTTACTTCTGCGCCCAGGACTCCTGCCGCAAGAAACGCGGCGCTCGCTCACGCCGCAGCTGACGGCCGGAGCGGCGGCTCCCAGCCAGCAGCCGCCAGGAGAAGAGGCCAGGCCGGTGCGGCCGGAGGCAGGCACGGACACGGACCCACTGCGGTGCCCGAGGCCCACCGGTCCGAGCGAGCCGCGCTTTGCGGCCCTGCCGCGGCCTCGCCTGCCAGCCACGCAGGGCAGCGCCAGCGCTCTCCCTGCACGTGTCCCCGCCAAGCAGCCCCGCTGTCACCGACCAGCACCCATCAGTACCGCGCTCCCGACAGCGGCGTCGCCGCCAGAACGTGGCCCCGCGCGCCGCGGTCGGCCTTCGCGCGCGCCCTGCTCCCCGACAGGCCCCGCGGGGCGAGGAGGACGAGGGCCAGCTCGGCCCGGCTGACGGGCGGCTCGGCATCCTCCCGGCAGGAATGCCGGAGCGGGAGGACGCGCGGGCCACTCTCACATGATGTTTTTCTCCAGCTATCGTATCAACAACGTTCAGGCAGAGAGCCCAGGCTGAACTAAAGAGCCAGCCCGACTGTCATTACGTTAGGGCAGCGTGATGTCTGCAGGATTTTAAGCTGTCTAGCCTCGGCGAAAGCGGGCGATGGGGACTGGGATGGGGATGAGGAGTGGGTAGCACTCGCCTGCCCGGAGACCTGTGCGGGCCCTGGGAGGCGCCCCCCCCCCCGCACCCCCCCAATTCTAGGCTTGGGTCTGGCATTAGCCACCCCGAGGGAGCAGGGGGAGCGAGGGTGCCATTCTCTGCGGTAATGCCTCCTGCCTCGCTCTTCAACGCTTCCCATGCCCGTGTTTTTACAGTTCGCTGAGCCAAGCACATGGCAAGCACACGCTGAGCTGGGGGTGGAGCTGTGGGGGGGACCCGGCTGCCTCCTCGTCACCGTTCGGGGAGGCAGGAGGGATGGAGCCGGGGGGCCACGGGCCCAGCATCGCCCCGGGGGCTCTGCCCGTCCGTCTGCCCTCACTGCCTGCTGGATCAGGCTCACCTCTGAATACGTGCCTAAGCTGAACGCCGTGCAAATGTCACGAAGCGGTGAGGGCTTGCAAGGGCAGTGCCAAGAAAAGACATTTGTTTGTAAGGTGATCTACCTGCACGTTACCTTCTGCACCACTCCTCCTCCTAGCAGCATCTCCGAGAGCCCTTCTCACGCCGGTGTGTGATGCTGAGCTGGTGCAGCTCCCGTGCCCCGATGCAGGCAGCTGGGCCCGGCTGCGGGGACACACTACACCTCCACCCAAAAATGCCCAGAGGTTCTCGTCTGCCACTCGCTCCCTGCCACTCACAGGCAGGTCCCACGCTCCGAGGGCTCTAGCAGACTTGCCACTGGCTTCGCAAGCACTCAGCACACACCGCTGCCTGCGCCAGCGCTGCCAGACGGCATCGGCACCCGCCAATGCTCCGGGGAAGCTGGGTTTGCATCCTGGCCAAAACCGCGGCAGCCGGGTAAGTGAAAAAAGCCAAACAGGGAGCAGCTGCAAAGATGGCAGCTGCAGAAGAATGGGAGCTGCCATGCTGCACGAGGAGCCGGCGCAGGGGTGGGCGATCCTGAATGACCAGGGACACCGGGATGCTACACAGAAGCCATCAAATATGGCTTTTTGACCCTTGCACAGCTGCCTAAGAAATAAAAAATAACCCCCCAAACACACAGAGCACTGAATACCTTAAAAAATTGGTTACTGCTAATCTCAGGGGGGTTGAGCTACACACCAAACCCTGAAATCTAGATTTTTTCCTGAAGATTACTGCTTTTTTATAAAAACTGCTAGTCAGATTATTGTGCTGATGAGTTTTTAGTTGGAAATATGAATTAATAAAATGTGTGTGTAGGAAAATATTTATTTTTTTATTCATTTGTTGACAGAAAATGCCTGTTTGCTTTGAGTTTTCTATTTATTTCCCTAGACAGGTGGAAATGAGTAGTGCTGCCTCTCAGCATGCACCCTGCCTTCTCTCAGTGCCAGACAACAGCACTTGCCTTTGTATTTGGGAAACCACTGCGACATGGAAGGCACGGAGTGAAGGCAGGGGAACCTTTCTGTGTTACGTTACCACTTCCCAACCACAGGGAAATGTGTTTTTCTTACTTTATTTTTCAAATTCTCTTGCAGAATAATAATTATTTATTGGGGCAGACACATTTTAGACGTGCAGATTTCCATTTAAATTATTGGTAAGATACCAGGAAGAAGTATAATCTTTTTAGTGAACAGCAGCTACTACACAAACTTTTAAAGTCTTACTTGAAATACAGTGGCAAGTACACATTTGCTTCTGCTCTCGTTACAGAAGTAAATCTTCTAGACTCATGCTGGCTCTCCATTTTTGTCTTAGTTTTTAATATACAAATTTATCTCCTATTCTGTACATTTCACTTTCATTGCTCAAAAACGCTGTAAAGAGCAGTCTGCTCTGGTGGCGGGATCAGGATGCCCTGGCCGCAGCCTGGACGCGTGTGCCTGAGCCCAGCGGTGTTCAGTCTCCTGTAATGCCTCACTGAGGTGCAGCGCTGGGTTAATCAAGGTCTGGCGATCAAGAGTCAGGTCAGGAGTTTTTCTTCCCATTGCCTTCAGGGGAGCAGGGACACGTACCTGTCCCCTGGGCGCCCTCCCACAGACTGCCAGAAGCCATCTCCCAGCTATGCAATTTGGTTTTATTCCCCACAAAGCAGGAGGCATTTCATGCGAATATTTGCAGAATTGTGGAAGAGAAAACATGGAAAACTCAGACAAAAAAGAAACTACAGTCAACCCTGTCTTGGAAAAATCACCCCGCAAATTCTGCATTCTGAAAATACAGTGTAAGTATTTCTACAAGACTTGGATCATCTGACAAATGTGTTGGATTTTGATGTTACACCTAGATATTTAAGACCTTCACATAGATGAGCAAAAAATGAGTCCATTTCTGTGAGGTCACTACCATGTTCTTCTCTACAACACCATGTTTCTGTGAAGTGCAGCACGTCCTGCTTTTCAGATCCCACACTAAATGTTAGAAATACATTGGAAATTCTTGCTCTCTGAAAATAATTCCCTTCCAGAAAATACCCTGATTGCATGTTTAATAATGAAAAGGTATTCTTGGGATTCACTTCTGAGATTGCAAACTCCTTCATCTGCTGCAGTTACGGCTTAGGCAATATGGGTACTAACAACTTTTACTTTTTCCTTGAGGGAATATTTAATGGAAATATCAGCAGAAGTCAATAACTAATTAACAAGAAGATAATTTGAGCTTAGCATGCTGCAGAGCCCTCTGTGCAACGGCTCCGCCGCCCAGCAGAGAAGCGTGGCCCACCGGCAGCGCCGAGGCACGTAGCACGGTGCTGCCACAGCGCCGATGCTCACCCACAGCCCCGGCACAGCCCACGGCTTTGGGCAAAATCCTCCGTGCCCTGCAAACAGTCTTTCAAAGGCCAGATGCGAGCCTTCCCCTCACCCACTGCAGCAGCAGAGATCACGGCAGCAACCTCACTGCTGACACCGGGTGGGTTTACAAATTAACGGCACCCAAGTTGCCTTTGTCCAACCATGCAATCTGCAAAGACGACCTCAGGGTGGCATCGGGTCCAGGTCCAGCTTCTGCACCAGTGACCCTGGCATCTCTGGCATGCAGCTGCGGGTTTCTACCTCCGCTCTGGTATGGTGCGTGAGAACCCCCAATCTCATGCACACTCAGGCCAAAGTGCACACGCTTTGTGCAAGTATCTGCACCAAGGTCTGAAAAGCAGGTCCCTGACTTTGAGCAGTTGCTATTAGGCTTTCAAAGCTGTTTTAAGAACTTGCAGACATCCATGGCTTTCAGTACCCACATAAACTTTAAACCAATTCAAATTCAAAATAATTACTTTCCAATACCTGTCTTTAGAAACACTGTCTAATCTGTCCTGCAAAGGAAGAACAGCAAAATCATCACCCTGGTGGACTTGGCTCCAGCCTACACCTTTCTTGGAAAGCACAGCCTGGTGATGCAATAAATAAGGTCTAATTAGCAAACAGCTCTCACAAGGTCATTACTCCTCTGGGCACAACCCGTCAGGACCCCACCTGCACGAGGGACCTGCGGGATCCCAGAGCAGCCCCCGCGCAGGGGCATTGCCAAAGCCGAGATGCCCTGTCCTCAGAAACCCTGCGCGCAGGCAACGGGAGGTTTTCCACACCGAATCCTGGCAGGGTACAGGAAGGCAGGGAGCACCCAGACCACCCCGCCGTGGCCTGGCACCTGCGGTGCCATCACCCAATGTGATGCCCAACATGAACTCTCCTCTCCCAGAAGGAGCCCCAGGGAGCCCACCGCATCCACCTCCAGTATCCCCCTGAATTTCAGGCTGAGGTTCCCAAAGCAGGGCTTTCCCTGCGTTTGGTTATTTCCACAGGGACGCTATTTGCAGCAACATAATGTGTAACTGTCATCAGTATTCCCTTTAGCATCCAGACGGGTTCTGGACTGTGACGGGGCGCCTGCAGCCATGGGGGGACACTGCTCGGCACAGCACGGTTGCAACCAAACCTGCATGACGGGAGAGCGGCAGAGAGGTGACGTGGTGTTTGCATTTCTATTTGTAATGTTACCGGTGATTAGACAGACTGATAGTGCTGGGATGCCTGCAGTTTTGGAGAGGGGGCATCCTTTGCAGAAGAGTTGATTTGGGAGGATCAGCAAACATCAGATTGGGCACAGCCAAAGTAGAAATACAAAGAATTTTGAAGGGACAGAGACTAAATAAACATCACAGTTAATGCCATCATTTTGGTAAACAGTGGAGAGTGCATACTGAGCACTGTGATCCTGCCATCGTTCCTTAAGGTTATCCTTCTGCGGCAGTATAAAACCAGAAAAAACAAAGAGACTCAGCAAGCTGGTGTGTGCCATTCACTCTGCATGTCCCCGGTATGGCACTGACCCCTTACTTCAACCAGGGCAAGTTGCCTTACTCCACACGGAGTTTTTCCTCTATGCTGCTGGAGCTAGGTAACACTGACCACCCTCCACGTATCTGAAGTAAACACATCTGCACCGACAAGTTTCATAAATGCAGTTAGTCTGGGAAAGTCTTAAAACTAAGCTGCGCCAGCCTGCTGGGTCTGTTTATTTATGCTATTTTTATACCACTGCGGTAGCACAACCCGAGTTACCAAGCACTTGCTACACCACTCTGCGCATGTTTATACAAGGACTACTGCTCACAAAAGCAAATGGGAAAGCTTCTTGTTTTTCATCAATCCACCAACACCATACCATCAAAATATCACCATAGAAGTCCAGGGGCAGAGGAGAACCAAGAGAACCAAGGTGCCACTCGCTGCCTGTGGAGACCTTACTGGCATGAACCCTGGCTCTTCCCCCAGCGTCCCTGGAATAAACCCCTTGCTCCTTCCCCGAGGTCCCGGCGCTGGCCCCATCGCTGCAGGCAGAGCCACGACGTCCCACTGGCGCGGCACGAGGAGGAGCGCGGATCCCTGTGCGGCACGGCGGGGACACCACCGGCCGCGGCCGCCGGGCAGCTTGCTCGCCCTGACCACGGGCCGGCCGCTCGCTTCAGAGCCGAGACAATCACTTGCATCCCCGCAGTGCTGCCCCGCTGGGAGAGCAGCCGCCTCCCCTCGCCCCCTCAGCTAACAAAATTTTTAAAAAAAGGGACTGTCACCTATAAACACAGCGGAAGTACAGCCTTTCAATTGAAATTTTCAGCGTACATTGCTGCTCAGGATGTCCTGAAGCCAAATTAATTCTCCAGTTAAAAATTGTTGCTTAGCAACAGGGTTCGAGATGCAGGAGAGAGAAGCGAGGTGCCCATGACAGCTGGCCGCAGGCGCGCAGGATGGGTGCGAGAAGCCGCCTCTGCCCCGGGGTGCATGGCCCGCGGCTGGTGCCGGACCCCCGCCTTGATGGAGGTGGTCGTGGGGCACCTGGTGTGCAACAGGTAAAAACAACCCTCCAGTGCCACAGGGAAACACTAACTGCGGCCCAAACTCTGCTCTTGCTTATTACAAAATAAAACTGAAATGAAAGAAACACCAGCCCTGTGGAGTTGCTCTGGGTTTTGAGCAAACCTTTTTTCCTCAGGTGGTTTTGTGAAATTATGGTTAAATATGTGATCCTGCATGCAGCATTGCTGCTGTTGTTGCTACCATTAAATCAATGAGACAACCTCCACACCACAGGATGCAATGAACCTGGCTTTTAAACATAAAAGTGTCGACCAGAAGCAGGCTGTAATCTCTGCTGACGGCCTCTGGCTGCTACCACGGCCTTTAACCACCTGCAACGTTATGACAGACTCAACAAAGCATTTCTGTGCCATTAGAGTTACCAAGTCCCGCTTTTCAAGATCAGACATATAACCCTCTAATATTTAACAGGCTACCTCCTAAAAGCAAAAGAAAAGGCTTCTTGTGGCCAGCAGACACTCCTATGAGCACTGCAAATCCCAAGTGTACCACATGAACATTTACCGTCCCATACTATTTAACAGTTATTAATGACTGACGTAATTAAACCAATCACTTTTGGGTATTTCGAACGCACCACGACACTGAATGACAACAGCCGCAGCAGAGGATGCTCCGCTGCCGTCTCCTCTTGGCCGGGGGGCTCTGCCTGTCGCTGGCACCTCCGCACCGGCACCGCTGGTCCCGCCGTGCTGCGGGCACCCAACCTACTCGCATCCGCACGAACCAGAGCTGGCAAACCAGCAGCCACGCTGAACAGCGCAGCTGTAACAGATTAAATATTTTTGATCCAAAACAAACACGCAAACACCTCCCTCTTTTAGGGAGTGTAAATTCCTTCCGACAGCAGAGAGCTCGGTGCGTTAAAATCCAAGCAGGAAGATGGCTGTTATGTAAAATCTGAATATTGCCTGTAAATGGTAAAACTATTTATACTGATGCCCACATGTTTTACAGGAAAACATTTAACTACACGTAAGCTATGGTTTGCTTTTTAAAAATAAACTGTTTGCACGTGCTTTGTTGTAGTAGCTGGCCTGCCAAGCATACATTTAGATAAACTTTTAAAATATTAAACGAAAAGAGTTACTGGATCTGCTTTACTGACTTGAGGCATACAAACTGCGGTCCCAGTGAGTCAATGGCTACACTTACGACTCTGAAGCCAGGCAGCGATCCAGAGGCAGGACCACGATCGCTGAGGCACTACACAATGTCGATGCACAGCCTGTTTCGAGACCCAGCCCAACACACACCGGAGGAGCAGTCGCCGCACCTCAGCTCCTCTGCCAGCGCCTCGGCCGCTCCGGCGCATGGCCAATGGCCCCCTGTCGCTGTGGGACCGCGGGTGCCTCTCCCCAGAGCTGGTCCGACACCATAACCTGCTGCTGCTTGACCGCCAAACCCACCGGCTGGGAGCAATGCTTGCTAACGAACCCTCAGGCAGATTGTCCATCCGTGCCGGTGAAGGCAGACCTTGTGGCACCTCCCCACCGCAGCCAGGCTCGCAGCCCGACAGCCTGCTGAGGAGACGGCGTGGGCTTGGGTACTCCCAAATAATTTTCACGTGCAACCAGAATGCCTGCCGGTGGCAAATGCATGTCTTCAGAGGAAGGAGGTGAGGGCACTGGCCCCGTGAAGGCCCCTCAGCCCCCTCCAGGGCTGGGCTGTGGCACGGGCACACCAACGGCAGCACATGAGCTGGTGCTTGCATCCTCTGCAAACACAGTTTTTCCACTTGAGGTGAAAGGGGAAAATGAATTCAGCTTTTTTCCAGGGGGAAACAGCTGTGATCATTTTCTTTTGTCCAAAACTGCACACTCCAGATGCGTGGGGAGCTTGTTTTTTGCTCCCCAAGAGGCGTACAAGAGGGTATGGATATCCTTCACCCAGCCATGTCCTTGAGGTTCCTCCAGAGGCTGAGCCAGACAAACCCGCTGCTTGCTGAACAGTAACGAGGTGTGCTTGGTCATTAGCTGCTCACACCGGTGGTGTGAGCACATAACTGTGTGACACAACCCTTAATTGGGGACCAGATTACCACGGGAGGTGTAAATCACACCTGTTAGCAACACTCCGTCCCGGTGGGCAAACAGCCTTTTAAACAAGAAGTACACAGTTATCCATCCTGGGATGAAAATACTTGATTTTATACTTTGCACAAACCATCCTGAGGATCTATCCTTAAAAAAAAAAAATCTGTTTTTTAAATTAGGCTGTTCCAAAGCTCGCTAAAATCCAGGCAGTTGGCCTGGTCACCAGTGCCCCTGATCCATGTGCAGGCCCTGGCAGGGCTGGCCCTTGGCACACACCGCTCTCGACTTCAAACCAGCGACTTTCCTGACAGCGGAGGGACGGGGGGACTCAGGGGTCCAGCCTGAAGTCTGATTCAGCGTGTCAAAACCCGCAGCCTCGGTGGTTTGCGCCTCCTGCACCACGGTGATTTCACTGTGAGGGGATAAAGAGGGATGTTGCTGCATTTTGTTGGTTTTGGAGCCATTCAAGCAGTGCATTCCTTTGCTGGTTCCTCCGCAGTACTGGCACACCGGAGGAAAGCCTACCAGCTCCAGAGCACCAGCAGAAGAGCAAATGCTGCGACAGGATAATCAATGCTTTGTGCCCGAGTAAAAAAGATGAAAAGCATCTGTGTATTTCTGTTTCTATAAGCGGTTTCCATGCATAAAATGAAAATACGCCACAGCACGGCGAAACCCAGCAGGTTCTTCTTTCCACATACAATAACCACGTTCCTGGCACCATCGTGGTCGGGGTAGCCCATGAGCAAGCATGCCAGTGCAGCTGCCTACAACAAACACATGGAAAATTGGGAGAGACAAACACCCCCCCTTGAAATACACAGTTTGTCCTCGAGTACAGCAAGCGGCCCGGCGACATGCAAAGTGTCAGAGAACTGCAGGCGCAGAGGCCGACAGTGATGGATGCCGCACTTTATGCCTCTCCCCTCGTTAGCAGCTCAAGCTGCCCTTCAGACCACATCTGTTTCCCCAATTATCACCGCCATGCTTTGATCTGCCCTACCACACTTCGCTGGTCTGGAAAACCGTCCCTAAATGTCCTGCTGAGTGACAGCCCAATTTCACCTCCCCACCAGTCCCACCTCCTGCTTCCAGTGGCCGCAGGAGTGAGCAGGCTGCCACTGGCCCCACCTTTATAATACTAGCCTCAATATAATTGAAGAAAACTTCTAAGTAAGGTAGAACCCAACCTACAAACCAAGTACAGAGCCACGGTGGTCGAGGTAAACCCCTCCTGCAGCTGCAGGGTGTGAGTGCCTTGGTCCGATGGCAGCCTGGGGACAGCACGGCGCTGAGCTGGTACGGCCACGCAGAGACCAGCAGCCAGACACCCACAGCAGAGTCCCTGCTTGCAGAGGGAAAGCAGCAGAAAACACAATAGGGGTTGATTAAACAGCAGCAGACGAGAATAAATATTGACAACAACTGCTGAATTTCTATTAAACAAGGATTTCACATAAACACGCACCAGTCAGTCACAGCTGAATATCCCCGTTATAAAACACCGAAGCTGAGGAGCATGGCACTGAGTGTTCACTGCATGGCCACAGCACCAAGTGACACCAGGAGAGGGGCCATGCCCCAGGCTGCACGCACGCCGAGATGAGCTTACAGCGCGCAGCCAGCCAGCATCCCCGGCCCGGTACGGCCCCGCACTGCCCCACGTCACCAAGCACAGATTTCTGTCAGCACTGACATTAATCAAATTCTCATGGAGAACACATTTTTAATGAACAGCAACAATAAAATAAATCATCTGAATAACTTTCCAGAACCTTCAATTCAGCTTGGATTTGTCTCCCCGTAAGGCTTTCTGCTGGACTGCAATAGCTGCCAAGTGTTAGCAAAGAAAAGCAGAAAGTATTTTTAACAACAACAAAAAAGCACCCTGGGTTTCATTAGGTAGCTGAAACATGCATTTATTCAGCCCTCAGGGATCGGATTTGTAGTGGGGAGCGTCACGTCATGAGAGCAAAGGGACCTCACAGCCAGCGGTGACACCAGCGCAGCGACGGCATGCACACCGTGCCATCGGCGCCAACGCTCTTCCTTGCTTGTGTTTCAACCAGTCTCCTCTGCAAAGCCCCAAACCGGCCAACTCACAGTGTCAACAAGACTCAATATAATTTTGCTTTCACTGGTCTTTACCTTCCTCCATTCACCAGTGGGCTTTGGTGTTAAAGTCCCCGCAGAGCAGGAGTTTCCCTGGCAGCTCTGGGCAAGCTCCTGAGCACCCCAGGGATCACCCCATCCCCATCCCCAGCTGGCTCTGGACAGTGCCTCAGCCAACCTGGTGCAAGTAAGTGCAGCTATTTCATTTCTGACTATAAACTTATTTATTAAACTTATTAAAGGTCCTGTAAAAGAAAGCAAGTGAATAATTTCTGCTTTTAAAGCACTGTAAACGTTTAGCAGATACATTGAGTATATTTGGTTAAGTCCTGCTTCCAGGAATAACAATCAAAGCTCTGCCATGCTCTGGAAAAGAGTTTAGCTTTGGTTCAGAGCTGTTTCAAGCTTGGTTTAAGACTGCTATTTCTCCAAGACCTTAACCCGGGGCTGTCCTGCCTCCCCCTGCATCCCCTCCGTCCTCCCAGGGTTCACCCTCCGCTGCAGGCACCTGGCTCTGCAGGAGCCTCTGCAGCCAAAGCAGAGACTGTCTCCTTCCAGCTTCACACTTCATCACGTCTGCTGGTCCAGAGGACAACTTTAATCCATCTCTGATAAGCCCAGCTGTAATGTATATGCTGTGCTGCAGCTATTGCAATGCATTATTGTGATTCATTCAGCTAAATTAAGTCATCAGTGGCTGAGCAGAATTATTTCCAAGTACCTTTCACTGATTTATTTCTTTATCATGTATTTCTTTCTACGATTTTATGGCTGCTATTGGAGAAAGGAGGAAAAAAATAACAGTAAGAGGCCTTTCTCAGTTATTCCTGGTCACTTTGGGAGCTCTTTGCCAAAATCTGCACTACCAGAATAGGTACAAAACAAGTATTTCCCAACTCAGCCTCACAGACAGCGACAGGACCTAACAGGAGCCAGCGGCCGCCACTGCAGCAGTGCCAGTGCTGCCGGGGGGCTAGGGACGCAGGCGGGTGCCCCGCTGGCGGCAGCCCCCACGTCCCTGCTCGGGCTGCACCCCGCCGCTTCGCTGCCCCGATGGCACCAGCGATCCCTGCCTCCTGCAGGCACCTACTGTGCCTTTACAAAAGGAGAAATCTGACTCATTTGAATTTGCTAAGACGCTTTGTCTCACTTTTTTGGCATGGTGTGATCTTGGTTATAATAATTAAATTGATTCGGCTACAAGTTTATACTCTTTAATTATCTTTGTGCATCTTTTCATATCCAGTGTAGCAATAAAACACACCAAAGTGACCACTTAATGACGTCTTTTGTGTGTGGATCTTGTAGAGAGAAGTCTCAAACCCTCTAATTTATCACTTTGGCTTACGCTTCTAATGGCACTTGTACGGGAAGAAACACAGAGGAGCCGTCGTATTGCCATGAAGTTCAACAGGCTTAAAAAAAAGAAAGAAAAAAGAAAACAGAGCAAGCAGACTCCCAGCATGAAACCAGAAGGAAAGAAAACAGCACAGTGGCGAAACACGCCTCGCTGTTTCTGAAGTCTGCCGGGAGCTGCCCCAGGCTTTGCTGGGAGAGCTCAGCGCTCCTGCCAGCCCACACACGGGGACCGAGGCAGCGGACACGCTCGAGACTCGCCCTCGCCTCTCCCCCAGCCAGCGGCGTGGGATGGACGCACCTTCTGCTCCGGCACGGCCAAGCCCTCGCCCTGTCATCACCGGCAACTCAAACCCCACAACCCCGAGCAGGAGCAGACAAGGAGAAACAAGGGGAAGTGCAGAATGATCCCCAGCTCCGGGAACAGCGGCACGGGGACGGGGATGCGGATGGGGACGTTTGCGCCTGCGCCACTTTGCTTTGCACCCTCCTCCTCCTGCGCGGCACCCACAGTGGCATCACCAAAGCGTCTGTCCAGCTCAAGTCAGTCTGTAACCTGGGGGTAAGGTGGCTGCTGGAGACTATCAAACCACCCCGAATCTTTGCTTCGTAACAGCCATTGGCAAATGCATCAATAGCTTACAGAAATATAAATGTTTCTAATCCTTTCATATAATTTGGGATGGATATTCATATTATTACAAATATTTGTATATCCATGTGTCTGTATAGACACATTGTATGTATCAATTTATCAATATTTATATTTACATTTACACCATCGCCATGCCCAAGTCACACAAACTGCAGACTGAGGTAGAGGAACACTGGATTTCTTCCCAACTAACCCTCCACCTGCCCCCCCAACCAGTGCTGTACTGCAGGACAAGGGGGAATTGCATTCTTCTGAGCCTATACAGGAAAACCAAATGCCCCCCCCCAAGAGTCAGTTATCTCCCAAGGGTTGCAAGTGGATAATGACAGTATTAGAAACCACAAGACATTTCTAGCAAGGACTTCAGAAACTGCTCTCTCTAAACTCCTAAAGCCATAAAATCCTGTTAGAGCAATCTCTAGTAATCCGTACGATCCTTACTCAAGCATACAATAACTAACATTTTAAGAGTAAAATGAATGACTTTATGTCAAGATCAAGTAAAACACACGCAAGATTTAATCTATTTATCGTTATAGCTTCACACGGTGCCAACCAGCAAGCGGCTGTGAACAAAGCAGCGCTGTACAAAGCCTCGCCAGCTGCAGGTACCGAGGATTACTTTTATCAACATTTCTGTTCACAGTGTGTAATCTCCCTGTAAATGACTCGGTCTGAAAATCAGTCCCTTTGCCGTCCAGCCTCTGCGCTTAGCATCTCAGTAGCTCCAAGTCAATGATTAAAATAAGCAGTAAGCTGAAGAGCCATCAGGTTCCACTGCAACTGTTTAATGGATGTACTGCAGCATAATTAATATTTAATAAAATTTTCAGGCTTCCAATTTGTTTTGGTGTGGTATGACAGAAAACAGGCAAGTTGTCAAATGCTGCATCCAAACTGGGGGAACAAACAAAAAGGGCACGGCCCTTGTTCAGCAGAGCTGCTGAAACAGGTCAATGTTATTTACGGCAAATCTAAAAAGCGAATACCACAAGAAGGATGACACCAGGTATGACACCAGATATGTTATCATATACTTTTTACATAGCTGATGTATTTTAAAATTGTTTAGAAACCCGCCCCAGCTGTCTGCAGGGGTGTTCCCACCACGTCAGCCCTGGCTCCGTCGCTGCTGCCTGGGGCATTTGCTCTGCCCTGCCGCCAGCGCCTGCCCACACGCTCTTTACTGTCCTGTTGACTAAAGCATAGTCGTCGTCTTAGATACCAAATGTAACTTTTAAGGCAGATATATGCACACGTAAAATACAAAAAAACCTCAAACCCAGATGTAACTATTTTCATTTGGTTTTGCAGTGCACTGGCATTTTAAGTCTCTTCTACCTGGTGAAAAGGGGAGGTGGTTGGCATGGTGATCTAAATTGGATAATTAGTGTCCTCACCCAAGTGTAAATATGCAGGAGAATTCTCCATTATAGGTGCTATATTTAAACCTGAATTGCTATAGTTTAAAAATAAAATCTTGCTTTTGTGATTTCAAGAGAGAGAAATTGCCATCACCTGTTGCTTACATCTGCAAACAGAGAGTAAGTTGAGGCCAAACACAGCTCGCTTGCCAGCCGTGCCTCTGTGGCAGGAGCGATGCCAGTCTGTCGCTCAATTTATAAAGCTCTTCCCTAAATTGCACAGGCACGACACAAAGCACTACTACAGCATCTTTGTAATAAATTTGACCTGGAACATACAGAACAGGCAAAGCAAACAAACGGCACGAGAGCGGGCAAGGCACCATCGCTGCGCCATCCTTCTGCTCAGAGCCCCGCGGGGGGCACCCGCTGCAGGAGGGACCCCCAGCCCCGCCGCTCCCGAAGGCTGCCGTTTAGCTCCCACTGACACCAGTGGCCGCAGCGCATCCCCAGCCTGGCATCCCCCCACCCGCCCCGCTCAGACAGGGCACCCGGCCCTTCCGACACGCCGACGGGACCAGCATCCCTCCCAGCCTGCAGCTGGATGCGGCCAGAGAGTGAAGGGCCAAGATGTGCGCAGGAGTCTGGGGTAAGCTCCTGAAAAAGGACCAGGAGGGAGAGGGGGAAGGTCTCTCCTCTTCATACTACATCGTTTACTTTAGAAGGGGAAGCACACTTTCCCCTCCTTTAGGCTCTGACAAGGCTTTATAGCGATCGTACACCATCGCATTGCAATTACGGTGTCTGAGACGTGAGCAACGCTAACAGACTACAGCTGCAAACTGCCATGCTTCTTTCTAAACAGGAGTGATTTCATAGCCAATTCACAATATACCCACTGCAAAACCAAAAATATCCTTTAAAAAAGATACAAAATATTTTCAGAAAATTTCACTGTAATTATACATGTGATTAATTTCCCTGTTTAAGCTCTGCATCTCATTTCCAGCACGCTGCTCCAACAGCTTTCCACAACGCTGTAGCTGCACTCACAGCTGTGCCTGCCTGCACTTCCACCGCTTCTGCAAAGTGCCCGTTTTTTTTTTTAATAATAGTAATCCAAAGGCAGTCCTTTACATAATGGGGGAAGCAGCAGAAGCCGGTGAATCCTCAGCAATACAGCGGCATCTGGACCTGCCCACATTACACCTCACCACCACTGCTGAAATGTATCCCTGTTTTTCAAGGCACAAAAATGGCAGAGCACTGCAGACCTGTGGGACGAATTTAAAAACAAAGATAAAACCAAGAGCTGGTAACAGGCTGCCGCAACACTCAAACAAGACACAATGTGGAGGTGCGTTCAGAAAAGGAAAGCCTGAACGCAGGTGTTCAGGGTATAACCATGAAGACACTGCAAAGGGATCCAGTCCCAGACAGTCAAACAGTGACAAAAAGGACGTTCCCCAGCCTCACTCTCCTGTATTGAAATAATCTCACCAGTTTTGTTTGGATGCCTGAAATCTTCACTGCTATAAACCTCTTCTGTTACATCCTACAACCATCAGACTTATTCTGAAAGCTCATTCTGTATTTACTCCTTCAAGAGAAGTGATTCCTACAAACTTTCATGCAGTATTACCCGCTACAATGCACATTAGTTTTGCTAGTCTATTTTTGCAGTGGTGGTGTTTAATCTCTCCTGAAATCTACTCATGCTGGGTCCCTCATAGGGTTAGGTTTTAAGCACATCAGCATATTGTATTATGCAGGTCGTGAAACTTGGGAGGTCTCTCATCTGCCTCCAGCCTAATTAATAACTTGGCTGTTGCGGGATGAAGCCCCAGGTGAAACGAGGATGCAGACTGCAATGCTCTGCCGTGCCGGGCGAGACGTCAGTGGCCGCGCAGCCTGCCGACGCCATGCAGCCTCTTCTCGCATTTATAGTTAAGGTCATTGCTGAGTAACAAAAAAATTAACATCATAGCAATAAATTGTTCTCTACTTTCCAACAGTACACCGACGGCCCTCCTTTAGCAATCTGAAGGTCAATTGCTGTCATTATTTTTTGTCTGGATTTTTATTGAAGAGAGGTTGATTTAAAAGCATTGGTGAAAACTGCAGCCCCACACCACCGACACTGGAAATCACTGCTGGAATCGTAACCTGAAAATGTCAACACATTGACATGTTTGGGGTTTTTTATTGATGGGGTTTACATAACATTTACACATTTACCTATTTTCTTGCCTTGCAAATGGAGGTTTTAGACCTTGCTATCCCTTTTGTAGTGTTTTTCCTTGTTCTTAACAAATACAGTATCTCGACACATTATTTTAAGTACAATTGGAACGAATTTGTCAGGTAAATAGTTTATGGATTGAAAAATAATGACTTTGGATTGACTGAAACTATTTCTAAATTTTACTAAAAACAGCCTAACAACATCTGTGGGAAAAATAATTGGTAAAATACTATTTTGTTCAAGTAAAGTTAAATGACAAATTCTGATTGAAATATGGAAAATTATCAAACTTCATTTCAAAATAGCATTTGACACTGCAATTTAACCGAGCACAAGTCAAACAAAGCTTTCTGAGTTTCTATTTTGTGTGGCCACAGCATCCGAACAGAGAACCCCACTATTTGCTTTCTGAGGGTGAGACCCCCCAGCAGCATTTCCAGCGCCCTGGGTACAGCGGACGGTGCTGCTGCTCTCCCACCCGCCCACCCCACCCCACGGGTCCCGTGCCTGCGCTGGGCATCTCGGCACACCGGTGGCCGCCGTCAGCCACGCTCCACGCACCCTGCCCCGTTCGGGTGTCCGTGCCGTGCCGCCCTTCTGTGCTTTTGATTGCTTCTCCTGGCAAAGCCTCTCTCTCAACCAGATTCTTTCCCCAAGCAAAACCAAACAGAAGATGTACCTGTTCAGGTCCGCTTCTGCAGCAGAACTACCCTACCGCAGCACAGGCTGTCTCGTCGCTGCATACCCTCCGCTTCAAACTTGCAAAGTCAGAGGTGAATGGATCCGCCAAAGGGTTAATTAGAAGCTGGAAGTACCAGAACCGTGCTTCTTACCCCAAAACAGAGCCAGCTCACAGAGGACCTGCTCTAACACCTCTTTTGTGACAGGAAAGACCCCACTGACTTGGGATTAATCAAAGGAGCACTGGGCAAGGTCAGCTCCCCTCCAGGGATGCTACCAGCCCCAAACGTTAACCAAAATCACTGGAAGCTGCAGCCTTTCAGTGCCGTGCAGGAGATACTCAATATTTGGCAAGACCTACCTGTATGGTCTCCCTCCTTTGGAAGGGACTATGCTGGCTGTGGGCTAATTTCAGCCGAATTTGGTATCTCAAAGCTGTGTTGAAAGATTACCTTATGTTTCAGTCAAATTCTGAAAATTTGTACTCCAAATTTTAAACACCTAAATGGTCATTTCCACCACTAAAAGGCAGATGAGATCTCAGCTGGGAGGACCAGCGGTTCTCCTGTGAGCAGGCGGACTTGCGCAGAGAACAAAGGAGATGCCTGAGCACGCACCAACAGCGAAGAGCTAAATGATGCCTTTTCCCTGCTGATATAATCGGTTTAGGGGAAGAGGACCGGTTTCTGGGGAAAAGACAGAATGTGAAATTTGCCAGGACTTGAGGTACTCCTTACAAATACTAAAATTATTTTCAGATATAACATCTCCCTGAAGCCAAGGTCAATCAGTCAAATGGGAACTGTTCTGTGAATCAATACCAAAGCCCAGGGAAATTATTTCAAATGCATCCACCAACCTCTGCTCCGAGACGCCACTTTGGTTTGAATATGAAAAGCAGAAAGTGAATCTTCACCAAGCGAACACCAAGCATGGGGCTCTAACGAATCTTTACACGAGTAACAAAGAGCGGGTTAGTGGCACTATGGGAAGTAACTGCTATTTTTACCTGGAAAAGTGAATAGCTACTTTCTCAGCACTAAAATCTTTTTTTCAAAAGTTTGCAAAGGATAACAATTTTGAATTACCAGCGTGAGAAATTACCTTGAATCTCTTTCAGTAATGTCACACTGAAATCTCTGCTGAGTAATGTACTCTGCTTCTCTGTGCAGTTCTGTAAGAGCTGGCTGGCATTTTTAGTCAAACCAGAGAAAACAAACCCAGCACATTTCGCTTGCTAGGAAAACCCACTAACTGCACGGCACGGCCGTTCATTGCAAATTGCTGAAAGGAGGCACGAAGTGACCTGATTTTCAGGAATGCAAACAGCTCTCCGGTCCCTAACCCCCACACGCACAAGACATTTTACAATACAGTAAACTTTCTTAGATGGAAACATATTGCTTCAACAACATCCAAACCTTTCTACTTAATTACTGCACATACCCAGTACTGCCAAAATAAACCAAGAGCAGTAGCCATGGAGGGGAAGGGAGCGAGATGTCAGGGGACAGCGACAGAGATTCTCTCAGGCATTACAGCAAATAATAGCATTTTTACAGCTGCAGGGACACCTGTGTGGGTGCCGCTCGGGCAGAGGTGTGCGACCGCAGAGGACAGGCTGCCTTTGGCAGCTGACACCGAGTTCTGCCTTTGGCAACACCGAAAACTTGAAACTTCTGGCCCTTTTTGTACAGTTTGCTTATACAGTAATTGAATTAAGGCCATTCAGCCTACTCATTAAAAAAAAAAAAAAAAAAAAGAGAGACTGAAGTAACACACACACAGCCACACAAGAAAGGCCTATGCGGGAGGCACGGTTCACATTTACCCCTAACTGCACTGGATTTCAAAACCAGTTTAGTCTGATGTCACCACACCACAAAACTTTAAGCCCTGAGATGTAATGTCCACAGGGGCTTCAGCTCTGAGGTACGTGAGGATGCCGGGGCTGATGGACCGCTAACATCCACTACAGCAGGCAAAAACTGGACATTGCGACCCTTAGAGTAACGGCGTGAGGTCCCACGTGCAACGCCGAGCTGACCCGCTGCACCAGTCGGGGGTGACTCACACTTTAAGAGTGAAGGTTTGCCTTTGGTCATGGTTGCCACCACCACGGTAGGCACGTGGAGAACGAACCGAGTGCTGCCCGGCCTTGCAAACCCCAGCGGTGCCAGCCTGGCTCGCTGCTCCCCGGGGCCAGGCGATGCTGAGACACTGCTGTGCCACACCGCTCGGGACCTGCTGGCGGCTGCTGCTCAGGGCATCCTCTGCCGCAGGAGGAAGGATGCGCCTTTCGTCTGTGCCCGGCTGCCAAAGGTCCAGCTAACCCCCGCGCCAGGCACGAGACAGAGTCCAGCAAGTCAGCACAGGGCAATGAAATGGCACGACGGAGACTGACCTTATGGGGTTGTGTAAAAAGAGACACAAAAAAGAAAAGAAAAACTTCACAGTACATAGAAAAGGAAAAACGCTTAAAGCTTCCAGTAATAAGAAACGTCAGGCCAGAGGACGTCCCTCTTCTAGCCAGCATCATTGCTGCGACCAAAAGGACAAAACCACAAATGTACTTGAGTGAAGCAGAAAATACTTTCCCTGTCCAACAAGACTTTAGAAACTAATAAAAGCTGAAGAATTTCTGTTCTGAAAAAACAAAAAATAATCAGGAAATCTTTAACAATTTTTAAGAAAAAATTCTACCTGTTTTCCACAACAGGGAACTCGGTGAAGCCAATGGCTTCAGCTTTTGACAAGACAGCGATTTCCAGCAAAATGCATCTTTAAAAAACCACCACCAACCCCCCTGCAGTCAACTTGGTCCTCCTAAGACCGATGACAGAAATGAGCGCTGTGAGCAGCGGCTCACAGCCAGGCTGATGCACACGTGCCGGCCGAGCCCTGGGACAGGCACATGTTCCTGCACCGCAACAGCCCCCACGGCACATGGTCCCGCCACCATCTCCGGAGGACACCGGGCATCGCCACCAGTACCACGTGATGTCCCGAGGCGCAGCCACTCGTGTGACCCCAGTTCTGGCACCCCCGTGTGCCCCACCGCCCGGCGGGCACGGACTGCCGCAGCCCACAGAAATATACCTGCAGTAGCAGGTACACATACCATGACAAAACAGGTATTTAATTTAACTGTATCCCTGGGATGGGCACAAGAAGAATCCAGAGCGAACAGTTGGTCTGCATATCCAACCAAGCCAAGAAGTGTCAGCATCTCATTATTATTTATTGCACTGATGGAGCTGGAGCTGTCAGAAGCTGCTGTAAGCAGAAGTACAGTAAACAAAGCAGTAATTAATGTGCAATCATGCACCAGCACAGGACAAGGCCAGCTGTCCAAGGGTCAGCGTGAAATACAGCTCCTCACCACGTCTCACCACGCTGTCCATGCTGCAATTAGACAACTACAAAGCTTCCCGTAGCTTGACATTACTACACCTAACAAGTTATCAGTGGCAATGAAATTTTGCAAGACTTAATCAGTAGTTCAACAGGAATTAACAAACCCGGCAGCATGCACCTATGAGCAAGGACAACACATGGACCTCAAGCCTAAGAGCATCCACAGATCAGCAAGAGCTCCTGCAACCTGGTGTGCCACCACCCACAGGGCACTGCCACGTCTCACACCTTTCTCCTGATTTCTGTCGGCTGGCAATTAAATACCCCCATCCCCTTGAAATTCTTCTTTCAAAGCTTAATTCTGTCTTTTTTGAAGTGAAAATCAAAGAACAATCATTAAAAGATAAAGATTAGGCTGACAGAAAACTAGACTTGCACTTTTCCTTAAATGCGCAAGACAGAACAAACACTGCTCTTCTCTTTTTCCTCCCTATTGCATCACAATTATAATGTAAGTAAAACTGTTTGCTTTGGCCCTTTTTTTTTGTACGTGGAGGTGCATGTAAACACACTACCTGAACTTTATATTCCACCAAATAGTGAAATCTTTCTCCTAGCATTAGACTGACTACTACAAATCATAATGAGTTCTATGCAAAGGAACAGTAAACGCACTTCAAAAGGAAACAGGGGAAGGGCTGGCTATCTGGCACATAACTCTTGTGGACACTTCACGGATTAAAAATAAATAAATAAATTACCCATCTGCCACAGGGTAAGACGGGATACTTTCTGTTGCTCTTCACAATTCCTTCTCGCTCTCCTTGCTGGCTACTCGGTGTGGCAGGAAAGGAGGTGTTTGAAGAGTGGAGGATTTGGTGGAAAAGAGAGATCACACATGAAATTTGTCAGGCAGCAGGTACTGAAATGCAAGGGAGACACGGTACGTCGAGTGTTTAAGAGACCTGGAGGCCAGCTCTACGAAACGTGACAGGAATAGCTGGTGACAGAAAAAGATGCCCCCAGGACAGGTAAGCAAAGCTCCAGAGAACTGTCAAAATCAATGCCAGTACAAAAAAAAAGGGCAGGGAATAAAAAAGAAAATAGAAACAATTTATTTTGATAGCTAAGACAAAAGAGCATGAGGAAGAAGCACTGCAGAGAGCACACCACCACATGGCAAGTGAGTGGAAAGGAGAGGAGAGGGGTGGAGGAGGACTGAAGAAGAGGAGAACAAAAGGCTTTACAAGGTGAAGAGGAGGACTGGAAAGCCCAGAGGCTCAGGCTCTGCCCACACCACGACAGCAGCACTCGAGGGGGCTGCGGCGGGAGGGAAGGTAACATCGCTGGTCCCGAGGCACTGAACGTGGACTGCAGGCAGAGCGCAGGCAGAAGTCTCTGTAACAGCTCACTGCAGACGTGGTACCATGTCTCCTGACGGTGGCTATGGCCACAGCCCAGCCAAATTCCCCATGCTGCCCCATCTTCCTTTAAACTTTCCCCAGGCCAGCACTCATTAAATCCTCTCCGCTCATTAATATCCACTTGTTCCCCCTGTTCCTTACCTTCAAGAGAGAGCAGGCGGCTTCCTCTCGCTCTGGTAAAGATCCAGAAGACACCCATAATTCATGTCGCAGTGTCTGCAATACCAGGAGCTGCAGAGAACGCCGAGTCAGCGCCGGCGGGCAGCCGCGGGGCGGCAGCGGGAGCCAAGCCAGGGCAGGCGCTTCGGAGGCAGCCCCCTGCCAAACGCTAGCCAAAGCACTCGCGCCACCAGGTACACATGGGCAGCTATTTATATGGTTGCAAATAAACAACGAGGACTTGCAGATGCCTTTTATAGTCAAAAAAGAGGTGTCTTCCTTCCACACACACCTAACGGCTGCTCAAGTGGCCCTTTGGCCAAACCAGCCGCCTGCACCTGCCCATGCCGCAGACAGCTTGGCAACCAGCACGGCACCCAGCAGTGCTCTTCCCCTGCCACGGAGAGAGCACGTCCAGTGCAAGTGATGTATCTGTGCAAGTAAAATAGGGACGACATTAAATCTAAAACAGGCTCCAATACAAGCACTTAGGGCGCACTTAAAGCCTTGCCTGCTCTTGTAGGAGAAAACCTCCAGAAGCGGATAGGGAAAAAGCCTACAGAAATGAGGAGTGCTTTGTTATATGGTCATTGCTCATCACCATAAAACCCATGGAGCCTAACTGGGAATAGGTATTGTTCCATATAATTTAGTAATTGACAGAATTCAGCACATCCAAATTAAAACAATTAGAATTAATACTTTTTACAGTAGTGTAGTGCTGTCAGAAAGGAAAAAAAAAAAGGGGGAGATGCTCTCCACCGCACAGCCAGGCCTGCTGTAGTCTGTGGGCGATGAGTGTTTTAATTCTACATAAAAGAAACTATTTTCCATTCTGTGTTATTTTTCGTGCCCAATTTCTGCTGGGCACTACTCATTTTCTACCAGCTTTATCCCTATTAACTTTCAGAAAATGTTTCTCTGCAGGAAGGCAAAATTTTAAACTTGTCCGAAGAGAACGTATCACCGCAGCATCCTGCAGCAGAGCTGGAGGAGCAGGTAGGGGAGGTTGCAGTCAGCTGCACCAACTTTGCAAAACAAGTTCTTTCCCTTCCATTTAACTGTGCCAGCAGCATTTCAAATATTACTAGTTAAAGAATTTAGGTATAAATTCCAGGTCTTTTTATAAATCAGCTGATTTTCAGAAAGGCCGAGTGCTTTGTATCCCTCACAGTTTGTTGAAATGCCAGGGTAATTAACGGTACCCCGGGCACAAACACCACCAGAACTGGCAGCGGCTCTGGCACAGCGAGCCTGTCTTGCTGCAGGACCTCCGGACCTGGCACTCGGATGCCTGCTCCTCTGAGACACAGCAGCATCGCCTGGTAGCCAGCAGCCCCTCCTGGGGCACCGACACCCCCCCCACGTCCCACTGGCCCCCATCCCGCCTTCTGAAAAACAGGGGAAACGCCTCAAGTTGTTTCTAAACGCTCAGGATGTCTGAGTAAGCCCTCGGTGGCAGAACAAGGCGAGGCCCTGAGTCAGTTACGCAGGGCCACCCCTAATACACAAAAATAACTTGTTTATTCCTCCTCATGTGTTATTTTTACACCGGCAGCTCTGGGTATCTGTGGCGTTTTGCTGCCGCTGGTCCCGGCAAAGGCACGCAGCGGGGGCCGGGCGCATGACCCCCGCAGGACGCCGGATCGGGGACATCCCTCTCCGGCCCGGCCATCCCACCTCGGTGCAGAGGGCTGCCCTGCGGGGCTGGGAGAGGTCCTCGTACCCGGGGGGGTCTACGAGAAACACCTTCAGCCACTAGCCACTGCCCACCCTGCCAGCTGTGCCGGGTACCCAAGGAGAGCCATCCTCCACGCGGCACCAGCCAGTGCCTCCACGCTGCCCTTGGAGCTCCAGAAGGAAAGCCTTCGCCCGAGCTGCTGCTGCCGGAGAAGAAACGTTTCACTTCCAATCGTCTGGTGGAAAGCCCTTCTGAATCTAAACGTGCCCACAGTTTCCAGCGAGGCAGAAACAATTCCTTCATACACACGAGCAGCATTTACCAGCTCAGGATAGCTGAGGACAACTCACTGATGCCCACCCTGGCTGCACCCATACTGTTGCTTAAAGGAAAAACCAAAGTGCAACTTCCCCTTCTGCAGACTGAACGTTGGTTCACAGTGCATTCCTGGAATAACCAGTTAAAGCTCTTCTGGGGTTGACGTCTCTCTATAAATACTGGTTTTGGTGGATACATGTCCAACTGAGCAAATGCGAACATCCATAAGGGCCACTAAGAGCAATGCGTGGCTGGTGAAAGTTACGCGGGAACACAACCGAGCCGGAGCGGGACTGCGGCAGAGGAAGCTGCTGGCAAGTAAATATTGCTCAACACAGCACCAGTATTGGGGAAAAACTGACAGAGTGGAATAACAGGAAGCTTAGTCACTTCTGGACAAAAAAAGCAAAGCCTATGAGAGAGGGGCGGGAGGGGAGCTGAGCGGCAGGCCGGAGCGGCTGGGCTGGGAGGGCCCGGAGAGCGGAGCTCAGCTCGCAGGACAGGCAGGCGCGGGCAGCGGACACACTCTGCCGTGGACGCCGGACCAGCCGGAGGAGGAGGGCTGTCCTGCCCGGGTGTCCCCGCGGGGTGCCGGGCAGCCCCGCTACAGCAAACCCTTCACGAATACAGCAGATCTGCTGCACAGGCTCCTCTCATCCCCAGGCGCCTCCAGCTAATGACTTGTGCTAATGACTGAAGTTAAACTGTGACCTAGTTAAACCACATCCCCGGCTTTTCCTCCGCCTTCCTAAGCATGGAGAGCACCGCAACTGCTCAGCTTGGGGGCAGATAAGAAAATAGTAGGGGAGGCCAAAGAGGGCTGAAATACAGCAGTTAGAATTTAAGGATATATTTAATTTTGAACAATTACCATTATCATTCAAACCTACTGCAGAAGAGCTTCAGGAGGTGAGTCAAGTAGGACCGATGCAGGACAGGACACCCACCACCTTTCACAGTGATCGCTTGCTCCCATTAGGAACCGCCACAGAAACAGCGTCGGAGATGACCAGTGGCTGCATGGGACTGTGTGAACCACAGCCGAGGAAAGGACCCAGGCGGGCAGACCACAGACCATCTCACACCAAAGTGTAACGCTGGAGCACATTTCGCTGGTGTATAGAACTAGCACATTTCTCCAAGCAATGGCTCTCAAGCAATACGGTATTCAGACTGTAAGGGTACTTTGCAGAAGCCTCAGAAGCGGGGAGAAAAGTTGAAAAGAAGATTAGATTTCCCTGATGGCAATCTTCCACATTGAAAAGTACTCGTTACCCTTAAAATACGGTCTGCACTGCTCACTGATGGAGGGATAATGGCACTGGATGTTAGTAAAGGGACTATATTAGAAAAACACAAATCCAAAATTTTACTACAACATCTGGAGGGGCATGCATAGCAAGAGAGAAAGACAAATTTAAAATAATTAGAGGCTAGATAAAGAAAACAACCAAGCCATGCCAAACTGAAGACAAGCTCGATTAATAAAGTTTTTTACTGCTTAGGCAAATGAGGGAAAGAAAAGGATGTAACGAACAAACCATTCAGCAGCAGAGAAATAAAAAAAACTTAACCAAGTTTATGGTTTAAAAATCACTACAGTGAAGGTCTGTCTGTAAGTAATTCAGATTTCAGTGGCAAAAAAAGAGAACCAGTTGATATATTTGATATCAGGAGGAGAAGGGAGAGTTAAAAGTCTTTAACAAAGAACAAATTTAAGCAAGCAAGGGTAGCAAAGGAAAAGTGTCATGAGCAAATAAAGGCTGATACATTGGGTTTGTTTTACCTAGCAAGTGTGTGCTAAGGCACAATAAAAGCTTCCTAACCAAACAAACAACGTTCCAGTCCCTGCAGGCTAACTGCAGCTATGGCAAAACCAAGCAACTGGGTGTATGGCTGGAGGCCTGGGCCAGTGACACTGGGCAGCGGAGCAACACGTGAGACCTCGCATAAAGCACTGCTTCACGATACATTTTGGGATGCACTTATCATGTTTATTTAAAAAAAAAACCAAAACCAAACACAACCCTGCAGTGGTGTAACAGCTATGTGGAAAAACAAACAGAATGAGAGGAGGAGACCAGTCTTAGCTGGCGGGAAGGGAAGCCTCTGCATTGCCTCGTTAGAAACGTGCACGTTACGGACACGCCACACGTGCGCCGTGGCGGGGAGGGGCTGCGAGCACGCGTGTGGAGGACACCCCGGCAGCCAGCCCGCGGCTCGAGCATCCCGGGCCAGCGCCGGACGAGCGCAGCACCGCAGCCGGCGCGCCGCCGGACGCCGCGGCATGGCCCCGAGGACGTGCAGGCGGAGGGCAAAGGGCCGGCCAGCGGGCGCCTACGGCGAGGTCGGCCGAGCAGAGCCCGCGCTGCCTTTGCAAACCTCACCCGGCGGACACTGTGCACGGTCCACGCTCACGGCACGGTGGGCACGGAGCGGCCCTCCGCAGACCCACGGACTGGGGAGTGCCGCAGACGACAGTCCCTTTGCGTCTCCGCTGCTGGTGCCGTCCCAGCCGGATAGCCAGGGCTGGCCAGCAACGCAGGAAAGCTCGGGAAGCGGCTCCCTGGCTGCGGGCGGCGCAGGACGGCGGCAGAGCCGCGGACGAGATGGCGGGGCTCGGCAGGCGCAGTCAGGCGGCACTGGGTCCACCAGCCCACCCTGTTTCTGCCCGGCTCCGGAGGAGGTCAACCGATGCCACAAGTAAAGTTTTGATTAATTTCTAATTTGTGGTGGCCAGCTGCGGCTTGCCTTCACCACGCAATAACGAAACACCAGAGGTATGGGCTCAGTCCGGTGTCCAGCCACCGTGCCCTCAGGTCAGCATCCGGCTCCGCCACCGACACGCTGTGACACGATCCAATAACCATTAACACTGGGACACAGAAACACTAACGAAAATTGAAAGTTTCAACCCATACCGATGAAGAATTTATTGCTCAGAGCTCTGTACTGCAAAGCCTGAAGCAGAGGGGAACGGCAGGATGCTGCTGACCTGGCAGCAAAGCTGGACTCAACAGGCCCTATATCAGTCACAGATTTTTTTTTTTTCATACAGCTTGAGAATAATTTCCTGCACTAAGTGCTTTCCAGGCCTCATAACACTGATATTGTAGATCAATATTTTACAAAAACAAAGCTGCGGGACGGATGTATGCACTAATTAAACCATATCTAACAAGCAGTGCTGCTGTAATCACACACTTTGTATCCCTTTTAGCTTTTACACCAGAGGTTTGGCCTTGCTCACTTTCTACATAAAACAATATGACAATAAAACAACAGAACAAAAGATCCATTGTAAGTCACAGTGTGCAAATAAAGATAGTATCTATGCTGTCCGTACCAGTGCAGTGCAAATATAATTAAGGCTACAAGAGAACATCACTTGCTCTCAGGAGCTCTCTATTAAAGCCCCTGTATAGGCTTTACTTTTAAAAATGCAACTCTCTGTTACAGCAAATACATACATACCTAGCATAGATCCGTGCTGTTAGAACAAGTCCGACAGTTCTCGCACTTGAGGAGCTGGGACTCCACACGGCCCCTGACAAAGCTGGTAACACACAGACCACACACCGCAGCACTGCTGCGGAGCAGGCTGGGAGCTCTCGGCGCAGCGGGGGACGGTGCCTGTCTGTCCCCCTCAGCTGCAGGCACATTCCCGCATCCCCGACCCATTCCCGAGGGGAGGCCGCTCGCTGGCATCGGCACCTGCCGGCAGCCCCGGCACGATTTTGAGATACACGTGTTGTTCTCGTTGGAAAGGACCCAGGTAAAAGCCCATGTGTGCTCAGAAACGTGGCTGCAGGGTGAATATTCGGTATCAAAGCCTTGAAAAGCTGAACTTTGTCAAAGTCACGTACTGGGGCGATAAAAGGCAACGATAGCTCAGAAAAGCTTATGAAATATGTGACAATGACATTAGAGGAGCAGAAAGTACATATGAACAGCAGAAACTGTTTTTCAGCGTCTGTAAGGTCTGACAGAGCATCTGGGCTCTGAAGGAATAAAGAAGTAAAGACTAATCTGCCCTTACTATTTTGATTGAGTTGTTGAACCGAGGAGGTCAGTGGACAAGAATTAGTGGGAAACACAGATGGCAGGATTTATTTTTCTAAAGTTAAATAATCACGAAATATGCCAAAATACTGCCTTGTGGTCAGAATTCCCTTTGTTTATTTTAACATGGGCACTGACAATTGAAATGTCCTGTCACAAAAACAAACTGTGTAGACAGAAGCAGCAGCTTTCCTCTGCATGGAAGTTCAGTTCCCAGGTCCCTTCGGTGCCCCGGCTGCAGCAGTGGGCTGACCCCAGGGCCATGCTGGGGGTCCCAGCCACCAGGAGGAAGGTACAAAAACCCGAATGCCATGGTAAAAGGGGGGGGGGGGGGCGGTGGAGCGAGTATTTGTTTTACAGAAGCAATCTTTCTGTAGGAAGTGGTATTTGTACTAATGGCGGTTTAAGTTCGTTATAAGACATTCAACAGTTCCACTACCTTTCCCATATACAATGAGAAAAGGAAAATACAACCTCTGCAGATATTATCTGTAGTGTGTATGAGCTCAAAAACATGCCTATGACCTGAAGACTTGAACTCTCTCGCTTGAAGTGTTCAGCCACATAGCTGGTGGGAAATTAAAAACTTTCCATGTGTGGGAGCCAACTGAACTGATGAAACAAAAAGTAACATTCAGAAGGAAGACCAGCATACCATGATCTCATTTGAGAAGCACTTTTTCCCTAAGTTCAGCATGTGTGAGGCAGAATCAAAGTCACAGAGATGAGAGCATCGGCCTCGGGGCTGGGCTGGAGAGCTGCGTTACAGGTGTTTGCTCTTCAAGAACTTAAATTCTCCTTTAATATATTTCACACAGATCTATGAGGGAGGAGACAACTAATTTCTGAGTATTAAAAGGCAATAAAAACACCATTAAATTCCCCTCTTTTCCCCAACCTTTATTTTTTTTTTCAAGTGAGACCAGATTGACTCTAGAAGTAGTAAAACAAGCAAGAAGTGGCAAGAAAATAGCAGATGAGAACTTTCTACACTATAACCTCCCTACAATAAAACAAGCTCAAGCTGAAAGCTTTGCCCACCACTGCTGCCAAGCCCTAAAAGCCCCAGCAAAGTATTTCATGGGATCCGGAGATGTGCTGCTCCCAACAGCCAGTGCTGTCCCCTGTGCTGCCCCAGCAGTCGCATCCCACTCCACCGCGGCACCTCCAAGGGTGGAAGGACAAGACGTGGCTTCACCGGCCCACACCTCTCTCCTCTTCCTCCACACGGATGAAGCCTCTTAATGTCAGGCTTCTCAGCAGTGCTGGTAAAATTAATTTTCCCACTCCAAAATGAGGGCTGGAGCCTGTTCGCTCCTGTCACAGAAACAGGAGGAGGATAGAGAAGAGGAGGGAGGAGAGATGGGACCAGAAGCCAAGGCGAAAAGAAAGGAGGAAAAAGGCTGGAGGGAGAACTGGCATTGCTGCCCACGGTTGCTCCCACTGCTGTTCCAGGCTGTGCCACACCATTCACCACCCTCCTCCTCCTTCTGCCCCTCGGGCTTCACAGTAATGCCAGGGAGATCAGAGAGAAAGGAGGACCCTAACTGCTGATGCCTTCATGCACTCCTGGACTTGGCCCTAACAACAGTATCTGAACTTGTATTAGGCAGGCCCTTAAAAAGAATTCCCTGTCCTCCACCAAGTGCTCAGCACTGTTTTTGCCTGGAAATACAGGTCCCAGCTTCCAGCAGGTAAAGCACCTCCCAACCATCAGAGCACTCGAAGTGACATAGCAGTACCACTGCCACTGGAAATCCCTGCCTTTCTCAGCTCCCGAGGGCTGACATTTTTTAAATCAAGTTAAGGAGCAGAAGCTGAACTGAGTAATTTGTCAGGTGATCAAAACAGAACTTAAGTAGTCACTTAGTTACATTTAACTACTTGTCATTTAAATAGAACAGAGAGAAAAGAATGAAGCAACTATGGATGGTGCTGGACAAGTGACCTTTTGCTGTACTCCAGGCAACAATAAAGTCCAGCAATGCTTTCCAAATTTTAAAAAGTAAATATGGGTGTATTTTTAGCAACTGCAATTTGTATGAGCACAAAGCAAAGTTTCTTAATTCACAAAAGGCCTTTCCAGCTGCTGAAGGCTCCTTTTTACACACAAAATCAAAGTCAATACACAAAACACAGCAGCCTGAAAAAAACTTGGAGGAGCCACCTGGCACCAGTTGCTGCAATTGCTGGAATAATCTATAGAAAGACCAAGAATTCAAGAGACATGGGACAAAATTGCTGGTGTCTAACGATGCTGCTCCAGTGATCCATGGCCACTTTATCTCCTTGCTACAGGCAGGGTCACAGAGTGCATCATGATGATAACAACTCTCTGTCATCCCAAACTGCCAACCTCCCACCCCAAGGGAAATCCCCATTTACCGTTCCCAGCGAGAGTGCCAGTATGTGCCCGCCTGCCCAACACCACACCGAGCAGCAACATGTCACGCAGCATTTTGGAGGCCAAGGGTTGTGCACTCCTGCTAAATCTTAGCAGAAACGCCCTACAGCGTCACTCTGCCAGCTCACACCGCGAGGTGGCTGCTGGGTGTCAGAAAGGTGTCACTGTCGCACCTTCCGAAACACTGACGGCAGTTCTCTCCGGTCTCAAGCAATGTATACGGGGAACAAAATCAGGAAAATATTGCTTTTCAAAAAGTATTAAAACCAAACCACCAATGTACTGCAAAAATACATGCAGCAGTAATACCTGTCCACATGCACAAACCAAGGAAACCCACCACAACCAACGGTAACTTTACCAGAACACATACACACAGAGACAGAAAAAAGTCAGACAGGAAAGGGACGTTTCAGCTCCAGAGCCATTCTGGAATCAGCAGTAGAGAAAGTGTAAAACCGAGAAAGTAATTTTGACAGTGTAATTTACATCATAAAGTTTCATTTTTAAAAACTGTCATGTGAAATACAATAGATTAATGCCAAGCTCAGCTATTTTTCAAACTAGTGCAGTTAATATGGGAGAAGAACATAGAGAGAAATCAAAATCAAATTACTTTCAGGGTCTTTTTTTTCCCCCCTGTGAATAACAGGAGGTACGTGAGACAGACTGCAAGGTGAGACTGGCCTTAAAGCAGGGAGATCAAAAAGCCGGTTTGAGTACTACCCTGATTTACCTGGAGTGCAGGGGGCTCGCTACCTCTGCGTTTTCCACCCATAACGCAGTTGTCAGTTCTGTGCTATTTCAGCAGACTTGTCTGTTGGTCCAGCAGACCTCCAGCACCAAACAGCCACCCAGTGGGAGAGCTCTACTGGGGTGCTGACCTAAGCACCCGGCGTCACCCCAAGCAGAGTTTGACTCTGAATTACAGTGGGCCGCCCTCGCCGCCGGGGCACGACTCACACCCCCGGAGCACCCGGACACACCGTGCGGCTGCGGACCACCGCGGGCCCACCCTGCTCACCACGCGCAGTGACCGCGTCAGCAGCTCCGGAGGGGAAGCGCAAGGGAATTCGACAGTGTGCTGCATCTACCCCAGCCGTGCAGGGCTGGAGGGGGTAAAAACTCTTCTCCCCATCAGCTTTCTACCAGCAAATGCCGCAGACACAGGAATGAGACGGTCTTGGGGACCTGTCGATCCTGCCAAAATCTCTGTGGAGCTGCCGGCAAGCCATGCTCATCAAGCCCAGTCCCAGCCTATCGGAGACACTGCCTTTTCCCCAGCCTCAACTCAAAGAAGCAGGGGATGTCTTACAGTGGGGGGTGAAAGGAAAACACTGACTAAGCCTTAGCTTTTGTGAATCTTTTCCTTCTGCTAAAATGTTATGTTTCAAATACCTTGCTGTAAAAGTTTTATTTACAGCTTGTGCCAATCTGAAGACAGGTGTGTTAGAAAAAATAATTAAATAGTTCATCTGTTGCATTTCCTCTATTTTACTAAGTCTTTAAGGTTTACCACTGAAAAAAAACAAGTCACTGGGTGTCTAACCCTACTCAGGCCACTTGGTGTTTCCCTCTTGTCTTTAGAGGGAACAAAACTCCATCGTTACCCCCAAAGCCCCGCTTCTGTTAAACATAACGAGAGCACTTCCCCTGCCTTTTACCCACGTGGTCTGGGGGGACCTCTCTTTTGGTTTCCTGCATGCTAGTCAACTGACACTGAAAAGAAAGCAAGTACAAAAGAGTTTTTAAAAACAGCCCGACTTAAAAACTGATACATGATATAAAGCCAGAGAAAGCGATGTGCTGTGATTAGTAAATCATATAACAGTTGGAATACTTCTTGCTATCTACATTATGCAAATGTACAACACGGGTATTACAAATAACTATTGCTGACATGTGTGTGCACACATGCACCCGCTCCCAAGTACCACAAGCCTGTCTGCTCACTGCTAATTAACAAATGACAACGCCTCTCCGTGCCTGGGTGCCAAACGCTTTCATCAGAATCCAAACCTATCGCTGGAACCTCAGAGCAATTCTGATAACATATCTACTTAAATTTCATGATCCTTTCAAGTACATTTGAAGCAGCGCTTCCCTGGATATAAAGCCACTTGGCTTGCACACAAATTATAAGAGAGGCACGTTGTGTAAGCGGGGCCAGGAGGCACCTCGCAGCTCAGCCCCAGTGGCACTGGAAGCACTGGGGCATGCATGGCCGCCCTGGGGAAATGGAAACCGAGCACCTCCTGAGAGCTGCGCCCGCTAGCACAGGGCCTCCCCACACCTCGCATCCCGCAACAGTGGTCAGCCCCGACAAACCCCAAAAGCAACACAGCTCTAAAAATTTACACCTCCTGTCCCTCACCCGACTTCAGTGAACCTTGCTTTGTGTTATTTTCTGTCATTAATCTGTGATGTTCACATACATACAGACATATATACAATATATAGTATATACTGAGCTATATAATACATGGTACATACTGAGCATATATACACACGTGGTATACAATGTGTATATACACATGTATGTAGAGCACAGAGCAAAACACTTAGTTGAAAGCTTTACAACAAGTAACTTCAAACTTCCACTGTAGCCACTTTTTCAGTGTCTAACCACTTAGATACTTACAGATCTAAAATCACCAGAAACATCTAAACAATAAACGTGTGACAAACACGGTGTGAAAATATTTTCATGTTACAGACATTAGAATTATCTTCAGCTAATGGCCTGAAACGTTAAGAGGCAGCCTCAGCTTAAGTCAAATGTTAAAAATTTCCCACAAGGCAAAATTAGGTGCACTTTCCTCCTATTAAAAAAAAAAATCCATCAACAAGTATTAGTGTCCTCTTCAGATATATTTAAAATGACACCAGTAGCCACGCTTGGAACTACGTACAGAAAACTGTCTTGCAAAGAGCTGGCAGAAACTGAGAACGAACGCATTTTCTCAAGGAATTTAAGAGCCTTTCTGTATGCTACATCCAACCGATGCATTGCCCCAAGCAGTTTAGTTCTTGCTGTCTCTTGCATTTTATACCTTCTTTCTCTTCCCCTTCTGTCTGCTCACGCTTTTAAAACCGAGTCCTTTCTCCGTCGGTATCTCTCAGGTGGCATAACAGCATCTGACCTCCTTCAAGCTCTTGCCTTTTTCCTGTCTTCCGTCTCTCCTTTTAACGTCTGTCTGTCTTCTGCTTTGTCTTCTTTTCCAGTTAGAGATTTAATCATCTCCTTACACGTATTATTTCCGTAAACTGGAGAACGCCTGCGGTCATCGCCTCCTCTTCCCCTCCGACTCCTGTTATTTTTTCCTCCCCTCTGAAGATCTCCATTTCTGCGCACACCCAACGGGCCCTCTCACCGAGGGCCCGAGCCACGTCGCCTACGAGCGCCTTCCCCGGGACGGGGCTCAGCCCCGAGGCGAGGTGGGCCGGCTGAGCCTGGCCGCCACGGCCCGTTCTCCGCTCAGGGCCTCGACCGCGGTGCGGCGGCCGAGAGGAGCCCGGCAGCACCGGGACGGCTCTCCTGCGCGGACCACGGCCCCCAGGCAGCCGCCCTGTGCCACGCTTGTCAGACGGGGTGGAAGCTGCGAAGCTAAGGGCGCCATGATCGACCTCGGCGCAGGGGTAGGCCAGCGCCGAGCCCCCGCGCGCGGCGGAGGTGACGCTGCCCCGGCCGTGCCGGTGCCTGCCTGCGGTTTCGGTGAGGCAGCTGGCGCGGCAGAGGCGGCCGTGCCTCCCGCGGGTCCTGCTCACGGCGGCAGCCGGGCTCCCGCACCCAGGGCCGACCGTCGCGGCCGCCGAGCCCGGGTTTCTGCAGCAGCCCGGCCGTGGCGGGGGCCGAGCCGTGGAGCGGGGTTTAGCGATCCCCACGCTCCTGCCCCCGCCGAGACAAAACCCAGAGGCGAAGGCGCCTTGGGGGGCAGCGGGACCCGTCCTTCCATTACGAGGGGCTGCCCAGCACCCACCAGCACCCTGCCCGGTGGAGAACGTCAAACCCACCCCTTGCCACCAGGCAGAGCCAGCAGCCGTCCGGGTAGCTGCAGCTCTCCGTCTGAACGGGTTTTCCCCTCCACGAGGTGAAGCGAAAATACAGGCACAAAGAAGGGTGAGGGACCAGCGTGCAGCCCGCGCCGCTGACCCCTTCAGCCCCGCAGCGGCTCCTCCTCCCGTACCCCCGCTCTCCTCCAAAACTCAACATATGTAGACGCTATCTGCTTTCACTTACGGCTAAACCTACTGCAAAAAATGAGGCAAAATGGCATTAGCAATGTACGAGTTCCTCAGCTGGCTATGATAAGGCCATTTACATAAAAATTTTAGCACCCAAACGTCTTTGTTCTTCCAGCCTTGAATTAAAACAAGCCAACCAACCCCCTCCTCACAGAACTTCCTGCAAAAATGCCTTTAATGTGCTAAAGCAAATAAAAACAGACAGACCTAGGAAAATTGGTTGAATTTCTTATATAACAAATAGAATGAGATTAAAAAAACCTTTCTGATTTCAAGAAGTACTTTAAAGAAACCACTTGTAACAAATTCTGTTCATCTAAACATTCATGGCTCCCATCCTGTCAACAATCACGTACTTGAAAAACACTTACCGGCGAGTTACCCCAGAGAGCTGAACAAACACAGGCTCCAGGGCACTCCAGCAGGTACGTACCCTGCTCGCTCAGCGCCTGCAGGACGATGGTGCTGTGCCAAGTGCACACAGAGCCCACCACCTGAGTGGGCACTACCCTAACGAACCTGTGTGACGAGGGCAAATGAACCACCCTGCCACCCACGCTCCTGACCACATCCTAAGTGGGGTCACTAACACGATGATAGTTAAATGAATGTTAATTATGATTAACCACTTCATGATATGTCTGTTCCAGATAATTTTGGTATAAGATATTTAAGTTTCTTTCTATTTCTCCCTTCCCCCCCCCCCCCCCAAGTATAAAATCAAGCCATCCGTAGTTCAAATAGGAGATGTGATATAAAAAAAGCAGCCAGAAATTCTGGTATTCTGGACCTTAACCAGTACAACTGGCACCTCTTCTTACGAAGAGCTGTTTACTTCGACATAAAGAAGCCACATAAACTTATACCTGCAGTGGATAATTAAAAAAGAAACCAAGCAAAAAAAAACCCCCAGCACTTCAAGGAGGTTTTAAAACCAAATGAGAAATAATTCCTGAGTCAGTTTTTTCTGCATTTTTGAAATTGTCATTTGCATTAATTATCTGCATGATTCAAAACTTTTTTTAAAAAGTAAAACGAGCAACACTGCATACAACTTGCACTTTGGAACACTCATCTCTATTCGAAGTAACCAGGCACATAAAAAACCTTAATCATTTACAGCTACTTTAATTATGCTTTTTAGTGGTACCAACTATAGGAAAAGGCAGTTGTCGGCTCTGACAAGGAACCCACAGCTCACTCTCCAGCTGCTACGAGCATCTCCAACAGGCTGAACTCTAACTCACCTCTGAGCAGAGGGCTGCAAGGCCCTGCTCCACTGAAATTTAACTGAAGAGGGCAGCTAGGTGATTGCAAGATAACAGAAATCACTGTAAGACCTCTGAAGAAGGCAGAGTATATAAACCAGACTTTGACTCTGTGTACAATTTAAGCTTATTGCAGTCAATTTCCAGGCTTTAGGAAAGTAATGTTCCAGGAAAGCTTTAAACACAGTAAGCCATGATCTAATAAACTGAATACAGTTGCCAAAAAGCTGGTATTTCTGCCTTCTCACAATGGTATTCGTACCTTTGCCAATTCATTTATTTTAATGATACAAGTAGCTGTACCACAAACAAGAGTCAGCTGCATCGCACTGTGCAGGCATTTAAATTTGGGGTTATATGTAATCACTGCACCCTTCTCCCTCATGTACGTATCTAGATATTTCTGAAAAATTATGAAGGCTATTTATATGGCTGGTATTATTTTCCAACTTATTTGTAGCACCCATTCTTCTCTCATTCCAGTCACTAGGAAAATGGCTGATTTAAAAAAAAATATTATATGATTACATGTGTTTCTAATTGTCTCCCTTCAGTTTTACTCATGATGCTTCAGATAGGTTCTCTCACTGTGTTAGTAAATGGCCAGTTCAGTGTGCTGCACCTTACTGGGTTGCCATTTAAATATTTTTTAAATCCGTTTACGTGGGCTGACTGAGGTCTGCCACAACTGCTCCTGAGAGCAAGGCAATTGCTGGCCACCTCTGGAAGCACGGGTCCAGCTGGCGGCCACATCAGGGGCCAAGTCCAAGTCCAGAGGCCATAATACAGAGGGTTTATTTCACTCCACGCCAGCTGACAGATCCTGCCGCTGGGTCGCACCGGCTGCGCTTCTGTCTCGCTCTCCCCCTCCGGCTTCATTTCAGCCTTTGAGTAATACCTTCTTCTATGTTTTGAAAATGGTCCTTGCTTAGCACATCAGTTTCCTTATATTTAACACATACTTTAGTTGATTTGTTGCCATTAGGCTTATTTAACAATTGCATGCAGAAAAGTGAATTTCTCACCAACATTATCACATTTTTATATGCCTTTAGGTTTATTCTTCCTAAAGAGTTCAGTAAGCTTCCTTGCAATTTTATCTCCCCTCAGCACAAACACTGCTCCATATATTCCACACTTTCACAGCTGAGAGCACAGAAATGACACCTGTGTGTTCACTGCTCTGTTTGCACATTAATGAAATTAACAAGAAGAATGTTTTCTAAGCACAAAATAAAACTTGCAAATGTTGTTACAAGAAAGTTACTGGGGGCAAAAAAACATTTAAGTACTTCTAAACACTTTTTCCAGCAATATTTTAAACTATTGTCCAATCCTATATTGATACTACCTTTGCTAGTACCATTAGGAAAGTGGAGATAGTTTTACTTTCAATGCAATGAAAAGCTGAGTTGACTTTACAGGCTGGAGACTCTTTTAACTCATGCTCTCAAGCGTTTATAATCATGTCTGAAAAAGCCAGTTTTAACTGAAGCTGCATGGTACTACTGTTCTAAAAATCCCTTTTTTCCTCCTGTTCAGCCCAGCCACAGAAAAAGATTAAAATACTTAGTTCAGGTTACAGTGTGCTCACCCTTTTGCTGCAAGTACATTTTGCCAGTTTGCAGCTCCACGCACATTCACTTCTGTGTAACAAATGCTTGGGCAAGTAAGAAACTACTCTGACTCACCAAGCCCACCACAAGCCCCCCCCAGCATCAACTGGAAATATTTAAATCACAAATTTCTTTTTTTTTCTATGAAACAATTCCTCACGCTCCACTATCAAAAAGAACTTTGCATTTTAAGGTACTTTACTTTGAAATAAATATATATCCACATGTATCCATCCATCCATTACCTCCATGCCTTGTGCAAGGGAAGCATCTTGCTCTGCTCCATAAACCACCTGGTGCAGCCTCAATGTTCAATAAACAACAAGAATAAATAACAACGTAATAAATAGAAAGAACTGACTCTTCTGTTTCCTCTGAGGAGCATCTAGTTTGGGTGTGAAATCTTTAATCATTCAGTTTGCCCAATCAGGGTTTTTCCTAACTTGCCTGTATTTTTATTCAGTTACAATCGCTGCATAAATCCAAGCTGCCTCTTAACTCAGTTCATTGCAGGGAAGATTTTACCAGGGTACTGGACAAGCAAGGATATGTTAATGCAAATGACCTTTTGAAAATACCCTACCACCAGAAAGCTGAATTACAGGCAAAATTTACCATCAAAAGCTGGCTCTAAACCCAAATTCCACTGTAAAAAATGGGAAGTCACCAAAGAGCCAGCAGCCAGTCCAGCTTCAACTTGCCCTGTCTCTAGCTGTACAACGCGCTCCCAGCTCAGAGCTGCTGCACACTGACAGCTGAATTATGCTCGAAGGGCAGAAATTTCGAAAGACTTCAGTTAAAACATGCGTACTCTTGTTCCTATATTAAGAAATGAAGAAGAAATGTGCACTGTTCTTGACACTGCTATGTTAGCTACTACACGCGGCTAAAAATCTGCCAGGGTCCTGTGAAGTGGAAACCTCTCCATGGGCCAGTCAAGGATGGAAAGAGTTCTCTCAAAAAAAAGGTGCAGCCTCTCCCTCGCCCAGTATTGAAAACTAGCACCAAAATCGCACAGGATTTTAGACTGAATCCTTCAGGATAAAGAAATTAACTTCTGCAATGGATTATCAGTCTGTGCTCGTAGAGTCTAACCACTGTTACAAATTCATCATGGAACTCTGCTTGCTCACTCGCACACTTTTACACATGGTTATTCCTTAGATTTCTCTCCAGCACGTATAAGGCACGGACAGGTCAAATTTGTTAAAATTCCCTCTTGTATCTTCTTGCAATCTTCACGTAGTAATGTTTATGATCAGCTTGTATTTATGGTTTCAAGACAGGACTTTTTTAAAAGGATGCACATCTAAAGAAAGGACAGGGAAAGGGAAAAAAACACTGGAAAAGCTGGAAATTGAAGAAGCATTAATATCGCTAGGGGCTAAAATGCCATAGGGCTTCTGATGTTCCTGAAGTTCAGCAGGTGAGTACTTCCCTTGGACAGCAACTCAATCAGTGACCAGGAGATAGGAAAGACTTAAGAAGAGCAGAAAACAATGACCTTTACCTACTTTTAGTAGTGGCGGTTACCTACTATACCTGCAGCTACCCTGGGTTTGTGTGGCTGCTCCTGGATTGTGGGTTTTTTCAGCATGTCCACAAACAAACAATCCTGCTCCCCCGGTACACTGCGGACCCCCTTGGAGCTGAGCTGACTCTTGCCCACGATCTGCCCCAGCCATGAACTGCCACGTTCCATCTCAGGTTCAACAGAGCGTTTGCTCCTACTGGTCCCACAGGCATCTCCCCCAACGGAGGTGGCCTCAGAGCCACCCACCGCCCGTGTCCCCACAGCAACCTGTCTATGCCGGCCACTTCCAGGCCCCTTGGGCACGTACGGATGCTTGGATGGACAGCGTGCACGCACATGAGGGACAATTTCCATACTTTGCCATTCCTCTTTTTCATATTTACATCTCAATCTCACAACTATTTATGTTTGTATTTAAGCCTGGAAACTATCCCATTCAAATTCAGTGAAATCAGGCCGACAAAAAGTAAACAGCTTTGTTTCCTCAAAAAACTGCTCCTTTCTTCAAACAGTACTCTCTTCCTTTTTTGCTAACTCTCTGTACTATTTTGCCAAGTTAGGAATGGTCCAGAGGAATCTGGAGCCGAAGAGAGTCTTTCCAGGAACTTGACGGGACTTGAAGTGCTCTCGAAATGCAAGCTGGATCCAAACCCGCTACCCCAGCCGGCCCCTTCAAACCCTCCTGCTAAAGCACCACCACTCTTCAGCAGCCTTTGAGCAAACTTCTAAAGTATCAGCATTTTCCCATCGGATCAGCACTACTGCTCCCAGCATGCCATTTCTGAAAAGCGAGAGAACTTTTCAGGATCTCCAGGGCTGAGAGCTGGCAGTCAAAGTGCACTGGGATGCAAAAGGTGCTGAGCTTAGCACTTTCATCAACTGGGAAGTTTATGGAGTGACTGGGATATAAAAAAAATGCAACCTGAGGAAACAGATCCTGTTTATGACACCAAGGTATCTGCTACGTCCAGGAACGCCTCTACTCACTCCAAAGCAGGGACACCACCTCTCGAGGCAGTGCCCACGAAACGCAGCTCCGTTTCTCTGCAATGGAGCAGATCTCGGCTCCAGGCTGGGTGCACGGACACCCGGGGGGACAACGCCCCCGAGGGCACTCATCAGTTCTGCCCTAGTGCTGCCCCTCAGGAAACCCTGCTGCCCACCTGCGAAGGGATGACAGACCCGGCTGGGCAGGAGCCACGTGCCGGACCACTCTGCCGCGACCCTACCAGACCCTCACCCTGCAGGGGCGGCACGGGGGCAGCTCGCGCCAGAGATGTGCTGGCGCTCCCGGAGCTCAAACCAGCATTGCCTGGCTACACGACCAGTTTCCAGAACAGCTTCTGGTGGATCACGTAAAGCAGCGGTCCTTTGAGGTCTCCTACGTTGCTGCTACTAATGCAGCAGGAGTTCGCAAGGCTGCTGCGTCCCACAGCTTGCCATTGCCGGTGAGAAGCACTCCAACATCACTACACCCTGCAGATGAAGTAGCTGGATTTATAATTCTTCTTTAAAAATCCACTTCATCAGATGTTAATATTTTCCTCTATTTGATCAAAATGTTGGAGTTGCTTCCAACTACCTCAACAGGTGTTCTGTATCAGTTAATTAGACATTCCCTAATGAAGGGGATAAGTCATAAGTATTTCAATAAATTAAAACATGAACCCCAAAAAGGTTTTCTTATTTGCATAATCAGCGTTTCAGTACCTGACAATTCAGTGTTTACTTAAATCTTATTTCAATAGCAGTAATCCTTCTACTGGCCCCGTGCAAATGAAGGAAAAAGACAGAACTCTGGACCAGAATAAAAGCATCTCTTCTGTTATTTTATACAGGGACTAATTTAAGTGCTGCTGTGAAGCCCTGGACAAAGAAACTAAAAGCCTGGATCCCCCAGCCATCGCGTGAGGCTCACACAGCCAGGCGAGCAGGGACCAGCTGCCACTGTGCTGCTTGCAGGCAGATTCACCTGTACAAGTCCAGTCCCTCACGATTAAGGCTGCCAGCAAGCAGGCCAATTACCACAGCCAGCAAGACAGAGTCTCAGTGAGGTGGCTTCAGATCCTTTGAAGACTAGAAAGATCTCCCTCTTATTTCCCCGAAGCATTGTAACACAAGCCTGGTGGGAGGAAACACACAGCGAGGCAATCGGTGGACAAAATCAAGCAATTAGTGTCACTGAAATTGCGCATTGTCTGGGATCCTGGTCCTCAAAACGGGAGAGCTGACCTGATGCTGCAGGCAGCGCTCCCGCCTTGAAGATGCTCCAGCCGGCACTGGACTCTGCTTTCTCCCTTTTGTTCCTTGAAAGTGACACCAAGCAAAGGAAAGACATAAGATACACAGGAATACGTTTTAATTGCTCTTCACTGAACCCTTCTCTACCGCAAGCCTGTGCTTGAGCACGGGGCCCTGCTGCCCCCCTCCCGAGTCCGGACCCCGACCAACGGCAGGACGGTGCCGGGACGGTGCCGGGAGCTGGTTCCCAGGGCGAGAACCGCCGCTGCGAAACGGGGAGAGCAGGCACTCGGCTCTCCACGAGCCTGGCCCCATGCACCCATCACCAATCCACGGTAAAAAAACAACAGGGCACAGAAGGAAGCACAAGAAAACTGAGAGACGATTAAAGAGGTGTCCATTACTAACCATCCCCAAAACAATGCTGTTTTTTTCTCTTAACAGGGTTTTCTGAATCTGACTGAATTGGTCCGAGGGCTGCAGACTTGCCTCGGCTTTGGGCAGTCTCCTAGAGAAGAGGTCTCATTCTCAGACATTAGACACAGCTCCAACACAGGAGTTATTCCCAACGTGAAGCACAGACTTCTAAGCAGCACCCAGGGCAGTATTTCCTAAACGGTATCCAGTTGGGTTAACAAGGCCATGCAGTCCCAACGAAGAAACATTAATTCTTCTCCAAACTCAAAAACCAGATGGGATTGTTCAGTCTTGAATGTAATTTGTTGCTTCCAACAAATTTAAGAGTGAACCTTGGCAACAAGGCATCTGTATTTAGAAAAACAGAGACTTGGGGTCATCCCGGGAAGGAGAGAGGCCTCACAGGCTGCTTCTGACCACTCATCTGAAGACTTGGGACAAATGACTGAATATTCTTGACATGAGGTTTTCTTATTTTATGCCTCTCTAAGTTTTCCCTGCAAATTAGGTCAGAATTTTACTGATTTTGACTGTACCCAGCAGAGTTCCTGACTGTATGTAACAGAAACCCACGCTGGTTTCTATTATGTACAGCCTCTAAAAAAATGACAGTGCAAATGCTGCAATGCAATGTTTTAGGGTTTTTTTAAATTTCTTCCTGCGGATGTAGAGCTGAAACTGTAATATGAACTCTATAGTGAGCCATAACCTTCTTGTCTGAATATCTGATAAGACTTCAAAATGCCATTTATATTCCCACAGAGGAACACGCATGGTTTCGATTGTTTGGGTTTTTAATGGACTATTTGCCACTCAGCCTAACAATTGCACCATTTTCCCAATGTATTTGCCACTTTGCCTTTGCTTCCCCTTCTGGAGCTCAGCCTACTGGCAGATGCACAGGCCGAAGAAGAGAAAAATGACAAATCAGATCTTAGGAATTTGAACATTGTTTGTTTTCATTTTTTTCCAAGGGTTACTGCTTTACCAGTTTCCTCGGAATCAGCTGTGTGACCATCTGCCTCCCAGCCCCTGAGCGCCCTGAATGCTGTTCTTGCCTCACAGTCGAGTGATGCCATATACCGCAAAGTTAAAATTACTGAAGAGTCACCTGCTAAAGTGGTCTGTAACTATGTTTCTGGACTTTTTTCTTCTGCCTTAATTAAAGGAGAGACAGAGCCAATAATCTGCCACTCTCACATTATTAGTGAAATACGCTTACCATGATTTCCTTTTCTTTGTGTTAAAATAAATAAGGTCTTTATTCTACACCCTTAGGTAAGTATAACACAGAGGGGAATGACAAGTCAAAAAATCATTATTTTTTGAAGCAGTGACAAAGTAGAGAGATTTGAACAATTAACAATTATATCTCTGAGGTGGTAGAAATAAGGTGCTCACCAAGTTCATCTGTAACAATAATAATGCATTTATATATTTTTAAGGCTTCTTGATAAAAAGATAAAATACAGTACTTCTACAACAGAAGATAAAATACTAACATACTATGTATTGGTGGATCTTAGACACAAGGCACCAGAGCTGCAAACGCAGACATCATCAGTGAAAAGACCTGAACTTTTAGTCTCTAGGTTTTTCTTAGAATTTCAAAAAAGCAGAGAAATATGAAAGTTCAAAACTTTTCAGCTGTTGAAGGAAGAGTAGGGAAAAGCTTTTACACTTCATTGGGACATCCAACTCGAGCATGAAGTAGCCACCTTAGGAGGAGCATAACTTAAGAGAGCAAAAATTTATTTGAAAGTTGCAGTGCCTGTAGTGAACATTAGCTCCAAAGGGATAAACTGTGATTCAGACCAAATCCTGCGGTGTTCACCGAGTCCACTGAAATCATGTGAAGTTCAGATCAGTTAGAACCAGCATGTTTTGGATCACAACAGCTCACAGCCCGTAGAAAGCCCACTGACTGCAGTGAAGTGCCGACTAACAGCAACGCTGACCGCAGCTGGCCAGCAGTACAGAAAAGACAGTCTGGGTCCTCATCACCCCTTCCCCACTTACATCCTCATTGGTTTTATACTTTCAAAAATATGCAGCTAGGAAAGACCATGTAGCAGCCAAAGGATGCGGTGCGCACAGACAAGCTGCAGCCAGGCTGACAGGGTGTCCTCAGCGCATCTGCAGCCTCCCACAAGATTTGCCTTTGACATCCAACTCCCCATTGTTAAGACATCTTTATCTCAGTTTTCAGGAAACGTCAGATGACTCATCTATCGGAACATCTGATGAAGCTAACGTGATTTCAAAAATGAACTCTGCTTAGACATATTTTTCCAAGCAAAAAAAATGAAGAAAAATGTTTTAAAATTATGCTAAAAATCTAATTTCTGTTGCAAACTGGTTTCCCGATTTAGGAACTCCAGAGCTTATTTTTGCTGTAGACAGTTTAAGAGGCTTTTAGGCATCCAAATTTAGGAAAAAAATCCTATGGCATTTAAACAACGCAGAGCCAGAGCTAGAGCTGACTCAGCCACTCAAGCGCACAATTTGAATATACTACATAATCATTCCTGTTTTAAAATTATCTTCCTAATATCTAAGGGCTAGATTATCCCACATGCATTTATCTTGATTAATGCACTACCCTAAGGACAGCCTTGCAGATTTCATTAGGACTAATTATGAAGCAGGGTATTCAACAGCAGGATGATAAAATCCTGCTCTGATTGACACAGTCCTGACCTCTTCCTTGCACTACCTCGCCGAGGTCACAGAAATGTATGCGTCTTCCTTTTTCTTCCCCATGCTCCTAATTAACATGTAACAACTGCTGTTTGTTACTAATCCAGAATTAAGAAAGAACCCGTAAGGTGCGCACACAGGACATGTTTCCCAACAAATGACACGTGCCCAGAGATCAACGCTGCAGTGCCACGGTTCCACAAACAGCCCCCGCAAATGCCAACGATGGTATCCGCGGGTGGCAACACAACCTGGAGGAGAGATTCTTGGGAGTAGATGCCCCTCTCTTTTTTTGCTCCAGACCTACATACAGTTTTTGCTTTCATTTCACAGGGTGGAGAGAGAGAGAGAGAGAGAAAGAAAAAAAAAAGAAAAAAAAAAGTATTTTACCCAAGCTGACAAGCTGAAAGTTCCACTTCTGAAATCTATTTTTACCTCCTACGAGCAGACCAGATGAGCCGTATTTGCTTGCGGCTGGCTGTGTGCTCCGTGCACTCCGTCCCTGCTCAACACCCGCAGAGGACACCTGGGACGGAGGCCAAAGTCTGGCCGGGCAGAGCTGAAGGGTACTGCCATTTCACGGGGTCCCCTCAGAAAGTATTTGCTTTGCCTGTTTATGTTCTAAATATAGCAGAGCACACCGGCCATCTCCAGCTCATAAGCAAGTATTCCTATCAGGGGCTGCAGCTCTCTGCAGCACTAACGCACACCTGCCTGATGTCAGCTAATATACAGCATTTCTTCTAAGACACACTAATTCTTTGGAGCACTGAGAGTGAAAGATGCATTCATAGTTTGTAAAGAAAAACTCAGTGACTAAACATCTGTCTTACGTCCAAGAGACAATGCAAGAATAGCTGTTTAGTTAATACTGTTACATACATTTATAAGAAATCAACTATTTTAATAATAAGGTCAATTTTTAGGTGTACTGCTATTTTAGCAAAGAGCAAGGACATTACATCCACACTGAGTTACTGAAATATTAAAAATTACTCTTGAATGTCCTAACCAAAAATCTTTTTTTTCCCTCCTTTCTTTGGTAAACTATTAACTGACCTTAGAGGATCTAGACAAATCTGGTATTACATGTCCCTAAATTGTTTTTGCAGAACACCTAAAGTTTGTCATATTGCAGAAACCGTAACAAAGTAACTTGTTTAGCTTAGCCCACACAAAAATTGACAAAGATAAACAAAACCAAAACTGAGCAACTGCTTTTCTGCTCTGTGGATTGGACAGGGAATTCACTGGAGGGATATATCCCATTTTCTCTTTACCAAAGGTATTTTCATATATTACACAAGCTATTTAACTAAAAAAAAAAAAAAAAAGAAAAAAAAACAAAAAGAGCTCAGGAGCCCGCTGACAAGCGGCCGTGTAAGGCCCACGTTGCAGCACCGCGCTCCTGCAGCGAGCAGCATTCCTGGCTCCGGCGGCGGCAGCAACGCGACCCGGCCCCGCTCCCCCGGCTGCAGCGAGGGGGTCCGCCGGATCCCCCGGAGCCTCTCCAGCACACAGCACCTCGGCCACAAGTAAACCTTTTAGCGTCAACACAAGTAAACACATCTGGTAAGCTGCGTATTTTTAAACAGCAGATTCCTTCCCAGCTTACAACTCGGCTACTGCGTTGACTTTACATGGGCAGCAGAAGACTCTGTTCCACTCTGTTGTATTTTGAAGCAATGTAATAATGCTGTAACGTTCCCTACAGTTATTATCCACGGACCTTGCAGCTCTTTAGAAAGGTGATAATTATCTCCTTCATTACAAAAGGAAACAGAAGGGCCCTGCTGATGGCAGCAGAAGAGCCAGCCATGCCACCAGGGACGGGGACAGCTGGCCAGCCCCCGCTTTGCCTCTCATCCAGACACAAGCCCATGCCGCCGCTCCAGCTCCAGCGCCGCTGGCCTCCTCGTCCAGCACCGAGGTTTTAAGGCACTTCCAACGACCACGGACGTCGGAACTCTGAGGGGAGGACGCCGACGTACAGCGAACTCAGGTGATGCCTCCCACAGCGACGGAGATTCACGTCCAATTGACTCTGGTGTCTCGTTCCAACCTTTCCGGTCAGATCCTCGCGCTGAAAAGCGCAAGGCCGGCGGGATAAAGCCGCTGCGACCGCAGCGCGCCACGCGACCCAACGGCAGTTCGGTGGGAAATTAACCCGGGCGATACCGCCGGTACTGTTTTACCAGCACTACACCTTCACTCTCACGCAGAGGCAGGTTCACGTCTCCGAGGCCAGGCCCGCGTTTCCGGCAGGCGTGCCGCCGTCCCCGCCGCGTCAGGCCGCGCAGCCTCCGACGACGACGACGACACACCGGCGGGGCGGCCCCAGCAGCGCCCGCGGCGCAGCGTCCTCGCGGCGGCGGCCGGCCCGCGCCATGCCTCGCCGCGCTACGCCATGCCTCGCCGCGAAGAGGAAGCGCCAGGCGGGCTCGTTGCCGCGGCGGGCAGAGGCGCTGGGCCGATGCTCCGCCGAGGGCGATGCCTCGGGACCGGGACTCCCCGTCGGCGCTGGGGGCCCCTGGCACCGCTCCTAACCCCAACACTTTTTTAATGCTTAGAAACATTTTATTTCTACCTTTTAAAACTAGTTGTTCCCCCCCCCCCATGCATTTTAATCACTATAATTTTAAATTTAATTTGAACAACACAGAAACAAAAACGTTTCCATTGCCGTAAGTTAGAACAGGGCTGGGGGTGGTGGGGCTGGGTATTTTGGACCCATGAGCGTTTTAAAGGTTCACCCTCCACCCCGATCTGAGACAAGACACATTTTTAAACTCAGGAACGTTGCAGGATTTATATAAAACCGCTATAAACCCACTTCCTGCCCAGCTCCCGCTGCGATCGGGGCCTGGCTGCACAAGCAACCTGCAGTAGCTGGTTACAGCTACAACTCCCTCCCCAGAGCACGTCTCTGCCATGAGCCAACTCCACGCACTCGGGCTCTGCTCCACTTCCCGGGATTTGGTCCCAAGAAGACAAAAATTACACTGCAGAAAATGTGACAGGCATATTTCTGTATCCCAACTTTTGATTTTTTTTTTATGACTCTACTGAATTAATTCTGCTCTCTTTGTGGGGTGAGTATTTTAAATGTTAAGATTATTTAATTCACAAAAAGTGAAGGGAAGGCGCTGGGTTCCACACGTTTAACACCTATTACTGAAACTACAGCTACAGTAAAACAGCAGCCATACATTTACAGTGCCTAACTCGGATATGCCTCCTAAAAATCACAGTGAGGCTGTACCCTCTCTGCTACATCCCTGCTTGCATGTCTTGAGGCACCTTGCCTTCTGCTAAGCGTCGTCCTTCCCTTAAGCAAGTACATTTGTGAAAAAGACAGGACAACCACAGCAGTCCCAAATACAGAAATACAAGCAGGGTGCTCACAGAAACCCAAATAACCTAGGGAGGAAAACACTCCTCTAAGATTCACCATCAGCTGTCCAGAGACACCAACCACCCGCTGGTAGTTACGAGATGGAAACAAATCCTCATATTGCTTACGTGGTTTGTGCTATTAAAAACAAAGAATCCTTACAGTGACTTTGCTGTTTCTACGTGAAGTGCCCTTTATGCCAGCTACAGGCAGAGAATAATTTGGAGGCAAAGAACCAATCACCGTAGCCATACCGGAGGATTTGAGCCCTGCCAGGCGTATTTTCCCTTCATTCCCGCTATCCTTCCCCTGAGGAAAACAGCAAAACAAATCAACAAGCATCAATAAAATAAAAGCAGCAAAACATCCCACTGCTGGCAGCCAGCGAATGCTCCCTTTCAGGCTGCAGGGTTTCTCTGGCTACAACTGGTTCTTTCGTTAACCGTATATCCTTGAAAATAATATAATATTTACTCACTTTCAATGAATCAAAGCAGGCGATTACGCGTCCGTTTTCAACTTGGCAGCTTTTCGATGGGTGTGCAAATTTACATTCCGTGTCTGGTCGTGAGCAAGTCCCCCTTTGGAACTCCCTACACACTTCCAGCGTTAGCCATTTTGTGTCCCGAATCGGTGTGACACTAACAGCCATCTTTAGATTTTACAGGTAGTTAAAATTTCCAATAAAATGGACAAACGAGTAGCTGAACTGATAAACTGGAAATGATGAAAGCGTCACCTCCAGAATACTTTTTTTTCCCCCGCTCCCTATTTTAAAAGTACGTGTAAAAGCAGGTGGCCGCAATCTCAAGGAAAAGATGTGCCACCGGGAGTTCACAGTGCGACACTGTTAATCGACAGAGGTTTCGTACTCAGAGAAACGCTAGGATTAACCAGCAAGGTGAACGTTAAAAAGTGTGGCTTGGGACTAGCCTCGTGCGCTCAGTAACCCATCCTGGGTGCCAACCGGAGCCCACAATGCAAGCATGAAAACGTGGCAGACCCTCTGACACGGGATTTCCAAGCCGCTTTCAGTAAAGTTGTCTGAAAGGTAATCTCTCCACGCAGCTGAATTTGCAGCGGGGTTTGGTGGTGCAATCGGTATCGATTAGTTTGGCATAGACAGATGCAGCAGTTTAGAGCAACGATCGAGACTGGATTTTTTTTTTTTTTTTTCCTCCTCCTCCTCCTCCTCCTCCTCTCCTCGATTTTCGGGCAGAAGATATCTGACCTTCTCAGCAAACTTTTATTTTTACAGTAAAGCAGCCTACGGCAAGGCCCGACAGCGCCTTTCTCTCGGTTTTGGGTGGCAGCGGGGGTGTCTGGCTAGAGGTGGCGGGCGGATGCGCTGTCGTCGCAGTCTAGCTGGCAGCAAGCAAGGCAAAAAGCAGCGGCTGCTCTAGAAGCGGTCCCAAGCAGCAGAGACGTCAGGAAAGGCACTTCTTAGTACCAACCTGTAGAGAGAAGAGACACGTTACAATTCACCGGGCGGCATTTCGGGGGTGTCCCGCGGAGCCGCCGCCGCCGCCGCCGCCCCGCGCAGGGCACTCACGCCAGCCGCCGCCGGGCTGCGAGGAGAGGGGCCGCTTCCCCGTGCGGAGCCAGGCATGATCGGGAGCGAGCCAATCGCAGATAGCGTTGCAGCGATATTCCCGGGCAGGAAGCCAATGGCGGGGGCCGTCTTATGAAAGGTCGCGCCTGTCAGACGCTGGCTGCGCTGCCCCGGCCGCCGAGCGCGCCCGCCCGACGGGGCTCGCCCGGCCGCCGGAGGACGAGCGTGTGGGCCCGGGCTCTACCCGACATGCAGCGAGGGGGACGGACCATGGCGGCGGCGGCGATCGGCGGCGCCGCCGCAGCAGCGCCCACGCGCGGCGCGGGGAATGGTACCGTCCGCTGACCCGCCCGCCCGCCTGCGCCACCGCCGCCCCGCCCCGCCGAGCCCCCCCCCCCCCCCCCCCCCCCGCCGCGGCCCGCAGGTACGGGCTCCCCTCACCGGAGCCCCCTGCGAGGTGCGGCGGTTACCGGCCGGGGCCGGGCAGCGGCACGGCCGGCGCGACCCCTCCGCTCCGGCGGGCGCCGGCACTTGCCGAGGGACGGAGCCGGCACCGCGCCCGTTGGCGGGACGGGACGGGACCCGCTCGGCCCCGGCGCCGCCGCCCGCGCAGAGCCCCAGTCCCTCACCCGCCGTCGTTGCGGGGTCACCGCACGCTGCCCTGCGCCCGTGCTCACCGAAGAGCTCGGGAAATAACGGGCCTGCCCATGTGCGGCTGCCCCTTCCCGAAGAGACGGGTCGCTCGGCGCTCCGTCTGTTCCCTCCCGTTAACAGGCTGCAGGTGAACTACCGGCTTCGTGATAAACATCACCACTTAAAAAAAAAAAAAAACAAAAACACCCAGGCGTTTAACATCTAGAAACGAGAGGGTAAACCTTTTCCCCTCAGATGCCAAGGTGGAGCGGGTGCTTCTTCGAGACGAGTTTCCCATGCCCAGCTTTGCCGCAGAAGCCTGGTGCCACACGCAAATGTAACGCTACAATAAATATAGTATCTATAAATAAACAACTCTTGTCCCAGCGCGGACGGAGATCTCAAAAGAGCAGCCTGGAGCACGGAGCAGAGGGGCACCCACGGCAGTGCCTACTGGAGCCCGCGGGCAACACCGACCGTGGGACTTCAGCACCGCAACCCCCAGCAGCATCCCGCCCGCGTTCAGGGGGAAGGCTGTTCCCATCCCTGTCTTTCTAAAGGCACTGCTCCGTAACCTTCGTGTCTCCCACCACCCCAAAGCAGCCTCACCGACACTGCCATCAGAAACGCATCTTGGGAAGTGATGCTGGTCAGCGTGGATGCAACCCAATACACGACGAAAATCTACGAAGCACCTTTTTCCAGGGACTAAGTGATTAGAAGAACAAACTCCAGGAGAAGTAAAGCACACCTAATACAGCTAACAAGATTATAACAGGCACAGTGGTTTCCTTGCCAGGAAGGACACTTCTAATCATGCCCACATTTTTAATCCCTGCTAGCAGGAGACAAACAACCATGCATAATTACTTGCAAGCACAAGTTAACAGCCAGGTGTCGTCTTGGTAAACACAGATACTCATTTGCTTGAACTGCCTAAAAAACTCCAAAGTCAAAGTCATCCCGTGTCAGCAGTCACTACTGATCAGCACCTGGGGATACAGCAGAGACTTGGGTCTTGGAAACTCGTTCCCCAACAAGTGCTCAGGCAAACAAGTTTGGTTCTCCCACCTGTGCCAGGCTACCCAGCCATGACGGGTTAGCACCACGAGATTGGAAAGTGCGGAACAGCATGCCGGGACCTGACGATGCCGCCTGCCCATGGCCGCATGCCAGCGGGCCCACCCGGGCGCCCCGGTGGGATGGGCTCCAGGCATCCCCAGCCGCCTCGTGCGGGACTGCCCTTCACGTCAGAGAGCTTTCGGCAGCCTAAAACACATCACCCGGCCTCCAGCCAAGGTGTACTGCAACTCACCCTGTCCTCCACAGATAGAGCTAATAGATGTATCCGCTTCCTCCCACCATCACTCTTGCACAGCACAAAACAATGACTTTTGAGTGTTATTTTGTTATGAACATTTATTCCCCGTGAGACCCCCAGGAGAGGGTGATGCCAATGCAGGCAGTAAGAGCTCTACAACAAAGCTGTGAAACAGCTCTAAGCAGGGATTTTCTCTTGTTAGTCAGTTTGGTATACAATCCATACCAAGCATTGATTTTTCCAAACACCAAGACGAGTTAGAGCAGCAATTGATATATTTTACATGCTAAAGCCAAAGCAAGTTAAAGGCCACATTTTCAAAACAAGATATTTAATTTCACTCTCATTACAAGAGCAGTCACCCCTAACGAGGAAAGAAAGACAGCGTGAAGGCAACATACAAAATGAAAACAGATGAAAAGTATCTTTTGTGCTCACATGTAGTGAAAGGAGTAATCTTCCTGGTAAAACTCAGGAAGCTATGCTTTATTCCTAGCTTTATAATTTTGGAGTCGGACTAGCCACTTACTCGCAGCAAAATCCTGCTCCTGTTGAGGTCAGTGACATATCTGTAACTGCATTAAACGAGGCTGAATTTCACCCTTCATTCTTCAGGCTGCCAGCTACAAAAAGAAAAGCAATACTCCGAGGAGCTGTGCTGCCTCCGAGGTAAATCTTCTGAATGTGAAGAAATGCTAGATGTATATTTTGTCTCTACAGTTACCTGAAGAAAAATTGTTTTGTCAGAATTTGTTATCTACCTGAAAACATAGCCAGAAATGTCAGCTTTAAAAATAGCCTTCTAGCAAAAATAAAGACTGACTCCAGACCAGAGGCATATCTTCAATATCTCCACTAAATAAAGGAAGATATTAGCATAGAATTATAATTTTTTTACCTGCGTAAACTATTTTCCCCTTGCTTTGAAATTCTCTCATGATATTCTAAGTCAATAAAGAGTCCCCAATAAGCCTCAAATACTAAAGGATACTGTCTGCAAAAAGACCCAGCAGATGTGTGTGATGTCTCTCTTTGGTCTGTCTCTGATAAGCTGGGAAAGGCTGCAAGAAATCCAGAGGGAGGAACCATAGTGACAGGACAGGAAAGGGGTTGAGTTGATTTTTATTATTTTTCTTTTTTAAATTCAATTAAAATTTATTTGGGGGCTGACAGTTTCCAGACTCCACTAGTAGGCCATTCAGTACTAAAGGCTGTTCTTAATCCACAGCTGGTTTTTGAAGTTCACCTTTTGAAATTTGAAAGTATTTGCTACTTATCGTGGGACTGCTGCAACACTGGTTTGGGCAAAGCATAGCCTTGCCTTCACTGATTATTGAGAATACAAGGAAAATGAAGCTGAAAAGACCGAAAAGCAAATTAAAAAGTGATCCTCAGAAAAGACAAAAGAGAGAAATAACACTGAGAAGTCACTCCTTAAGAGGGCAAGAGAGATGACTTAGTTGTCTGCTGAGCTGGGTCAATGAAAATGATTAAGAAACAGCTTCACAAATCAATGGAAAGGTTATCTGAAAATGCCCAAGAAAGTAAAACTAACACAGAAAGGACCATGTGATTATGGTTTCTCAGTGCTGATTAAGTATGTTCAATTTTTATTACTTCCCGTCACTGCTATAAAGGAATGTTGTACAGCCAAGTAAATGATACGTTTTTCCTCCTCCTTACAGTCTTTGACACAAAAATAAGGTATCTGAACAGGAGTGTCTCACTGCACCGGGAACTGTTCCCAAGGAGCCATTGTTTTCACTCTTCCTGTAACCGGGTTTGCTGGACGTTCCTGTTTTCTCTATCTCAATTCACACACAACTCTCAGAAAGAAAGATGTATAAAGCTGGACAGGCAAAAAGCAACGACACTAAAGAAGAACATGGCAGTGAAGAATGCTATTTTTATGCTTGGAGAAAGTGGAAGCTGGAAACACCAGTCTCAATGACATGAGAACTGTCAGCAAGAACAGATAATTACACAACATGAATCCATCCTCATGACAATGACTCTAATGAGATAGGAAATGGAATAAAATCAATATTCTATTTACATTGACAGTACAGTCTCAAAGCTTGAAATTGCCAAATGGCTGTCTTTTAAATAAAGAAACAAAAAAATTACTGACTGCCTTACAGTATTTTCAAAACACCTCTGCCAAATTTGAAGTTTACCAATAACACATCGCAACATAAAATTTGGAAAAGCTACAGCAATTACTTCATGGCACAACTGAGGGATATAATTATAGTGCCATCACAAAATTAAGCAGAAACAATGAGCTAATTAACATCTTGGCCACATAACTGAAGGATTGGTTAAAGACAAATATTCTTTAGTCAACTACTGCTGAACAAACCAAATTGGTCTTGTACTCTAGCTCTGTAGGAACTGTACTCACTACACCCATATGACAACACGTAAAAGCAAAAAGACCCCTCTCTCAATTTTGTACTTTCACATATACCAAGAAAAAGCAGAGCGCAAAGGCAGCAGCACAGAATAGCCAGCTCTGAAGTGGGAATGCCCGGATACTGTGCCATTGGAGACGTCCTTCACAGCCCCCCACAGCCCAGCAATTTGTGACATAAACAGAGCTTGGTAAAACTACAAGCACATATTAGCATTGAACTACTAAGCAAGTCCCACACCGGATTTGTAAAAAAACTGCCAACACTATTTCTATGACCCAGATATTTTGCATTATATACATAGTTTTAGTAGTAGTAGTACTAGTAGTAGTGTTTTAAAGGTTATTTCTGTACTGTTTTAGCTCTGACAGAGTTGCTTAGGAAGGCAGTGCAACCTCCCACTGACTTCAGTGGGCTTCTTAGGCAGATCCTCATCAGATGTGTTTTTATCTTGAGTATATTTCACAGTTTCTGAAACCGTTTTAGCAGAAACACCTAACTGTGACATTACACCTGAATTTAACACATCCAAGTGTACGCCATTCAGGAAAACTGGATAAATAACGAAAAAAGAGGCAACATGTCATAAAGTAAGCGCCCCCAATTGCACACACGTTACTGCAGAAATAAGGTATTTCCTTGAAATCAGTTCTCCAAGAGTTATGTCCCTAATCAAACTGTGAACCAATTCCTAGCAACAGCGTAATGGCACGGACGTACAAATCCCATAGCCCAATCCTTTCTTACTTTAGATTAATTAGAGTAACGCTATTTTCAAGTCAGAAAGTTATATGGCAAATTCCATAAACCTTCTTTCCTTTAAAGAGTAGACTGTTATGAATTAACCGCTATTACTGTAATTAAAAAACCCTGCAAAGTCAAGAAATATGCCTGCTGAAATTTTTCTTTTTTTATAACCTGTGGTATATATCAATTCCTTTACAAAATTTGGGACTTCAGAGACATGCAGAATTCACATTATCCGACAGCACTAGATGGATGGGTATTTATAAACTGAGATAGGGAAAGGTCAGTGTCTGTCTCTAGACTAGGAAATGTGTATACTAGCTATTATTCTGCTCTTTCAACTTGTAAGCCAGACACAGAAAATGGCAGGAAGGACTACCCTGCATTTAATCCATTTTGCCGTTGATTTATGTATTACAAAGCATAAACATATCCATCCACACCACCGAAGCTGCAAATACCGTTTCTGGTAGTAAAAACGTATCCATACTGTAATTCCTTTACCATAACATTTACATAATATATTTTAGGAATAAGAAGTTCTGTATTATCCTGACATAGGGGAGTTTCAACCGTAAAAGAAGTGACACTTCCCACGCAAGTCTAAAAAGTTGTTGTTTATCTTTAAAAATAACAGTAATCTAGTGATTTAACTTAAAACTCCGAGAAGTAATTCTTCTAAAAAAGAAAACAAACTGAATTGAAATAACCAGAAGCTCTTTTATTAAAATCAGTCTTACGTGCTTGTTCTAATGAATATTCATTTTAAATACTGAGTTTCTATACAAAGACATTTCAGAGGCCATAACTAAACAACCATGCACCCTTCTAAAAAGTACAGAGCTATTTATTAATCAGACCCTTGCACATTAAAGATATTTTGCCTGATTAACTGCAAACGTACATAAGCCAAGTGATGCCGGAGAGGAGCGAGATGACCGACGTCAACAGCATCACACCAGCATCAGCCTCCCGCAAACCCAGCGTCTCGTCTGGGGCAGCACAGGGTGCGTGAGCTGGGCTGACCCGGCCGGTCAGTCACTCCGAATCGTTCGCCCCACACTGTCCCCTGCCACCAGAAAGGCACATTTCACCTGCAAAATGTTTCCTACTCTCTCCTGCATCACGCACACATGTGACTATAATTCTTGTTACTTCTCCTGCTTGTTTCAGTGGGAGCAGGCTGGAGGTGCCTGTCGATTATGCAGCCAAACGTTAACAAGTCCGCCGCACATGCGGCAGGTTTTGGGTGCTTTCCTCGAGAACACAGCCACATGGCAAACCTCAGGATGAGTCCCACAACTGAGATTCAAAACTGGGAGGTACTTGTAACGGTGGCGAAAAAGATAGCTACGCATCACTGAAAAACACTCCCATATTGACAGGTGATTTCTAACTGTACATGTGTGTGTGTGTATATATATATATAAAATGTTATATATATACGAAACATGATTATTAGCATCATCCGTGATAACAACTACTACAGAAAAAAGCGATGCCCATGACTCAGCAAGGGAAGCAACTGCTTCCCTCCAACATCAAATTCAGCTGATGCCGAAGGTTTCAGGGAGAAGTGACCCGGAGGAGCTCTCACTCACAAGAGATGCAGCGGACACCCAGCCTAGCTTCTTGCAGGTCGGGTGCCTTAACCTCTACTGTATAGCAAGGGAAAAAATACCAGCACCTCATTACTGCTAAGGTTCTAAATTAAATCTACATGTTACCTCTAGAAGGGCTCCCAGTTTTTACCATCAGCTGTATCATTTTTCACTTCCCTTCCTAAAGCAGCTGCCACGTGGCCCTGGTTGCAAAGGGTGGCTTTTTCCTTCCCCAGAAATGGATCCCAGCAGTGGGTAAAATGAGTCCTGAGAGACCACTCTGGTGAGCACCTGATGGATTATGGCATATACACGGTCAGTACTAACATTATTATTGATTTCTTACTAACAGCATTTGCTCCAGCCAGCAAGCTCCTCCGCTTAGCTTCACTAACCTGCCCCAGTCCAGGCACCCCCTTCCACGTTTGCCCCTGACACCAAACTCTAGATTTCAAAGTCTTTGCTTGTTCACATGACGATCGTTTTGTTATGTCGATAATTATGAACTAGGAGCCTGGATACAGCCACCACATCCTTGCACACGTCAAATTAATCAGTGAGATTAAATCTGAACTTAAATTACCAGAAACGGCAAAGGCCATTCATGTCACCTGCTCCGAGCCGGCACATCATCCCACTCGGGTCACACCCCGCCGTCCCACTCCCCTGGACCACCACGCACCCCTGCTCACCCTGCGGAGAGACGCACCGCCGCAGCAGGACCTGCCGGGGAGGACCGGGGCGTCTTCAGCAAAATTCAGTGTGGGGCACCTTACCCCTAACTGCCTGCTGCATAAACGGGCATGCTCCTAGCGAGGCGAATCAGGAGTTATAGTTACGTGGATTGCTTCATCTTGCATCTGACTTGAGGGCAAACAAAAAGGGACATGATACAGATAATGAGGAAGACGTTATACAGAGTTCCGCTTTCGACAGAAAATTAGAACTCAGGTTTCGATGGCCTGGTCACTTCAGCTCGGTAATGGTGAGCTGTGGCAATGCTGTGACAATCACATGCTTCTCTCCAAGAATGAGAAAATTACAGGGGAACGGGTGAAGATGGGATCGCTGATGCGGCAGGGACTGAAGGAGACCCGCGGACAGCGCCAAGCCGTCGCGCCGGCACCGCGGCACGGCCGGGCAGCACCCCGCACAGCACCTCCGAGAAAGGGCCGGGGGACCCACACCTCCGAAATCACCCCAGTCTCCAACAATCGCAGCACTGCCATGCCGGGGACACCCAGAGCAGCGAGGCAACGCCAGCTTAGTGCGCGGGTGTAACTGCCTGACTCCTGTTAATGTTAACATGAATCACAAGGCAACGACGGCGCTGGAAAACTACTCCAGCATCTGCTGCAAGATAGGAGATAAAGCCAACTGCGTTTCAGTTCAGAGCCTTCTGTTTCTCAAAGAATCTCAAATCCAAAATAGAGTATTTTCTGTTTTAATACATTCTGGCCTTACATTTAATTTATATTTATCAGTCATATCCTTCCAGCATAATAAAAACTTGTACTGCTTATCAGAAAATACAATGAATCTAAAATAATTTCTTTTCATTATTTATGAAAGAATCGAAATCGTAGAGAATGGGGTTTTTAACTCTCTATGCTCTGTCACCATCCAAGGTATCCCAGGATAACTGTTATGCACTAACATAAGAGCAAAATGATTCTTCAGTATACAGCAAAACTAATCAAGTTTAGGAGATGCTTTCCTTGACTTAACAGAGATCACTACACATACAGTGCTCAGCAGCACAGAAACACCTACTGATGCAATTAATTTTGCATCGTGAACAATCTCACCCAAGCTAAATAAATACATGTGACTTCAGGTGTCAGGGAAAAGCTCCAAATCAGTCAACAGTATTAAAAAGAAGGAACAAAAACTGAATGACTATGCCTTATTTTAGGAAAGAAGTGAAAATGTCTTTGAGACCATTTTTTAATCAGTATTTGCTATAATTTATTGTTATCCTTGTTCATCTTGAATCATGATATTTACATAGCTAACAATAATCATGAAAAACAACCCACTAATGGCCCGTTTGGAACAGTTTCTTCTGCACAAAGTCTCACCCAGAAGAACCACCACGACTGACGGAGGTGAACTACAAAGGGACTTCTGAGCAAGGCTGTTCCCAGTCCGCGAGACGGCAGCGATGCAGTTAATGGGGACACCCTCCCAGTGTGTGCACCGCGCACAGGGTTTAAGGCTAGCTTTCCTCCCCTCCTTGCTCACGAGCTGGGTTTGCTGATGAATTTTGCTAACACTCATTTTGCTCATGGATTCCCCAATGTCTAGATGACCCAGCTGGTGTCACGCTGCTTAAGTACATGCTTGCATACAACTTTTCTCTTGCTTTTAGCCTTTTGCTGTGGGTAATAAAGATGAACTTACGGGAGGATGAAAAAGAGGTTTCTGGTTACCTCATCACCCAGAAGGCCCTTCCAGAAGGTCTGTGCTCATACGGGAAGGAGCTGCAACGCTGTCGCGCCTGCAGCCCTGCAGACAGCGCGGCAGCAGAAACCCCAGCCGCTGCCGGCACGGGGTCCTGGGGCGTTCCTGGGGCCACCAAGCAAAAACGGCTTCAGAGACACCGCTGGCGTAACACACAAAGGCACATGAGATCACCCACAGGCTGTTACCATCTGAGCTTAATAAACTTGTATTTTAAACAAAAGAAAAAGAGCAAGCAGCAGCCTGGCGCAGAAGGTGCAGCGAGCACGGCGGCACCTCCTTCTGCATCATCACAAATGGCAGCTACAGGGGGTTTCCAGCTTGGTCAGTCAGATCTTGAATAATTTTTGCTTCTGGGTTATGGATCAGGTCATAACCCACTACCATGCTAAGTTTTTATTTATGGCTGTTGCACGGCTGACCTATCTGAATTATTTCTGAGCTCCCATCTTCCACAGAATAATCAAGGAACGTCTCTGAGGCAGAATGAATGCGGACCCTTCGTTATCCTGTTGCATCCTCGTATTCCCTGTGGTCTCATGTTGTAACAGTTCCTGGATCACTCTTGGACCAACAACACCTGCCTGTGACTCGCTCTCTCAGCCCGTTCTGCTTAGGTCAGGCCGAAGGAGCGGCATCTCCCACCGCTCTAGCAGAGCCCCGCACACAAGGCTCACCCTCTGGTCTCCAGTACAGTCTCCTTCCTGAGCAAGAAGCGAGCTGTGTCCTTTTTGCTCACTCTGTAGGCAAGCTTTTCTATGCTCAACCAGTGCCAAATCACAGAACACATAACCTTCAAATTCCCATTAATTCTTCTTGCAGAAGAAATGGCCTCTATATATTCATGCAGCGTAAAAATGAATCACTTTCCCCCAAATGCCTACTACAACAGAATAAAAATACCAATGTTAACATGTCAAAGGACCACAGATGTGGACCAAAAATTTTAGACAATTTTTTAAAGGTATCGAAAGCACTCAGGTTATACCCCTGCTATTAGAGCTACTTTAAACTTTCTTATTTTTTACAGAATCCAAAATAACAGCTTGAAGAATGACGCTATGGGAAAACCCAATACAAAGAAGTGCTCGAGCCCATCTAACGGTGCCACTCACACGCCGAGCGCTAGTTCTGCAGCTCCTTGTCTATTTTCTTTCTAGAGAAGAGCCACAGCAGAGGTCCCCTGCCAAGCAGACGGCGAGGGTGCGAGCCCGCGTGCTCAGGGAGCTCGCACAAGCACAACAGCCGAGCCATTCCTCAACCTCCAGGGACGAGAACCCCCAGTGATCCCGCACCGACCCCTGCAAGCCCCACAGCACTATTCTAATTAATGCTCACAGCACTGCACGGCAAGTGTAGAAGCTTGCATAATACCCAATATATTTATCATCACTGTCTACCTGCTTTCCCGTAGTATTTACCAGGTGGAAGATTCCTCTCTATCCTCTACTTGAGCTCTCCTCGATGTGTCCACTTTTTCATTAATGTACCTGTGCAAGCTACCCAAATTGAACAACACAGGAAAGACATTTTGGAAGAAGCTTGTTCTACTGGTATTCTCACCCTTACCTCTAAAAGCCATTTAAAAATACTTGTTGTGGTTTAACCCCAGCCAGCAACTAAGTACCACACAGCTGCTCACTCGCTTCCCCCCCCACACCCAGTGGGATGGGGGAATCGGAGAAAAAAAAAAAAAAAAAGTAAAACTCGTGGGTTGAGATATGAACAGTTTAATAGGACAGAAAGGAAGAAAATAATAATAACAATAATAAAGTTACAATAATAATAAAAGGATTGGAATATACAAACCAAGTGATGCACAATGCAATTGCTCACCACTTGCTGACCGATGCCCAGTTAGCTCCGAGCAGTGATCCCCCTGGGCCAACTCCCCCCAGTTTATATACTGGGCATGATGTCCCATGGTATGGAATACCCCTTTGGCCAGTTTGGGTCAGCTGTCCTGGCTGTGTCCCCTCCCAACTTCTTGTGCCCCTCCAGCCTTCTTGCTGGCTGGACATCAGAAGCTGAAAAATCCTTGACTTAGTACAAACACTACTTAGCTACAACTGAAACCATCAGAGTGTTGTCAACATTCTTCTCATCCTAAAGCCAAAACATAGCACTATACCAGCTACTAGAAAGAAAATTAGCTCTATCCCAGCCGAAACCAGGACAATACCAAATATGAAAGTTTAAAATTCTAGTCTTATACAAAAAACATGGAATATTTGGAAAATAGCTTCTGAAAAGATTTAAGAGAAAGCAATTTTTATAAAAATGGTGATTAAAGACAGAATGCTTAGAACTTGTAGAAAACAAACCAAACAAACCCAAAGCAATAATTTTATCAGTCATGCAGAAAAGTGAGTGAAAGCAGTTCAAATTCTTATATTTCAGTTGCCACCATTAGCTGTATTGAACTAGAAGAATTGAACAGAGCTGCGTCTACTTTTCACAAAAAATCACATCATGAAAGATTTATTTATGGAATATATTTGCACGTAAATACAGGAGCTCAGTAAAATGCAAGATATTTTCCCAGGGACTTTCTTCTAAGTGGTTTGCAAAGCTAAGTCATAGCAGCAAGTGCCTGCACTCCCAGAAGAATACTTTTAACTGTTACACATCAAAAAGCTGAAAAGCACATAGTTACATTATCAGTATCAGGGACTCACTACCTTTGATTTTTCACTGCTTGTGAAAGAAGTCTCAAAGTCAGTTTCAGTTTTGCCTATGCATCGAGCACTGAAGGATTCCCGTAAAAAATTACATATGGAAAGGATTTCGCTGGAAACCAAAAGTGATCATACAAAGTCAAGAATGCTGCCCAGGCACTAATAAAGTCTTCCAAACACTGGAAGAAGTATTTTTTGTTTGGATTTTTTTTTTTTTCCAAGCTTCAGAGAGTCACAGAAAAAAATACTAGAGTTTATTTCTCACAAGTAAATCATGCTGTGTTTATCAGTATGTGCAGCTGACAGGAGCTTTCTTCCATGGAAACCAGATGGCAAAAGCAACACCGAAATAGCCAGTGTCAGTTGGGACGGCAAGCACCGACCCCCAGGGATCGGCGAGGAGGAGGAAGGGCGGGTGGTTCTGCACAGCCAGCCCCAGAGCAGCCGCCATCCCACCCGCACCTCCGCGAGCAAACTCGGCAGATGTTGGAGCACCGGCTCTCGGGCGCCTGCGCGCACAGAGACATGTCTTTTCTATGGTGAATCCAGGCCTAATTACTGCTGCCTTCAGCTTGGCAACCTGCTCGGAAAACCTGACACATCTGCCTGGTTCAGCGAGCTCCGGGAGCCTGCACGCTCCTCCACGGTGCCCGTGGGGAGCGCAGAGTTTAAAGGCTCGAGACCTCGGGTATATCTAGACCCAATTAACGCAGCAAACTTCATTTTCTCCCACAGCAATTTACTTAAATTTAAAAGAAGAGCTTATCTCCTTGAACGCTGTGTAGGTGTCACTGCAGCAGAGGCAACGTCGCTGCGACGCCAGAGCTGAAGCGGTCTCAGGAGCGTGCCCCCGTCCCGCGTGCCCACTGCAGGCTGACCCACGGTGGGCTTCGGCCACGCACCCGTGGGCCACCCCTCCCCGTGCAAAGCGGGGAGCTTGGGCTTAAAGGACTCCCAGGAGAGGAGCGCCGAGGGCCTCGCGGGGCCCAGCTGAGCAGCACTGATCGCTCTCCCTTTTTTAGAAGGAAAAATTCCCATTAACTTCTCTGGAAGCAGGATTGGGCCCAGAGCCCAAACATGCTCTGGGTTCCCAAGTCCTTACTCACCGCTCGCAGTCGGACTCACTTGCGCGGGAGCCAGCAGCGCCGCAGGAATGCACGGAGCCGCTCCACGCGGCACGGGCAGCAAGGGCGGCGGGAGCCCGGGGTCCAGCACCGCGCTGGTCTCCGCTCCTCCGTCCTGCACCGGGGGCACCTGCGGCCGAGCTCAGCCAGTGGAACCATCCTGTGCTCTGCACTGGCTGCATTAAATACCATACATGTACTTTAAAAACGCTGTCTCTCATCTGTGGGTACGCAGAAAGGGTGAACGCAGATGCCGTCAACTGAGCTTCCTGTGCAGGGTCTTCGGGCAAACCTGGACTTAGAGCCACCCAAGCCAGGACACATTATTTATAATACTTTCAACATTCTACTTTTCTCTCCAAGTAATACCTGCTCCAAGTTCAAGCCCAAGGCATATTTTGCCTTGCCAGATGATCTGTGACCGTCTCATGACTTATTACATTGTTATCATCGCTAAGCTTAGCAAACAGAGCTGCTAAGTCTATTAATCTTCTGAAACACGAAGTCTGAAACTGTAGAAACAAAACATCTCACTACAAGATACATAAAATGTGGTATACTGAGATAAGGGGAAAATTCAGTGCATGCTCTGTTAATTTTTTTCTGTGCCATGGCAAGCAAGACTGACGCACTTCTGTAAGAACTAACTCTGAATTTAATGTTACTGACAAGTACGTAAGGGGAAAAAAAAAAATTCCTTTTACAGCAGCAGTCTCCCTCGGGGCAGACAGTAAGGTGGTATGCTTCCAATAGGAAAACCTGGACTCTATGCAGAAGTTTAAACTGCCACCTGTAAATTCCAAGAAAGAATTGATAAAATGAGTCCAGTACAGCTGGGCTAGCAATGGAGGGCTATGTGAGAGCTCAGTTTTCAAGCTGTCAAACGATTAGACATATTTTAACCTGTCTAGTACTTATTTCTTTTTATTGTGCAGAAATTCATTCCAATTCAGCCACCGATATACAGCGTGCATATTTACGTCCGAAAATATTTTTCTGTGAAAACAAGTATTTGGCATATTTGCCAAAAGCAGAAGGTCCTAAGAGCAACACCGGCAGTTGCACACTTTCTGACAGTGCTCAAATAAGGGCTGGAAGTTTTTTCTCTCCGAGACTTCTCGCCAGCAGCGACTGGCAGCTCCGGGAGGCAGCGGGGCTGCAGAAGGACACACGGACATGGGGGGCTGTGCAGCGGCGGGGGGCAGCACTGCCCGTGTCCCCACGCTGGGTTAATGCTGATTATATACTTGGCTTACAGAAATGATAATCTGGCTACACAACACTCACAGTCAATTGTGGTTTACTCAGTCCTGGCTTCCTCAGTTTTCCTGTGCGATCTGTAGATTCAAATGAAAATGAACTCGAAGCCCACTATTTAGCATCCTAGTGACAGAACTATACTTTTACCTTATAAGCTGCTGCTGCTATTTCTAATTAATACCAAATAGCAATTATCCCATTAAAAATTCAAGCTGCATTTAGTGAGAACTTAAGTTAGACTTTAGTGAGGACAGATTATATCTATTGCAAACTTTGACTTTTTTTTCTCTATAGTACAGTAAAAGGGAGTTTTCCCAGCTACCTAAAATCAAGATATTTTGGATAAAAACAGTCTTTTATAACAATGCAGCATATGCACATAATTTGAAACATGGACTATTTCACAGGGTAGTAGCTGACAGCAAGTAAATGTTTAAACAAACAAAAAAAATTGATCCCAGAGGAAAAGCAACTCTCCTGATACATAGCTGGATTTCATCCTGAGGTCAGTACCCATCAAACCCTCACACAGTCACCAACGAGCCCAATGGGCACGGGCAGCATCCCGTGTGTCGACCTGCAGCAGCTCAGCCCTGCTGCTGCTGCTCTCCTGTTGCTTCCACTGAAGCGATGGAAGAAATTTCACATCGGCTTCAGAGCAGGAAAATTTACTGTGCTGGTTCTGAGTGCACATAACAGCGTAAAACAACATTTGTCACTGGCTTTATTCTCCAAGCAAAGCAATGACTAAGACGATCACCCTACACAAACTGCTGAAGGTAGAACGGGAAGGGGCGACATCGACGGCTTGCTTGAACATCCTTACCAGGCACCACACTCCATTTTAAAATGCCACATGCAAAACCTTCACCTCTCAACTCTTTACATTAAATGTGTATTTTTTTATCTTGGGATTTATTCAAGTTTCATCACAACTGTGCCACAGTTTTAACAGTCCCTTCTCTTTCCTTGTTAATTGCTCTGCACTCTCATTGACACTAATGGGAATTACAATTGCACATATTCACGGCAGAACAGATTCCAAATGTCACCGAGGATAGCAATAAAAAACTATTCACGTGTTTATCCTTTCAGTAAATAATTATGGGGTAGTAGGAAGGAAATGCTGTTTACTTTACTGCATTACTTGGGAAACTAAGTTTACAATACATAATTGTTAATAAAATAAAATAAAAAAAATAATCATAGGCAACTGCTCTAATCCCTAAGGAACACAAATAGTGGAGACCACTGCATATGCAGGCAAAGGAAAGGCCTGGAGCCTCTGCCTGCCTCGGGTCCCCCTGCCACCCCTCCACTGGGCTGGAAATAGCAGGACAGATTTGCACATAGGAGTCCCTAGGGAAGCGATCACACCCAGCCCCATTCCACACCTGACAGCTGTTAGGTGTATAAAGCACATTAGCCAAAATGCTGGATCTACACACACAAGCTTTGCTCGCACTCCGGCAGATCTCCGAGCCCTCTGGCAGCACCTGCACGTTTGTGTGCAGGATTATTCTGCCACCGCTTACAAACGAACCACAGCACAAAACCAGCTTATTTCAGGCAACACCTGATCACTGATAGGAGTGTCCTTCCTTGTTCATACTGGAAAAGAGTATAGAAAATAAAATAAAAATAAAAATATAGAAAATATAGAAAAATACAACCACAGTAAAATTCCTTCTGGACAAGAGTAGTTGCAGCAATTTTTTGATAAATATTCATAGTTACAGAAGTCATCCTCGTCATGGACAAAAATCATATAGATATGACAACAAAAGGGAACAGAACTTGTTTTGTTTTAATGAGCTGGTCTTTGTTAACAGCAAAATCATCTCTTCATAGCATTTGCATTTAAAATGTGCACAAGGCAAAGGAAAACACATATTAAGCCTTTGAAAGTAATGCATAGTTACTGCAAGGCGTCTTTTATAATCCAACACGTGTGACTTCCTCGGTGTCAGCGCTGTTAGAAAAACGAAGTTCGCAGTTTATACACGCAGCTCCTAAGTAGCAATCAACCCTCCCTATTCTGGGCATCAAGAGGTGCTAAGGCTCATCCTCCTAATTACAGGCATTCCTGTGTCCTTACCACCTCTGCATTAAATCTGAAGCAGCAGAATAAAATGAGTACTTAAAGGAAATAAAAACAGAGAGGAAAGTGTATTGTTTTAATCTGAACTGGCCACGAGATCTTCATCTACACCACACATACAAGAACCTTTACTGTGGCCACATAAGCCGTTGCGGACAGTACTGTAAAAACCATGCAGCTTTAACAGTCTGCCTCCTCTGGGCAACCAAAATAATGGCCCTGTGGAGCAACACCCTTTTGACTACTTAATGTTTGTTTCAGCTGTTTGGTGTGATGCATCACCATCTCCTGTACTTCAGATTTATCTTCCAGGTTTCCAATATACATGGGCTCTAAGTTCAGGGAAGTCGGATTTGCACCTGACGCTGGGATGCAAAGCGATGCAGCTGGGACACTCTGCAAAGGCCACAGAACAGTACATTTACCAGTCCTCTCAAAACCGCTTGGAGGACAGACTGCAGTGAATGACATTACAGATTCTTTTCAATAGTACCTTCCCTGCTTATGAAATTTTGGAAAGTAGCATCTTCGGTGCTCCTGAGACATGCAAACTGGACAAGCACCAGAAACCTCCATGCAAAACAGGTTTTAAAAGAAAGCAACAGCAGCACCTGCTACTTTCAAATGCTTGTCAGTGTGTGGTATTTGTCACGGAGGTGTCTAAAAATGTCAGTTTATTCAATCCTTGGCCTCGCTATAGGAAGCAGAATATAGATAAACTCAGTAATTGTTACCTAGTAATACTAGACAATGATGAACAGCATCTGAGACTTAGTGAAGCAACAAAGTAGTAGAATTCAAGAGGTGGAGTAACGCAAAACAAAATTAACCTTTCTCCAAAACGGAAAATGAATGTCTACATCTAAGGTTTGAAGCAGCTTGATTCACACCGATTTATTTCTGATTATATTGTTGAACCTCCCAAAGCAGAATGAACTAAGAGCACTTCCAGTCTAAAGAAAAATCAGCAAAAACCCCTGAAATTTTTACGTGCCCCCCCCCCCCCCAGGCAGCAGCAGAGGGCTGCGTGCCCCTCGCTGACCACAGCCCAGCGCAGAGCCTTACCCGCACCCCCAGCCTTTCCTAGGCGCCCGTGCTGCGGCTGCTGGGATGGCGAGGTACTCCAGGATCCTGCACAGCACCCTACCAAACCCCCCGTTCCAGTATCTTGCTTAGGATTATGCTTTCGCGATCTCCTCAGTCTCACCGGGATGAACTGGGCTGAAAGCCCTCACAACACCGCACAGTGACTGCAGCGAGTCAGCGGAAGAGTAACTTCTTGGCCCTGACTGCCTACGGAAAAACCTTTCAGTAAAGGCTATTCTGCATTACGATTCTGATTACTTCTGCAATTAGATAATAATATACCAGAGAAATTTTAAATTAAAATTCTCTGCTTCCACTAATTAAACTGTTTTGTTGATACTCCTGAAGATAGGTACTATCCATTACCTTGTTAATCTACCAGATCTAAAACTCTAACGTCTTCTGTCACGAGGGTGAAGAACGTGAGTCAGGCATCTGCCTAGGAGGGTCCAAGCTGTAGGCAGCTGTCAGATACATCTGAACTGGCGATTTCCCGTGTTTGCAATACAGCTTTCAGCCCAGAAAAACACGAAGCTCGTGCCTAGGCAGCACGTGGCACAGTGGTGCTTCACAACACTTCTGAGACAACGAGCATAAAGGAGGATTTTGTGGGTAAATGAAAAGAAATCACAAAGCCAGGCTGTTCCCACCGCAGGGAACGCCGGCACTGTGCAGTGGATGTATGGAAACCATACCCTCCACTGCAGCTGAGGGGAGTTCTCACAGGACGGCTTTGGCACTGCTTGCTGACACAAGTGAATTACAAATCGCTCACATAATGCCCCAATTTTGCCCACTGATTCAACTGCCTCGTAGTACAACAAAGCATTCTTGGACTCAGACCCTTGCCTGCCATTCAAAATGAATTTAATCTAATGATGGCTTTAAGGAAATGTGACAATAAATACGCCCTGTCACCTTCTTCCTCATGTATCAGACTAAGAAATCTGTTGCCTGTGTATCTTTCCTCAGTAGCCCGAGTAAATAACAACTGCACAATCCTGTACTTTTACGTGTCACCTAAAACTAGGCAGGCTCCACAATTACTGTTAATTCATACATACAACCTACGGGGTAATAAGTTTTCAAAATATTCTCAAGTCTGAAGACTAACTGGTTATGAAACTTCGAATGTTTAGTCATCGCCATCGCTTTTCTATTTACTCACCTTTTGTTTCAACTAAGCCTGAAGAAGTTTTGTAGCTCAGAAGCCCAGCCTTTAAATCCAGGGAAGTCCAATCCATTTTACAACGTTCTAGCCTACATCTGATCCGACAGGAGCTGAGGAAAGCAGTGACACAGGCCTCGCAAAATTTAAATTGCAAAAGCACATGCTGCAACTGCAGAGCTCAGCTCAGCGTGCGCCCAGCGTCCCTGTCCCCTCCGGACAGACTGTCGGGGTGCTCCGCTCCCTAGAAAACCCACGGGCAGCGCTCCCGGCACCGCCCTGCAAGCAGAGAGACTCCCGACACCTCAGGTTTCTGCACTGGTACGTCCCAACCTTCCACAGACAGCAGTCTTGTCACCCATTTCAGTGAAACTGGGGATGCCAAGCCTTTAATTTTTTTCTCTTTTATCTACTTGAAATTGTCGTAATACTGTTTTATGTCAGCAGGTCTGGCAAGGGTCAGTACCAAACACAAGCAGACAGCCCCGGCAGGCACCTGCGATCCATCCCAGCTTCCAACTGCCCAACCTCAGCCTCTCACCCTCAAACTTCCCCTGCAGTAATAAGTACCATCGGTTAATTACTCATTATGCAAATTACTTCCTTGTCACTTTGGAACATGTTGTTGTTCCATTAGAACCTCTTCTCCGTAGTGCTAAAGAAGATATAGTCCAGTTATTTATTCAACGTTATTATTCATTGTGTACGTAGCTCTCTCCTGTCCATTACATCCCTTTGTTAAACCCGCTCAGACAGTTTCGCTCTCTTTGCTTCTTTGTCACCTGTGTCCTGCTGCTGCTGCCACGTTTTGCAGCATAGTTCCCCCCTCAAAAAATCACCAAAAGAAATAATTTCTAAAAGAAATAACCATGTATTCTTCTAAAATAACTATTTCATACAGACAACATCCCTGCGTCTTTCTCTCCCACTATACTAACATCTTAACAAACTGATTTGTTTGCAGTAACTACATGCAAAACAAAGTTCTGAATTCAAGAACTCTAAAAAAAACCAAAAAAACCCAAGCCCCAACGCTCTACTTCCACCCGGTTAATCCAGAAGCTCCCAAAGGGACGGGCAGCGCAGCGAGCGCGTTATCAAGGCGGGATTTTTGCCCGACACCGCCATGTGCACGCGCCCAGACCGGCGACGTCCCTTCGAAGTTACCGTCGTCTTTAAAAATCTCACCTAAACCACCGTGCTGCTTTGGAGCGCCCGCGTTTCCAGGACGCCGGCCCAGCCCCGGGTGGGGTGGGGGGGGGGGGGGGGTGGGGGGGCAGCCCGCCGCCTCCTCCCGCGGACACCCCCGGCCCAGCCCGGCCCTGCCGCCCCTCGGGGCTCTCCCTCCCCCCCCGGGGAGAGGCCGCTCGGCCCCGCACCTGCCCCGCACGGCCGGGAAGGGCTCCCGCCCCCCCGGGAGGAGTCACGCGTGGCCGGCTCCCACGGCCGGCCTCTAACGCCTCCGGCTCCGCCACCGCCAGCAAGGGACGCCCGGGCAGGCGCGGGCCGCGCCCCGGGCCGCCGCTCCCGGACCCCCCCCCCCCCCCGGCGGAGGACGGCCAATTGCCCCCCCCCCCCCCGCGCCGAGCCGAGCCGAGCGGAGCCGCCGCCCCTGGCAGGCCGCCGCCCGCGGGGCCCGCCGCAGCCCCGCACCGGGCCGGGCCGGGGGTAGCGGCCCCCCGGGCACCTGCAGCCGCCGCCGCCGGCACTCACCTCAGGGGCATGCTCGCGCAGCGGGCGGGCGGGCGGGCGGCGGCCCTGCCCGGGGACGGCGGTGGCGGCCGCGGCGGCCCGGCCCAGTCAGGGGCGCATGCTGACAGCGCCGCCGGCGCGGCGGGCGGGAGAGAGGGAGGGAGAGGGAGAGGGAGAGGGAGGCGGCGGCGGCCCGGGCTCCCCGCGCCCGCCCCGGCTTCCGCCGCCGCCCCCGCCCCGCCCGGAAGCGCGCCCCGGCCGCGGCCCTGCCGGCAGCCCCGGGCCCCGCGGGGAGACCGAGACCCGGCCCCGGCCCCGGCCCGGCCCGGCCCGGCCGCGCTTACCTAAGCCAGGCGCAACGTCCGGGATCCGGGCGCCGCAAAACCGAGGAAAAGGTGAAGAGCGGAGGCGTCGTGGGCTGCCCTTCCCCCGGGGACTCGCCTCCTTCATCCTCCCCGCGGCGGAGCGGCCCGGCGCCTCATGAGTCACGGTGCCCGAGCCCCAGCACACGTGCCCGGCCCCGCCGCCGCCTCCGGTTTCGGAGGAAAGAAGAAAAAAAAAAAAAACAGGCAGAGCGGGGGGAGGGAGGGAAGCGAGTGGAAAACGTCTCCGGCAAAACAGCCCGGCCTGCGCCGCGGGGCCGTCGCCGCCAGCGGCCTCAGGCTGCCTTACCCATTACCGTACTGGTTTTTCCAGACACCCCCCCCCCCCCAAAACGCTTTTCCTCTCGTGAGGCCATAGTGCTGATCTTCTTCCCAGAGCAGGCAGAAAGGCCGTGCTCTCGTCCCCTTTCCCGCCCTTTCTTGGCAAATAAAGCGCGTCGCCGGCCGCGCGGTTGCGCCCGCGTGGCCCCAGCGCGGCCAGCCCGCAGGCCGGCGGCTGCCGCCGGGGTCCGCGTTCTGCTCTGCCGAGCGTCGCGCGGGCAGGTGTCGGCACCGCCACGCCGGTGACGCCGAGGGGAGCGGCGCAGAAAAAGGAGCTACGGTAACGTCAAGCGGTCGGACGCAACATCGACGTGTCGCTTGCGGGACACTCGCCTCGAGGGCCGTGCCTGAAGGGATTTCGGCAAACCAATGCGGTGCTAACCTAAGGGACGGAAAAAGAGAAGGACGTACACCTAAATACGCAGGGAGGCAGGCAGGCTGCTGGGCGGGGGGGTGCCGGGGGACACGCAGGGGCCGGGCCCACCGGTGTCGGCCCACCGGGCCATGGGAAGCGGGACCGGAGCTCCAGGGACGGCGGTGGGGACGAAACGATGGAAAGAACTGGAAACACCCTGCCGACGCCAAGACTGGAGGAAGCACGGCAATGATCTTCCAAGATTTAAGGACGCTATAAAGAGCAGGGAACAATCTTGTCTCTGTATTTATGGTGGTGAGGACAAGAAGATGGCATTAAACTGCAGGGAGAGAGATTCAGGCTGGACTTAGAGGGGAAAAAAAGGACTGACAAGGGTACTAAATCAAGGTGAGACGCTCGTCTCAAGGAGTGATTTAGGTACACTCCATCCTGCCTGGGGCGAGGGAATGGATTAAGTGACCTTTTGTGGTCCCTCTTCTAGCTCTTTCTTCCTCTGACCCTGCCGAGGTTTACTCTTTTTGATCTATACTTTTCTTTTACAGTGTGCAGTCTGTTCCATCCCTGAGGCTCACAATATACCTCTTACATTGTTAAGTCTTCTTTTTTTTTGCCTTTTGCCATAAAAGAGTCCCGTGCCTTTGAAAACTATGTTTTTCAGTTCTCTATATTTTACCATTTTAATAAAATCAGTGGCAGGATTCTCTGACTTTGTCTCGTGATAGCAAGGCAGCAGCCGTGTCTTAGCCAAACTCACACCCAAACCCTACAAATATTTGCACTGATTCCAGGAGACGTTTTGCTTACTATTTTTTCCCAAGTATTAGATCGTATGAAGCAACTGTTTATTGATAAGGCTGAGTATATTTCAATGCATATACACATACATTTTTCAAAAAAAACCTCAGTTATTCTCTTTTCCCTTAAACTTTTAATTTCAACTTCTGTTTTCTTCCATAGGGAACAATTCAGAGAACTGTTACCTTATGGTGTGCCCTCCAACAGTTTCTGTTCCTCCCTGGTCCCTGTTACTAAATGTAACGGTAGGCCAATTAGTCAAGACAAGGAAATCCCTTCTTCCCCCTCGGCGCAGGCTCTGCCCGAGCAGCTCCCGCGGGTGCCGAAGCCCAGGCTGACGCCCGGCCCCCGGCCTGCCGGTATCTCGGCGGCAGGTTGCCGGATGACCAGCGCGGCTGCCCACGGCCGCTGGCCGCCGGCGCTGCGCTCCCGCCTCGCCGCAGGGATGACAGTTGCCACAGGCACCTTCCACAGAGGCTTTAACCGCTCTTAGGTTTGGAAAGCATTATAAAATGGACATGTCAAACGCTCGCAGCTCCACCTCCACGGAGCTTTCTCCTCGCTTGGGTTGTGAAAATTAAGAGCCATCAAATAAATGAGTGTTCATGGAGAGAAAGAGTGTGAATCCTATAAACAAGTTCTGCTGCCAGCATAATCTGCACCATGCCAAAAAGGCATCATCATGTCTACAAGGAGGCAATTTTTTCTGAAGTCCCGTGGTTGTCATGCATTGGTCCTTCACCGGCAGGAACTGCAGCACGGGGGCATGCGCGGCGAGGGAAGGGGTTCAGGGCCGCTGCAAGGAACTGGGTACCACGCGCTTCAGAAATTAAACTACAAAAAAACTATAGAAGGCTTTTCCGTGGTTAAGTTTTCAAATCTGCTCTGATCTTCCTTCCGGCTCCCTAACACCTCAGGCCAGTGCCGCAGTCCAGCACAGACACTTCGCCAAAGGGCTCATTTAATGCTCCGGTGCACGTGCTCCTTGGGATGGCCCGTGCCCCACATCTCTCTTCCTGCTCACCTCCTTTTGCGTGGAAACACCAGACACCCCGAACGCCTCTGTCCTTTACACCTTGTGCTCCTTGGTGACTTCATTCTGAATTCCGATCCCTTCTATTCGTTACTACCGACCGGGGTTCTCTCGACTGGAAGCACACGGTGGCTCCAGCAGCGCTCGGGGCTGGATGCTGTGACAAGCAGCGGTCATGCAGGGGTGCCCTGCTGCTGGAAAATAAACACACCGTCTCCCTCCCCCCGAGCAGGCTCCCATTTTCAGACGTGGTTTAATTTCAGCCTCTCTCTGTTTCCGCAGACTGGGGCTCTCATGCCACGTGTTTCTCAACCTGCGAGGCTGGTGTTCATCCCCAGCCAACATGAATAGCAGACTACAAGGAAACTACAGGGCACGTCGACGTCAGAGAAGACAAGGAAGAACACAGAGGGTTTATCTCCAGTATCAGGAGTGTAACTTGCTTGTGTTAAACATCTCTATCAACACAGACACCTTGTTCCAACTTTCTTCTACCAAACGCACTGGGGGTTGTAGTTATGCTAGAACTTTGTCTTTCCATCTCTCTCTCTCATGCTTGTCTTTTCCCCCAAATCTTGTAATGTGTGTTTATAATTCTGAGCATCACTTGTTACTCATACCCAGTTGTTCCAGAATACGTTTATTTTTTACCTTACAAATGAAAAAAATCAGTACTAAAGTGGCATCTCCACTGCAATTGAATGCTACTTTTATTCATTTATAGATACTGAGCTTCTGCTGACTTCTGAAATTTCAAACGATCGCTCAGAATTACATCCGCCACATCCTTCAATCCATAACGGAATAAGCCAAACCACTTTGCTGTTTGCTTTGAAATTTATTAGGCTTGGAGACTAGAAGAAATTTACCTTTAAATTTGCCTTTTTCCCTGATCCATACTCAGGGCTGAACCAAGCAAAGAGTTATGTTTTGTGAAATGAGGTGATAAAGTGCTTTTCAGCTTTAATGAATAATTCCTCACTTTACCTTGGGAGACAAATAATATTACCTGCTCAGGAACTCCAGCTGTTTGAATCTTAAGGCTTTTTGTTCTGTAATACAGCCTAGCATTAATATAATTAACTTTTCTGTTTGTGTGCTCTAATCACACCCTGCAACAGACCGCACAGCACTTCTGAGCCCGTGGAGAGACATGGGATGCCCTGAGCATCCCTCCTCGGGAGCTGCCCAGACGGAGCAGCCTCGGGGAGCATCCTGGAGCACTGAGTGCCCGAGGAAGTGAAGGCACGTCACCGACTGGGAGAGCTTTCTGATATTTTCTGTTTATCTTTTTTGGCCTTTTTATAGAAGCTGGAGACTGAAAGGACGTAAAGAAACACTCATTTTTCTTTCAGGAAAAAATGCCATGAATTTACACTTGTGTTTCAAAGAAAGTTAATCCAGATCAGTAAAAAATTCATGACAATTGGTATCCCATCGTATTTTTATATTTGCCTGACTTACATGAGTTTGCCTGTCATTCTATAAAGCAGCAGCGGTGCAGATGTACCACTCGGATAACTTCAGCATTGGTTGCACACGCCTTGATAGTCTCTGGGAAGGAATATTGTAATGGATCATTGTTGCTCTTCCTGTTTCTGTTCTATCACAAAGAAATACGTGAGGCTGTTTCCTCTCTGTACGCTTACATCAGTATGCTGGGCATTTTCAAAGCAGTTGTTCCGGTCACAAAGTTTTCTGTACAAACTCCTCCCTGCCCAGATTTCTCTTAAATAACTTCGGTAGACCAGCGTCCGCACAAATGATCTTTTCTATACCCAGAGCTAGCTTTAAAAAATAACCGGTGTCTAAACTGTGCCTCCTTGTCCTGCCTCGGCAGCGGCAGCAGAGCGGGGACGTGGACACCGAGATGCTCACAGCTGCACAGCTGGAATGGCAGCTCCCTACCCAGCCCCCTCCACCCCCGGCCTAAAGGGCCTAGCTCCACAGCCATTATTTGGTTGTGTTGGTAATGAGATTTTTTTAGTTTCATTTTCCCGTCCAGTCCATTTTCACGTGACAGCACGCGGCGATCCGCCTGCTGGGTTTCGTACTTGCTGCCCGCGACGGCAGCAGCCCCGCCAGCCTCCGGTCCCAGCCCTGCCGGGGAGCGGGCACTGCCCGGCGGTTCTGGTGCTGGTCCTGCTGGGAACCCCGCTCAAACACATCCCTGCTCTGACGCGGCACAGCTCCGGTTTGCCTCATCGTTGGGTTTATGCCCTGTGCGCCCGTGATGTCATTTCTCACTATATCCTATAAGGTGAATGTATTCTGTTTCACGTAGGTTTATGTAGGGGATACAGGGGATTAAACCCTAGAGCACATATGCCAAGCACAAGCTCTGCAGTAGCAAGATGTCTGGGCAGGGCATGGTAAAGAGGAAAGCGTAAGGAAGTCTCAGATCCAGGGGTCTCCCAGATTATCATCCGATAATGATAATGATCACCATCTGGGATACCAAACAAGACAATGGACTAATTATCTGCCATCAGAGAAGGATAAAGAAATATGTGATTGTACACTTAGCTTCTTATGTCATTCAAACAAAAAGATGTAAATTAGGAGACAAGGGAAAAGAGAGACCTGTTGTGTACAGAGAAAGTATTTTGAGAGACATTTTATGTTTTAGAGTCACTATGTGTTATTACAACTGGAGCAAAAAAGAGGAACTCTCTTGGCTGAGCTAATGCAGGCCTGGCACAAGTGAAGCAAGAGCCTGACCTCTGAAAATTGTGCAATGGTTGCTTGCCCTTCCCTCCGAAACCCCGGCGAGGAAGGCTGCAGGGCCAGCGATGACCCAGCCGAGGCTGGCAGAAGCCCCGCGAGCACAGCAGTGGGACACCAACTTGTCCTGGGTGCCCTACGTGGGGATGGCTCTTGGCATCCTCTTCACAACTGCGCCTCAGGCAGAATAAAAGCACTTCCCTCTTCAGGTCCTACTTCAAAATGATCTGAAGGTAAAAGTTTAAAGGGAAGACTGAGCGATAGGTCATGCTGTAACAGGCATGGCATTAGGGACATAAAGTGAAAATATATTTAAATTTTCTCTTTGTCATTACAAATGTGATAAATACTCAGAGAGATGACATAAGCCTGCAGAATTAAGAAACTTGTATTATGGATGCCTTATAGACCATTTCTAGCCCTCCTTCAGAGACTGGTTTCTTCAGACATTCAGTATGGACAGGGGAAGGTAACCTGTGATGCATGAACCACAGCTACTTTAAGCACCAACTCAGCAACCATCTTTCAATTGTTACTCCATAAAAGCAGCCACCCTGGCAGCCTGCTGCCCCCCCACGCAGCCTCAGGGTCCCTATAGGGGCCCGGTGCCTACAGGCGGTCAGGCATAGATGACTGGAGGTGCACAAACCGCTGCGCGCACAGCCGGTGAGGACCAAAGCCTCCAGCTCAACTTGCACCAGCGCTTTACTTCAAACCCCAACTCCTGCTTGAGTAAGACCGCAAATCAAACGGGAATCTTTTGCTAAAGAAAAAGCACAAAAGAAAGTCAGTTAAGAGCCTAATTTAATTCAGAACTAGCTGAAAAAGTCCCCGGACTCCAGCCAGCTGTGTAGCCGGCGCTGGGTGAGAGCAGCCCGGGTGAACCGTCAGCCCTGCCACATGGCCGGTGCCTGGCACGCTGCCCGCAGCACCCCTGGGCAGGAGCGGGCACAGAAAGGCTTCTCCAGCTGCACAGGCACTTCCAGCTGTGCACCCGAAAGCAAAGCTTCTCTCCTTAGTATGTACAGTAACAGAGCACTTAAAGGGTAACGACATTAAGAGATCCGCACACTGACGGCAGCAGCACCGGGCTGCTCTTTGCTGCAGACCGACCGCAGAACTCCCGCCCGCGAGGGGTACGGGGTGCTGCCGTACCCCTGTCCTAAACAGATAAGTAAAAATCGCAGTGCAAATCCATCTAGCTTGAAGTATGGCTTGTGGCTTCATTTTATCCTACCAAATAGCTGCAATACAATAGTCACCAAAAAAAACTTGTACTCTAATTTTCCTTTTTTCCTGGCCTTTACTAAAGGCAGATATGCAAGTTAGTTCAAACACAGACTAAACACAATTACGATCCTGGAGAAGCTATTCACTTCATTATGCTCTTATTTGTTCAGCACTCACAAAATTCAAGTTCCCCAAAAAGGTCTGACATTAAATTTCAGTCTTCCCGATAAAGAAAGCAATCGTTACATCTCTTCTAGCACGGTGCAACTTCTGCAGTAATGAACTTCCGCTTCTGCTTCACAGCAACATGGAGGCCATCACTTTCACACTGCAGTGCTAAAAGATTTTTTTTTTCTGTTTTAATGATATTATTTGCATGTGCATTTTAGTAAAGATAACGTACGAATTTCAGACTTGGCCCTTCTGCTGTATTGTCCTTTTATTTTAAAGCCTCCTGCAACTATTAAGCGATAATATTTTTGTTAAAAGTAATAAAATACTTAAAATCTCTACTAGTCTACAAGCACATAAATGAGCAAAATCCACACGGCTAATTTCGCAGCAAATAATTATTATATATGCTATGTCTTTTGCGTTTTCTGTAAGATGATTTCTTTATTGCTCTTCAGTTTGTGCTGGAGCCCAGCCGGCAGTGCCGGGGTCCACTCTAACCTCTATGGGGAGCAGCACGGGGGCTCGCTCCAGGCGGGCCCTGCCTGCGACCCAACACCGTGTTTAATCACAGAAAACCGGCGGGACATTCGCCGTCAGCAGCATATTTCACGGCAGGAAGCCGAGGGCTCGCTCTCAGGGGAGTAATGTCATTTTAATTTCTTGTGGGCTTTACCAACAGCTCCTGAGGAGCCGGAGCGGGGCCGGGGAGCGATGCTCCGGGGACGGGCACCCACCCGCCTCGCCCAGGGCTGGAGGGGACCCCCGTGCGGGTGGAGCAGCGCTCGGCCCCCGTTGAGAAACGCACCCAAATTGCGGCACAGCTATGGCGGTGGTGCCTCGGCGCAAGCATCCAGCCCTGTCTCCGCTCCACCGACAGCACAGAACAAACTGTTCAACCAACCCATGGGGCTCTTGCAAGCACGTGAAAATCTTTCCCTCAACTTTTCCAGCGGAGTAAGCAGCACAGGAGATTAACTGACAAAATAATAGTAAAACCAGAAGAAAAGAGAAAGATGCACCCGCCAGTGCTACGGGGGCCAGGTCCCACGCCGGGTTTGTCCCGCGTGTTCCTGGGAGCGGGTCGGTGCTCACTCGGCGTCCCGGGGGAGCTCCACACCATGGGGGTCCCGCTGTGCCCCCAGCAAGCGCCACGAAGGCTCTGCTTTGAAATCTGACTGCTACTTCCAATACGCTTCAGAACTGCAGGGTTTTGTTACTTAAACTTTGCATAACAGCATCTTATATTTAGCGCTCATTTCTTTAACATATTATTTGAATCTTCCCTAACTTATCTCAAGATCGCAAGACCTATATGCCAAAGTAGGCGCAATGAAATGCAGACGTAATAAAACCGTTTAGCTTTCTGAACAACTTACCGTAACCCACTAAACAACTGTATGCTATTCTGTTGCAAATTTGCACGGCTGGCAAGGGCCACAAAGTGGGGTAAAAAGCACAATTCTTACCTGGGGGGTCTCTGGCGCGGGGTGCGTCGGAGCGTGCTGCAGCGCTCTGGCAGCGCAGCCACCGCCTCCTCCGGCAGCGCGCAGGGCTTATTACAACATGCTTTTTTTGCAACAGCGGGATGGTGGCCTAGCGAGGGGGGAAACGGTGAAAGGCCAGAAGAATCACGCTTTCCAAACCCTATAGGGCTAAAGATGTGAAATAAGCTATTCGCAGTAGCATACAGCAGTAACCACGGCAACAGGCTGTGGTTTGCATATGTATTTATTTCCTTAAAGAAGCAAAAATTAGTTTCGGCTAATAAAAAAAGAGACGCAAGGGGAAGTACTTTTGCATTGTGGCCACATCTTGAGTTGCAGCGTGGCTCACTGCCGGGGAAGCTTGTGTCTCGGGCACAAAGGCGCGTTTTGAAACGCACCGGTTGAGGACGTCTCCGCTGCGACCTGTTAATCTGCCCATTGGCATCTGGCGGGGGGGGGGGGGGGGGGGGGGACACGGGCTCGGGCCACCCAACAAGGCCATCGCCGCGGTCCCTAGAAATGGGGCGATGGTTGGGGCGGCGTCCCCGGGGCTCCCTTCCTGCTGCGAGCCGCAGATAACGGCTGCCCGGCCGGCACCGCCACCGGCACAGGGCTGGCAGTGCCTGCAGCACGGCCGGCTTCACCGACCAGAAACATTTAGACCCATTTTTGTTATTTCTGCTGCCGCCGCCGCCATCTCCGGGCTTCCCGCACGAGCAACAGCCCTTCCGCCCAAAGCCCCGCAGAGCGAGAGCTCGCCGCGCGCTGCAGATCTTGCTAGAAACGTCCCTTGCTCGACCCAGGGAGGGAAACACATCATCCCCCGCGGCTTCACCGGTCACCGCCGGCCTTCGTAAAACGGCAGAGCAGCTCCCAGGCCGGGGCAGCGCCTCGGCAGGAGCCGGCTGCCCGCAGTGGGTATTGCAGCGGGCAGGAGGGCTGCGTGGGTGGCAGCTGGGGAGCAGCAGCGCGGGCACCGCTGCGGCGGAAACGCTGTCTGCCTTCCTCTCTGCTTGTTTAAGCCCCTTTCCGCACGCGGTACCGGAGGGCTGCGCGCTTGCAGGGCACGGTGCATGAGACCTAGGCTTGCAAAGCCGCCTGCTTCCCAAGAAGTGCTTCCAGGGTGTGCTGGAGGTGCAGCCTGCAGGGAAAAGCAGCCTGGAAACCACGGTAGAGGGATGCTGCAGTCAACACTAGCAGTAATTACGAACAGGATTTCTTGTTATTTCTTTCCACTCCTCTACCAGCGTCCCCCTCTACTACTGTCGTGCTGCGGTGCACAAGGGTTCGCCACCTCGCCCTACGGGATGTCGCGTGCGTTAACAGAATAGCTGTGCAAGAGTTACTCAGCCCATCTCGTGGCACGTACCTGCTAACCCAGAGCCCGTGCGCTGGCAGAGCAGTGCACAGCCCCGCTGCTCGGCCCCAGCACGGCGCAGCGCTGGCAGCAAAGGCGGCTGCGCCAGGGACCGGGGAGGAGGCATCTTCATCTGCACGGCTTCCTCGCCGAGGTCGCTGCAGGAGCTGCCCTTTAGTGAAACGGAGTCTCTCCAGACCCGGCCATTTACATGGGCACCGCCGAAGCCCGAGGCGGGGAGGCAGAAGGCGGCAGGGACAGGCAGGAGCGGTGCTGGGCAATGGCCTCTGCCAGCCCCGCACACCGGGGACAGGAGAAGTCGCACCCGTGTCCGGGCTCCCTTTTGTAACCGCCGTCAGACTTCTGCACCGCGGGCGGCTGGAGGGAAGGCTTCTTGCCGTGGGAGCATTGGGGCAGCGCTGACCCTCACACCTCTCCCTCGGCCGCAGCCCCCAAGGTCCCCCTTGTCTGAAGGATTTTAAGCTCTTGCTGCTGGCTTGACTCTTTCAAAGAGCAGAGCATTGCAGGCAGCATCTCTCGAGGATCTGTTGCTGGGAAATAACAGAAATAGGTTGAACGTTTAGCACAATATATTTACCGTACTATGCTTACGTTTGTTTTGCAGGTGGGGGGACTTAACTACTAATTCCTACAGGATGAAGCACCAAGAGCTGTTTTTCAGGCAGCAGGATGCTCCAGGTTTGGTACTTTGGCACCTTATATAACAGCACGTGTCACCTTTATACCTGCAAATTAGGACACGATTTACAAACCAGGCTTTTTCCACGTTAAAGCCCAAACAACAGCTATTAACAACACACGTCTTCACACAGCCAACCCTAGGAAATGTTTCTTAATGACTCACAGAGCGGCGTTTTGCAGTGCAGCTGTGGTTCACTGGTGTGTGTCAGGAGCGACGTCCTCCCGCGCTGCACCCAGCTGCTGTCAGGCTCTTCTCCCGGCCGGCCGGAGCAGGGCAGGGCACGGACACCCGCCCGTAAAGACAGCTCTTGTTCTGTTAGAAAGTGATTTAACTAGGTTGGCAAAACCCCTGGTATGGACGCTGTTCAATTGTGTTAGCATTGTTTAAGCTGAGGCATGCCACTGGATGAGATCAGATACTGCCGTTATCACGTGCAAGGCCTTAATCTGCAGCAACTGCGGCGAGGAACACGTTTAATCTTTAAGTGTTAGTTGCTCTTTCATATGTAGTACATTAAAATGCTTTAACTGTTTAAGGGAATTCATACTACAGACATGTACTAAGCAGTGAATTTTTAAATGATGTATTTATACAGCTACTGCTTGTTTGGGGGGTTGAAGTCTAAGCCCACAAACTTCACACGTGTTCCTAGGTTTTACAATGAAAAAGATTAAGGAAATCTACACTGTGTGGGTTATATTTTATAATTGAAAATTACTGGTGTAAAATATGCAAGCTGTAGAAGACAAGCGCAGGAACAGGGCTGGCCGGAGGAGGCAGGGAGAGAGAAGGCACCGCTAAGGAGGCATGGGGAGAAACGCCATCTGTCCCGCGCACGGTAGCCCCGAGGAGATAAATGATTTCTATATTCTGAGCCACCGGGCTCCTCTAATTGCACATCTCGGTTAGAAAGAACTCGCGGTGTGCCAGCCTCCCCTGCCCTTCGGGGTGTTGCCGGGCGTCGCGTGCTGCTTTTCACACGGCAGCGTTATCCGCCGCGCGTCGTGGCGGGGCAAGGTTTCTGAACTCGCGCGGCGAAGCGGCGAGCTCTGCCGGCACGCGGCGGGTGCCCGCGGGCGAGGGTGCCGGTGCCCGCGCCGCGCGCACCGGCACCCTGCGAAGGCAGGGGTGCTTGAGGCCAACGCTAGAAGGCAGCGCGTGTGCAATCTCAGGACGTATATTCAACCGGCAAAGTGCTTCTCACAAGATAAAAGCCTCATAAGTATTATTGCTGTTCTTGAGCCACCAGACACAGGTAAGCAACTGAGAGAGTTGAAAATGGCCTGGTGCGCCTGAATGGGTTTATGCAAATTTTTCAGCAACGTAAGGCTTTTTAATCAAAGAGCTATCCCATTTAAAATCTTGTTTTTCTTATCTCTTCAAAAGCGTCGCAGTCACCCCAAATCTACCCGGACGATGTAGCATAAGAGCACGTTCCGTGTTACTGCATGCCCTGCGAGGCACAGGGCAAACCTTATTTTTGTCAGTTGCAAGAGTAAAAACTTTCCCTTCTGGGGTCTGCATCGTTAGTTTAATCAACTGATGTAATTAACGTAGTAAACAGAATAGGAAAAATGGACTTACATTCTCCAGCAAAAAGTACTTCTTCCCTTTTGGTAATCGGCAATCTTTCCCAAATGGAGAGTTCAAATGTGAAGCCACATCCAGCATGTTGCAAAGATCCAAATCTTGAGTCTTGATTTCAATTGCTAATAAATAAAAAAATACACATAAACTGCAGAATGTAAATAAGCTGATTTGATTTTACTAAGATCTTGGAACAGTCTTCTAAGAAATACCTATTCCTAGTGTAGAATTTGGTGCATTTTTGCAAGGATATGGATACCATGCATGAGGGAGCTCCACTTTTCCCATCCAGAAGCCTTTTTCCAGGCAAAGCACAGGCACGCCGGTCAGTCGTCAGGGCTTTTCAGAGGTTCAGCAGCCTGGTCAGAGTAAAACCTCCGATGAGGGTGAAAGGTACCCAGAAATTGCAGCCACAGAGACACAACAGATAAAATTTTCCATGGGTGTCAGCTGCCTGCACAGGAGTCCAACATGCCCTTGAGGCCTCCGTCGGCACAGAGGCGTCCCTGGAAAGGGGTCCTGTTCTGGTCTGAAAAATCACAGCTAAAACGACAAAAGGATTTTCTCATTTGTCATCCAGTCCTTGCACTGCTGGGCATAGCATGTTAGCAAACATCACCTCTTCTTGGCTCTTCATGTAACTCACTTTAATGTGATACTAATACATGGGCTTATAAAATGTTTAGAACAGGGCCAGTACATTTTCCCTGCAGTGTCAGATACGCAGCTGGGGAAGTCTTCACACTCTGATGAATGAATAAAACTGTTTGTTAATTACTGATTAAAGATGAACTTGTTGGCACATTTTTGCTCAGACTGTTATTTGCTTTGCTGTGTTTCTTTTGCATCGAGCTGAAGTGTCATCAACAGCAGACTGCTTACAGAGATTTACGGTGGTAGGTCAGATGACAACGCTTTCTGCCTAGCTTTTTTCCTTTCTTATTATTATTACTCCTAAAGAGTTGTCCAAAGCCTGGGGTCTTTCCTAGGCCTTATTCTGCAGATATGAAAATAATGAGTTCCTTCGGAAGGGTTTTCTTCTCTCTTGAGCCTCAATTACCTCCAGCGGGGCCTCACCAGGAGGAGGACAGCCAGAGACCAAGTGCAGCGTCGCTGTCTGCCTCTTGCACCCTTGCTGGAACAACATCTTTGCTGCTTGACAGCTCATCAACGCTTTCTGCATGTTCCCCGGCTGAAGTCATAGCCCTGCGTGTGACTTGTTGCTGTGGAGATGCCTGTATCGCAAACATGGGAACATGATGCCAGAGAGCAAAACAGTATGCAAAAGAGGAAGAGCTGAGCAAAATGCTTTCTTTCCCTGTAAATGTCATTAGCAATTGCTAACCCTGTGGAGGAAGGACCTTCAGAGAGGACCGTGAATGCGTCTGCTCCGGGGGCTGTGCCGGGGCCACGCGCGCCGTCCCGAGGGCAGATGTCCGCACCCAGGGCTCGTGCCGCGCGGCAGCGGCAAAGCCACCGCTGCGTCCCCGCGCCCGGCGCTCCAGGGGTTTGCCGTGACTCGGGCTTTTGGTTTGAGAACGTAAACGCGTCGAGATGTTCTATTAGTAATTCATGTGACAGAGCTCCAAAGAACCCCTTGCATGGCATGGCAGCCACTTGAACGGCCGCAGAAGGAGAGGAGCGTGCGGTGCTGCGGGCTGCGCGGGACCGGGGAAGTGATTTGGGGTAACACTCCCTGGGTGAGCTCCGGCTCCTTCCCTCCCACAGCCATCCTTCTGGGGGGAGCGCCTCACCCCCCAGGGCCATGGAGAGCCATAAACCGACGCTGCCATTACAGGGCTGAACACGCATTGTGATTTTGGGGGGGTGTCCGGTATTGTTTATTGTTACAGATCGTTATTGTATTTATAATTCTATTTGGGATGCCACATCAAAAGAGAATCTGGGTGTTGGACAGGTGGGCAAACACGACCTGAAGATTTACCGAGAAGCTGGGAGACCGGCAGGTCTCGGGTCAAAGCCTGAAAGAAAAGCCTGGCTGAGGAAGAGGAGCTCTGCTGAGCCTCTCGGTGCTGGCAGCGGGTGCAGGGGAGCAGTAAGCTGCTCTCCAGCCTCCCGGCGAGCCAGTCCCAACGTTACCACCCACTGCTGTCTGCGGAGGCAAAGAGTCAAACAAATGTCCAGTTCAACAGCTGTTGCGGTAACTGCTGGCAAAACCACGGTGTACGATTGCTCGTGGGTTGTAAACAGCCCTACATTACTTCATTTTTTTGAGTCAATAATACGATTTCATAATTATGCAAATTATAGTGGCAGTAGAACAGATGAAAAATTCATAAAGCAAACTGTTCTTCAGAACCCAAATATCCTCTATAAGGCTGAAAGGCTGCAAGTTTACAATGAGGGTTTTTTTTACAGAGAACTTCTGCTTTTTGGGGGGGAAATAACTCTCCTTAATACCTGCTCTCTGTTAAAAAAAACATTTGAGCAAGAAGCAGAAATGTAAGAAATACCATCTATGTACTTCATAGCATTCGTGTGTTAGGAAGGCTGTAACTGGCACATACACTTGCATATCACTCACAGATACGGTATTTCCCAATCAGGACATTCACTATTCAACAGAACAGGACCGGAAAGAGAACAGCGTAGCCGAGAAGTAACAAGAGCTAAAATGAAGTAATTCTCCAGGGAAACTGTGCTAAAGTCAGCAGGGATGCAGCCGGTTCCTAAGAGTCCCAGGTAGCTCTGCACAGAAGTCCCACTGACACAGAAAAAAAAAAAGTCTTTGTAAACCCCATTGAAAATGGTTAGAAATGCCAACAGGGAAAAGCCACCTTTGCGCAGCCAACCTATAGCCTGGCACTTCCCTATAGCCGCTCCGTTCCTGGGGACTCACAAAGTCGCACCAGCCTCTGCTGTCACAAACCTCATTTATAAACCTCCCAACGTCAGTGAGAGCTCTGCAAATTTCTTGGCTGAAAGGAACGAGGAAGTCACGCAGCCCTTTGTGCTATATATAACCCCCTAAAAATATCAGGGCTCTATTGTAAGGGAGTTTATAAAACTGGCCAACATCTTCCCAAGCTGGCTCGCTCTTTGATAAATGAGCTGGGCACCCACTGTCTCTGCTTCAGTAATGGCATATGTGGGTGTCCTGGTTTCGGCTGGGAGAGAGTTAATTGTCTTCCTAGTAGCTGGTATAGTGCTATGTTTTGGCTTTAGGATGAGAAGAATGTTGACAACACTCTGATGGTTTCAGTTGTAGCTAAGTAGTGTTTGTACTAAGTCAAGGATTTTTCAGCTTCTGATGCCCAGCCAGCAAGAAGGCTGGAGGGGCACAAGAAGTTGGGAGGGGACACAGCCAGGACAGCTGACCCAAACTGGCCAAAGGGGTATTCCATACCATGGGACATCATGCCCAGTATATAAACTGGGGGGAGTTGGCCCAGGGGGATCACTGCTCGGAGCTAACTGGGCATCGGTCAGCGAGTGGTGAGCAATTGCGTTGTGCATCACTTGGTTTGTATATTCCAATCCTTTTATTATTATTGTAACTTTATTATTGTTATTATTATCATTATTATTTTCTTCCTTTCCGTTCTATTAAACTGTTCTTATCTCAACCCACGAGTTTTACTTTTTCTCCGATTCTCTCCCCCAACCCACTGGGTGTGGGGGGGGAAGTGAGTGAGCGGCTGCGTGGTGCTTAGTTGCTGGCTGGGGTTAAACCACGACAGTGGGGCTGAGCAGAAACAAAATATACAAAGTTCTCTCTCTTACTGGTATTCTGGTATACAGCCCCACCAGCATACATCTCACCAAGTGGCATTTCTATCACTGGTATTTCCATCACAGAGTTAAAAAAAACAGGATTGCACAGCACAAAAACGTTTATACACTATGTGATCCCAACCCCACAATACAAGCTGTATTTGTGCAAACGTCCTTTGAAAACAAACTTCACTCTGGTTTTGTACACGTTACTCTTTGTAAATGACAGCAGGCTAATTTCCATTTTCATTTCTTCCTTTCTCCTTTCACAACGTTGGCAGAGAAGGACTATGACATTAAAGCTAATGCTGCCATTGCCCTAGAGACCCCTTGCATTTTATGACACCCGTGCCTGTGCTTTTGACGAGATGGTAAAGCCTTCATAAACCTTTTCGCAAAGGGAACAAAATTTGGAGTACACCTGGGAACTGCAAAATGCCCAAATTAGTCTTTTTCTAGAAAAAGAAAATAGGATCATGATTAAAATACTTTCTACTGTAAAAATGAGATTTCTAATATGATTTTCATACAGCAGTCACTAAAAATTAAGGAGACGGTTAAATGTTTCACTTCCAAAAGACATGGGGCAGACCCGGACATTGCTGGAAACCCGAGTGATAACCTGCATTGTGTGTTTTCTCCAAATTTTAGTGGCGACAGGAGTCGAGGTTGCTCATCCCCACCTGGGAGACTTTAAAGCCAGCTCCCTTTGGGGAGCACCAACGTGGGGTTCAACTTCTGTTCTAGAATTTTTTTACCAAGCTGGGAGCCCTTAACAAAGCCCAGAAAGCCCCTCTGGGTCGGCCGGGGGCGGGTGTGCCATCCCAGGGCTGGGAGGCTGCCCCGCTCCGTGGTCCTGCGGGATGGGCTCCGTGCCAGCCTGGAGCCGGTGCCCACGGAAGCGGCTCCCAGGGAATCCCGGTGCTGCCCAGCTCCTGTTTCCCTGCAGCCAGACCCGGTCCTGGCACCTCGGACCCGAAACGATGGGCAGTGCCGCTTAGGGCACAGACAACTGTGGGGTCATCCAGAACGCTCAAGGGACACGCCAGCCTGCCGATGCCATCGGGCAGGTGAGAGAAAAGACTGTCTTTAAATACGGGAAAAAATTTCTCCCTGCCATTAAGGATGAAATAAGAGTCACCCATGCTTTATCTGCTCAGATAAGGAGCGACTGAAGCCGTCTGGAAAGCACGTGCGCTGACAAGACGCAATAGCAAGGGAAGGAGAGGAGGAGAGGATCCCTGATACCACGCTGTGTACAAAAGCTGTGCAATTCAATCTGTTTTTTTATCTGTGGGATAGGAATGATGATGATTGACAATAGAAAAAAAAAAAAAAAAGAAGAGGAAGCTAATATATTAAGCTGAAGTTACATGTTCAAATGATGATCTAGTAAAATATAACACCAAGGGGAAAAAATAGATAAAAATCTGTTTGGAACTTCCCGAGTTCTACTTTTTTTCCCCAGTGAAAAAGGAGAAATGCAGGCCATTTCCATCAGAACAGAACTGATCCTATGGTGCTGTTTTCTTTTTCTGTATTGAAGGGTTTTCTGTTTCGAATACATCAGTAGATATAATACTTTCTTACTACAGCTGACATTTGTCTGGCCAGACACCTTTCATTATTTTTCTGAGTTTTGGTCAGGTCTTTGGGTCTATTTTGAAAAATAATGATTTTAAAAGTTTTCAGGGGCAGGAGCATTTTGTTTTGTTTGAAAAGAATGAGGACACTTTGATTAAATTGTGAAGTGTTATCTGAATCAGAGGAAATGGGGGAAACATATGGACAATCTCTCCTTTCCCTAGTTAGGAGATAAAGTATCCTCTTTCCTCATTTTCCTCCCAGTGTTTGGAGGTAACAGCTTTGCCTTCCTGCTGTGTACCACATCGAACAGATCTGTATTGGAAACAAAGGTCTCTTCCATGATATGGGAACTAGTAGCAGGATCCTAATATTTTTATATTAAAACCCAGTGCAATTTGCAATAATAGACTGGTGCTGCAAAAGACTCTCTTGTACCTTTTTGTGTTGTTTAGGCAACTTTCCTATTTTCCATGAGAAATTGCGTAAGTCAAGCACAGACGTGCGCTGGCCATGAGTTACACTATGGGCACGTGGGCTCTGGTGTCGATGGGCAGCAGCGGGAGCACCTCCATTTCCCTGAGCTCCATCTGATATATAATCATAGAATCACTTAGGTTGGAAGAGACCTTTAAGATCGAGTCCAGCCATAAGGAGGAGCAGGAGCAAGGACGTAAAGCATGTAATTCCTGAATGTAGAAGATGGGCAGTACACCAGGTAAAATGACTGATACTTATTTGGCTTCTGTGTTTTGCATTTTTTCCTTTCAGAAATTAAATCCCAAACAATACTGATAGCTATTAAAGGCCTTTCTGCTGTATTTTTTTTTTTAAACTGAATGTATCCAAACAAAATAATAGTTTTAAAAAGTGAGCCTGCAAGTGCTTTGGAGAACAGGCTGACAAATCCTCCAAACAGCTGATTCTTACAGTCTGTTTATACTCAAGACTACTTTGCTCCCTGGACACATGCCAGCATAAGCATGGCATTTAAAATAGGCAAGCCAGCCATGCTCCCATGCATTTCAGTATTAATACAGGAGAATATCTTTATTTTGCCTTCTAATTGACTTGATTTGTGAATCTGGAACCAGAAACATTCTCATTTCCTATCAGGAGCAATGTACAGTGCTCCATCAATGCCAAGTTACTGACTGGCAAGGTTACCAGTTCATCCCTTATCCTGACCTTCTGTTTACTGCAATACCTTTTCTTTTCTTCAGTATCAAATACTGGTATGAGACCTATGACAGAGTTAATTGTCACTAACAGCTTTGCTGTTTGTCATTACTTTCAAAGTCTCATTCCATGCCATGGGAATAACAAAGATCTTCAGTCTGAGTACGCTACAGCCCTTCAACATGCCATTTCCCCCCCCTAAGATTCAAAACTAATTTCATTTCTCCTAGATCCCAAGGACTTTAAGAAGTGGCTCACCAGACTGAAGTGTTTATTATTTCCTGAGGAATATGGGTTTGTTACTGCAACAATTCTGCCAATGCCGACCTCTCAAAGGACAGACTCCTTGACAATGCAGCCACTTAAGACTTGTTCACATGAGACAAATGCAGATGCCTAATATACCAGTCATAGATTTTTAGGAATGAAAAAAGTTTATCCCCTTTTGATAAAAGGAAGCATGTGCTGTCACTTCCTGACACGTTTTCTGGAGCTTTGTGCAGCTTTACGCCAGCAGGTCCCAGCCGATGACACTGCTCTCCTTCCTCTGGGCCATCCTTCCACTGTGCAATACACCACCACGGACCTTTTCTGAAGATTTTCAGGGCTAGTGCTTTATTTAATTTTCTTTTTCAATTCTACCTGTTACCATCCCGTTGCCTGGCAAACAGCCAGCATAACTTCTCTCCGTCCCTGCTTTTCACAGCCTCCCTGTTCTTTCAGAGCAATATCACATTCCTGCCCGTACCGGCTCAGCCAAATTAAATATTAACTCCTGGAAACGTTCCTCGTTTCTCTCTCTCACTTATCTTTTGGGCGAGGCTCCCCTAAGCTCTGAAGTTTACCGGTATGGCGGTGCCTGTGATGCCGACGGCACGGTCCGGGTGCCGCGCAGCAGCTTTCCGGAGGAATGCTTTCCCCTCCCGGTGCATGGGTCGCAGGTGTGCGCAGCCCGAAATACCCGAGCTTCCTTGCTGCCGTGCTGTGCTGCACACACCGGTATCTACCCTCCTGCTTACCCCTGCACCACTCGGGCCAGGTTTCTCTCCCAAGGACTGGTTGTGCTCACAGCTGATCGCCGGCAGGCACGGCTGGGGTTTTTCCGAGCAGATCATCAGCTCCCTGCCCTGTCCGTCCGTATCGCTTCTCCCCTGCCTGACTCACAAGCTTGCGTTGGGTTTGCGGGATCCCCACCGAGCTGTGTCATCTGATAGCGTAATTATCTTTCCCTTCCACATCCTTAATTATATTAAAGGTGATTTGACTTAACCTCACCCCTTTGACATCATAGTGAAGAAATATTACTGACCTCCTTTAATAGTCCTTCATCCTTTCTATAAATCCACGCAGAACTGTCTCTTCAATACCACTTTATAAGGCACATTATCAAATGGTCTATCAGCCTATAAAGGTAACTTCACCATAAACACTCGCTGGTTATAACTTCCATCAAGAGGCTCATTCTCTCTTGCTTCTGTTATTTCTTCCCTTACTTCAGTAGGGAGTCTAGAACTGAGTTTACTACAGAAGGAAGTTTTTCTCCTCAAGGTAGTATATGCAGCCCCCTGCAGTAAGGCTTCTGGAAACAACCAAACCCACTGCTGATTGTTGCCAAAAGTCACTAATCCTTAACAAATTGAGATACATGTCATCCAGCCAGAATTCAGTTAAATGGATTCTCCCCTTGTGCTTCTTCAGTATCAGTAGCTCATTTTGGGAGCTGTTATGTACGTGCTAGACTGGTTTTCCAATTAAATACAAGAGTAAAGCAGAGGGTCATTAGCGTGCTATATGTATGAGAGCTTTTCTTATCCTCCTAATCCCATATAGATGTATTTAGCCACATCGGGTGCCCCAGCCCTGTGCAGGCAGTGACTCACGGTGGTCACCACGGCTGCAGCACGCAGAGAAGCCGTCACGCCGGTCACAGCCTGGCCAAGCCGTGGGTACCCTGGTCTGATTTTACCAGCCTCCTCCTCTGGAACCATCTGGAGCCTCCAGATTTTATGAAACCACAGCGCAGACCATCTAAAGAATTCGTTTAGTTACCATGAAGCCACAAAGCAGCCCGTCTAAAGCAGTCACTTCGTTACCAGCCTCTTAACATCACCCCCCAGGACCCCCCAGCTGTGCCAGCTGTGAAAACAGGGTGCGAGCCCTGAGCATCCCCCACCTCTGCGGGTGAGGAAGGCGCTGCCGGACCCACGTCTCCTGCCACCCTCAGCACACCAGCATCTTACCCAACTGTCTTGTATAACCATACCTTCAGACACTTTTATCTCATCTCTAAATCTACTATTTCAGGTGGTAGCTACCCACCTATAAGATCCCAAGAGGCATCGCCCATTCCCTGCACTTGCATCTCCCATGTTTCACTATATGGTCATCGTTACTGCAGCTTCCCCAAAGGTACAGCTATTCTCTTAAACAAAACCTGAGAGGCTGCGTGCTTTTGACTCGCACCCATCTAGCCAAAGCTGTGCTGAAGTCACTCTGAAGGACAAATGTGGCTACAATATAGAGGACACCCAGCAGGCAACGAGAACTCTTCAAAGTGAAGTGTCACGCCAGCGTTAAGTTTGAGGATTTCCACCACTTACTACAGGCTTTGGCAAATTTCGTGAACGGACATTTTTATTTACCCTCCTTAACAACGCTTGAATTCTATCAATTTTTAAATCTTAATTCTTCACATACCAGTCTATGACAGTCCCCCAAAAGTAAATTAGATCAACATAAATAGCACTGTTTTCAAACCGCTATCAAATCCATAACAGTTTTAAACGTTTACTGGAATTGGAAATACTTGGTATTAGAAGCCAGCCAGAAGTAAAGGCAACTCTGATACCTTCATCTAAGATAGAAATATCTTCAGAAAGAAAGAAAACAACTAGTTGTTGATTTTTTTTAAATATAGATGTCCATTAATCTAGCTCTTTACATTTTATGACCCTGTATTGCCAGACAAGACATAGCTTCCCAAACCTTAGTGTAAACAATTCTTTTGACAGCCACTGAACAACTCCTGTAGGTCTGATAAAAAAGGAAAAAGCCCGGCAAATATCGCAAATATCTCTTTACTTACCCATGATGAACTTTGTGCCAAACTCATCCCTCCCATGTTCTAAATTGGTCTTCACGGGCCAAATCCCAGCACTCTTCCTTTTCTAACTAAATACAAAGTATTAGACTTGTATGCTATTTCACAGTTGAAGGTCCAGAGGATTTGCACAAGTGGCCTTTCACCTAATGATAAAAAGCTGATATTTTATCATGGAAACATACCCTTCAACCTTATGTCCCTCTCTCCAAAGAGCCCAGGTGCCCAGTCCATATAGTAGGAGCACACAACAGCATTTATTGTAACAGCAGAAAATGTCCTGTAGCCACTTTAGTAAAAAAATAAAATAGGATTTGGGCACTAGTACTGGTAACAAATCTCTTCCATAAACAAGCTGTGGAACAGACACGGTAAGTGCAGATTGCCTTGTTCCCCTGGAGCATTCAGCTCTCTCCAGACCCTGTGCCACACGCCTTCATCACGAGCCTGGTAAATCACGGGGGTTAATTTGGGGATTGCCCTGATGCTCTGCTGACTGCCTTGTGCTCAGGGACTTGAGCTGAGCCTGGGCACAGCCACTATTCTGTCCCCCACCAAAGCTCTTTCACCTTTTTTCCTCCCCAGGAAAAATATCATTTGTGCCAAAATGTTATAACAATACAGCAGCTTCAACTTCTTATTTGTCTGAAGTATTGCATGTAAACTGACCCCAGCTTGTTAGTTCGAAATGAAGGAGACAATTAAGCAGAGACCCTGCAAGAATTCAAATCCTGGACACAAATCCTTCTGAAAGCCCACAGCAGGCAATAACACAGAAACTCGGCGGGGGGGGAATCATTTTCCCTGTCCCTTGCCTGGTTTGAGTCCCCTGCAGAGCCCCTGGCTGCCGGGGCTGTGCGGCCGGCTGGAGGGGCAGCACCCCGCTGTAAATGGCCATCCCAGCAGGTGAGGCATACCTGTCTCCTCCATCTCCCCAGAACCTGCTGGAAAACCAGCAAATCCCCTCCGCACGCCCTGCTGCACGAGCACACAGCTGCAAGGAGAGCACTGCCAAACCCTTCCAGAGCACCCAAGAAGGGTTTGCAATTCAGCAAAACAGCAATCAGCTGGAGCAAATAAAGAATTGCACCTGAGGGACAGGCCTACTGACCTGTGTTATTGTTTTGTGAAAAAGCAAGATGCTGTTGCATGCTTCAGCAATTAAATGACATTTTGAACTGCAGCTCGAGTAGAAGCATCAAATAGTTTACCAGCCACATTTGGAAATGAAGAAATCGTTCATGGGAAGACTGTGTCCAACTACTTATTGGTTGCTTTTAATATTTAACTAAAAGTATGTATGCTGCTGCGCTAACAGAAGCAGTAAACTCTGATCTGTGTGAAAGCTCTGGCATTTTGGCATTTTATCAAAGCGTTTCCTTGCTTCACAAGAGGGTTTTATGTACCTGCGATCCAAACCAATTGCATTTTCAAAGTATTTTGCTGCAAAACTGCCAAGCTCACAAGTGGAAGTACATGGCCACTCTTTCTTTACACAGAATACAGCAATTTCAGGAACAGAGGTGTTTTTAAAGGGTCACAATCTAAAGCCCAGCTATCATTTTTTTCTGAGGTTGTTACAGCAACATCAGCTGATTAACATTAGCTCCCCAGAGTGGTATTGGCTGGATTTACCACTGAAATGCTGTGACCTATTAATAATAATGCTGGCTCACTTTAACACTGTGCGTATCAGAATGGCTCCAAAATAACGCACAGCCTTTCACGTGTATAGTCACACTAACAGTGCTTGTGTAGTCCCATGTGATGGGAAGTCTGTGAGAGGGAACGCAGTTTCCCTCCTGCCAACGAGGGAGATGAAAATTACATTTCAAAGTCAGATTTCATTTTGACAAGAACATGGAGAGTTATTGCACGTTAGCCTACACATAGACTTAAATAATTACATTATAGCGAGCGTAGCAGACGTGACTTTCTGCGCCCCACAGATCTTCAGCCAAATAAACAGAATGCTATTTTTTGCATTTTTTAGCAAGGGAGTTCAAAGCTCTGGTGACAGCAGTGCCCCAGCTCCAGCTAGACGCCATATGAGGGTGGCATTTTTGTACACCGCGACGCTCGAGGTACACGTTTTCGTACGCCGGTATTTAGTTTCACACCCCTTCTGCCAACTCCGGTAAAGCCAAAGGCCGTTTCGCTCCCGTTTTGGAATGCCGTGCCCGTGCGCCAAGAAGGCGATGCCGTTCCTCTCCTTTCAAGGCTGGCCCGGTCCTGGCCCCGGTGTGCCGGAGCTGAGCCCTGCCTGCAGCTGAGGCGCGGGCGGGCGAGCGGCAGCGTGCCGGGCAGGAGCTGCCGAGCCGGGGAGCAGCGCCGGAGCGGAGCACCGGCTGCAACTGGAAATGGCGTTTCATAAATCCTTCTGCAACCGGCCAAGGTCGGGCCACCAAACGTCCTGGCCGTGGGGCTTGGGGACCCCCGGGGGTGTCCCACGGCCGGTCACAGCCCTCCCCGTCCACTTGAGCGGCTCTGAACGACAAAACGCGGTCCCGGCGGTGCCAAAACGCAGGGGTTTGGGGAGCTCTCACGTCAAGGCACAGCCGCTGCCACGAATGGCCTTTGGCGTCAGGTCCGTGTCGGACGGAATCAGCTCACCCCGGGGAAGGAGAAGCGCGGCGAGGGGGTCGTTTCCACATTTCAGCTCCCGCACGTTTCCTCCGGCTCCGGGGGAGGACGGCTGAACGTGCTCGAGGAAACAGGGCTGCAGGCGGCATCCCGAGGGAGGACCGACCGCAGCCATCCCCTCCAGAGCGGGAGGGAGGCTCTGGGGGAACCTGGGGGAAAAGCGACGCTCAGGCAGCGTGAAACAACTGAGATGGGCCGTTTACTTCCCTGCCTAGGAAAGAGCATCGCTTTTTGATCACTTTATTGGAGGAGAACGTTAAGCATCACCTCAACCTTGCAGATTTAAGTACTCAGATCAATATCTACTTCTGCACACACGCCATTCTACTTTTTCCTCTTTTATGTGCCGTTTTTTAAACTTAATAACCAGCTCGAGTACCACATAGATAGCTGTTGGAGCAGACCACGCAAGCACACCTACCTGCTTTTTAGAGATTCCTTCATTTCTGCATGGCGTTTCTGGGGATGGGTGCGTGCACCCCTTCATCCCAGAGCCCCGTCCGCGTTCCCAGGGCTGCAGCTCACGCGATGGGGATGTTGTAGAAAACATCGCTGTGACTACCTGCAGGGGCAGAGCAAGATTGCACTTGTTCCCCAGCCAGGCAAGGTTGTTGCCATTGAGGCGGGACAGAGCAAAGGCAGAACAAAAGTGGCAGGAACCGACCGGGGCTGGAACCCAAATTTCTGCTCAGCACCAGCCCTGCCCTTTGCAACCTTCACCCCCAAAAAGAGGGAGCAGCTGCCCAGCGAGGGGCAGGACGCGAGGGAGGACCCTGGGGCCACGGGCTGACCCAGAGGGTGGCAGAGAGCAATGGGGAAATATCTGCACGGGGTTAATTAGTTTTGTGTGATCCACAGATGGCTTGTGACTCCTCTTCAGGTAAAGCTGACCTGGTTCAGCCATCCCCTGCAAAACGGCACATCCCTGAAAGCTTTCAGAGCTGAGCATGTCCAGGGAAGGGGGATGTGCTCGGGGTGCCCGGGGGGGCTCGCCAGGCTCACGGTGGGGACCCGAGCGGGTCAGCACAGCCAGGACACCCGCTCGCCCTTCCTCCCCAGTTGCCCTTGCCCCCCAAGCTGGCTCCAGTCTGGTTTTCACGAGCAGGACAGCGAGCGTTGGAGTCACCTCAGGGCTGTGCAAATGCCACGGCTCATCCCGTTTCCCTCGCTCCGAGCACCTGCATCGCCCCCTTCCCACGGGATCCGGGGACACCAGGTGAGGCACCCACCAGCTCCACCCGAGGCAGTCATTTCACAGCCTCTGTTATTTAAATAATCAAGAGAAGGGGACAGCTTTATGGTTTCAGACATTGTTTCCCTCCTTTATTTCTTTACATGACAGTGACAGTTATTTAATGGTGGTTTGTCTATTTTAGGCATTACCCACTTGGCCTAATTTTCTATTTTTTTCTAAATATCAGTTTTCAGTCTTGCAGTAAGAGAAAGGAAAGGTTCACCAAATGAGTGGACATTAGGATGTGGTGAGACTGTAAACTTTAAAAAGAGAAAAATGTATTACATATAAATAAGGCAAATCTATATCCAGTCCAGAAAACTCAAAGATTATTTTGTGTACTTAGGGAAAATGCAATAGCACACTTATCCATCCCTAAATGACCAAGATGAAGAGCTGACAAAAATTGGGGAAATGCTGTCGTTTTGTTAACCTAAGAGTTGTAAAATCGAGAAACAGGGCCTCAGAGATACACATCACCACCAGCATCAGTCTTTGGGATTTCTAAATTTTCAAAGTATTTAGCAACGGGAAATAAATCTGAATCAAGGTCTGCGAGCCACGTCCTCCCCTGACTCTGCCCACCCAGTCGATGCTGCACAGCAGGATTTTAGTGGTGCTGGGGCTCATCCTCACTCCCGGGGACCTCGAGGGGACGGGTGGTGTTTTAGAGGGGCTGTGGATGTGCCGCTCCCACTCCCCAGAAATGGGATCATCCCAAACACGCCGTTCAGCTAAAGCCACTGTGCAACACCCGAGAAGAGAAGCCGTGCCGGTGTCCTGCCCACCGGCGGCATGTGAGCATCCCTTGTTGTGCACATACTGTGAGTGGCAGGATTCTGTAAATACAACATTACAGCAGGTTTCGTGAAAAATAAAACATAAAGCTGTGGTCGATAAGATATGCGTTGCTTTTGCAGATTAGTTCCCCTGTATGTGAAGCACTATGCGCTGCATGACAGCCCTGCTTGGCTTCAAACTACGTCTCTGCCCTCTTTATGGCTTCCTGCTTGGACACGTGGAATCAATGTAGGAAACAAAATTAATTAAATGGGAGTTCCCACCCCGGCAGCAACACAAAGCAGCGTGACCCCAGCCACAGCGGTGGAGACTGCACTGCCAGCTACCGAACCCTGACGTGTTGCAAGGCCCTAGTAATAGCTCAAAAAGCAGAGGAATTCCTACATTCCCAGTTTTGTGGCCCGGTACATTTTTGTATTTTGAAATTTACCTTAATGTCAAGAGTTCTTGAAAACAGACATTTCTGTAATCACTGAATAACTTTTTTTTCCTCATTAATATTGAATAGGAATATGTCAAGATGAATAAGACTCGTAAATATCCCAAGTGAAAGAAATGACCTTATTTAGGTAGTGCTCTAAACCAAAGAACATGTTGCTTGAGTGATTTTTTTCTTCTAGTGGTTGACCAAATGATTGATATAATGTTGTCCTCACCATATACACGCCTTGTCAATCCCCAAATCTTTATTAAACTACTAGAAAAGTAGTAGGGCTTTGTGGTCTTCTTTGACGATGGCTAGGGCAGCGCAGCTGACAGAGCTTTGGTTTGGCTTCTGTGGATACAGTTGTTATGGTAAAGCCTTGAATTGCAGAATCTCACACTAAGTATTCTTATTAAGGTAATGAAAAATCTGCTTGTTGAAAAACATTTTCTGTGCAAGCTACAGAAGGCTGCCCAGGGATGCAGGGGAATTTGTTGACTGCGTTACTGCAGACAGTAGCAGAATTACTCTCCAATTACTTGTAATTAGAAGTTACAAAACATTGCCATAGTGATTAAGTCCCTAAATGACAAACAGTCAAAGCTCTATACGTGCTGGACACCAGGTTTTGAGTTTCAGAAGAGTGAATTGGCTGTTCCTATAGGTCAGAGGGTCCATCTCTGCTGATGAAACGTATTGCCAGGGTACAGCAGTTGTTCTCAGCAGCTCTTCACAGAGCCTGCCCCCAAAAGGGTGCTGAGCGTAACAAGTTAGCAGCCTGGCTTTGAGGTCTTTCAAATTAAAAAAAAAAAAAAATCTATGTTAAATCTGATGTTTTGTCATAGGACTGTTGCTATCTACTACTGCTTACTATGCAAATATGCTAAGGCACCTTAAAAATGTGAGAAAGAGACAGAAAAAGAGAAAGGAAAAATTAAAAAACCTAATTCCATATCCGAAGAGCGCAGGAGCAGTTCACAAGTGCTCTGGAGAAGGCTGTAGACATTTTACTTTCATTTGGGGGTTGTCAGTCCTAGGGCCACCTGCCTCAGGACAGGGTATTTTTCCCAGCTGCATTTCTCAGCTCCCAAGAGCATCCTCTGGGGCACTGTGCCCAGCCAGCCCGCTACCCGCGAGGCAGCGGCTCCGCAGGCAGGCGTGGGAGCACGCTTCTCCAGCCCCCAGCAGAGAACGTTCTTAGAAACAACATTAATGCAAACGGCACATGCTCCGCTCCATCTTCTGCACTTACAATCATCCAGAGGAAAAAAAAAATGCTAATTCAGCCTACAGAAACTTGCGGTAAGGGCCCCCAAAGTGAAGGGGAGAAGTCAAACCGCAAGGATGGCAGCCGCACGTGGGAAGGGATAACTCTCCGCCGTGGGATCCGGAGGGCGTGGGAGATGGGTTTAACCGGAGGGTTGCTATAAGCCCCACAGAGGGACCGGCACAGCCGTGCACGTCCCAGCGCCCGCAGCCCCCCCAGCCAGCACCACCCAGAGCTGCCATGAGCAGGCGCGTACGCTGCTTTATGCTTTACAGCTCACAGCAGAAAATGGGATACAGTGGCTTAAACCAAATATTTAGACATTGCTTAAGCATGCTGTTACAGGTTTGAAGGGAAGCGCTGCAGCGTTATGTCAGCAGCTACACCCCTCACCCCAGAGATGCCAGGGCTCAGCTGCGGCTTTGGCTCCGGTGCAAAAGTTAAACCAAAATCTGATGTCTGTAGGAAATTTCTCAGTCGCTGCTGATTGCAAATTCAAATTCCAAGGTATTCTAGTTCACAGATCACTACGGCCTCACCCTTCGGTAATTCCCTGTCTCTTCAGTAAACCATAGCCCTTGATTTCTTTAGAAGACACTGCTAATTCTCACGGGTCTAGTTGAGACCTACTTTCAAACACATCATCTGCTATGAAACACCCTCAAAGCAAGCGTTTTTATAGTGCATACTTTCCCAGTCTGAGGAATTAACCAACACAGATAAAGTATTTTGGGGTTGGCGTTGGGTTCACAGCATCTCAAGAGGCCACATTGCTTTGTTATGACAACTTCCCCTGCCAACAGCCCTTGTCCCTGCACACTCAGACCCATCCTTTCATGCCCAAATGAAACACTATCAGATCAAAAAAATGGGAAGACAACAAAAGTATTACTTCTGTCTTCCTCTCACCTAGGATCTGAGTCCAGCCACATCAACACAAACAATTTCAGGGATATTTCTGTAATTGAACATTGCTTGAGAGCTACAAATGGGCTGACATATCTACCACTTAACCAAAATGCAGCAACAAACACAAACCCCAGCAGACAGACAGCAAACAGACAGAAAACATGCCATTCACTTCACTTTGACACACCCCCAAAAATTCCACGATCTCTTTTTCTGACACAACTGTTCGTAGAAACAGCCATCCCGCAGCCTTTCCACAGCCTGCCATCCCACTGAAGTAAAAACAGAACAGTGCCCGCTCAGTAAAGTTCAGCTGATGCAATCATTACATGCTATGGGAAGAATAGGGCATAGGGCAATATCTCTAGAGCCTTGGGTTAATGATTAGCTTATTCTGTAACCATAAGCTGGATTTTTCTAACCCAATATTTAAAGTTGTACTCTTTATATTTAAGTAGTAAGCATAGATGCATGTCATAAAAATCAGATTTCAGGTAAAGGCATATTAGGTCAATTTGTAAGGTTGTTTTTTTTTTTAGTGAAAAAGGCGCTAGCCTTTGGGGGATACACAGACTTTCACAACCTGCAAGGCTCCACGCAGCACCAGGGGGGACAGGGCTACAGCAGTGTTTTGGCCATTCGCTAGCTGAACTGTCACTCAATGTGGAGCACGGTGCTGGAAGCGGTAACTTCGGATGCTGCTAATGAAAGAAGCAGCAAAAAAAAGGAAGGTCAAATTCAACAGCTGCTTTTAAAGATCACTTTAACTGAAAAATCGTACTTGGTAAATGCCACATCTGGGATCAACCAAATAACAGTAATTTTGGGCAACAGGCTATTGATGGAGAACTGAGATGGCCAACAGTAGAAACAGCTTCAAGATGACAAAGACCGCTTCGTTTGGGTTCTGCAAAGGGTAGAATCCCCACCCCAGTATATTGCCTGGTGTAGCTGCCATGTCCCTGGATAGACCCCTGCTTCGGGGGCAGCACCGCCTTCGGAAATGCAGTCCAGGCTTCTCACTCCTGCTGCTCCCCCTGCATCTCGTCTGCAGTTGCACTGGACGGAGCGCTCCAACCCTCTCCAGCCGTGTCCTTTTACTGCCAGGTGTCTTGTAGTTGTCTGCAGCCAGGTAGGCTCACTCCAGAATGAGCTGAACACACAATGACATAAATGGTGATAAAATCCTGAACCTCTGCAGGGATCCCTGCAGAAGGCTAGGCGAGACGGTAGCCTTGCTGCGCTGGCAAAGTCACTGCTGACTCCTAGCACCAAGGGCTGTGAGTAGAGAGGGGACATCTCTCAGGCTTACTCCAAAGCCGTGCAAGATGCGTGCGGGTGCAGACCGGCTGCCTGCCTGCCTGGAGCAGTGCGGAGGGATGGGAAGCCCGGCGGCTCCGGTCCTGGGCTCTCTGGATGACGCTGTGCTCACGCTGCGGGCTCATCTGCTAGCACAGGTCTTATTTTACCCAATCCATGAACTGTCATTCAATTGCTTCCTATGGCAGTGGCCATTGTGGATTTGAAGTGGATTTAGCAGTCTGTTTCCAAGGTCAGAAATGACACAAAGGTAGAAACTCTGACTTAATAAGGGAAAAAGAAAGTATCCTTTCAGAGTTCCTCATTCTCACAGCAACCTCACATTATTAGATAAAATTAAAAGCAGAGCTATTTCTTCCAACTGTGAATTCCCATTTCAAAAGTGTTGGGGTCCTCCACTACAGAGGGAGTGACATTTCCGACGGTTTGCCAGGCTCTCCTCCTGCCCCGGAGAGGCACGTCCGAAGCTGATGTACACTGATGGAAAATGACCATCCAGCTGATGGAAAATGACCTGACCACTGGATTGATCATCTTTTTTGCCAGGCTCAAAGACTCTTTTCCAAGCTGAAAATAAATTCTCATCTCAACTATCACTCTGGAGCAGATTTGTGTCTTGGTCTGGCCCTATCCCAGAAGCTGCAGCGGTGCCGGCGATCACCCGGAGCAGTGACAGTGCCATCAGCAGGGCACGAAGGCAGAGAGCAGAGCAGGGCTTCAAATTTGTCCTCTCGCAATACTCTGGTCTGAAAGATTTTGACACTTCAGGAAAAAATAAAAAAAGCACCTAATGAATCCATTACTAGCCTGTCGGTATACAAATCCTATTTCTGCAAGATCTTCCTAGGACTGCCGTTGCACATCGGCCAGACCTAGACCCCCGCACCAGCCCAGGGGTATTCGGCCGCTGGACTGGCCTCCTCCGCCGGCTGCGGCGGGTCAGGGCCACGGAGGGACGGGATGGCACCCTCCGAAGTAGGGACAGCAGTACCGATAAACCAGACATATTTACAAGAATTCACTTGGGGTAGGCACAGCATAAAATGAAAGAAAATAAGAACTAGCCTCCTGTCACTAACCACTGACAGAAAGAACATGAGAAGCACAATTCAAACACGAGTCAGTTAATGGGAATTATTATGCACCCCTTTCTCTGTGCTAGTCTGAAAAAAAACCACCATCTGTGCTAAGTCAGCAGAGGACGCAACTGGGGAAACCAGGGTGAAACAATTACATGTTTCCAAGGGCTACTATGGGACAAGACAGGAAAAAAATTTCCAAACCAGAACCAAAACTTAGAGCTTTAGTAATAACAAAGTTCCTTTTTTTTTTTTTTTTTTTTTTTAAGGTGAATAGATTACTTTTGCTGGAAAGAATTGGATGGGTAAGTGCTTGAGAAAGAACCTTTAAGAGATGCTGTCTGGGGAGGAGGCGGCGATGCCGCAGCCGGCTTCAGGAGCTGAGTGGAGGTGGGGGACAGACGGACATGATGCCGCAGGGGCCTGGATACGGCCGGGGTATGTAATGAGCAGCGATGAAAGAGAGCATTTTGAAAAGTAACATCCAGCTTTTGAGCTGTGGGTGCGCCAGTGGCATGAATCAGTGCCTTCTACATTACTTGAAAGTTGGTTGCACGAGAGCATCATCCCCAGTCCTGCGCAGGAGCAGCAGCACTGGAGCCGTGGAGGGAGCGGTGCCAGCACTTAGCTCCTCCATCACCTACATGCTGCGGATGATCAGCTGAGCAGGAAGGATTCCCAGTTTGGAACGATCACTAATTAGAAGACAAGAAAGGGTATAATGAAAAAAATATACCTTAGAGAACTCAAAGCACTTGAGCTAAGGCTGCGTGCCAACAAAGGGGAACATAGAACTGGCCGGTCCTCATTAGAGATTTATTATTAATGACCACATTAGGTCAGAACTACCTAAAAGATGAAAATTTGAGTAAATTGGTGTACAGAGTTAATACCAAACCGCAGCCAAATAGTCCTGTCACTGTATGGCGGCATACCAACAGACAGCATGTGAAAGAGCAAAGCTATATTCTGAGATTTGTGTTTCTGTATTTTTGCTCTCCCACTCTGACAAGTATAGTAAAAAATTACAGGCTTTGGATGCTAACATCATGCTCATAAGTACGTCATGTAAGTAGTTTTAAATATTATTTATGCTGGGATTTTATCCAATCCTGCAGGAAATAACAAAATTCATAGCAGGGTTACAGAAAAGCAAATCTTTCATTCCTAAGGACAAGAAACCGCTCAACTTTACATTTTCTATTCAACATTCAGTAGTGGCAGAAAGATTTAACATCTCAGTTCCCATGTTTCTGCAGCAACTGAAGTGACACACACAAGAAGCTGGGGAGCAAGCCGCGATGGGCACACCAAAGGCAATCCAAGGGATCCCAGAGGGGAGGCAATAAAGCTTATCACCTGTGCCACTAACTGCTGACCTGGGCATTAACCAAGTCTTTGTACAACCACCCCAAAAAGCAAAGCACAGCGGTAGCCCTGGCAAAGCCTGGTCACACACAGCTCAGGCAGCCGGAGGGCAGAGGACAGAACCGAAACACCAGCACCTCCTCACAGGTGAGGGCCAGGGCCGGTTGCTGGTGTTTTAGGCGGTTACAGTTTCTCCCAGCATGAGTATAAAAACTACTTTGCTAGAGTTTTTTATTCCAGAAGATATACTTTCTGTGACTCAATCTGCAGTTATGATGTTAATGGAAATTTACCTTAAACTGTTTAAAACAATTAATTACTTTTCTATTATACCTCAATACATTTATCCTTTCTTTTGCTATTTGACATGCAACTCAAGTATTTCATGTTTAATATTACTGAGCTGTCACAGTTTAAACATATGGGTAACAACAAACTGAGGATTGATGGACCACAGTCTTGAGTTTGCCTCTTGTTGCCAGAATAAATTTTAAACCTCTCCTGCTGCAAAGCACTTTGCTATTTGCAAACAGACTGAAATGCCGACCGCCAGCACGCTCCCTCTCGGGGTGCCCATCTCTCCATCTTAAATGAAAGAGATCAGCAGGGGAACACCTCTCTCGGGGCGCAGGGTTGGTTATGGTGCTGTCACAGCTGCAATGAGAAAATATAGTAAGTGCGTTTCCACATTAATCACATCTCATTTTCACGTCTGAGGTTAAGTCCAAGTTGCCCCAAGAGAGGTGAAGCAGGCACTGAGCACAACAAGATCCCCACCAGCATCCTTGCGCCTGCACCAAAGACCTGCCCTGCCTTGTGCTTCCTTCACTACTGACCCCACTGGCCTGGTGCAAGAGTCATATTAACAGCAGGCTGCTCCATAACAGTAAAAAATTCAGGGTTTGCAGAATGCACATGCTTCCTGTTACTTTATTTATTTAAATTGATATTTTTCTGATTTTTACAATGCTTTTTCAACTTTCTCCATATAAAACAAAATATGTCATTCCATTCAACTTATCATAAGGGTATTGAAAAATCCTGCTGAAGAAAAACTCTCCAAGCCTTCACATTAGTGTTTAGTGTTGTGGTACAGCCTATACAAAGCAGCATGTCAGGAGTGAGAAGCCAGCTGTGGAGGGATGCTCCTTTCATGGGTCAGCAGATGTCACACTCCTAATTCCAAAATATTTGTAATGCACTGCTGCTTAATTAATAGCCTTCAGATGACTGAAGCAAAGTAATGAATATGGATGAAGAGTCAGGGGAAGTCACCAACACGGTACATTTCTTGTCCGTGCATGAAGTCAAGCTTCTGAACGCTGCATTTTCAACCAGGTTGTCTTTTCACTGTTCCAGGCTGCTTTGCCTCATCCATGGCAGACCATACCCCTGTAGCAGAGCAACAGCACATACAGAATACTCTGCAGAAGCAGTCCCCAGTCATGAGGGCACCATTAACTTGTACCTTACATTTTAGAAAAGGATATGAAAAAAAATATGAAAGATCAAGTTACAGAAAGACACAAAAATAAATAAAGTGCACACCTGGTCAGCAAGCCCATTAAAACAGATTTACAGGTTGCCTGTTAAATGAATAAAGCAGAAACCTGCTTTAAAATAAGATGTAAGTCCAGCACAAGGAATCTAGTTGAAGTACTTCATGCTAAGAAATACTGCTTGAGAAAATTACGTTCAATTATATCAGTACATTACACATTATACAACAGGTTGAATTATTGTAATGATATGCAGCAGCTTTTATAAGAAAGCTGATTTCTCTGATATAGCAAAGAGGAAGCATTTAGGTCTGTTTATTTTGATCTTTGTCTTATGTGAAGCAATACTGAGTGTTAGATAGAGCAGTCTGAAAACCATTTTAAGAAGTACACAAGCTTATTCTTCCTTGCACAGGTGGTAGGTCTTGAAAAGCTACTTTCATAAATATAACAAAAGTCACACAAAACTCCTTGGAACCTCATATATTTTACAGTAAGCAGAGGAACTGTTAATGAGAACAGGATAATTATAACTAAACATTAATTTCTCTCTATTTATTTTGGTACCAAGGTCAATTCCGATGTTTTTTCTTCCCTTGCCAAGTTGTACCGAATACTACGCCCAAAGGTACTGCAGTCAGGAGAAAACAAAGGCTATATTAACTTCTGATGGCAACTGGAAAATTTATTTCTGGCTTCTTTGAGGATACTACTGAAATCACTCTGGGAAATAACAAAAATCAAAACAAAGGAGAAAGCATCTGCCCACCAAACTCTGGCTCCACTCACAAGATGGAGAGGAAGACGAAAGATGTGCAGCTGGTCTTAGGCGAAGGCAGGGACGAGGACTGGGACAGACATTTGGGGCTCACAACGCTCATCCTCAAAACCAAACAAAACCTGAATTCAAAGTGATTTTTGTGGAATCAAGCCATCTAAAATGTCTCCTGACACTTCTCCAAGTGAAGCAAAACAAGCAGCGAGGAGCACCATGCTGACGGTCCAACACCCAGAGCAGGATCTCCCATGGGACGTCCCCGCGAGTCCTTCCCGGCTGCGCTCACAGCTTTGTCCTCGTCACGCCAACGCCGCAGACCCGAGCGGCGCTGGCCAGGGCTGCAGGTCCCGCACCTCCTGCGGGGACGGAGCCTGCCCTGGCTCCGGGCTCCCACGGGAACAGTGCCGGTGGCCGCAGGACAGAGGGCTCTGTCCGTCCCCGCGCCCAGCTCCTCGGGCAGGATTTATGACAGAACAAGCCGCGTGCCATCTTCACGACCCAAATGTTGAATTAAGGTTTGGGGTAAGACCTGCAGGCATGGAGCAGATAAAGTGTAATAAAATACTCTATCACGGTAGACAACACTGGCTTGTTGAAAGAACCATGTATCTGCATTATTGAAGTTACGCTGACCGAAGTCTTGCCTTGAGTACACAGAATTTCAATTAGAAAACCCAGAAAAGCGCCTGCCGTCCCCCCAGCCCTGCTGACTGGGGCACTGCTGTGTGCTCTGGGCTGGGCAGGCAGCTCCCGCTCTCCGCAGGATTTATTTCCAACAGATCGGGACACTCATCCGGGCAGTTGCCAAGAACAGACATCATCTGTGGCGCAAAAACTTCAGCACATCGTTTTCCCAAATGGCCTGAAGATCATGTTTCACAGGGTATTATCATATTGAAACAGCAAACTTCACCACACGCAGGAAAGCAAAACTAGGAAGAATATCACTACCACCCTACTTTTATGTTTTAGTCCTTAAAAGCCTGCTGAAACAGGTTTCCCATTTGATTGAAGCAGCTCTCTGCATCACACTGATATTTTAAATGGGATGAAACTGCTGAACTCCCATAGAAAGAGCCCCTCTCTTGTCTTCCCCTTCCAGCTACTCCACACCAGAGCCAGAGGACTCAGCGTCAGACAGGAACGTGCCAGCATCCAATCTCCCGATTTCGGTTCAGGCCCAGTGAGGTTCCCTGGTCAGCAGTCTCCCGGGATCGGCGGTCCAGGCTGCAGCTCCAGCTTCAAACGGGCCAAATTCTTTACTTAAGAAAGAACCCAGTGACCAGCTCAGCTGCTTTTTTAAGAAAACTATAAACAGAGGAAAAAAAAAATCTGTCCAGATAGTCAGATAAAAAAGGGCAGGGGGGTGGAAATCGCTCTCATTATGCCTTTTCAATTTTCAGGACAACGATCCACCAGCTCACTCTCCTCAAACATACATATTGGCCAAGACCCTTTGCTGTATACGAGCTATAGGGGAGATGGGGACCGACGCGTGGGTCTGACCTGGCAGGCACCGAGCACGGCTGCCCCCACAGCAGCTGCTGGACCCCAAAACCCCCGGCACCCCCGGGACCGGCTCTGCCAGAGCAGCACCCAAGGCATCCCATGAACTCAAGTGGGTTTACACGCATTAAGGTCTAGAGGACCACGTCTGTACTCACTAAATCCCAAAAGGGCTGTGAGCTGATGTGTTTTCACGCCGTTTCGGTGCAGATTTGCCGCCCTCTCGCAGGCTGCGGGACTCAGCGAACAGACACGGCCTCGGACGGAGGCAGCCAGGCAGCCTGGTTTCCAAACACATCAGGCAGCACGGAGCTCCGAAGCAGCACAAGGCTTCAGCACAGCCTGCTGATAGTTTTTAAAGGCACCATCCTTCGGTCCTTCCCAGCACCTCTGTCTTCCCTGCCCAGATGATGTGCAAGTTTTCCAAGAGAACTCCCTGCAGCAGCACTCCTCTTGCCTCCCCTCCCAGCAGAGCTGGGCCGGGAACAGGCGGCTTGTGCCAGGAATGAAATTCCTCTGCAGGGAGGCTCCAGTCTGCAGGTCCCAAGGACCAGCACAGAGCAACCGGCTGCTGCGGCGGCTGCCGGAGGACCTGCCCCAGGAGGAAAACTCTGCCTGCGCTCTCTGAGCTGCCTCTACAATCAATCAACTGAGACCTTAGAAGAACAAGGTACCTTCAAAAACATGGGTGTTAATACACAAACTGATGCTAAGCTGATGTTACGGCCATTGTAAGCTCAAGAGTTGGTGTTTCATGGCATTCAGCTCCACAGGGAATTATTTCCCACTCCCTTTATATTCGTGTCCAAAACCCCATGGAACTGGAGATACCTTCACTGAAATTTGCATGAAGGAAGCTTAAAGCCACTGAAAATATCTTCAGGAATAACATGCAAATCATACTCAGCAGTGAGTGTGGCTACTATACGAACTATACTATAGATCTCTTTTTTTGACCTCACAGCATAACTCCTCAAATATTCAAGCATCACATACAAGGTTATCCACATTTCCTACGGCACACCATCAAGTTACTACAGCACAAAGTTGCCCTTTTCGCGCTGCAGCCCTTTCTCCCCTTGTGCGAGTGCAGACCGCGCTGCCAGGCTCTGCGTTCGGTCAACGAGCCAAGGTGGAGCTTTGCAGGGACCTGCCCTCCAGACCTGGGGGAAGATGCCTCCACCACTGGCATGGACGCTGCTCCATCGAGGAGGGCCACGCGAGGACAGATCCTGCATCCCGGCTTCCACAGCCACTGGGAAAGGCTCCTCTGCAGGGCGTACTGCCGAACCGGGGCGATGCCAGCCTGCCTGGGCTGGGCTTAATGGCAGGCTTTAATTGCAGGGCTACTCCCCAGGCATAGAGGTCAAGTGGAAGAGCGTTGCTGGCCCCAGGGCAAAGAGTGCCATGAAATAAGCAAAACCAAGTTCTTGAAGATATATTGAAACTTGCCACAGGGCAACTAAACGTGTTGTTTGTAATTTTGTAATGACCTCCCTAAAATGCACAAAAATTAATTGAAGGGAGATAAGAAAAAACAACCTGAAAACCAAATAGGCACTGAAAATAAATTGCTCTCTTATCAGGAAAAGGTTATTTCCCTGGGGCAGAACTATATACACAAACCTCAGACAAAGCAGCATTGCTGAGGGAGTCGATACCTAAATCATTCCCTGTAAATATACTGGTTTTGAAATACAGAGAAATCAGAATTTCTCCACACACCATAAAGAAAAGAATGTTTAGTATGATAAAGTACTTCCTCTCCACTCAAATATATTATTAGATATAAAATTATGGTAATTGAACCTCATACATAAGCTTTGTAATTCAGGCCTTTGTAGAAACATACTATAACAGGATAATGTTTGTTTTTACTGGCTGCTACTCACCCTTGAGAAATCACCAGCTATTGTGCTCCTTCAGAAGGAGGATTTCCTCTAGTAAACCTGCCAGTAAAAAACAATCAGGCATCCTGATAGCTTTATTTGGTTAGAAGAATGGTAAACTCGTAAAGTACCATGAGCTATTCAAAAGAAAAAGATTAGATGTCAGCAGCCCAAGGTTCATCATTTAAAGTAATGTCAATCTGAGACTTTCCATTAGCTGATTAGAGGAAATAAGATGCAAGGTTTGTTTGTTTGTTAGTTTAAAGGAAAAAAGAGAAAGTCCTTTTTTTTTTTTTTCAAGCTAGCTTGCGTCAGCTACCATTACAAGGATGGAAAAGGCACATTTGAACGACTCACACATTTTGAGTCACTTGCCGGATTGGCAGAGGCTGGAGGTGCAGCACAGCACAGGCTCCGGCACACGCATCCCCTCAGAGCCTACGGCAGGCTGGCTCCTGCCTGGTCACTCGGCTTAAACTCGCTCTTCGTACTTTCATTTACACAGGTTACTTCTGAGTATTTTTACTTTTAAACCAGCTCTACAGAATAGTATTTTTGCACATGACCTCCCATTTGCTACAGCTGCAGAAGTGTATATTAAGAGGAAAGCAAGACCTTACAGAAGGTTATTGATTGGGATAAACGTCTGAAGTATACACCAGGGACCTGCTGCTGGAAAAGCATTAGGAAGGAATATACCATATCAAAGTACTCTTATTTCTAATTTCACACTATTTTTAATACCAATATGCTTATTAAAGCAGTATTTTCCACTGCAAGACATACAGTGCATAATTTTGTACCAAAAAATTCTAAACTTCAAAAAAACCCCACACACCTTTAATCACTTCCCAATGCTTAGCATGCAACCATGTGTTTGCAGTGTAGAATCCTATTAAATCCCTCTGAAAATATCTCAGCAAATCACTATTAATCTTACATGAGATGATTAAGTAGCAATCTGATAAGTTGGATACAGTGTCATTACATGTTAATATTCATTATTAAAAAGATCCATCTTAGAAGAAACCAGTGATCAGTGTTATTGATTGGTAACCATGCACAGAAAACGTGAAGCAGCAGCCCAAAGGGACCGCTGCTTTTAGCATATAACTCTAATTCATTCAATGCAAATTCAGGCCTGCGCTGGTCTCATCACAGATTTCACCTGCTGTATTATTACAAGAATTTGGGCCTTGGTTTCAGCCAAAACCCCGTGCACCAGCGCAGTGGCTCCTGCCTTCGCAGCGTTTAACCCATTCCTGCGCACAACCTGGCATAGAACAACGCGGCTTCAGAGCAGCCCAAGGACAGCGCAGAGCTCAGCAGCCCCAGGGCCCCCGGTCCCTGCTGGGGTGGGAAGACAGACAGGGACCTTTTTTTGGCAGTCAAGGCATCTGTTGAACCAGGGGGTTTGCTTCTTGCCTACTTTCTACCTCCCACAGCACACGAGAGCAGTATCTTCCACTGGGATGGCTCCATGTGTCAGGAGACTTCATTGCACAGTTCTGGGTGATTTCCTATAATAATCAAAAGAGCAGTCTCATTAATTGATGTTTTCAGCTATATAGGTATAAAAATTTACCCAGAATATTGAGTTCGCAGTTCTCTGCAACATGATCACAGCTCTTCTTTTGCATCCTCATTCAGGGATTCTGAAACAGCATTTTTTTAACCTCACGCTCTATATTGTGAGTTCAGAGGTACTAACACCTACTATATTATCTCAATGGATATTTTGGCACTCTAAAATTTGGGTTATAGGCCAGGTAGAGTTTAACGTGTTATGCTGCAAGTATGAACACTGCACATGTGCACCACATTTGTCTTAAAAATTCACATGCCATTTTCAAAGCATAATTATCCACACCTGAATTAGACAATGATTTCAAATAAATAATTGGAATTACTTCTGTTAAAGCACATGCAAAACTTACAGTCTACAGAAATAAAGGGAAATCTAAATGTGACTGGCAAGCTCGAACCTGGAGCAATATTTTTTTCCAGCTAATTTAGAAACCTATAAAGGTAAGATTTTTATGGAAATAGTTGTTGCTTTTATCACTGGCTTTACTGCTGTTGGGTTTTGCTCTTAATGAAGTTCCTTTCTAAGCTTTACATTGCACAGTCTCACAGGCTGACGGTAACACCATCTCAAGATTTAGGGTTAAACAAGTAACACGCGTCATATTGTAACTCTTCCTTCTTACAGACAAAGGGAAGAGGTTCCTCAGGGTGGAGTTCCTGGGTCACGATCCCACCGGCTGCACCTCCGTACCCATGGAGGGGACCCCCGCCGGCACGCTCACTAACAGCATCACTGCTGGGCACAAGGGGATGCTGAGCAAGGGCTCCGTGAACCTCTGCGGCACACCGGTCCGTGGTGCCTGGAGCAGGCATGAGTCCTGCAGAGGCAGCGGGGACGCGGCCGGAGCAGGTTCTCGAGAGCCTCCGGGCAGGTACGGGTGGAGGAGAGCAGCCAGGGCCTGGGAAGGAACACAAAGGGACAGGAGTGGAGGAAAAGGAGGACTGCGAGAGGAGCACTACGAATGATTGGCAAGGGAAAGCAACTGCAAGAGCATGGAGACAATTTAAACATAACTATAATGTATATGATTATATATTTATTATATGATATTACATAGTTCTAATATATGTTATCTATTTTTATATATATTTATAAAAGGAGGAGGTAGAAAATTGTACTAAGTTGATATGTGAATTGTCTCAATGCAGTTACCAGCCTTTGCCGTCGTCACCAGCGCTGCAGGCAGATGTGCGCTTCCAGCTGCAGCTGAGCCCCCCCGCTGTGTCCCAGCCTGAGCATCACCCCCAGATCCCTCCTCTAACAGCACCAGCTGATGTCCCTGCTCCCAAACCCAGAGCTGGCAGCATGATCCATCCCAGGAAAGGACACACCATTATCCCTAATATCCCATAATCCCTGGGTTTCCCTAACCCTGTTCCATCCCACCGCTGTGGGACAGCCCCAGACCGGGCGCAGGCAGGGACCGGTGCATGTGCCCCCTCCACGGCCACGCACACAGGGCTGGGGACCAGCCAGCACTCGGCACACACATACGAGAAGCCTCAAATTATTACCACCAGGTATTTAAACCAACAGAATGGAAAGGATAACAGTGAGTAGCTGTTAAATGACCTGGTTAACAACCGCTTGGTGCATCACTTCATTTTTCTGTCTCCTAAGCATCTGTCCTGTAATGCTGATGGTCATAAGAGCTGATATTAAAGGTCATGTTGGCAACAAAGTTTTTACATCATGTTTTAGTTTAGTCCTCCATTTACCATACAGCATTGTGGCCTGCCCTCCTCTGGGGCACACTGGCATACCAGCATTCACTTCATTTACCGCATGGTGAATATCCACAGTTTACTTCTAATGCAAAATAAAAAAAAAAACCCAAAAAACAAAACATGACCTCACAGGGCTGACCTAAAAATCCAGTAACATGTTCCCAAATTTCAGGCACGAATATTAGCAAATTCCTTCAATGATACCAAAATAAAAGATGTTTCACGCTTATATATGTCACTACTCACCTAATCCAACCAAATCTTATGCTGTTTCACCCTAGCTGTTTTTAAAGGTTTTCGAATTCAACCAAAACTTAATTACCTCTACAAATAACAGAAAAAAAGCCCCACTCACTTTCAAAACTTCAGATGTCTTTGCAAATTTAGCCTAAGCTGTAATGCCATGGGGAAGGATAAGGATGAGGATGAGGTGTGTCAGCAGTTGAAGTGGGGCACAAACACCCTAGAAATGCTGGTCAATGCCAACGTTACCTGACAACTCCTTGAACCAGAGAGCGATGCTCTGAATGTCCTGTAACACCCTGAAACAAAGATCTGAACCTTCATCTGCATTTCCAGTACATGACATGTATATTTACCTTATCCCCTTCATTGCCATCTGCTCAGGGACCTCCTCTGCTTTGTTACTGTCACTGTCATGTTTTCAAAGTCACAAGGTAGTCTTGACAAAACATGGAAAGAGCATACACCGACTGTCAGAGCCTACCGACAGGAAAACAGGCCTTTAAAACGTTTGATTTGTTCAATCTCAGATACTCACACAAACAGGAATATTGCTTATGGTCATATGCTGCTCACAAGTATATTTTCAGGCAGTGGTGTCTAGCCTGGTCTTATTTCTCAGTTTTGCTTTAGAATTTCATCACTGCACGTTCAGTTTATTGAAGATGACGACAAATTTTCCCACTTCCCGACTCGGTGTCAGACAAGCCCAACAAACCCAATTTGCATGCCACAGTGACTTCTCCCATTTGAAACAAGCTCAAAAGAAAATTGTGTGGGTTGGTATACATAGCAAGCAAACTAAATGGGTACTAAGCCCACACTTCCCTGCTAGCTTACACCTGACACGCTGCAGGTATCACTCACGGTGCACAAGCGAAGCTGTGTTTGGGAGCTGTGCTTCAGCCCCGGGCTCTCCTCACCGCGGTCCCAACGGCCACACACGTCCTCACCCCAGGGGAGCAGCTCCCGGTGTCAAGCTGGGATGAAAGTGCTGTCTAGAAGAAGAAAAAAGGCAAGTGTTAAGCTTAAGAGCACACTGAACATCATTCACCCTCCACTCAAACAAATAATTCTAAGTATTTAAATGTTTCCCAGGATAGTAGTTGGTTTTGTTGGGTTTTTTTGGTTTTTTTTTTTTTTTAAAGTGATTCCTCAAAGTCAAAGTAAATCCATGGAAATAGATACTCCTTTCTAATCTCTTTCCCTGTATCCGTGACAGCATCTTCCCAAGAAGCTGCCATCTCACAGCCACTCAGTTCAGGTGACAGATTCTTCTCACAGACATCATTTTCCAGCAGCTTTTCTTACAGCCTCTGTATCCCCCTCCCTGGACAGATGAGATGCTTCAGTTCTGTGCTCTCCGCTCTGCGGAGGGGCTTGCCGGGGCTGTGGAGGAGGATACCCAGCAGCTCACAAATCATGTGGCACGGGCATTGCCTGTTCTACAACAGCTACAAGTGAGGAGCCATGAAAGAAAATGGGAAGCAACCAGCAGGGAAACTGAGGCTGGCATTGAGAGAACTGCAAACAAGGTCAGTAATGGCATTGCTGCTCCAGCAGTCAGTGTTTTCCTTAAACCTGTGCAGTGACACAACATGTATATAATAAAGTGAATCTTACTTTGTCATCTTCTGAGATACTTACTGAGATATGCCGCAATAAGCAAAAGCCAATGTTTTAAAATAAACCAATGACACATCACTAAAGAAAAGAAAGGTCAATAGCCAAGGATGTTCCCGATCAGCATCAGATGATAAATCATGGAAGAGCCAATACATGAATGGATCAATGCTTAATTTACTGGTTTTGGCATTTATGTTCCATTTTAGGCATTTGCAGCCAAAACCCATTTGAGCTCAGTTTTACACCCAAGACTTGCATCCTGCGCACAAAAACCTTTTCTTCTGCCAGCACCACCTGGCCGCTATTTTGCCAAGCACTCTTCTAACAGAGGCAAAGGCAGGCACGACACTGAAATATCCTGAAAATATATCTACATATAAAAACATCGTATTGTCAAATTCACATTGTCATCAAACCCCGGATAAGTTTCTCGTAGCTCATGCTACGCCAGTTCCTGGATTTACTTCAGCGTGCCATAACCGTGGTTTCCTCTTGCAGCCACTCCGTACCAGCAGCTCCCTTCCTCCCTGTAACAGCCGTGTCCGGACAGCCGTGTCACCAGCCCGCGCCGTTACACCGAGCGCTGCCGCGCACCGTCTCCGGCCCCGGGCAGGACGGGCGCGGTGCCGGCAGCCTGGATGCCCACCACCTCCCTGCAGAACCGTTCCGTGCCTTCGGTGTTTTCCCGGGTGCTGCTATCAGCTGCACCTTTGTGGGGCCGCTCAGCCGCCTGGGCAAACGTGTGGCCTGTCAGAGGAGTGGGGTTAACTTTTCTATGACATTTACATCTTAGAAGGAACAAGTCTCTAAAATCTTAGTTTACATTAAATACGACAATAATATGCTACATAAAGAAACAGGAGATTTCAGCATCTTATTCTGCACAACAGAAAAAAGCCCCAACTCTTCAACAAGTATTCAACTTAAACAGTCTTTTCTTCCTAAGTTAAGAGCTGAGAAATCTTACAAGTTTAAGTCATCCTCACCCCTATTAAGAAGAGGTATCATTTTCAAAGAAAAAAATTACTTTAGGTGCCCTTTCAACATAACTCAACATTGCATCTTTTACATCTCCCAAAGCTGCACTTGCACAGCCACTTCAGCTTCTCCATATCCCAGAAGAAGCCAAGTAGTCAGCACATAATCGACCTCTTTGCTGAACCTCAGTAATTTTTTATTGCCAACCCCTATAACTCAGATCTGGTTCCTAAGAATTACAGTCTTTTTTAGCTTTAGCTTTTTCAGTTCTCAGCATCAGAAGTAGACAGCATTATTCAAGTTAGCAGGTTAACAATTTAAGTGTGTCAGAGAACATCAAAGAATGGTTTCTCTTCTGTTGATACAAAATAATAGCACAGGACACTAGCAGGATTTAGATTATCTGGTTGTTATATCAAGTTTTTTCAGGGAGCAATGCAAGCGTAGGCCAAGCACTCCTTCCAGGGGTTTCTCCTTCACCTCTCCCATTTGCAGCATGGACATTTTTGTACGTGGTTGAACTGCCCCTTCTGCTTGGCAGAAACACAAACCACTGCCATTGCAACGCTGCTCCTCCAGCTCCACTTCTAAGCCCAAAGCACGCTCAGCCTAATCAAAGATTTACACAAGGCAAGCGTATGTAGATAGAATGAAGAGAAAAGCCCAAAAGCAAATACTACCAAACAGCCAGCTTACGGAGAAGCGTTTGCGTCTGCATATTTGTCCACCAACAGAGACATTAACAGCGACCAACAGTTTGGAAAGGCTGCAAAGCCACTACTAAGAGCAATACATTCCTACTTAGTCACGTTATACTCATCAGGCACATCAATAGCTTTTGCAGGTAGACACAGTGACAGAAAACACAGCATTTGAACTGCTGCCCCTGGGTCTGAGCAGTAAAATTATTCCTTAGACACCCCTCCTCTTGCCACCCCAGCGTGAGAGCATCCCATCAGGGAGCAGCCCTGTGACACCCGCCCTGCCGCAGGACGCCGGGCAGGGATGCTGCACCCAGGCTCATTTACCTGGCGCAAGCAAGGGCAGCGAGAGCGGCAGAGCCGAATCCCCCAGCTGAGGGTGGGACGGACCGCGTGTGTGCCAGAACAGCATTTCTGATGCTCCTCACTGGAGTTCAGCTGCTGGAAGGCTCGGGCCGCCTGGCAGGGACCATCAGTCTCCAACCCTTTTCATCCACTGCAAGGCCATTTCATTTGAAGTTACTTAATGTTTTGATGTAGCATTAGAAGACGGATGGCCTTACGCTTTCCATCACATTTGCCTCAGGACAACATTAAGGAGAGGATGCCTTTGAAGGAACACGGCCTGAGCTATCGTGCAGGACAGATGCAGCAAAGTCTTGACTCGGCCAGCAACATGCATCTGCAGAAGACCACTGGCCCTGTATGACACCCCCGCTTTCGCTTCCCTGTGCCACATTTCACAATCCTCCCACTTGTGTCACAGAGAGCATCTTAGCAAAGACCAGTTCCCCTTTACATTGCTGCATGAACACTGAATATATATTTCCGTTGCTAGATAAACCAAACTGGGTCACTTTGTTTCTCTGTAGTAACTCCTATTTCCATCTGATGGGTCACACCACAACCCGACAACACACAAAACACTCATACGAGCTTTGTCTCTCCAGCAGCTCATCTAACAAGGCTTTTCCAAGAAATGCCACGCTCAGCAGTAAAATTTTCTGCTGCGGTTCATTATTTAGTAAGAAAATGACATTTGAGAAATGTAACCTCATTCTTACCTTTTCAGCTGGCTCTTTCTCCATGCGCCCTTGGCACGGCACTCTGGGCGCTCCCACCCACGCTAACGGGCAGCATCGGGCTGGGGGGTCCTTGTGCAAGCAGGCAGCTCTTATCCTGGCTCCTATTTAATCCCTGCCGAGCCACCACACCCTGTCTGATGGGGAGCCCCTGGCTCCAGGGGATCCAGGTGGGATTCATCCCCTCCTCCGGCTCGTCAGCACTTCTGGCCCCCCCCAGCCCCTCACCCAGGTGGTGGGATGCTTCCCAGCCCCCCCTGCCCCAGCACTTCATCACCTGGCTGGGTAGCTGGGCTATGCGAGGCATGGTCTTCATCTTTCCCATCAGAAAGAAGGAATCAAGGTGACAGCAGGTGGAACGTGTTGTCTGCTTCTCAACAGCACCCACCAAAACAAAGCACGTCTCTAGGAAGGAAAAAGAATTCGTAAGACCAAGCCTTAAAGTAGCTGAGAGTGCAGAATTTATTTCAAAAGTCAGCATGCAAGCTGCCGAATTGCTTTTATTTATCAAATGACTTAATTATTTCAACTGGAAGGTTATTAATGCGACTTTCCATCCTGCGATTCTTATGTGATGATGTCAGGAAGTGAAGTAAGAGTGCAAGAACGGACAACATGAGTCAAAAGCAGCAGTTACATGTTTGGCTTCACTTATGTGGATCAGAATCAAGATAAGATATGGAAAAGTAAAAAGAATTAAGACAAGTCTAACAGCCACCTTGCCCATGACATCAGTCACCTGCAATGTCCTGTCCTCAGGGTGTTTATGCATTTAGGTCAGACCCCTATGCTGCTGATCACTTGCTATAAAGCTGCTTTGAACAAATAGGTAATACCGTAAGCATTTAAGTATGTGTTTTACTGCACACTTCAGATGCTGTCCGTAGACCTTGGGGGTACTGTTGAGGTGATAACATTTAAACAAACAAAGGAACACATTTGGCTGGCTTACAGACTCTCTTAAAGAATTAAGTTCCTCCTGAGCTTCAGGAAGATGGATGATTTAACTCAAATATTTTTAGAAAGTGGGAACCAAATTGAAAACAAGCAAAAGTCAGCTGAATTAATATCTCTATCGCCAGCAGCACCAGTAGTTAAAAATCTGAAGTTGTCCAGCTGTACCAGCTACACTGTCAGGAATACACTGGTGTGACTCTTCACGCAGAAGGGTGCCAGCATGCAGTGACGGGAGCCGGGCAGCCTGGCATACTCCCGGCACAGTTAAATCACAGCTGGGGGAGAGCTCATTTTGAGTTTCCAGGATTACTTCTGACTTTGCAGGCAGCCAGCCCTCGCATGGCATGGCACTAACTCCACAGCCACTGCGGTAGCCTGTGGGCAATCCTGTTCTTCTGGAAAGATATTCTTAGAAATAATTATTAAAATAATGCAGAGCAGAAGCTGCTTTAGCATAGAGCATGGCCAGAGAGCTGGTGGGGAAAGGAGTGGGGTTCCTGTCCTCAGTGCAGATGTGCCAGGGAGTGGGGCAAGAGGCAATGGGCACAGAGGGAAATCCTGGAAATTCCCGTGGAATGTAAGAAAAAAGGTTGTAGGACAGTTTACACATTCTGAGCTGTGGAGGAGCAGAGGTCTGCTTGGTTTTTAAATGAATAAAAAATATGCTCATGCATTTTTGAGCCCTCTGCTCTGACAGGTGGGTTTGGAGCCGAGCTGTGATTTCCCTCAGAAGGTGGGTCCTCCTCCTGCAGCTCCTTCCCCTAAAACCAGGCGTCTCCTGGAAAGCAGCTCTCCCTCTTTCAGACTGACACGTCCAGCGCCTAAAACCAGGGGTTAAAAGTAGCCCAATGTCTTGGCTTCTGCATTTGACTGGGAAAGCAGGCAGCTGGGATCGCAGCACGCCTCTGCGCTGGGGAGAGCCGAGGGTGCCCGGCACGGCGACGCGACCCCTCGCCGTACCCAGCACTGCTCATCGCAAGGAACATTTATTTTTAGATCACTTACCGCCAGTAAAACATACTTGGACTGTTTTCAGTCTGACTCACAGCTGAATTCCTGTTCTTCTGGAGGCTGAGTTTTCTGTCCCCACCCAAAAGGAGGGAAGACAAAACAAAATGAAACAAACAAACAAACAAAAACCCAGCTGGACCCCAACTGAAGCCCAGTGTGGATGTTTCCAGCCTGTGCTGGTGCATCCAAGCGGGGCATGGGACGGACGGCACGGGATGGCAGAGGAGGGTGGCCGGGGCGCTTGGGCCAGTGTCAGTGCTGGTCCGTGGCCACAGCAGTGACGGGGCATCGCGTGGGTCTCCCCGGGGGGACCCAGGCCCACAGCCCAAGTCGCCTACCCCAAACCTGCACCCCGGTTCAGCCCCACTCAGCTCAGCCTAAGTGATATATCTCCATGCGAAGAGCTTGTGGTTTGGGTTTTTCTATTTTAATTTGTCTGTATACTACTCAGTATACTTGTACTATCCAGTACAAAGACAGAGCATGCATACATAACTTTAACGTAGAGATTTTTATCTCAGTGTCACCTAGGATGTACAAAACAAAGCCAAAAGCCTGCAAGGGGTTGCAGAGCTGGAAACACCATCACACCCAGGCTGGGGGAGCAGCGCTCTTACCCCTTAAGGTGTTTTTTTACAGAATTATTTGCCTGTGAAGTGATATGTGCCTGGTTCATGCAAAGACCCTGAGACCTGCCCCTTGAAAGAAAAAAAAGGTACATCTGCAGCAAGCAAAATCAGAGGGAAGAAAACGGCCCTCTTGAATATTAGCCTTTTTGGAAAGAAACTTTCATGTTTTTCTAGCTGGATGCTACAGACTATTTAGTCATTTTCAAGATAATGTCTGTAAGGAATCCTTTTTTTGTTGCATTTTTGCTATTTTTAATTGGAAGACCAGAAGCACCATAGTAAAGTGTGTAATGATCAGAATTTTCACTAATTAGTTTGGGGAAATGGGATTAGGTGGGGATTTTAGAGACTGCCACTAAATCAAAAGCACAAACCAGGATTATCTCAGAAGGCTAAAGGGACCAGAGCCCAACGGGACATAAAAATCACCCGAGGTGCCTAGGTTTTGTGTAGGGGCTCCTAAGCTAAACACAAATGGCTTTTATGAAGGCCAAGAAAAGAAAAAGGTAGGTCTGCCGCTGCAGCGTCAGGGAGCGACTGCAGAGAGGAGTACGCTGCTGCTGCTGCTGCGATGTTCACCCGGGGCTAGGCAATGCAGGAGCTGCCAATGTCACGATTTCCAATTACCGAAAGGGTTAAAATTCATTTGTTACGTTAATCCGGATCATATAACCAGGATAAAACCAGACTCAGAAATAGGGTTACTAAGGGATTATTAAACTTCATTTTTCCTCTTTGCCTTTGCTTTAAGCCCCAACCAGCGGCTGCAGTGCTGCCTTTCAGCCACAGGAGAGCATGAAGAGCTCGGGTCTTGGGTGGGGGTTTTACGGGACCAAGTCTGAGCCGGGGCACAGGCTCCTTCTTAGACCCGGCTCCGTTAAAAGCAGGTGCAAAGCTCAGCTCTGGTGCATGTGCAAAAGGTTTCTTACTATGTGGCTTTACTTTAAGTCTGCAGTTTAACATGATCGTTGCCATCTCTTCCCCACTCCTATGTTTTCCAGCGCTAGTGATGTATATAGTATAAATGTCCTCTGCTAAGTCTTCCTTCTAGAAGGAGCTAGTCTGTACTACTTGGCATTTATAATTCATTGTATTCTTCTATTCTGAACAGAATGGTTCTAAAACTTAATTATATAAATAATATGGATTTTTATTTTGTTTTATATCTAATTCGTCACATAGAGTGAAATCAGTCTTGCCATTCACAGTTACTGTGGATATACTGGTCAGACCTCAGACCTGTCTGCTTTGAGGAGGAGGTTGGATTAGATGATCTTCTGTGGTCCCTTCCAACCTGAGTATCCTATGATACTACATTTATATTATTAAATAGAAAATATTTCCTGGGATTAAACAACAGTTGGTCTTAGAATAAACTGTCAATAAAATGTAAGTTCCTTTTCCTGCATCTTAGGTGGTCCATAAATCCAACTGCTGGAGGACAGCATCTGCAGTGAAGACATTAAAAAGAAGGAAACATTGAAAACGACAATATGAGAGATAAGCCAACTGTCACCAGTGTGGAATTTGGGCAAAAATACGTGAAATGGGAAACAATATCTGCCATGAGAAATCTCAGAAGATGTTGGTTTTACATACTACCTGGATCTGTAAGTGCTGCAAGACTGTATAATAGGTAGTGCTGCGAAAGACAGTTTTCAAAAGCATTGGGATTTATAATCCTGAGTCTCAAAACGGTTTCAGAGATTTCAGCACGTTGTTTGTAAAGGCAAGTATCACCTGCTGCTAATTCCGTTACAGCTCAGACAGCCGCCTTTCAGCTGGACACGAGGTTCCCTGTGCCAGGTCGGACTTTGGGGGTGCATTAAAAGGCGGAGCCCAGCTCAAGCCTTGATGGAGCAGCCGTGCATGCAGCATGGAAAGCTGCTGAGTGTGGCCGAGGAAGGTGCCAGCTCCGGGGCTTGTCCTCCTCTTCGGGAAGGAAGCGAGCGCTCGGGCTGTTTGCTTAGTCAGGACATGCAAATGTTTCTAGTTTCTCACTCTGCAGCTCCAAATCCCGCTCGTTTGTGGGAACCAAAAGCGGGTTTTGGGTTGGGCTGCAGGACCTGGGTCCGGAGGGAAAATGCGGGGGGCACCGAGCCTGCGCCCAGCTGAGCCTGGCCCCGCTCGCCCCATGGCCCTCAGACCCCGCGCTGGAGCAGCCGTGCTCGCCCCTGCCTCCCTGTTAGCAGCCTGATGCTACCACTTCATGGGAAATTGCTGATGTGGTCTTTCAGTATTCTTCCTGCAGTTTAATTGCATAGAAACAAAAAAGAGCTTAACAGCTGCCAGCCTGTTCCTGCTGAAGTTAGAGCTATTGCAGTCCTTCAGAATTTCAGTTAAATGAATTAATAACCAATTTTCTAATTAGCTAGCCTCTGTCTTTTAAAATTTCATGTGCCATGATATGATCAGTACACATACTAGAGAAATAATAGCATCGCTATTATAAAAACCAGTTGATATAATGTATGGGATTTTTATGAAGTAGTGCTGGGCTTTCAGATGCACAGGCACTAGTTTCTAACTTTGCACCTTTTTTACGGTGGTTATATAGTATATATGAAGAGAAAGAGCATATATTTAGAGATAATGATTACTTGCCGGGTACCAAGCCGACAGGGAATAGCCGTGTGGGTACATGCGACACTGGTGTGTACACAGGGAGGTATCCTTAGTGACTCTATGCACTTAATAAGGAGCAGATGACCCTGCTCACCTCAATGGACACAGCAAAACAAATAACTGAACATATTAATCCATAAGAACTGTCACTACACATTGTTTGCAAAGAAAAATCGCCTCCTGGCCATCGATCACCCAGACAGGGTATGCCATGTACTGTACAGGTGCATCTCTGATGGGGAAAGGGCAGTGGCATCATGCGTGCCCGCGGCTCCAGCCCTGTCATGGGGTTTGGACTGGCCTTGGCCCAGCCTGGGCAGGACAGCGGAGCTGGACCCCAGCCAGAACCCGGCAGGACCGGAGCAGTGACACGTGGATGCTGTTGGGCCAGTAATGCCTCTTCTTCCAGCAAACCCAACCTTGAGGAGGACATCTTAACCCAGACACCTTCCACGTGTCAAAGCAACTTGAGCTTCTTCACAACTGTTTTCTGTGCTAAAAAAAACCAAAAGCAAAACCGTAAGTTTCTTCCTGACTTGCATGAAAAGCCCAGAGTCACCTCCCTGGCAGTAACAGAATTGCTGCTGATGTGTGCTGACGGGAAAACCAGACCTTGCTTTGGAACCGCTGCGACAGGACCGTGTCCTCATGCCTCGGCTGTGGTGGCTGCGCCTGCCTCGGAGCATCCCGTGCCCACCCACGGGCAGGAATGAGCTGGGACGAGCATCAGGCAGGGTCAGCTCCGCTCCCCCAACAAGCCTTGCCATCCTGTGTGCTCTCTGAAGGGGCAGAGGTGTGCTTCCTAATAGCATTAAAAGTAGGCTGTGGCTTACCGTTTCAGATTTATACAGGCCTAATTAAACAGATACTTTCAAATTACCAATGCGGATGCTCCCAGGGAAGCTGCCTGTCTTCATCTGCGCTTCTGCACACACAGCTGCTGGGAAAGGCTGAGCTGCCAGCATGACGTGAGCTGAGCATGACACAAACTATTTTCTGGAAAGTGGCTACCAGGCAGAGGTTTATTTATCTGCTGTCTTCTCCTTCCTTCCTGCCATGTGTTCAGTATGGGGCCTGAACGAGCGCTTGCACAACCGGGGGTTGCTGTCATCTCACTGCCCAGCACGTACGACCGCCACGTGGAGGAAAAAAGGGATGGCTGGTATCGTGAAACTGCCCCAGGATATCAAAAGGTGAAGAAAGATGTTTTCGTACCCTGTGAAGATGATGGCAGTCACCAGAAGAGAAACACTACTACCAAGAAAGAAGGACATGTAGCAAACTGCCCGCAATAGGCATTGCCTCTGACGGGGCTGGGGTGGGGGCACCGGGAACCACGGTGAGCCTCTTGCCAAGGAGCTGCCTACATAAACCCAGGAACACTGCATGGATTGCAAACTGAACTGCGTGTGGTATTCCAGCATTAACAATATTCACCACTTAATGAGATCAGTGTAATGAATAACCCTGTTAGGTGAACAGGTGAGCGGAAGGTGCCATCAACTGCGTTGTGGAGCAATAGGCATTGCATTTGGTTCGGCAGATTCCTGCATGAGACACACGTAAGAAATCAGGCTAAACAGAAAGTAGGTTTGGGTTGAAAATGCAAAATTTCTCTTTTCACATTCTCTCTCAAGCCCAAGACGGATGGCAGCAGTGAAAGCAAATATAGATAGTCAGGTGTAGGAGCTGACAACCACGTATCTCTGCTGCGGGAAAAAATTAAGTACAAACAGCATGTCCAGGAGGAGTGTACTTGGCCTTTCCACTTCTGCCATGGGATTATGTATGTATTTAAAAACCCACAACCCACCAGCTCCTCTTCTGCCCCACATGAGCCCATTCACAAGAAAAAAGGAAGTCACTGAGCTGATAGAGGAGAGCCCCAAATAGCTAGACTTCTAGAAAATAAACATTTATTTGAGAAGCCCTGTTCTGTCCACTGCAAAAGGCAAAGGTAAGTCTACTAAAGGTGTTTCAGCTTATTATTTATTGCTGTATGGTACTTTCCCTGGAAGAAAATTCCTCTTTACTGCATTAGACTCCAACTTTAAAAAGGGAATATTCAACCCACTTTTGGAAGTTCTGCTCTTAGCTTCCTCTGTATGGGGGTGAACATGCACGATATCGTACCCAGCTCAATAATTGCCTCTTGGTGCTACATATAGTGGTCCTCACAAAATCAGGAGGTATTTATAATGGAAACTGAAGTGCAGCCTCATCCCTCCCAGGCCGTGCTGCCATAACACACGTGATGGATCTTTTTTTCCACCACTGACAGAGTAATTTAGCGATTTAAGTGTAAATATTTGTTACAAAGCAAACAGAGGGAAGAAAATAAGGATTTAGGCACATTTCTTTCCAGTCAAAACTGTAGTTAGCAGTCCCCGCATACCCCTCTCCCCGCCAGCGCAGCCTGGCTGCCGTTTCCAATGGCTTTAGGCAGCAGCAGCGCTGGGGGGGACGGACTCAGCCCTCCCACGGCAAACTTCTGAGGGAGCGATGTGACAGCAAAATCTTCCCGCGGCATCACCGGGATCAGCAGCAGCAGCAGGACCCTGGGCTCGGGGGGATGCCCACAGGTGGGTGCCTGGGAGCAGCACCCAGCACGTGCCGCGGCCACCCCAAAGGAACGCCGGCATGGGTTTTTGTGCGAGATACTCGCAGGGGGAAGCAGCTGCCTTACCCCTCAAATTGAGCCAGATGAGTACTTTTGCTCACAGACTTTTAGGGTCTTACTGTTAACAGGAAAAAGGCAGGTGTAGTGGCTTCATGGACATTAAAGACAATAGCGTCTAAAACAACACCCTCAACACAAAGGAGACTTTTTTTTTTAAACAGGATGCGCGGTTTATTATCTGGTATCAGTGAAACAGCTAAGCGTACTGCAGATGACCAACACGTCAGAAAGTAGAACTGAAGTTGTCTCTGACGAGGCACGACAACGGGCGACCTTTTCTCCAGCCCTCGGGGAGCAGCGAGCCCCCGGGCAGCGCCTGCCTCCTGCTTCGCTGGGGGCTCCTCCATCGCCTGCCGGAACGCAGGCAGAGGGGGCGGCTGCCCGCACCCTGCCCACGCTGCTGCCCACGTTCTGCCCGGCACGTCCCGGCGCTCTCAGCAGGTCCTTCCCGAGCCCCGGCTGGTACGAGCATCTTACTTCACCGATCTCGTCACCCTTTGTATTTGAAGTCAGGTCAGTCGGTTGGAGAGTAAGTTCTGCTGCAGCAACAATTCTGCAGGGATGTTAGGCAGAGAACTGGCTCCTCGTTAGCTCCTGTTTCATTATCGGAACTGTTAATGAAGTTCAAACCGTGAGGTCCAAATTCTGCTTCAAGCTCTACATTCTACTCGCATTTATAGATAATTACATTAAAGTTAAGTAAATCTGTACACTTTGAAAAGCGACTGCGAGTATGCCAGTATGAGCCCGCATAGCTGTCCCAGTGATGTACAAAGGCAAATCTCAGTTAAGAACTAAACCAATAGATTTTCTTATTTTTACTTCTGCAAGCTGAATCCAGCTTTAATATCAGGTTGAAAGAACCTGCCTGCACACACACACGCCTTCGCTGTCTCAGTGCTTCCATGAAATGCTTGTAAGACCAGCAGCCAAACGTTTCAGCTTCCTGCACTCCTTGCACTTGCTACAAACAAAAACAGCAACCTCGCCACTGCCTCCCTCCCGCGATGCTGACAAAGCGTTCCACCCAGCTGTTTGCATACCTTCCTTTTTTGCCACATCCGAGATGCCAACCCTCGCCAAATTAGCTGGAAATGGAAATTGTCCCAGCTATTTATTCTGAAAGGTAAACCTCCCAGGAGACACAGAGTTTGCAAATGCTTATATAAAGAAGACTCGACTTTGATCCCCAGACTGTGTTGACCATGTGAATTAGTGCCCCTGGCACATTTTACCCAAGCCTAGGTCCAGTCCAGCATCAAGTTACGGCTCACAAAGAAGCTGTCTGAGAGCAGCATAGTTTCCCTCTAAGAACTACCATGGTGATCTTTTATTTACAATATTAATAGGTGATAGGGTTTCCTGCTGTACTGTTGTGAGAGAACATCACTTCTGGTTTGCTGGACTTAGATTAGCAGAAGGAGGTCTCTTGTAAAATAAGGTAACAAGTGCTTTTAGAAGAACACAATCAGCTTACGCATATTCTATAGCATAAATAAAGTTATCTACAAAAAATGGCACTGTACATTGGTGAACGCTTTCCCTAAGAGAGTTTCCTGCCCCCGTCTCCCACTACAAGAGGACTCCTTATTCGTTCATTTGCGAGTGGTTGTCAACCTGCTCAAGAGCTGCCTTGTTTTTGCCATCAGCATCTCTCTGAAGTGGTCACCCATTAAGAAATAAAAAACAGGATTAATGGCGCTATTCAAAAACGCGATGGGTCTCGTGATGATGTAAATGGTGTTGATGATGCCCTGTGTGCACACAGAGACATTCAAGGCTGGTATTCGGGAAGCAAGTCGGACATTGCGCATTATGTGATAGGGAGTAAAGAGCAATGAGAAGGTAACCACTGCGAGGATGACTAAAGCAAGGGGTTTTTCAAGTGTCAGGAGAGAACTGAGTTGCTCGCTCCTGGTTTTAAGGAAAAGAACCATCTTCACATAGAAGCAGCACATGATCACAAGAGGAATGAGGAACCCAAAGACAGTCAGGAACATGCTATAGATGAGGCTTTTCACAGGATCTCCAGAGCTTGCATAATCAAGACACTTGTACTCATAGGCAGGCACTATAGGGTCCAGGAAATACATCAACGGCAGCAGCTCCAGTATCACGCCAATCCATATGGCAACAGACACGATAAGGGCCGTTCTCCTCTTCTGTAGAAAATGTTCTCTGAAAGGATATTTTATGAGCATGTATCGGTCAATACTGATAACGGTGAGGAAAAGGATGCTGCTGTACAGGTTTGCATGCAGAAGGAATCTGTTGCTGTGGCACAAGATGGTCTCCTTTGCCCATTGATCTCTGGAGTAGCTGTTCACAAGTATTGGAAGAGTACATAGAAATAATAAATCTGATAATGATAAATTGAACAGGTAGACGTTGCCACTTTTCCAGTTTTTCAGGCAGAAAATATAGCCAAACACAACAATGGTGTTTCCAGTGAAGCCTAAAATGAACTCAAGGCTGTACATGGTGGAAAGATAATACTTTTCTAGGGCTCTGTTCATCAGCAAACAGCCATCTGTCTCGTTCACAGCCTGGAAAGTTAAAAAAAAAAAACCAATAAAAACGAAACCAAACACAAAACCACCAAATATTAGTAGAAGATCACTGCATGGCTGTTTTTATATTGTTGCTATAATAAGTGAATATAGCCATCTATTTGCTTACAGCTTATATGGTAAGTAGAGACTTGAACTCAAAGAATATCCCTTATGCACACAAGATTTCTACCTTCAGCTATTGACCAGAGTTAACAAGCAAGATGAAAACTTGCATGAGCAAAAAGCTGTGTGAGGAGTCTGAAGTAAAAGCATCACCTGAAGGCATCTGCCATAACGTGCCAGCTGCCACTTTTGGCCAAACCCATGGCAGCGCCAGAGGCTGGGAAAGTGAATTTGCCTGTCATCACTTTGTCACAGCCCTCGCTGGAAGTCATCTGCCTCCCTGTTACCCAACCCCTGTCCCGTGGTCTCACTCATCACTAAAGCAGAACTCTGCTGTCAAGACTGATAAAGGATGAACTCATTGGCAGCAGTACAGCCACACTCTGACAGCGTTACTTGGAATTCATTAAGAAGTCAGGAGAGAATGTGTTTATTAAATTAATCGAACCATTCATCACGCATTTTGTACGGTTTTGCTGGTAACTCGGTACCAGAATTGCACAGAAAGCACTGTGAGGATGAAGCGCGTACCCTGTGCCTCACGGCAGATGCGCTGGAGCGCTTCCGAGCCGTTCCTGCAAACACGGGACATTTCTGCTCCCGGGGTTTTACAAGTCTCTTCTGTTTTCTACAAAAAGCCCTTTCAAGAAGGGAAGGTGCAGTTACGACTGAGTCCTTGTTGATATGAAAGCGACTGCAGTCAAGGGGACGGCACAGTCAAGATCAGGATAAAACGCCTTCAAAGCCAAATTCGCAAACTTTAAGTCACTCTTGCTCTTAACTTCCTATGAAGTGGGAACACCCCGTATGATTTATTCAACCACAGCTCATAACCTCTGCCAAACCCACACCCTGTGCACGGTGGAGGGCCCCAAGCCCAGCCCTGCGGAGCTGCCGGAGGAGGAGAGGCTGTTCCTTGCCGGGACCACGCTGAGCGCCGGGCTGGCAAACGCATGGCTTTTTGCAGCCGGGAGAGCTACCGGCCGGGCTGCCAGCACCGCTGCCACCCCTCCTGCACTGCTATTTCATTTTCTCTTTGGCTCCAGACAAAGAGCTTTGCCTTTCGGCTTGGAAGTAACTACCATGAACAGTATTCTTTAAGGAGCAAAGCTTTCTAGGAAGCTGCACCCAGTATGAGTTTGCCTGAGGACGAATTTTTCTTGCTTTCTAAAGGTTGGATAAAAAAATGCTTCCATGCTACAGGGAAAGAAATATAGGATCTTGAGTGCTCACTCCTCTCCCTCCTCGGGCAGACACCCGCACCCACCTGCAGGGGAGCCACAAGATAAAGCAAGCTTCTAGCAAGAGCCTTTGGTTAAAATAGCAGCAAAGCAATTAGAAAGCAGAGGGAAATGAAACATTAGAAAAAGGGGATATAGATTGAAACTGAAATCAAGCTAAGCCTAAGCTCTGAAAGAGCAGCAATGTGACTGCTACAAAATCGGCTAGTCTCCACAAATCCTGTAATTGTTTTATGTATTTTCAAAGTTGTTCTGGTGTCTAGAATTTGTTAATAGGTCTCTGCTCTCAAAGCACTGTATCTTACTTCAAAGGTAGATCACGAGACAGAATAAAGTACAGCATATACAAAATTTCATAAAGTTACATCCAGCAAATATCTACGCTTACACCGTGTACCACAGGAGACAAAAATTATATAGCTGTGAATGCTCACTCCGGTCAGAATAACCTCACATGCAGCACCTAGTCTAACCCTGGCTGTGCAGGCTCCCGAGAAGAAACTCAACACTTTAGTGAGATTTTAATTCTAGAAAACACTGCACTAACACTAGCACTTTAAATTCAAATAATAATTAAAACATTACTGTATTGACAGACACACTGATTCAGGTAGTTGTTAGAAGAAGACCGATTAATCAATTTTAAAGTAAGCAGTCAGGGTAAAGCGATTAAAGAGTTCATTCAGAAACAGCCTCGCTAGAGGAATAGCAGAGTCTACTCGAGAAGCCGCAGCCTGAGAACCGGCTCCCCGGGCACAAGGGCACCTTACCATCCCCAGGGCTGGGAGCTGCCTCTGCATCAGCTCTCCCGGACCATGCCTTGGCGAGAACGCTGGGATCCCTGGAGCGCAGCACAGCATCGTCGTTTAACCTCATTTGCATATGATTCAATCATTAATGAGTCAAGGCAAAGGAGAGGTTTGTTTGGCTGAGCAGGACACGGGGCAGTTTTCATGGGAGGAAGGCACTGCGAAACGTCTGCCCAGCCAAGGAGCGAGCAAACCAACACTTCCCCTTCGCAGAGACCCGACCGAGAACCGCCGGGGCGGGACGGCCGGCTGCAGCTCCGCGCCGCGGGGAGCCCGCGGCGTGCCGAGAGCGCCTGCCCGACGTCGGGTCCTGATAACGGATTTCACGCGAAACGCTCCCGTTTGGATGCCGCGCAGATCTCGCCGCGAGGCCGGCAGTCGGAGGTCCCCAGCTCCCGCGCGAAGCACTTTACCTCGTGCGGGCTGCCGCGGCCGTCGAGGCGGAGAGCCCGGACCTGCTTCCCGGAGGCGTGAGGAGGGAGAGGGCAGCGCCCTGCATCCCACGTTTTGAGAGATCCCCAGAGGCGTCGGGAGGGCAAAGCCTGGCGGCTTGCGTCCCGATTACACCCAGCCTTCTTCAACCACCCACCGGGCTCTCCTGTTGCCCTCGGAGATCAACGCAACAGATGATACAGCGGCTCGATGACATTCTATAGTTAGCACACCAATTAAAACAACATATTTTAATTATATTAAAGCAGAGCACTAAAGAGCAGCACTTAGTTTTCACACAGTGACACAATTTAACGCTTCAAAGCTTGGTGGTTTATTTGTCATTGCTAAGAATACTATTATGTTTTTAACTTTGAGAATAAACGCTGCTAACGCAAAATGACTCTGCTCCCCCGTGACTAATGCACCTGAACCAGTCTATATCAGCACAAAAAATTGTTTCTTGGTTTCAAATGATACAGTGGCATTTTTACGTGCGGTTTTGATTTTATTTTTACCTGTGGACCACTGTCTTCCACTGTTCAGAAGCCCCAGGGCCCTCCATAAAAGATTAGGTTTCCATTTCTTGAGGCAGGGCACACCCAGCCTGGGCGTCCAGGCTGAAAGTGCTGATCCTTGCACGAGAAAGTGAGGGTGCTGCGGCTTTCCTGCATAAAAACGAGCAGGAGAGCAATCTCAGCAGTGTTTTGGGTTGAACGTGATTGGGCGGCTGTGCGGCTGACACGCGTGAGATGCTCCCCGTCTGGGATTGCCACTGCTACCGGGCAGGTTTGTATCCAGGGGGGATTTCTAGAAAATCCTGCTCCGTGCAATGTAAACTTTCATATACTTCCATTTAACTTCTACTGCTGTGCATAAGCATGCTCTAAGTGAGATTTCAAGCCAAAAAGCTGCTGCTGCGTGACCTGTCAATATACATTAATGACTGAACACAAAAGCATCAGTCTTTCTTTCCTGGCTCATGTAAGCAGCAGGGCGCTTTTCAGCCTGCTACAGAAAAAACGATTCACTCTGTACACAGGCTGCGGGGCCACGTCCACAGTCACTAGGCCTACTTTGCAGGAAAAAGAAAATCCCAGCATTTGGGGGGCTCATTAATCGCCCCTCTAGTAAACAAGCCAAACCTGCGTTATTCACCCGTTAATGGCAACTTGCTCAGAATTACTGGCAGACGCAAACCAGCGACCACCACGCCTCGAGCAGATGGCCATGCATTTGCAACGCACACACGTATACTGACATCTAATTGCTTCATCTGATCCCAGCAAAACCAGGACGTTCCTGCAGTATTTAGATCACGTGCAGCATCTGGAACACACGGGCAGTGCCTGCGCTGCTGTGAGCTGCCAACACCACCGAGCTGCTGCTGCATCCCTCGCAGGGGACAAGCAAGCTGGAGCCAAGTTCCAATGTTTTAAGTGTATCTAAAGAAGTTGGGTTAGCCCTTCGTGCAGCTGGCGTACTTGAGGGCAAGGCCACCCTCAGGCAGGAGAGGAGCCCCGGGGGCTGCAGCAGAAGCCCAGGTGAGAGCGGGTGATGCTGCGCTCCGGCCGGGACGGTCCCATCCCCAGGGAAGGCAGCGGCGGAGGTCGTGCCCAGGAGAAAGGGACGTGTGAGCCGCAGGCAGGGCACCGATGGTGGGCATCTCCAGTTCTCGGACGGACGGCTCGGTCTCTGGGTTGTGTTCTTCCCAGGCTCATCCCCGCTCCTGACTGCACGGGTAAGAGCGCAGGGTCTCATCCCGACCGTCCCGGGATCGAGCCTTCTCCAGGGGGTCACGGCCACGGAGGGTGTTTCAGAGCAAAGCTTTGAGGTTATCTGCAAATGCAGCCACCACGTGGTTAACCAAAATCGCTTTTGAAAGCGACTTCCTTCCTTTTCAGAAGAACCAAGAAGATAAGTTTCACGTCTCCTCTCTACGTACCCAACAGCCCTGCGGTGCTGAAGGAGCTCCTATACTTGGCGAGAATCCTGGAAATGGCAAGTTTAGCAAGTATAGCTGAAGTACAGTTACATTTCTTAAATTTAAGCCAGAATTTGTAGGCCTCATTTTTAAAGCATGAGTAAAAAGAGAAAGAAGCTACAGGTCATCTGTAGATGGCTGCAGAAGAACTATCATGAGCTGGAAAAAAAGCTAAATAAAATAAACTGCTAAAGGACACACTAGCTTTCAGTCCCCGAAATCTTGGAAATAATCAGCACAAGCATGTATTCAGCATTACTTCGCCTTGGTGAATGATACAAAAGAGTGGTTTCTGAATTTTACCAGCCCAATGAAATTAAAATTTTAAAAAGATAAATCAGAAAACAAACAGATGTTGAAACTGCTCATTAGTTTAGCAGTGCTGTGGGCCATACTGATGCTTCCCATGGAGCAGCTGCCTGGTTTTACAAGAGCCAGGAGTTACTATCGTTCTCTCCTGTCATGGTACCAGCAGGATGGAATGGGAAGAAGGAGTAGCTGCCACCTGCTCGGAGCTGCTGGTTTTGCTGTACAAGCATCACGCCCTGACAGCTAAACTCAACGAAAATGTGTGACATCAACTAAAAGAATAAACAGGGGGTTCCATTATGCTCAAAATAAGTCTTCTAGGTGTGCCTATCTTCTGCCCCAGCTACTGGAGGGATATCAGTTTCTTTACCATGATCAGCAGTACCTTGGCTGGAGCTTTAACAGGGCGATGATCGCCACGTCTGTTTACGGTGGGGAGACAGCTGTCGACGTACACAGAGCTGTAGGGAAACTGTGAGCAGCAACTACTGCATTTCCACATCAGTATCATGACGTGTGCCACAAAAAATCCAAAATGGAATGGAATGGGCACTGATAAAGTAGAGAGCCCATCACAAGCGAGTCATCGTACATAACTGGTGATGGAAGAAATTTATGGTGGATGAAGCGCTGTGAAACAACTTAATACGTACGTGCAGAAAGCTCACAGTCAATGAGTGACTAAAATGAGACTTCATCAAATAGCCAAATAAAGCATTATAAAAGGTAACACATTACATTAACCCATCATTTTAGAGCACTACTTTATATCAGTAGCAATTTGTAAGGAAAACTAATAAATTAACTGATCTTAAATCACCTCATCTTTCATACAACTGGATTACAAAACCTGGATTTTTTCAAGGAGACCTGGTAGATTATGCCAAGGCGCGGTACTTGAAGCCCTGGATGACGGGGATCTAGCGGTCATGACAGCTGGATTTTCAAAAAGCCTTTGATGAAGTTCCACCCACACCGTAGATTGTGAAGAAATCTGTTTACTCTGTGGGTTTGTCTGGGTGAGTCCTGGAAACCCCCAGGCGCACCCCAGTTCCACCCTCCCAACCCACACCACAGATTCGTGAAGAAGTCCATTTATTCTGTGGGTTTGTCTGGGCGAGTCCTGGAAACCCCCAGGGGCACCAGTTCCACCGCCCCAACCTGTTCCAGTGACCACACAACACAAGTCCTGAGGCGTACGTGCCCGGCACACAGAGGTGATTGAAAGCCCCAGGATGGTGTTTCTGCCACCCGGCTGAGAGTCGCTGAGGATGCCACCCTGGGAACAAGGCTGGAAACTCACCTCAACTGGTTTCTGCTACAGTAATTCTGGATTTTCCTTCTCTGGAATCTGTTGCCATCGGCGGCGTGGGAGGGAGCCAGGCTGGCACCAGAGCACGGGAGAGACCGGAGCTCAGCTGGCAACCAGAGCCCAGCGCTGGCTTCATTGAGCGAGATAGCTTCACATCCAGATTTTTTGTCAAATGAGTCAAAACTTCTGCTTTTATAATTGGCACAGAATTTTTACCATACTATTTTGCACTTACTGTATTTGAATATTATGATTAGCTATGACAAGAGGAAATTATAGATCCCTAATAATTCATACTTCATGTGAGCAATTGCCAGAACGTACATAAAGAAGCACCAGCCTCGTGCCTTGTCACTGACTCACCTGAGGCGTGGGAAGAGCTGGCACTGCCGGCGCGCAGGGAGTCGGGCACTTGCAATAACCATCCACACAACGGTACGTTACTGGGAACCAGGTTCTTCCAGGCTTCAGTCCTAGCAAATGCTGATGCCAGTACAGGTTCAGAGACAAATGCTTTTCTACAAAATATAATGATCAGAATTCTTCCTGCACCTTTCGTGGGTTTTTTGTTTTGTTCTGGGGTGGGTTTTTTACGTAGTTTCTGGTACTTTCTGGGTGCATCATGAATGTTCATCCAGGACAAACTAGAAGCATTCAGAGCAATCAACTGAAGTTAGATAGCATTATGCTAAAAGTAGATCTCATATAGTTTAATGATAATTACAGGCCATTTCTTTTTCTAGCTATAATAATAATAAAAAAATCAAATACTGGCTCAGAGGATGGTGGGCAGAGAGCAAAGTGTTTTCCCAACAGAGTTTTTCACCTCTGGCTCTGTCTCCTCCTCTACCGACTTGTTGCTCAAGGCAGAGGCTTGGAGCTCGTCAAAATATTGAGGCCAACTCCTACAATATGCCTCAGAAGAATGAAGGTGCTTTTGGAACAGTCAGATCTCCTCTGCTCTCAGTCCCGTGGACGCCCCAAAGCCCACAGGGGTAGCCCAGTGCACGGCTGTGGGACAGCCCCGTGCCAGGGTGACCGCAGCTCCTGAGCACCCGTTACTGGGAAATGATAATCCCCACAGAGCACTTTTCTCTCAAAATACTACACGTCCATCGTCCCTGTGTGAGATTATTTTCCAAATGCCTACAGCCTTGGTGGATCATTTATTTAGAAATTGATTCAAAAGCAACTGATGGTCTTTCCCTATGTACCAGGCTTTAGGAAATCACAGCCGCTGACATGGCTGTTCAGTTCTCTGCTGCAGGCTGTCATAGATTCTTACTCTGTTAAAAACAACAACTGCATGCAAACAACTGATCAAAGCATCCAATAAAACCAGTGTCTACGGTGAAAATAGTGTTGCATGGCCAGAACACCAGGTGTGTGTGCTGGGTCTTTCCAGAGCACCTGAAGAGACCTGTGTTTGCCTGATAAGGTTTCCAGCACGGATAATAAGGAAACTTTAATTACACGATGTTGACACAAATCACAACCTCTAAACACTCGGGCAGCTGGTATGTTTTTCCACTCTTCCACTGAAAGGCAGAGGGATTTATTTTTCAAAACAAATCGTTCTTGTGAAAGATGTTGTTCTGCCTGGCAACAGCTCACAGAACCACGCAGCACCCCACGGGGCTGACTTGGGAAACCCATTGCTCCCCAGATCCACTAACTGTACTTTATGTCATCCAGAAGGGTTTAAAGAGTATTTTGAGGAGTACAAGGTATCTCAAATATAGCTATGTTGGAAGAACAAGTTAATACAAGTTGCACAGTCAGTACTTGGGCATTTAAATTTGCTCATACAGGTCTAACCTTCCAGAACAGATTTGGGTCCAGAAGGGAAGAGAGAGGCAATTTTGGGGTGGGGGAACACTAGAGAGGCAGGGGTGGAAAGCACGAGAACTCCAAAGGTGCATTAAAAGCCTGGCAAGCAGGTGAGATTCCGCCTGCCTGGAAGCTGCAGCATCCCACGGGGAGCCCCCGTGCAGCAGCGAGCGCACCGGTAGCGCGCCAGCAGCGCCGGGGACAGAGGGGACAGGAGCAGCGGGAGGTGGCCTTGGCCACTGTGCGCAATTTGCTGATCCTGGGTACATGTCCATAGCGACTTGGCAATAGGGAAATTCATCCCACACCTGGGAACCCTCATTCCTACAGCACCCCAATAACACGCTTTTTTATTACAGTCAGCTGGTCTTTCAAGGAATGTTGTCAGTACAAATCTTTCTGCTGAGAAACAGCCTAATGCAACCACCGTCCATTCAAAAAGCAAACAGCCCCTAATGATTACAGAACTCCTTGGCACTGTTTTGATAGATGTCTATAGTATTTCTCAGGCAAGCTGTTGAAATTGTGCTGCCCAGATTTAATCCTGCAGCTCCCAGGCAATTTGAAGCAAGTTTGCAAAAGCTGGGCATTTAGACTGGGAGACGAGGGCAGGCTCCAGCTGTAAATTAATGCCGTGCTGTTAAATTCACTGGGTTCTTTAGCATCCTGCAGGCTTTAAAGAAGAAACGCAACTGGAGTCAGGCACATTTGTTGTCATTAAATACCCATTAGTCAATTTATATTAGACTGAGGCCTATTAATGAATCATGCATATTTAATGGTTTATTATGATGTATTTGCATTTGACTGATTGGAATGAGTCATTACAGTTGACCTTGAGTGAAATGTGGTGCCTTTCCTGCAGAGCCCTTTAAACAGGGGATGTTCATCCCCACTTGGGATTCGTCCCTGTGAGCAAAGCAGAACATGGGCATATTCTTTTAGGTTATAAATTATTACTAGGGGAAATTAATTAATACCTTGCCGTGGGCACCATGAACCAGTAGAAGAGAACTTTGCGATGACAACTGCAGTGCAAACGGGTCAGCAGCACACGCTGCTGCTATACACCAGCCCAGACGCCGTTGGGCACAGGCTGTACAGCCTGTTACTGTAAATGTGATAGCCTAATGTCGTTTCTGCCCTTGGTACAAAGAAGGGATAGAATTAAATGTTTACTTTTGTTTATCTGTGGCTTGTTTGTCTTAGCCCAGCAGTACCTGATTTCCATGTGACCCATTTCTCCTCTGCTTCCGTCCCCAAGCCAAAGTCATCACGTTTGGACTCAGATGCTTGTTTGCCAGCTCTGCCAGAAAAATCCATCCGAACACGTCTGTGCTCTCCCTGCCTTTAGCTCTCTCCGAGGAAGGGGCCACGGCAGCTCCCACCCCAGCTGGCCACAGTAATTAGGGGAAGTGCATAGGGTGGTCCAGATATTTCAGATGCTAAAAGCAGCCCACGCTCCAGCAATCTCACTTTACCCCCGGTGTTGCTGTTCCTCCTGCAGGCACGTGGCACCAGGACCCCGGCTCCAGGCTGAGCCTCACCGGGTGCCCAGCAATAAAACCTCCCGCTCGGCTGATCCCCAGGGACAGGGAGCTGGGGGACGAGTGGGACCGAGGGGCCGTCACCCCTCCAAGCACGCACCACGCCGCTGCACGGCTGTGCACGTGGCGTTTCGGTAGCGGCACTGTCACCCTCCAGCTGCAGGTTGGGACAGACCCATAGAAGCCCCCAGCTGCCCCAGAGTTTGGGGTGAAGCTTTCCTGGCTCAGCTCCTCCTGCTGAGCGGGGGGGTACGATAAATGTTCCCAACCTCCAACACTTCCCGCGGTTTGGCTGTGAAACCTCCAGCTCTAACACGGGCACTGCCCTGCTGAAGGCAGGCGGCGATACAAGCACTGCCCAGGCAGAGCTGGCTTATAAACATAATTCAAAACCCATTTTGTTTGGCTTGAACGTGGTTTAGCACAGACGCCAGATTTCTCGGAATAACGACATCTGAATCCAGCGAGGAAAAATCAAGCTGACCCAGGTGGGGAGGGCAGGACGCGTTCCCAGCACAGCATCGGCAGCGTTTGCCGTACCCCTCGAGGGCTCCAGCAAGGAACGCTGCGAGCCCTGCGGCACTGCAACCCCTGCCCAGCCCCGCCGCGGGGCAGAGCCCGGCTGGCACGGCTCTCCTCGCTCTGCCCTGGCTCCAGTACAGCCGGGCTCCGGGGTATCAAACCCACAGCCGGAGCTGCACCCGTCCCCCGCCGCATTAAGGTTTTGCTCAAGAAAAAAAAATAAACAAACTCTCTTAAGGTGTTGAATGTTCAAAAGTAAGTAAACCTGGCATTACAGCAGGAGAGGCAGCCTGCCCTACCGTGGGCAGCCCCTACCACCGCACTCGCTCGGGCGCAGCGCCCAGCCTTTAGCCACGCTTGTGCCCGAACGCAGTCAGCTCCCCCCAGCAAGGCAGTCTTTCCCACACAGCATTTGGCCAAACTTTGTGACTCTTCTCCATGGTGCAATATATCGAATAGCTGAACAATCAGCCAAAGCCCCAGGAGGATTTTACTGCACGGACCTTGTGCAGCCATTTCCGTAAACCAGAAGTTACGTTTTTCCCATCACTACCTGGAAGAGGTAAAGGACAAGCGCTCTCCGGCTTCTAAAATTAGTACAATTCAGGATGTCAGAGAGTAAACGGCAGGCTTGAGGAGTTAGAAAAACCCGCAGCATCGCAGTGACTAGAACCCGATGGAGCAGAGAGGTTGCGGAGGCAGAAGGTGGGAGAAGGGATGAGCATCTCCAGGCTGACGGTGACAGCGAGCCCCGTGGGCCAGCACCCACACCCACCCATCTCAACTGCTCCACGCTGGGCCCCGCTGGGCAAGAGACCTGGCTTTTATGAACTGCTGTGTGCAAACAAGCAGCACGTACGGAGAGCAGATAAACCCCAAATGAATCCACTCCCACCTGTGTATCTTCTGCCGGCAATTCTGCTTTTATGACAGCAGCATCTGAGCAAGCCTGCAGTGTAATGGCTGCACGTAGGGTGTTATTTGCACAAAATGCCTCCATAATACACATCTCATGTACAATCGCTCCCCTTAGCTCTTCGCCATCTGTTATTTGGAATTGTACTAATTATATGCAGGGCCTGAAAATGAGGAAAGACATGAAATTGCTTCAATTATTCAATTAGGTTTTTTTTCCTGGGAGGAATAGATCTTCATTAATAATGTATGCTTCAAGAAGTCCAACATGCAGATTTCTTTTGCTCCCCCAAAGCTATAAAGTCCTTTTTTCAACCCCCACCTCCCAGGAAGAGGAGGGGGAGGAAGGGGCCTTCGTCGCTCTCAGCTGCTGCGTGGAAACTTCACCCTGGAGCCCCCCCCCTGCCTCTTGCTCCCAGAAGACCAGCGCAGCCCTGCGGCCAGGCAGGAGGGAGGTGGGAGAGACCCAGCTTGGGCTCTGCCACCCTGAGCCCTCCCGATTGATGTGTTCTGGGGCTCCTGCCCCACGCAGCTGCAGGTGTGCAGAGAGCTTTGGTGTTTCTCTAAAGTACAACATGTATGTTATTTAAAAAGTAAAATTTTGTTGGATTTATACAAAACAATATACATAAAATATATATCACACTCTTATAAACGTGGTTTTTTTTACAAGATACAAATGGCAACCGAAGCCTGGTAAATAAGTCCAGTACAGAAGAGAAGTAGTTAAATACAAGGTCGTGGTACACGTCGGTGGAAGTCTGAATAACACCGTGATTATTTTTAAATGGAAGAAATAAACATGGTTCAGCTACTAAAAATACCTTTTTTTTTTCCCCCCTCCCCTTCATTGTGATGTACTTTAATGCTAGTGAATATTAACCCTGTTAATATCTGGGATATAAAAAGCTATTCTAGCTTTTCTCTGAAGACGAGGCCAATAAATCAGCTAATACTTAAGTGTTACAGAAGCTGCTTTAAAATTTCCCACGTGGCTGATAAATAATACTGGCTTCTCATTTACCAGCTTTTAAACATTTTGTTCATTGAGGCAACTGCTGTTGCACTGAAGGGTGAAAGGGGGCTGAATAAGTGGAGCGTTTCTTCCTCCACGCTGCAGTAAAGCTTCAAAGAACTGGTAACAGAGCAATAAAGACAGAAACCTCCAAAAACGCACCTGCCCTTGCCGCTGCCGCCGGTTGGCTGCTCCAGCAAGTGGGTGCGGGTGAGTTGGTGCTGGCATCAGCCCGTTCGCAAAAACAACTTCCCAGGGCAGAGGAGCACTCTTCCCGGGCTGTTAATAGCTAACGCCACCTCGGCGCTTTCTGGTCGCGTCAGCGGATTTGTATAAACCATACCCAACCGCCGAGGCTGAAAGAAACCGTGGTGTAAAATGCAATTTTGGGGGGTTGGGGTTGTGGGTTTTTTTTTTTTTTCCAGCTTTGCTGAGGGTGGGACAGCCAGGGCGCTGCCGGGAGAGCCGAGCCGCGACGGGGGCCCCTGCGCCTGGCCCCTGACCCCAGGATCCTGCCCGCCCCGGTACCCTCTGCCCGAGCCCCGGCACCGCGGGGACGGGAAGGTCTCTGTCTCGCACGCAACCGAGGGGGCAAATGCCGGGCAGGGGGTCCCTGCGGGGCTCTGCCCAGGGCCACCGCGCTCCGGCACGAGGGGGTTCGCCGGCGCTGGGGACGCCAGCGCTGCGGCAGAGGCAGGAAAGGAGGGCAGGTCGCTATCCTTGTCTAGCCCGAAACATGCTCTCCCTCGAGGAAAAAAACGTACAGCGAGGCACAAATATTTCAAAGGAAAAGACGTTTCAAAAATTTCTTATAGTTGTTACAGTTAAAATATTCTTAGTGTAATTTCAGTGTTTCTAGATTTTTGTCCCGGTTTCACATCCCTACAAATATTGCATAGATTCATTTCGTTCCTGAGCACAGTCTAAACCTTGGTTATTTTGAGGCTGGAGTCTTAGCAAAGCTCTCTTAGTCACGTGAGCTGGCACCTGTAATTACATTGTCTTCCAGAAGGCTTATCAATAAGGAATACCTGAATTAAAGGGTCTCTCTGCAGCTGGTTTTTTTGTTGCCAAAACAGTCGGGTGTCCCACACAGCGTGCCTGGTGTCAGACAAGCAATACCAGCAGCTCCAGGTTCTCCTCGCTGGTAACGCAGGTTTGAGGTGTGCTGTCCTCTGCTGGGCAGCGTCCAGCCTGGGGCTCCCGGCTAACCTTAGTGTGAAGAAACAAAACAAAATAAAACCACTTCATAGGTTAACCCTTAAAGGGAGCCTTTGAAGATGCTTCTGTGGTTAATGAAAATAATGAATACGCTGAGCAACACGAATGTGCTTGGGCCTTAAACTGAATTTGCCAACAGGGAACAACTTAATCAACCGTTCCAAAAGTTCTAGAAAACCAAAATTATTTGCCAAGTTGTGTTTTTTGGGGGGGTGGTTTTGGGTTGTGGGGGTTTTTTTAAACCACTATAGTACAGTACTTCACCAAAAAGTTAAGGACTCCTAACAACAACTTGATAAAGGAGAAAACCCTAATTGGTGGGAAGGCTTTATTCCCTCCTCCGCTCATTTGCAAGCGTGAATTTCATTTTCTCTGCATAGCCTGCCGCTGTATCCTGTTTTATACAGGTGACAGGGGAGCTGGAGAGTCTGAGAACAGCCCCCCTGCCCGCTCGTCCGTCCTCAGAGCGTTTGATTTCTGCAGCCAGAGCTGGCTCCTCTGCAAACGGATCAGCTGTGCCTCCCGAGCGGCAGAGAAACGGAGGAGCCGCCGGCGAGAGGCCGACGCTGCACCCCGAGCACGCACCGGCGGGGCGAGACGTGGCCCAGGACCTGCAGCAAAGGGCACGGTGCACGCAAGGGCGCGTGAGCCCGGCATGCCACACCGGCGTGCCACGAGCCTGCCCGCGCCTTGGGGACGTTTGTCCGGCCGGGTTCAGGGTTGGCGGGGCAGAGCTACAGCGTGCCCGCCGGTGCAGCCTTCTCCCATCGGGATGCTGCTGGCTAAGCCATGGCCTGATGATGGCAAGGCTGAGCTTTGTCTTTTACTATCAAACACCAAATTTCACTCTAGCCTCTATTGGGAGACTTGGGGTAGTTTTTACTGTTTTCTGCTCTGGATAAATGAGTTGCTTACCATGGCTTCAAGCCTCTCCTGTCAGAGACGCTGACATTGCAATTTTCACTGTCTTGTTTTGTGCCTCACCAAACACTTCCAACTCAAAAAGTCTATTTTAGGAAACTAATCAAAAGCACATACAGTCCAATCAGTCATGAATCCATACTTGGGTGCTGGTGGTTAAAAGACATTTACTTCTTGTTCCAAGCAGAGTCCTATAAAAACATGCAGGGGGAGGTTGGTACCACTGTTAGTGTTTTTGCTCAGAACATAAATTTTTCTACTACCTTACAGGTAGTAAACGTTTCCAAAGGCAAGAAAGATCATTTCTAGGGGTGTGTTTCAGCTCTGTTCCTCTCACTGCCAATGTCTTCACTGCTTTACCTCCTGGATGCCTGCTTAGTCAGATTCGCCACTATTTCAAGCATTTACCCTTAAGGCATGGCTTCACATCCTCCTTCACCGCCTCCCCAGGCTCCCTTCTCAGCCAACACAACCATCCCATCAGCAAGCCTGCCTCCCCTGCCAAGCCCTTCCCAATGCCTTCCATAAGTATTTGTCTGAAGAAGCGGAAGAAATGCCAGGACTTACCCCCAAAGCCCTCCCCAGGCTTTGCCAGCAGCTGCACGCACCCATCCTGCTCTGCCTGCGTCAGGGGAGCGCGGGAAGGACCAACAGCCCTGCTCAGGGTGCAATGGCAGGAGGCAGCAGCACCCTCCCCACAGACCCCCCCGCCCAGGGCAGGACGGATCCTGCGCAGAGTCCCACGGTGCTTTTGGGCCACCCGGGCTGCCCCGGCCAGCGCTTGCCCGACTCTTCAGTCTGCCGGGAACAACCACCCTCCTGCTTGTCCCACTAGTCCTTGTCACCAGCGGAGGGGTGGGTGAGCTTTCCCAACACGTCAGCCTAACGCCCTTTTATCAGCAACGTCCCAGTGCCCGCAGGGAAGGAAAACAATCAAAGCCAGTATCAGTGACAGCAGTGTAATCCGCTGAGGGATGCTTGCTTTTACATCCCAGCTTTGCGCATGTCCCCCCCAAGACAAACAAAGTAACTGTCCTCTCAATCAAGTCTTTTTCTGTCGTTTATATGGAAGAGAATAAAGCAGCCTGTAAGACTCAGGGCAAGGATCACCAGTAGTGACCAAAGGCCAGCTCGGTTCATCCCACTAGCACTTACAGCATTAGAAATACCCTACCCAGGGAACGTTCTTGTGGACACGACCCCAGCGCTGTATAGCAAGTCAGGCCTAAGGTGTTACTGAGGCAAAACCCCAAACCCCTGCTTCCTCAGGAATACCAAGCTGCTGTTAATTCCAAATGAGGCAGAAATAAAACTCCAGTCAAGATGTCTGCTGCTAGCAGATGTGAGCCCACTCCCACGGGTGAGCGCCGGGACCTGCCAGCAGCGCTTTGGAGAGCACCGTGGGAAATAACTTCCCAAATACACCGGGAGCTTGCGCGAGCACGCGCGTGTCCTGAGGATGTGCAAACATGCAAACACATTGCACTGCTGTGCATGGGGGTTATATGAGATGCTTTTTAAGCCCATGGTACAGGTTATGCTTTGTACGCTGGCAGTGAGGCGCTCACCCTTTCAAGACTGGATTCAGAAGTAGAGAAAGAGAACGCTCCTGCCGCAACAGCCAAAGCCAGTTTTCTGACCCCGTCTCCTGGGGCGAGCAGGAGCCCCGGCCCAGCCGTCCCCACAGCCAGGCTCCGCTCCCTGCTGGTCTCCATCCCGACCGCAAGCTAACAAAATCCTTTTGTTGATAGAAGAGACCTACTCAACCACTTCTGTTTCTCTCCTCAGCAACCCCAGCCAAACATTACTAAGTATTCACATGAACAGTAAGGGCAGAAGTAAAACGCCACCTCCCTGGGTCCGGTCCTGGTGGTTCGCAATAGCTACTGTGCGTACTAAAGCCAACTTGTACCCCATTTATCAGAAAGGAATGACCTGAGTGTGGCAGTACACTCCCCATCCCCATCCCGCCAGCAGGAAACGAAACTTCTCCAGGCAGGGAGAAAGGGAAGGAAAAAAAAAAAACCCTAAACGCTGGAGGGCGCAGGCTGAAATTTGAACTGGCTAATTGAGACAGGCCAGGTGCACCGAGGTGACCCTCCTGGCTAATAGGATTAAATGCCCACAGGTCAGATCCGACAGCGGTATAAAGGGGGTCCGGCCGGAGGACATGTGGGAGTCAGTCCTCCTCGGAGCAGCGGGTCTGCAGTTGGGGATCCCCCTCGGGTCAGGGCACCGCCTGGGGTAACTCCTCGAGGGAGAGAGCCCTCAGCTCTTAGGTGAGTGATAGGCACGTTTTGAGCCATGACTTTTAAATCTTTAGGGTTCTTAAGTCGGCTGTGTAGTATTAATTCTCTTTACATCGTTGAGCCTGTGGTTTTATAAGATGTTACTGGACTTCTAACTAACTGTTGCTGAAGAATAAACCTGAGTTTTAACACCTGTTGGATTTGGTTATGCATGCATCCGTAACAGTGAGGGACAAGAAGTACATCTCATTGGAATCAAAGACAAGTTTAATTTTTATATTCAATTTAATAAAGACGAAAAAGAACAGGCTGTACACACACTCAGAAAAAAAAAACAGAATTATTGAAGATTCAGTATCTTTCATGCAAAAGAAAAAAGCAGGATGCTAGAAGTACATGTTTGTGGTGTGCTGTCATCAGTTTAAAACCAATAGCCAACCAATGTGTGCATTAATCATTCAAAATTTTTAGGGTTTATATTTAATACACAAAACATTTATATAGAGGATATTTGTTCAAGACTGACAGCTGAATTGTGTTTCTTTCAAGCCTATAAAGCTACTAAGCTGATTTTATTTTTAAAAATTCATATGTAAAAACTGCTAAACAATTTTAAGGATATTAAATAAGTTATGTTCTAATTAATTAAGTAGAGCATAAAACATACAGCAGTGCTACTGTAAGGCTAGGACCTTCACAGTCTTCCCTTATCTGATGAATATCCAGTGCTGTTTTGTTACACTACTTCCTTCTAGCAGAGGGACTAAAGAAAGTGATTACTGAGTAAGACAGGTGCTTTTTTAAAACAAACAAACAAAACCAAAAAAACCCCCCAAATATTTGCATTGTTACAGCCATCCCACTCAGTTTTCAAGTGCTTCCCTCCAGCCGTGCTGGAAACAGACAACAGCACAAACCCAGCAGCCGCCTGCGATGGGCAGGGTTTCACAAGCGGCTTCGTACTTCATGAAGTTGGGTCCCCGCGCCTCTGCTCACCCCACCGCCCGAGCGCAGCAGCGGGGCCTCGCCGACACGTCCCACGGGGCAAGGGGACGGGGGCAAGCGGCCAGCAAGCACCTCCCACGCGCACGCAGTGACCTTGCCCATTCGCACAAGCCTGCGATGCGAAGACGTCGCAATAGGAAGAAACAAGAAGCGACCGACGCAAGACATCAAGTCCCACACGCCGTGCCAGCCGGGGGCTTGGAGGAGCTCAGGCAGCGTGCAGGCAGGGTCGGGCACACCAACCCTTCTGGTCTGAGCCAGGAGAGAAAGCCCAGGGCAGTCCCAGCAGTTCATGGGGTTCTGAACTCAGACAACAGCACTGAAAGAACACTTAGGTTAGAATCAGACCGATTTTTCCTGCCAGAGAAGATGAGAAACACTGCAATCCAGACACTGCAGGGCAACGTAACAGAGATGGCAATCACGGCCAAAAACTCACGTAGCTCCTATTCTCCTACGCTCCTCAATCGCACCCAGTGAATGCGAGCCAGGCATACTAGAGCAACGTGTTCAACTCATAGATTCTCATTTAACCACTCAACGTATCTGTTCAACAGCCGATACCCTACAGCTAACTTGGCTGGACCCAAGACAAACATCATCACCCCATGAAAGGCATCCTTGGCATGGTCATGCGTGACGGGAACGCCCGCTGCCTGCAGGCGCCCGGCGTACATGACTCCGTCATCCCGCAAGACGTCGTGCTCGCAGGTGAGGACGTAGGTGAGGGGCAGCCCACGTAGCTGGGCATCGCTCGCCAGCAGCGGGGCCGCCCTCGGATCCAGAAACCCCGGGTACTTTTCTGCAAGCTCGGAGCTTCCGTAGGTGGGACTGGTGTAAACATGACCTTTCTTCAGCTCTTCAGGCAGCAAATTGCTCCAGTTTACAAACTGAAATAAGTGGCTCGATTCAACTGGGACGTGCCTGTTGGAGGCCATCGCTTCCCTGAGAGATGAATCAGAAGTGAAATATTCACTCCAGAACTTGACCATAAGCAACCTGGGTAAAATGGGCTTGTTTTCATTTTCTTGGTAAGATGGCAAATTCAGGTCAAGGGGTTGAAGAGCAGGGTAAAGCAAAGCTTGGGCTTTGAGTTTAGTTTTGACTTCAGGGTCCTTTAACAGCTGTAGAAGAAAGCAGACGTAATTACAAAAAGTCAGCTAGAAAGTGTTGGTTCTCCCACACTGACAGAAGATCTTAAAAATAAGGAATTAACTCACATACGTTACAATATAAGCAAAATAAGATTATCAATAAACCCAGGATAGATTAATTTAAAGAAATTAAATTTATAGGCAGGTCACCTAAAGCAATATGTTGTGTTAAGAATTCTCAAACATCAAATATAATTTCATTTTATTTCTTATGTTGAAGGATAACAACATTAGGGAAATATTCTTTTTGAAGCATTGATACTTTCTGATGTAGTAAAAAATGCTTTTCCATAACTATAGAAAATTTCTATTCTTATAGCTTAAAAATAGCAGGTTTCTGAGGCTCCTTTAATCATTTCACACAATTCAGAGCTTATCCATCTGCTGTGTTTTTTAACCTGGAGATGTTAGAACCCAAACAACTATGATTCTGTGCATTTTAGACATGTGAAAAATAAGATGTGATAAATTGAACACTGACATTTCTTGTATGTCATCCTTTTTCCCTCTTCACTAATAAACTTCCACCTTCTCCCTCATCTTCTGCCTTCAGAGTCCACAGCAAATTCACAACCTTTCCAAGTAAGATTCATTACAATCCAAATAACTTCTCAAGAGAGCAACAACATCACACTGACTTTATTTAATAAACCTGAGAAGTGCTAAAGGCAGTGAACCGTGTGTGATCAAATGACACTGGAACATTTAGTCTTTTTTTTTTTTTTTGCTGCTATTTACATCTATATGAGTCAAATTGCTACAATTCCCTTCTCAAACAACATACCTAAACCAGCCAAAACGTGCTTAAGGATGGAGTGATATATGCCAAAATTATAGGGGAGAGCGCCTTTTTTTTTTAGGGTATAAAGGTTTGGAGGCCATCATAGGTACTCTGATGCCATTAAATGGCTCGAGTAAGTTTGCTTGCCTGGAAATTCAGAGCCCTCACACAGTCCTGCAGGCTGCGTGACATCCTGTGTACATGGACCACAAGAGATAATTGGGAGGTGCACTTGCTTTGAGTGGAGGTTTTTGTTAGTCTTTTGTAAGTGTTCACGAAATGACACAAAAAAAATTTGAGCTAGTGAACCAGCTTTTTTTTTTTTTTTTTTTTTACCTGTTGTGCCACAGCTGCAGCTAAGTTGCCACCTGCGCTGTCTCCTGCCACACAGACCCGATCTGGGTCCACCCCATACTGGGAGAGGATGCTGCTCTGGAGGAAGAACTTCGTTACCGAATATACATCTTCAAACTGAACAGGAAAATGGTATTTAGGTGCCAACCTGTAACTGTTAGAGGCAAGCAGAAGTGTGTCACTTCCTGCTATTAATGAAGAGAAAGGCTTGCTAACATCTGCCCTAGTTGGTGAATGTTTATTATTTTCTGTGCCCAGAGAAATGGGAACTATCTGTCTGTCCTGGAGGATCAGGTATTTTATTACCCACCCAACTTCATAAAGCAATATCTAAAATAACCACCACCAACAATTCATCCTTGACAGCTTTTTTTTTTTTTACTTAAAGCTAGCAGGAAAGCACATGATCAAAGAAAAGATATACTGCAAAATTAGATTAATTGAAATAGATTAATTTATTCCAAACCCTCATCCCATCTAGAAGGAGAATCTCTCTTACTTGACTGATACCACAACAGCATTTAACCTGTTTGAAGTCCACCTTGTCAGATGATCATAGGGTTTCATGCCTGAAATTAAATGGGTCACTTAGAATATGCTCCCGTACATTTGAGAACAGACACACACAACAACACATTCCTCCTCGCAGAAGATTTCAGGTGACTTTCCAAAGCCGCCACCTGGTTTTAACTGGTGAAATACCAGTTCCCTGACCCTCTCCGCGGCAACTCCCATAAAACAAAAGGCAGCACTTAACAGGAGCCGTTGAGATCTTCCATACAGACCCCTGGTACTGACATAGAGGAGCTTACCTGCGTGTCCTAGGGACCATCCTCCACCATGGAAGTAGACCACCGCCCTTCTCAGCCCATCAGCCGCCTTTCTGGGCAGGTACAGACGGACGGCAACGTTGCTGAACTCTGTGTCCATCACGGTGACGTTTTCATCAGACGTGGGCGCGACGTACTCAGCCGCTGTGATCAGCATCAGAGTTTCCATGTAGTGCATCAGACCCAGCTGATCAGCAACCTCAGCCTAAAGCCCAAGACAAGGGAAAACAGTATTTTAAACACAGCCTGAGTTACTCTCGGAGATTACGTTTCCATAAAGCCATTTGATACTCTGCACAAGTCTGTAAAGTTGCTGTAGAAGCCGCTAAGCCAAACGCTGCTGACTCAGAGGAGGCACCGTCTCGCACAGTCACACCGTCCAGCCTGAGCTGCCCGGCTCCCATCGCTCCCATGCGAAGCTCCGTGGCGGTGGCTGGAAGGCAGCCCAGGGGACACCACCACTCCTCCCTGCTATGACAGCGACTGGAAGCACAGGCACGGAGGACAACAAGGACACAACAGAGGATGTGGAAGAAAGCAGAATCAGCTGAAACCTCCTGAGAGCCAGCATGAGGGTCTGCTCAATGAGTCAGGCATCCTCGTCTTTCCAGACAGTTACCACAAAACCGAGCAATAGCTGCTCCGGTGATGAACTCCAGAAGCAAAAGCAGCCAGTACTTTCAGGATGCCAAGGACACTGGTGGCACAAATACAAGGATATAGCAATTCGACTTCAAGCTGCACAATAACTGTCAATGATCACTTCCATGCCAGCAGCCAAAGAGCATCGTTTAGAGATGCGTACCCTTACATTATTAAAAGGAAACGTTTTCTCTACTTTACGATGTTAAAAAGGCAGAATTATATTTTTGCCACTTTACCACAGTCCAGCTCTGTTTAATTTCTTCGGTTTACACGTAACGATTCCATTAGTTACATACTTCTGTGTTTCTCTACATAATGAAGTGCTCCAACTGAATAGCAGAACAAGAGTTGAGTTGTGTTTTTATTGTCCATTCCACGCACTCAGCGGATGAGAAAATTTCATCACGCTAGATGTGCCAATACACCTTCCGAACCTACGTCCCGCACCGTCATCCTTGAGGAGGATCCAGCTTTGTCTGAGTCATGCAAATGCTTTCTTTACATTGCTTTGATATTTCACAATAAAAAGCTAAAAATAACCTGCCACTGATGTTCTCATTTCCACCAGCCCTCTGCCCGTGAGGCAGTTCCCTGTCGAATGAGCTGACAGAAGTACAGCTCTGGTGTGGCATCACCGCAGTGGCCCAGCGCTGGCTCCAGCCCGACTCCAACCGAGGACGATCCCAGTGACTCCCTGACCTGGAGAGAGACTCCACAGGACCAGGAGCAGCATCCTCCAGGAGGGAAAATAAGGACGACGCTAACCGGGATCTCCATATGCCTCCTAAGTGCAGTAGTCTGGGGGTCTTAAAAAAACACCCATAGGGTTAACTTTTTTAAAAGGTTCTTTTTCCCCAGAAATCTTGAATCTACCCAGCAGTACAGCAGCACTGGAGCCCCAGCCCTTTGCAGCCCTCCGAGGGGAAGGAGCAGGGGAGGCCACTGGTGCCCCTGGGCATGAGAGCTGTGTAAAGAGCAGGGAAAACTTTCCCAATGGACTCCACAGAAATCCCTGTCAGAAGAAAAGTGATGTTGTTCAGGGAGTTCAGAACCAAGGAAGCACCAATTTTTAATACTGTTAAAGCAGTCTCCTTTGAAATTCACATTTTAAACATTTACTATGAAATTCTATGGTACTAAATAAGATTACAGTTATTCTAAGATGAATAAAAAGAAAACAAAACCCAAACCCTAGCAAGTAAACCTGCAGGTGAAATGCAAGCTCTGAAGATTAATATTTGGCAGCTTTCTCTCTCTGACATCACAACAATTTACACAGATTAAGGCATTTCAGGATCCCTTTCACTCACAGGCTATTTTAAGCCTTGAACATAAAACTTTTAAAAAAAATTGTGTTAGCTTTCACTATGCTGAGTCCTTTGGTACACAAGAGTGAACCCAAGTGAAAACATTTCTAAAGGCATTTGCTATGGACTGTGCTAGAAATGCAGATCCCAATGCCTCCTTCCAAAACCAGCAGCTCCCCAAAGGAGGCATCAGCTGCCTCGGGGGAATTGCAACAAGTACAGATGTGACCAGTGCTTGCTTATACATAAGTCTCACTGGCTTTTTTCCCCCTTACATTGGATTAAACTGTGTTTAAAGAAACTTAATTCTCACATTGCTTTTAAGGTATTAGAAACTTATTCTAAAAACACATTAAAAATCTGTAATAGACAACAAAGTGACATAAAAAAAATAATGTCACAGTGACTGGAAGGAAAATAAAGCCTTCATTTTTCTATACTGTGAACGATAGCGTAATGTCGTGGTTTAACCCCAGCCAGAAACTAAGCGCCACGCAGCCACTCACTCGCTTCCCTCCCCCCCTCAGTGGGATGGGGGAGAGAATCGGGGAAAAAGTAAAACTCATGGGTTGAGATAAGAACAGTTTAATAGAACGGAAAGGAAGAAAATAATAATTATAATAACAACAATAATAAAGTTACAATAATAATAAAAGGATTGGAATATACAAGTGATGCAGAATGCAAATTGCTCACCACTCGCCGACCAGTGCCCAGTTAGTTCCTGAGCAGCAATCCCCCCCCAGCCCATTCCCCCCAGTTTATATACTGGGCATGACTTAACATGGTATGGAATATCCCTTTGGCCAGTTGGGGTCAGCTGCCCTGGCTGTGTCCCCTCCCAACTTCTTGTGCCCCTCCAGCCTTCTTGCTGGCTGGACATCAGAAGCTGAAAAATCCTTGACTTACTACAAACACTACTTAGCTACAACTGAAACCATCAGAGTGTTGTCAACATTCTTCTCATCCTAAAGCCAAAACATAGCACTATAGCAGCTACTAGAAAGAAAATTAGCTCTACCCCAGCCAAAACCAGGACATGTAAATACCTATTTAAACAAAAATTTAGCCACATTAGAGACTGATGGGGGTAGAGTGTGGTCTCAGTCACATGAAATGCCAGCAGTGTGAGGAACCCCTATCACGTGTAGCCTCCTGAAAGCACAGTATGCTATGGCACTGGGCTGCTGGAGCTACTTGCACCTAGAAGGTAAAAATAGCATGGACTGCTTCATGATTTGGGACCATTATATTATCTAATTCCTAATGATATACTAAGGAATGGGGGGGGGTATATTTTGTTTATTTTTTTAGATGATAGAAAGGTATGAAGAATACAACTTCAAATTTGCTTGAAAGCCATTTGCTATCTGACTTGCTGAAAGTGAACTAAGGGCTTAGATTTCTAGTTCATTTCAAGCAAAATTGGAAGAAATTTCAAACTAATTTGCATACTATATTTCAGTTTAGCATGCACCACTCTGGTGCATAGTCTAGTTAAACACCACAAAAATTAAGAGCTGACACTCTGTGATAATAAAAGCACTTTTCTAAATTTCAGGCCACTGTACAATTCTTTGAACAGGCATAAACAATCCTGTAATTGCAGTGACACAACTTTGATCAGAACGCTTGGTTTGGAAGATAACAGAATTAACAGCAGGCCCAAGTTTATTAATCTGATTGGAACTTTTTAGTAAAACAAACACTCCTGTGACTGTTACTAGCGCAGTGTTATCAATTACTCAGAAAGGAAAACGTGATGGGAAATGCCCAACATTAACATCAGGGTTGCTGGTTTGTGCATGCACGCACTTGCACACTCAACATTTTATGTGGGTCATTTCCACAGCCTGGTCTCCGGGTCGGTGCCCTGCCTGCACCAACACAGCCGTGGGGATGGAGCAGGCGCTGTGCTGGGGAGAGCCGCCGCCAGCACCTCGGCTCCTTCGTAAGCGCTCCCAGCCACAGGGGATGTGACCCAACTTCCCCCACAAATCTCGTAACTGCCTCATCACATACCAATAGAGAAGATTAACTAACAAAACCAAGTTCTTAACGTGTTATCTGAAGGTGAAAAACAGATTAAACTCAAAGCAGGCTTGAGTCTAATACGAAAGAAAATAGCCCAGCCTAGTGCAGAACCTGTCAGAAGTTTAGCTTTCCAAGAGATGTTTTATTCTTCCCAGGAAGAATGTAAAACAAACACACAACCCCGGAACACACTTTAATTGATCACCTCTTGAAAGGTACAACATCTGGCATTCAGGGTTTGATGTTGTAAATCATACAATCTAACCCTGCTTGGTTTGCATTTTTGTATTTTTTTTCGTTTGAATTATATTTAAATCAACTGTTTAATCATCTTCTCAATATAACGTACTTTTTCAGAAGTTAGAGGAAAAGAGAATACAGCTAAGACCTTACTGACAGTACTTGACAGTGATTGCCACCATATTTAAGAGTCACCTCTCTGAAGGCTTGGACCAAGCGATGTTGGGAGCTCTGCCAAACCCTCTGGTTTGGAATCGAGATGAAGACAAATGGGCAGTAACTGGCACACTGCGCAGAAGGAAAACACAGGTCCTTGTCATAAGCTCAATGAAGACAAATACGTACACATGCCAAAACTGCACGGCTTTATCCACAGTGATTACACAGTTTACATAAATATTTCTCAGCTGTTGTATTTCCCCTGAGGATTAGCATCTTGAAAAAAATATATAGGTCAAAGTGAGTTCTGCTGTAATTCCACCGAGCTTGTGGAACTCCCCTGCAGAGGGAGGAGTTCCCTCAGCCTCAGGACTGAGGTTTTTCAATACTCTGAGCTGTTTTTTCCACAAGTGGACATTTTACATTGTGAAAAACCACTAGTCTACTGCCTGTGGTTTCAGGGCCATTATCATATAAAAACAAAAGGAGATCATACCCTTGTCTGAAAAGTCTCATTGTCCGCAATCTGAGATTACTTACTCTTACAGGCTAAGAGTAAAACCAACCACTTTGGGGTTTTGTGTTCCTTGTGCTTTGGAAAGCATTTTCCACAGTCACTTTCTCTGTCTTCCATAAGAGAGGCATGGCAGCAATGACAAAAAAACCCAAAACTGTCCTATGGGGAAGGGAGCCCCAGCTGTGCCTTGGCAGGCAGAGAGCCCGGCACTGCTTTCAGCAGCGTATTTATCTGAATGGGCAATAGTTCAGACGGAGGCACCCCTCCAGGTGAAGTTTTCCATCAGCTGAACATGAACACAGGCAGTTTGCGAGTGGGGCTGTAAAGGGCTCCAATCCCGATTTGACTGCTGCTGAGGAGCCAGGCCAAGGACAGAGGAAACTTTGGGAGGATTTTGCAGAACTGCAGCCAGGGAAAGGTTCAGCTAGGAAGAAAGATGTTTTATGCATTTCATACTTTCTTCATGTGTTTTATCTTAGACTGTGTGCACATGGTACTTCCTGAAAATGCATGAAAAATTTTGTGCTTAAGCACCACAAACTAGCCAGTTCATTCTTAGAGGCTATTTCCCAGCTAGAGAGCATGTGCTGCAATCCCCCCCAGGCTAACCCTGGGCAAGGCTTAACGGCAGCCTCTGACCAGCCTCCGGAGCCCCTCGGCACTCGCTGCCATGCCCGGCACAGACTTGGAAAAGAGCCTGGGACTGGCAGAGGTTTTATTCAAACCAGTTACTCATCCAGAGCAGGAAACCCCAAATCAGAGAAAATCTTGCACCATTTGGCTCCGAAGCTGGAGAGCTCCCCAGGACATACTAAAGCAAAGAAGATGATGGACGACAGACATTTGCCATTTCCTGGCTTTCTTGGCACATCCTTTTGGGAGCTTGGAGAGGACCCTCTTGCTCGGGAGTGTTTGAGGGTGGCAGTGTTACTTCCTTTTTTTCAAACCAACATCAGGGAGTCAGAAAGACTAAAATAGGGTCCGTTCCGCAAATTTAGACCTACTATTAAGTGATTATAAATTGTTGCCCTATAATCGGATCACCGTTCAGAACGTATTTAGGACACTTTAGAGCCATCTCAAATCTAATTTGCACCAGTGCAGCTCCAGGGAAGCTATCTTCATCAGAGTCCCTTAGGATTACGGTTCTGCATGAGAACAGAGCATCGTTACAAAACACGCTTGCTCCATACCACTGCTGCATAACGGACTTTGCAGCCGATGCAACAACCACAAAAGACACAACTCCATGTTAAAGTGAAAACACACAATCCTCCAACACTGAAAGAAAACACTTCTGCTTGCTAAGCACTGCTGTGCTGAAGGCTACAGGTCTGACCGAGTGAGCAGACACAAGGTGTTCCTGGGGAAACGAGTTATCTGTGCACATACCCTCCTTGCAGGCTACCTCCAAAAGGAGATTTAAGAGGGGAAGAAGCAAGGCGGCACTTTGGAAGTGCAGACTACAGTTTCTTTCTCACCACTTTTTCACCTCCCACCACTCAGACCTCAAACCACAAGATCAAAACAAACAAGGAAGCAGCAGAGAGTCCACGAGTAAGTACGCACGCACAAAAAAACAATCATCCCCCCTCCTTCTGCTGGCTGTACAGACCTAACAAGTGGTCTCCATGGCAAACAAAGGCTGTGTGACACAGGGATGGCTCTGGAGATGGACAGTAGCTTTGAGATACTGTCCAGAAGTGTGATGTTTAGGAGACATCCCAAGAAAACATGCACCCTTGCCTCCACCAGAAAAATCATAAAGAGGTGGCTCCCACAGACTTCTGAAAATCATACCCACCGCATTTTAACTGAAACAACAGAAAAGGCAAAATCCCAAACTCATGCACTTTGGAGAAAACAGCCTGGGTATTTGTGCCTGCAGCAGACAAGCCTTTCAGCAACATCCCTCAAGCAAAACTAAACACCTCTCTCCTGGCTCCTTAGACCCTCCTTTCAGTATGTTTTATGGTGGAAGAAAAAAAAGCAGTCTCAAAACGTTTGTAGCCACTCAGAAAGAGGTCTGCAACACCCAGCCCCTCTCCTCCCCCCCAAACCTTCATCTTTGACCTTGTTTTTAGATTTCAGCTACATTGCTGCAGCCACCATTGTATATTAAGCACAGATTGGATTCAAAACAGCTCCCAGTTTAATATACTTAAGAGGTGGGAACTACAGCACTGTCATTTATGCATGGTGTGCAGCCTCATAGATTATTTACATATGCTTGAAATGGCTGTATAACATGACTGAAATGAAGCAGAAGCCAGGGATGTAGTGTATATATAAAAATAGCATGGAAAGACACAAGGACTGCGTTGTCAGTAAATATTGCCATATAACTACAGACAGGGTATAATACCACTGCCTTTCCAGACTGTGACATACGGTTCTGTGCTGCTTAGCTAGATACCATTTTTTAGTAGGCAAGATTATAGTGGTATTAAAAAAAAAGTTACATATAGAGAGAGCACGTGCTTAATTTCTACATGCTTTAGCATTATCACCCCTATAATTAGCTTTGTGTAGTTTTTAGGCTCATTCCATCAGTAGATTTCTACAAAACCACAAAAATCAATAGTATCTAAGAAGTGCTCTAGTTTTCCCTTCTCTGACACCCAATACAATACTTTCAAGGAAACTCAATATACAGGTTCTGAGAAACAGGAAAGAGTCAAGGAACTGCAAAGGATCGTAAAGCAAAATAAACTTGTTTACACTTGTCTATCCATACGTATCACATTTCCAGTTACTCTGAGTGTCCTTTTTCCAAGATTGCACAATTAAATCTTTTCTGTTTCTTTATAGTCATAGTTACAATACTTTCGAGGAAACTCAATATACAGGTTCTGAGAAACAGGAAAGAGTCAAGGAACTGCAAAGGATCATAAAGCAAAATAAACTTGTTTACACTTGTCTATCCATACGTATCACATTTCCAGTTACTCTGAGTGTCCTTTTTCCAAGATTGCACAATTAAATCTTTTCTGTTTCTTTATAGTCATAGTTACAGTAAGTTTAATGCTGAATTTCAGACACTACTGTCCTTCGCTTAGTATGTTACCATATAAATATATCATTGGATGTATGTATGACACGTATATATTGCCATATCTCTATTAGCCACAGAGGCACCGAGAACACCCTCTGCTCCGTAGCTCTCTCCCCCAGGCCAGCCCCGTACCAAGCCCAGCACCAAACTCACCAGATGCCCCATGGCCCTGAAGGTAGCCGTGATAAACATCACTTTCCAGGGCTCCTCAAGGTCCTCAGGAATGGGGGTGTAGATGTAGTAAGCAAGGAGGGCAGAGGCGAGGAAGAGGCACAGCAGCTTGGCTCCCATGTCTACGGGCACACCTCCTCCCAGACCGACTGGATTAAGCGCTCTCACTGACTCCTAAGAGCTCCAAGCCAGCACACGCACACAGGGCAAAGTTAATCCTATGTTTTGTTTGGGTCCTGGCCAGGAGGTCATTTCTCATCAGGTCACCCGGAGCAGAGGTTACTCTGCTGCGCAGCTCCGAAGAAAACATGTTTCTTCAGCAAGGCGTTCGGGCGCTCGGAGCCGACCGAGCCAGCACTGCAACCCCAGATTAGACATCGAGGGTCCTACACCCCCATCACCCTCTTTGCTGCATTTGGCAGCAAGAGCCAGCAGGAGGGCTCAGGAGGAAAGAGGCAGATGAAAAATAAGGAACAGAATGTGACCTGTGAACCAAGGGCTGCCGCAAGGTGACACTCAAATGCAAAAAGATGTATTGAATATTTAGGAGCTATTAGCTGCTGCTTCATAATGCAGCTGCTCAAACACAGCCCAGCTTAGAGATACCCAACGGGATCAGACTACAGCAGCACGTAACCCGCTGTCATTTCTCAAGCAATAACAAGCACCTCCTGCTTTGGCAAAGCGCACCCTTTGTCTTGTACTAACACACCAAACCAGTTGCACAATAATAGGTTTGGCAGAAAAAACAACGATCTTTTACAGGGCTTCTTGTTAATATTTGAAAGATCGGATTTAATTGCCGCTATTCTCAGGGTTAAGAGATTTCTATACATTTCCCAGAGGCAACCGCTTCTGCACAGGATAGACTCATAAACAGGTAGTAATAATTCCACTAAGGAAACACTACAAGCACCAGCACACACACACAGGAGGGGTAAAAAGAACAGCGGCAGCATCAAGAACCCTGCTTTACAGATAAACTGAAAAGATAAGAAGTTCAACTAAAATTTATTTCTTTTACTAAAGTTTTACCAACTGCAAAGCAGCACTGCCACTTATTCTCTCACACTGAGCAGCCCTTGGGGATGAAGCATCCTTTGGAGGACCAGAAAGCATGAAGCATCACAGAGGACTGAAAGCTGAACTGTGTGTCACCAGCCCAGATGCAGAGAAGGAGGCAGCTTTAGACAATCTATCAAATGTTTTCTTTACTTAAGTTCTGGACATCTCCAAAATATTAAGGAGTTTTAAAAAGCCAGCTGTGCTATCCTCCTCAGCCAGGATGGGACACCCTGTTCGGTCCTTCTGCAGCATAACAGCTGGTCAAAGCCCAACATTCTTGACACCACTCCAACCAAAACCAGGAGAACACACACCTCTGTGGTCTCTTCGCCTGTCCTGGAGGGCAGTGCCAGGTGCTGGGAGAGGGGCAGGTGAATCCAGCCCAATGGAGGTGAGGTTGCCATGGCCCCATGCCCCGCGTCCAAGCAGCAGCAAGGCTGAGCCTGCATTCCCAGCTGACGTACACGCACTCACACGTGTGTACACGCACTCACACGTGTGTACACGCACTCACACGTGTGTACACGCACTCACACGTGTGTACACGCACTCACACGTGTGTACACGCAGGGCTGGGCGCGCAGATCAGCAAACCCCGTCTTCTCTTTTCTACAGCTCAGATCACCCACTTCTCAGGGGCTGGCTTCAGAGGCTGAGAAGCAAAACACAGATAAAGGAGCTGCATTTCAGGCAAGAGGGGAAGAGAAGGCACAGCCCGGTGAAAAGGAACGGAGGACGAAGCCCTGTCCTCCCTCTGTCCCTCCCCAGGAGTGACAGGAGCTCTCAGGACAGCTTGCTCTGCCTGACCACCGCGTGCTGTTTTGGCACTGGCAAGCAGCATCGAGGAAGACGTGGCCAGACCTGGAGCTACCACAAAACTGGTCTTTATTTGTTGCACTTAAGGAACATTTCACTCTTCTTCCGTGCCAATCTCCAGCTGAAGCATGGCTGTGCAGTTACAGCACGTACTATGCACTGTCCTTGCCCCGAGTTCACCTTTGGCTTCGGCAAGAGCTCATGGTGCTTAGCCTTCAGACGCCAACATCTCATCTCCTGGCAGAGCCAGCCCTACTGCCCTCCAGTGAACTGCCCCAGCAACCTATCCTAACTCACAGTGATACTGGATAAAGAGAATAATAAATTGAATTCACCATTTACCCAAGGCAATCCTAAAGCATCAACTTCAATACAGAAGCACCTGTATCACCACAATTTTATTAGAGCTCTTTCAGTAGAAGGGACCAGCTGAGACAGCACAAGACCCCTCTCAAACAGGAGGATGGGCTGCCAAATGAAACACGTGAACATTAAAATCCAGATCAATTCCATGCAGCAATTACCCTTCATGTTACACCCCAACATCTAGCCTCCACACTGCTGTTGCATTTCAGAGCCCTGCACCAGCACCCACCACTGCCAGTTTGCCATCGCATCACATACTCTCCCACTACCTACTGCTCTTTAAAGCAAACAAACCTTGTTTTGCTCTTCCTGCATATAGAGTACCAACAAAAAGAGTCATGCAGCATGTGCTCCTTCCTATCTTCTGCATTTTCATATATTCCAAGCTACTGGTGTTTCAGAAAATAAGGAAAGAAAAAAAAATTAACATAAACTTAAGTGGACTAAAGCCAGGGTTATAACTGCAATGGCAAGAAGAGCAGTCTGAGCATAGCCCTGCCCAGAGCCAGCATCCCCTGCAGCCACAGCCGCGTGCTCCATGACACAGACGACTGCGGTCAGGATTGCCTGCCACTGCGTATTGCACAGCCATGGAAAGACTTGCCCAAACTAGCTCAGACACTGACCTGCTACCTCAATAAATCAGCCCTGCTAAAAATAAGTATTGCAACGTCAGATGGAATTTTCAAGCTGTGGTTTGGAAAGAAGAAATATGTGGGCTTATAAGTTACATCCGTTTCTAACAGCCATGCCTCTTCACCTCTGTTCTGCTCCCATTGCATTTCTAGTTACTGCACTCTCACAGCACTACTGTGAAAGAATCATCCAGGTCAACCAAGTTCTCCTCAAACGGACCCCGAGGAAATGGCTTGTTTTAGGAAAACACACCAGGAAATAAACCTCTTCAAAGCAGAAAGCATTTGCAAGGCTGTCTAGCAAAAAAAGTATTGTCTAGCCTAACTGGGAAATAATTGAGTATAACCTGGCTGTGACTCAGCCCTTAATATAGTCCAAAACGTAAGATCTAAACAAATGATTGATCAAAGACTGTAGTACAATCCTCTTATCCACATTTAAGGCTGCTGTTGTCAATAGGATCTATTTCTAGAGAGAAAAAGAGAGAGATTTAGGTAAAATCATTAGTATCTGACTTACTACAAAATAATTCTTTTTTCTTGTCTGTTAGTGCGGGTTCAGTAGCTGTACTAGGGTCCTTGGGCTCAGGGTTAAGGTACAGCCCTAAAGCAGGAGTACAGAAGTGCCTTACGTCACACTCTGGAAAGATAACCATGGTCTCATTTGGGAGCTTTTATCAGTGAAATGCAAGAGTACTAGAAGCTTGTTACATTAATGTATCAATCATTACATTTATTTCATGTCTACAATTTAATTCTCTGATTCTTCTAGAATACCAAACATCCTTGCAGTTTTAAAACATGGGCCACTTTCTTCTAGAGCTGTAGTGCCACTCCCGCAGGTCACCCATACGTACCGGTGGGGACACTTCCCACCTCACTCACCCCATCGCTGCCTTGAATTTTCCCTCCAGTTGGTTTGTGGGGTGGTAATTTGCATATCATTTGCATGAACTACATGCAACTCTCCAAGACTGATCGTCTGAATGGCCGTCGTACCCAGAGCCCGACCGGGACACGTTTAGCAAGTGATGGATGACGACTCTTGGGTCACACAGGAGGGTCGCCTGTGACCATCCTGGCCCGGGGGGCACTCATGGGCATTGGTGGCCCCGACCAGCCTCACCTGGGACCCCCCACCCCTGCCCACCACCCAGGGGCCCCACTGACACGCAGCCCTGAGCCCAGCCCTTGCCCGGACTGCGCCCGGGGGTCCTGCACTAGCTGTGGGCTACCTTGAGTGCTGGGCACGTCACCGGCGTGGTGCTCAGTGAAAGCACCCCCCGGGCAGCTGGGATGGTCCCGCTGTCAAAGATAATTTGATCCTGTGATGACCACAGTGTTTTTATGCATCGACACTGAGAAGGGTCACGTCTTCACTGGGGTACGGATTAACAGCTTACCAAAATAGCAGCCAAGGGCTGGAAGAGGCACACAGGCTCCACGCCTGAGCAGGTTCGTCACGCTCTGGTTACCCACCTGGGTGGCAGGGGGTCAGGGCACGCCACCCCCCCCATGCCTGCCACGCTGGGTTGGGGACAGCCAGCCGCCGGCACCCGATCCACCCGGGCAAGGCTCCAGGGGTTAAATGATGGAGACACAGGCCGTGAAAGGGGATGCAGGAAAAAATAGCTACAGCCCCAGGGACAGCCAGCACGGCAGGGCAGAAACTTGTCCCATTTTTGTCCCACCTCAGCGGGAGAGGCCAGATGTCCCAGGCACCTCAGCCAGCCACTGCCTCTGCTCGTGGCTGTAGCCATCGTATGGGGACAAAAGGAAAGCAGAAGTACTCTAGTTAGTTATGCTATATGCCAAAGTGATTTTTTTCATTCTAATACAATATTTTAGGAAATAAACTGAAAAGCCACCGGGAGGCAGTACGGCACTGCAGAAGTTTCCCTTTCCACCAAACAACGGTACTCGAGGGCATTCAAAACCCAGTGAGAAATAACAGGTTCTGTAAGTCCTCTCTCAGCAGGGCAAGGATCAGCTGTGACTGTCACCCGGAGACTCCGAGAAGGAAGGGAAAGGACACAAAGCAACACTGGAGCTAGTAAACACCATCCATGTTTGCCTTCGGTAAAACAAGTTGCAACCTCATAGTAAAAAGCAAAAATTTCTTCTTCTGTCCTTTAGTACCTCTGATGGACATCCACTGAACGACCAGTATAGTTAGAACAGTGTGGGGCTGAAAATACTCCTTGAAAGGCAGCGACACCACACCTGCTGTAGCCAGGTCTTCATCCAACACAAGAACACACAGTAAACAACAGCTATTTAGGAACCAGCTTAACAATGCAAAACATTAAAGCAAACGAAAGAAAATCCACACCAAACCTAGATATGTAGTTATTAAGAATTTAAGCAATGGATATTTTGTGACTTATCAGGCCATCCGACCCTCAGTGCTAAACTGCTGCATTTTGTTCTGCAACAAACTGAAGTGTTTCAACAGCAGATTGTCCTGCGTCCCTGGTGTTGCATTTTCCATTGCTCCAATGGCTGCATTTCGTACCAACAAGTTCAAGAGCTTCGTGGTACCGTACTGCTTAGCCCACCACAATCAAATTGTCTTCCAGCCTTTCCCCAGTAAACTAAAGTGGCTGAGGTTCATGACCTTCACCGTAGGGGATTGAGACTTCTCAGCACCTCGCCCAAAAGCGAGGCCGTGGATCGTCCCCTTCCCAGCTACTGCCTTGAGCGGCTGCTTTATTTGCCTGTACCTGGGGCAGCTCTGAGCCAGCGAGAAGCAGGGAGGGTTCGATGGACAGGGGGAAAACTCAGCGTGCGGCGGAGGGCTCAGGAGGGAGAGGAGCTCCTGCTCCAGGAGGGAAGAGCCCCGGCACCGGCACCCTTGTCACTGCTTCGGGTGTAGGTTTCCAGACCAGAGCTGTCCCTGACCAGCAGATAACTGGAAGGAGGGGTTTGACAGAGATGCGCAAACAGTCAATCTGATATGAGAGAGAGAGAACGGAACAAACTGGCTTACTTATTTTTTGATATCCTTTTTCTGCCCCAAAAGGCTCCTGCATATCTCCACCCATTCACTACAAAATAGGTTTGAAAATTCCAGTTTAGTACTGAATGTACATGCTGGGTTTCACTGGGAATTAAACAGCTTTCAGTTTAATATTCAGAAGATAGTACTATATTTCACATCACTTAACTAAGCTTCAGCCAGTTATTTCTACTTTTATGTCTTTGTTGTTATTATCCATTCTTTTTAATGATGCTTATAGAACTGGAAATTGGCCTGTTTTTATAAAACGAAGAGAGGGCATTCACAAGACGTTTTGTACAAGAGAATTTGGATATTGTTTTTCCATCTGTTGCTTATTACTGAATTGTAAGTTGTATAAATGGAAACAAATGTCTTATCTGAGAATATATTCGTACTCTGAACTGAAAAAAGCAATTCACTCAAACTTAAATAGGCTGAAATTTAACACACGCAGTGTTTCTGAATACATGACAAGTGTATGGCTTGTCTGGCTCATAGTTCCCAAACAAGTTTCACCATGTCTAGTGCACACAGGTGACTCACGGGGGGTTACAGAAGGGACCCAGCCTTGGACTGCGTTAAGGCCCTGTCCCTCTGCAGAGACGACTCACAGGAGCTGTGTAGACAGCTCAGCCCTGGGCTGTCTGATAAACCCTAAACTGAACAGGGCGGTGGCTGCACCGTTCAAAGAACCAAAACCTGAACTGAGCCTTGAAATCCCTTAACAAATAGTATGCCCTGAGTCTCAATCCAACCACTATTCAGTTGCCTGAGGAAGCAAGGTAAAAAACAAAAAACAAACAAAAAAAAAAAGCTGGAGGGTTTCAGCTTCTGTTTCAAAGGACAACCTTGTATACTCAATCACAGACTGGCAAAAGAAAGAAAGATAAGGGGAAACTCCACTCAGATATACATAATCCACTCAGGCACAGTCATACACACCATTCTGCAAGTCAAGGGATAAAAACCCTACGATTCAGGTTGGAAATCAGGGAGTCACTTCAACTATACAGTTGGCTTGTGAAGGAGACCCTTCCTGCCCTTGATCGGGACGCTGGTCAAGGTAGCTTCCCTGGGATTGAGAGCCCTTACCTGGAGGAGTAAGTGAATATTGTTTATGCTTTAAGTTTGTAAACACGCATGTGCTTGTGGTTGTCTGTGTATCACTTGTGGTTGTAATTGTGTACTACTCTTGCTTTTAAAATTGTAATAGTGCATTCCTCTGTTGTATCTGTAAAACCTGCAACAGTGGTGTGTTAAGTCTGTAAGTGAAGTTCAAATAAATCGTTTGCTTAAACCTTGCAGTTAAGTCTTTTTCCGTGACAACAAGGTGGCAATTCCAGAAACATGCTAGGTTCATAAAAGCATTAAAGTATCCAATAAAACATTTTCCAGCTCAGTCTAAAAAGCATATTATCATCAGAATAAGATAACAGAAGATTTCAAATAAGTCAATATTTTGTTTTGCTATTTTAAAAATAAAATATTGTTTTCAAACGTATTACTTTTTACTGTCTGGAAGAAAGGCAGCAATATTTTTGTCTTTTTACTCTTCCGAAAATACTGATTTCCAATTTTGTTTTCATTTTTGCCACTGACTTGAAAAAGCAATTCTTTTTTTCAGTTCTAGTAAGAGCATGCAGTCATCGTGAACACTGAATGGAGGGATATTAAATAATCAAGGTGTTTACCTGAATTCCTTCTTTACCTCCTCAATCACCTGAATTCTGATGGGTTTTTTCCATGAACAAAAATAAACCCATTTAAGATTAAGAGATTATAAAGGTGAAGTTACTAGTCCATAACTGATATAAAGACACAGTGAAAGGTGAGAAATTACTGCACAATATACCTGCTTTTCATCAAATACCTAAGAGAATGAAGCAATGCCCAGCTGAGCGTGAGAACACTTGCCGCAGGTCTCCGACAGATTTCTGTGCCGGTGGTGAAGCACAGAGCTCAAAGACTGCAGCGTGCCTGCTGTGCCATTGCAACAAAGCCTCCTTACCAAGAGCAGCTTGGCAAGTGCAACAGAAAGTCCTCCAAAGCTTTGACCGCCGTCACCCCACCACACACACAGAGAAAAGAGCCAGAGAGAAATATTCTTTGTACCTCCTTCATTTCTACACGCACAGGTCGCAAGAGGACTGCCTGAGAGCAGCCCACAGCGACTCGCACACACCGCCACGGGACCTGCTGCCTCCTCACCTCCCGTACCCCGCGCTCCTCCTGCTCTGTGCAGCCGCAACCCCGGAATCCTGTAAGGAGTCGCTCCTCTGCCTTGGAGGTGACATGGAGAATGAGGACTGTGAGGGGTGTTTAGCTCATTCCCCTGAAGAAATGAGTCAAATAGAAGTCTGCAGCAAATTATATTCATTTTTTCACTCGTCTCATCCATATCTGTTCCTGTCTGAAGTGAAGAAATACACTCAGTGGAGAAAAGCTGCAGAGTTGTTACATGAGTGCACTATTTCACAAGAGCCATCTCATTCTGAACCAAAACACCGACTGCTTTGGAGGTAGATCAAGACAGTAAACTCCCTTAACCAAACTCACATTAAACCAGAAATCTGCACATACTTTAAGCCACCTTCACTGATCTCTGTTCTACCTTGAGTTTGAAAGTTCAAAACAACTTAAGCAGCCCGAACTTATAACAAGAGGTCCGTTTTGCTCACACCTCTAATTTCCAGCTTCTCAATGTTCACATAGTTTCTCATTTTTACAACAATAAGCACAATTCTTGAATTCAGGATCCAGAAGAAGATTGCTGAAAAGTTAGATTTCTTATCCCAGGGGAACAGAGACTGGTAGAGAAGAGGCCTGTGGGACAATCAGCAGGAATCTTACATAAATTTTATCAATACTGCTTTAGTTTTAAGTCCAAAGCAGTCATTTGGGAAAGTGGAATGACTGTCTGACAGACCGCAAGCAAGGAAAGAAACCATTTTGTAAATGTTTTCAGCAAATGAGTGTTTAGATTTGTTTACTCAAACATACATTTGAATTTATGAATGTACCTATATACACATGTATGCACACAGAAACATACATTTAAGGCTGAATTCTGAAATTAGTTAACGCTTTGGGATTGTGGAGTCAGTGGGCACACCAAGGACGATGAATGGAAGAGACGTTATTCAAACCAGAGGTCTATACATTTTTCCAATTGAGTTGCAATGGCATGTGGGGGATTAAGCTGCTATTAAAGCAACAGAGCGGCTCAGAAATGTAATTTCAATAGCAGGTGAGACAAAAAAAGCACGACGAAAACCAGAATTTAGTTACTTTTGCTGTTTATCTTTCAAAATGAACACTTTGATATGTTTTTGAAGAGTATATACACAAGACTATATAGAGTTCCCATTTGCTCTGAGGTGCAGGGGACTGATTCTTCCCTGCTGCTCCAGATGCCCAATATGACCATTGATTCGGGACGGCCCTATATATCCTGTGCTGTGCATGAGGTCAGATAAATGATTGCAGGTTCTTTCCTGATATTATAACCTACAAATTCAGAGAGGGAAGTTCACGGCAATCCTGACTTACACAGGTCCAAGGGGTCAGAAGAGCTGTCAAGTCTAACAAGACCAGTCTCTCGAATGGGATTGCAGAATGCTGTAGCCCGACTGCATGCAGAGACACAGTCTGTCCTGCCAAGGCATCCCTCCAACTCTGCTGGGAACATCCCAGCTCCTTTCCAAACTCGCTGTGGAAAGCAGCCAGTGCTGTACGGCTCAAGGACATGTTGCTCTCACTGCCCCCACTCCCTTTCTACAAAATTAGGAAAAAAGTTAGGAAAACAAGGATGGGGATTTCAACATGATGGAGAGACTCTTTGATGCTGTTATTAAGCAGCTAAAGCCACAGTGAACAAGACTATCAGAAAGTAACCATTTATATTGGATCTGATATTTATTAGAACAAATATGCAGTAGCATCAGGAATTTCTTTGACAAGGAAATAAGATATGGTATGAAACTGTTCATAGCTTGCTTGTACCAATCCAGACCAGGCAATCTTTGGCCAGCAGGTAAGCACTCAGCAGAAACAGTTCCCAATGTTTCTCCAGCAGATTTTCTTCTTGTTGGCACCTCCTAAAGTTTGGCCAGCCTTTACGACTCGGACTCTTCAGCAGTAAGAAACGAATGGCCTGCAATAAAGTAACGCCTAGAACGTGTTTGCAAACACCCATGCAAACCCATGTGCTTTTGACTCTGCAAGTTAAATGAGAAAGAAACATGCCTGCCAGAAGTGGTGATGGCTCCACGGCTCCTGCTCACAGCCCTGCAGACACACCACGGGTTTGTGCCGAGTTCAGAGCACTGCGTCTGCAGGGCAGCGCACCATCAGCGGTGCTCTGCTTTATGTCTCTTTCAGACGAGCATGATGGAAATGGACTGATTTCTGCGCCAACTTTCCTGCTAGTGTAACACCATCTAAAGTCAGCACGGCTGTTTATAACCCGCTCTGAAAATCTATACTCAAAGCAGCTGAATTGCAAACCTGCTTCATTCTCCTGGTCTCAGTTCCTGAAAGCTCTGCTTTGGGTAGCAGCAATAACATGGAAAGCAGGGGAGGAGCACGGGTTGGTGATACCCGAGCCTGACCACATGGACACACCAGTGCTGTTCGTCATCATAAGCACACCACGCAGGACATCACTACCTGAGCAAATCATTACTCCAGGTACTTTTCCCACTGCCCACGTAAATACAGCCTGTTTAACGATCTGGTGCCAGGACACCACTCCGTATGAGTCTGTTCAGAGTAAATGCTTAAATCTGAAATTTAAGATTACTCAAAGGAAGCAAGATGGCAAAAAAAGAGAAAGGGAGCCAAACATGCGTACTTCCCCAGCAAAACAGCCTTGCTGTGATGGAGCCAAGACTGTCAACACAGATTAAAGTGATCAAGGCATTACTACCTTCCTGGAGTTTGTAAAATTAAAGACAGTATAAAGCAATGGTCCCAAGGGAAAAAAAACCTTCAGCTCCTTGACTTATTTCTCTGCATCACATGAAGTATCTACAGAAAGACAAATACTTGAAAACACAGCACAAATTGTCTAAGGTAACAATTCAGCATTTCTATTATTTGCAGTGTTTGGTTTGTGAAGTCTAAACTCAGACTGAACACCTTCCTTTCAGCAGCCTGTGCATCTCATAACAGAGCTGTATGGAGTCTGAGGTCCTTTGGTTTGAGTGAAAGAGTTCCTGATTGCAAAAACTTTCACTTGGGAGAGGCAGCAGCCAGCCCAGTTTCTCTACTTGGCAGCACTTAGGAAAAAGGTTATGTACACTTACACAATTACTGTTGGCAGCTGAAAAAGGATATAGGCACTCTTCCTCTTGCCCCCCTGAGCTCTTCACACCTTAGATTTACACTTTACACAATTAATCTGACAGGTATAAAACTCAATGGTACATACATTAATTACTATGTTTAAAATTGCATTCCACTAATGTCTACAGTGTGCTAGGCAGAGTCCAAGAACAGATAAAGATGTCTCCCATCGGAGACTTGGTTGTGTACACTAGCTAGTCTGCATTGGTCAATAGAGCTCTCTAAGCTACATGAACAGAATAAAACAGTGGGCACACTCAAAGATTTCAGAACATAAATTAGAACAAAAGTTAGTTCAATCACCGTTCCCCGTAAATCTGCTTTGAAATGAGGGGTGCTGCAGTTCATGAAGCCAAGGACAGACTAAAGGCATTGCTGGAGCGGTCCTGACTCTACCTATCTACAGACCCATGCAGCAGTTACCAGGAACTCAACATCAAATCTGCTTGGGAGCTGACGCATCAGAGCTGATATGCAAATACCCTTAAAGAGATCTCCAGCTTACACTTCAACATCCCCTCAATATCTTCATTTGCATCCACTTTGAATTGATTGGCTCCAATTGGAAATTTAAAACTATACAGCTCCAGAAATAAGTGACTTTAGAGCATGAGCTGCCTGGTCAAAGTAAGGGGAACATTAAGGAGTGCAGATAACTATACTTGCTTGTCTAATATTCTAAAATTATTTTGCATTACACATGAACTAAAAGGCAACATATGGTCCGTTGTTCAAATTACAACCTGATTCATAAATAAAGACAATGAATTAAATGGAACATGAAACAAAACATATTGAAAGCATCAGTCCTTGAGCCTTGGTTCTGGATGTGATTTTTCCCATATTAATGCTCTTTTTTTAATTTCCCATTTTAGTTTCATAGGAATGTTTGCAGACAGCATATTCTGTGATACCACAAATCTGACCCCAGTATTTGTCAGCTCTATCAGCCTGTTGCCTACCCTGACCATACCTAACTATATTTTGAATAAGTATGAAAAGCCCATGAAGTGTTAAATTGAAGATAACAGGGAAGGAATTATTTTTAAGATATCTTTTGAAGATATTGCTCTACTAGATAGTATTGCTTAGTCTAAAATTCATTACATTACCTGTGCCAAATGAGTACAGTGCCTTAGGGAAAGCGTTGACTTCTGGGGGCATTAATATACCTAGTTGTTTACATTGTGTTAAGAAGCCTACTCTGTACATTTGTTTTGGATTTTAGCTCCCTAGTGCCTGTGTATTTGACCTGTACTGACTATCAAGCTATTCGTTAGCCAGCATATTTCAGTTTTCTGAGCTACTGATTAATGACACTGCACAAGAGACTATCTGTGAAGTCATTACATTAGTTTAAGCTCATTAAACATTACATTAGTTTAATAATATAGTGAACCTATTGCTACAAAAAAATATATACCCAAAAATATTCTCAAAGGAGAATATACCAGCCCCTGATCACCATGGGAAAAAACCTTAACCAGGAATTCTTTCTGAAGGTTGTGAATGCTTTCCCTGATTGCCTCAGAGGTTTCAATATATCCCATGACCAGTGCAACGATTCTCTAGCTGAATCTTTACAGCATTTAATATAGACGAACATGCAATATTCCTATAAACAGCAGGGAATAAAGCAGGCAAAAGCCTGTGCTACAGTTTGGCACTCCAAATCTTGAAGGAAAGATAACCAGCAGAAACAATTTTGCTGTCTGATTCATATGACTGTAGACACAATTTGCCCCTCACCATAAGGTGTATTTCATGTTTTCCCCCCAAAGATTTCTTATTCATATTTCTTCCCCAAACATATTTCTTATTCATATTTCTTCCCCCGAGCTGTTTCTCCAGCACCTGCAGGAGAGGTGCCATGTGCGCACCTTTCAGCAGCAATCTGCAAAAGGGCGCTCCACCTTAAACAAACAATTCCTGCTTTACAGAACAAAGACCAAATTTCTGTGCAGACCTCATTTCTATCAAAGCTTTCTCTTTCATTTGTGAAGCAGCAAATCTTTACTTTCTCTAATTTGTTCCTCTTGTGAATAGGAGAGGGAAAGGAAAACAACCAGGAGTAATTCTCAACAGCTGCTGAAAACACCAACACAAAAGACTCCAGAGACATTTCTTTACGCAAGAGAAGGTTTAGCCAAAGTACCACAAATATTTGGCATTTATATTTGTAAGAGAAAGGTTAAAGGAAGATAAAAACGTTGGGCTACCAATTATTCATCACCTGAAGTCATACCTACATCAGCTGTCTGCCAGTGCAGTATGTATTCAAACTCTTTCTGTGCCCAGTGGAAAAATGTAGGCTCAACTGGGGTGAATTACACAACTCTCTGAAAGGCTGTAAAATCATCTTATTGATCTTTGGAACATCTTAACGCTTTGAAGAAATGTGGGTCACATTCAATTTGTGCCAACAGAAGGTCCATCCTATGATAGCATTTGAAAACTGTATTACCATTATTAAATCATGGAGGGGCTCTGAATGAGCCTGAGTAATTTCCCTGCCCTTAAGAACCGTTTTTAGCAGCAGCTTTGTGTTATGAAGACTTAACTGCAGGTTACTGCTAACTTTCAGTCAGAATTAAATTCAAAAGCATGAGAAATTGAGCAGTGCCTGCATGTCCCACAGACATCACATGTACAATGCATTCACAGAACTGGCAAATCTAAAAGATTTCTTCATCTTTCCACAAAGATTATCATTGTGAAATGCTATTTTCCCAATAAATGCATTTTTAAAGCCAATCTCACACTAACATTCTAGTTTTCATTCTCTCAATTTTTTACAAACAAAATCATTCATTCAGCTAAAATGAAACACAAAACTTATTTAAAACTAGAACCCAAAATACTCTTGTTTGGGTACATATTTTCTTCTCTCCCTCCATCTGTTTTTTCACATCTGCGTACCGCCTGCTCTCAGTCAGATCCAGACATGCTAGATAAATGTTCTCCCAGCATCTGTGGCCAGGCTGGAGCTGAGGAGCACTGGAAATCTCAGGGAAGTCCGGGCCACAGCAGTTTGAATAAACGGAAATCATCACAGAATGTTGGCCCATTATTTGGAACGAACCAGCTGACGTTCACTCATCACAATGAAATGTGCAGTAAATGCTAATGCATTAGGGGAAGTGGAATTGCTCTGAACAACTCTTCCCTTTTCAAACACAGCAGAGCCAAATGCCAAGAGTCATACTAGACACTAGTAATGCATTTTCTCAAAATACCCTGCAGAGCATTTAGGATTGTGGGTTACTTCTGACTGTTCAGAGCTGAGCTGATCAAAATCCCACTGAAACAATCTCACCAGTGCAAGGTCCAAACGAGCAAAGATTCAAGCGAGGTCCGTTTGCTCCATCATTCAGTCCACCAAAGCTGTATGAAAACTAGAAGAAAATAATAGTGAAGGCGGCATTTGGTTGATGTGAAAAGTCAAGCCATTTAAAACCAAAGCAGAAAATATGTTACCTCAGTAAACACACTACTGGGAGGGGGGGGAGAAATGTTTTCTGAAAGTGTAATCATGTCAATATAGTATTGACATTTACCTTATTGCTTCATTTTTATTATATGCTAACTTGGACCTAAGGAAGAAATAGAAAGTGGTAACTATGATGAATAAAAATGAATCAAGTAAGAAAGGAGGAAAAAGAGTAAGTCAAATGTGGTAAAAACCTCATAGTTTGGTAATTTGGAGATCATCCTTCCTCTCCCATCTGCCCTCAGGAACAGCAAGCTCATCAGCACACAACTCCTGGCTCCCGTCTCTCTCGCTCGCACCCTTCCCAGCTTCGCTCCCTTGGTCTCTGGTCACTGGAAGCGCCGTGCCCGCACGGTCCCCGCGGCCGGGCAGTGCCACCAGCCACGGACACTCACGCAGCCAGCCGAGCCCAGGTAAATAACGCAGATCGCGCCGGAGGCTCTTCGGGGCCCGTTTCTGCGTTCCAGATACGGAGGACCTGGTTTGTGCTACCAGACGTCCCACTCGCGGAGCAACAGTGCTGGACCTCCACGCACGCCTGCGTGCGGTGGGCACCGCGGCCCCTCTGCCCAGAGCCCAGCACGTCCGACAGCAGAACCAGCAGCGTTCCCCTACTGCACTCCTTAAGCAGCTTCTGCTTCCAAGCCTTTTCATGTTTTTTTTTAAAAAGTGAATTTTCTTAAACTCACTGGGGTGCCAGTTGGGGTTGGAGTACAAGAAACCAAAATTGCCCTTCTGGTTCTTTTTCTTTTACAGAAAGGAAAAAGAAAATACATTGATTTTCCTGTCCTGGAATGCATTTTTCAATTCTTTAAAAAAGTAGATTTCTGACAAGTCTCCGAGATAGCCATTACTGAGGCATAATCACACTAGTAAACCCTACCTACATGCCTTTGAACATTCATTTTAGCATTAGAGCTTCACATGTGACATGCTAAAAAGATAGGACAGATCAGGTTTTTTACTGCAGTATATTTCATGTGTAAAATTCAGCTCAAGTGTCAACCCCACGGTATCAAACACCATCTACAAATGCAAATGTAAGGCAATGCTACAGTAATTTCCAGCTTTGGATACTATCTTAACTTTCTAACAGCCTGATCATAACCATGAGTGCTTTAGGGATTTGTGAGCTAAGATTTGCCCTGAAATGCAGTTTGGACAATCGCAGGGCCAGTGGTAAGAATAGGAAAAATGGTGAGTTTTCATATAGTGGTTGTTTTGTCATTATTGTTTTTTTAATGGCAACTTCTGAACTACAGCAATTTCCCACAGACTAAACGTAAGGTTTTCTTAGAGCTCTTCCTTCACATTTTATTACTTTCAGAGCTGCAAGTATAAAACTGAATATAGTGACAAGAGTTTTCACTACAAAAACAATACACTTAACATGAATATTAAATCTTCTGTAAAATTTGAAAAAATAAAGAAATACTTAGATATTACTTCTGTAAGTCCTTATAAATGGGATTTTTGTTCTTTATTTTTATTCCGATTTTACTGCTGACTGAACATAAGGAATTTGGAAAGTCACATTATGCTGTAATTTGATGTCCCTTTTGTAGCCAACCTGCCTTTTCCAAGGGATAACCAGGATTATCTCTCTACAGTACTTTCACAGTCTATCCACTGGCCAGGAAAAAAGGGCAGAGTAACACATCTATTTTCAATGGGAAATGTGTTATTCATTCTCAATAAGTTAGTGAATGAATACACACAGGTTTAGCCCCAGAATAATTCTGAGAAATGTTGCAATATCAAATAATTTTAATAAGCATTAAGGACATGGATTTGCAATAACCAACTGTTACTGTTTATTAACTGAAGGTTCATTACAGAGTCATTTGTTATGTTTTATAACACCTACAGCGCCAGCTGGTGCCAGGGCTGCATTGCAGAATTTCTGCACGGTCTCCAGCAAGACTCAAGATCCTCAAGCCAAAGCTGAAGTGACTTCAATGTATTTGCAATTGCAATAATGCAGTTGAGTCCATGAGGCTCATCATTTCTGTGGCTCAGGTTTCTCCATTACAGCAGAGCCAGTCCCCCTTCTCACTGTTATGAAGTGAAAGCTATCTATAATTATAACCCGCTAAAACATTTAAAAATATAATTTCTGGCTAATAATAATAGTGCAAGCTAAGCAAGTAACTCAAACCACTTCTGTAAATGTTAAATAGGCTTCAAGACTCTGCATTTTGCCTATGGGAAAATGAAGACAGGAATGGGAAGTGACTTGCTGCTTTGCACAGACCAAGTAAAAAAGGCAAATCCGAATGTCAGTACCTGCTGACTTCCAGGCAGTTCTCACTCCCACAGCTTAGACTGCTTTGTGACCCAATCAGTACAAAAGCATTTTGGAAAGTGCATCCCATAGTTCTCATGTAAAAACATCAAACAAACTGCAAGAGAATCAGCAGCCATTGCCAGTAACTAACACAGCTGAGTAAAATATTCAGAATATTAACAAGACTGAAACTACTGCTAAGATTTCACTAAGGACCTGCCAAAAGGGACTGACGAAAAGCTTCATAGAAATAGTCTCAGAATGTGAACGGTATCAAAGATTAAAGACCCATAACCCTTATTTTTAAATAATCCCAGTGATTAGCAACCAGCTGTTCTTGTCTCAGCCCATCACAGGCTAGCGTCCTTCAGCAAGCTTCCTGTAACATTTTCATCTATGACATAATGTGCAATTATCACCGAATTCTGCATCCCTTACGCTCTCAGGGATGCAGTGGGGAACAGGAGCTGTACGTGCGCAGCAAGTGCTGCCTTCCAGAGAGGCTGCTGGGGAGGCCACACAGGCAGCGGGGCACAGGAAAGGTGGGCAGTTGCCAGGTCCTGGGAAAAAAGGGTTCCTTGGAAGCCTACGTTAAGTATGTTAGTTTGGGGCTTCATCCAGCTTTCATAGGAGTCAACGGAAAGTGTCCCCGAGGTCAACCACATACTGCAACACAGTTCACACATAGCAAGAGGGCTTTTCACCCTTAATAAGCAATACACAACTGCCAGGTTTTAAATCCAGATTGAATCTAAATATAGAGTAATTCTGAGTGACACAGACAATACACCTAATTTTGAAATAAAAATATCTTTGTCTGCAGTTTTGTTAACTCTAATAAAATGCAATTTTACAGGAAAAAGGGTATTTTTAAAATTGTAAAATGCATTACAGAAGATAAAACAGAAAAATCAACTTCAGAAGGAATCTTACTTCAAGCCACAAAGAGGCAAGTATAAAATTATCACAGTCTGTATTTAAGTGGAAACTCTGAGTTCCTGAAAAAACTTCATCCCTTCTGCAATCCTGCTACAAGCAGGAACTTTTACTGTCATCCCTGCTGTAATCCTGCCGCAACCAGAAACTTTTACTGTTTTTCCATAGACTGAATTCTTTCTGGCTAGAAACATAAATTCTGGCTTCAGCTGCCTAAGCAAGTTTATTCTAGAGGTGATCACAAAACCAACATTAAAGTGGAGAGCCCCACAAAGTACTTTGCTGGCAGCCACTTCCAGAAGCAAACTGGCCATTAATTACAGCAGCCTTATGACACAACACGGCTGCGATTTCCCACCTGCAGCGGCCTCCCCGTACATCCAGGAGGAGAAAGCCACCCGGCTGGGGACTGACCTGACCCCAGGAGCAGGGGATCTCCCCATCGTACTTTCTGGTTGCTGCTGGGAGAGAGGAACGTCACCTCCTGCCAGGCAGGGACCCCCGGCACGGCCACAGGGGAGCAGGGAGGGGAAAACATTCTCGGCTTCTTCAACAGGCCAGTAGACCCAGGCCCTCGGCATCTGATCCTTTTCTTATCGCCGTCTTAAATGCCGTTTTCAGTACCTTGTCACAACGTGTAGCCACCAGCAGCAGATGCTGCCCCGCTGGAAGCCTCGAGGATCCAGCCCTGGGGCTCCTCTCTCCAGAGAGTCTGTCTCTGATATTTTTCTGTGCTAGTTCCTGTAAATTAGACATTTTCTGCCTTGAGTTCCTTTGCTACTTCAACAAAAAGCAGGGAAGGCATGAAAGTCTTCAGAGTCAGTGGATTTACACCAGGAGTGGGTTTGACCCAGCGTATTTTCCTGGGCTTTGCTAGCCTCCACCCGGCCTCCCGACAGCCCTTCCCAGATACCTGCCCGCTGCGAAGGGCCCGTGCAACCGAACGGTTCAGCAAGATCAGCGCTTTCTTTTGCCAGATCTCCAGAAGAAATCAGAAATGAGAACTAAACCCCAGTCAGCCATCAAAGCCAAGAAAACTACTATCTGCGGGAATGAGCTAATGGGTTAGACATGTCATTCAGACTCCCTGGCTTGTCTTGGTCTCAAAATAAAAGTTACTGTAAAAAGCTACATCTGGAAATGTAACATAGCCTCCTAATGACTCCACAGTACACCAGGCGCCTACAAACAACTTAAATACAACCTGTTTGCGTGAGTGGAAAAGGCTCCCTCCTTTTAGCACGTTTCCACAGGCTCAGGAGGAGAACCCCCACGTGAGGTTCTGGGCTCTCCTCCGCAGCAGAGCGAGGAGAGGGCAGCAAGACGCGGACAGACCCCCAAGAGATTTATTCCCATGCCGAGGACGCATCTGCTGCTCACCGGCATTTGTGGGCTGGCCAGCCGGCACAGCCTCGGCTCGTGCCTCACGCTCGCTTCGGTGAGTCAGCAATGGGCTAGTAACGGGTTTGCAGTCACCGGCGAGGGACATCTACCCACATACATAGAATCATAGAATCATTTAGGTTGGAAAAGACCCTGAAGGTCATCGAGTCCAACCGTCAACCGGGGCCGACACCGCTGCGATTAGCTCCAGGGGGACTTGCCAACATCCTGATAACGAGGGGCCGACGTAACCCCTCCAGGTTGTGCTCTAGTACAATCCGACGTGCTGGTAAAGACAAGCCACCAGAAGGGTGGCGAGGCTCCCCACGCCCCACACCAAAGGGGAGACCCAGGGTCACCGCGCGGCAGCCGAGCCGCCGTGCCCCGGCACGTGCCCGCTCCCCTCCTCAGCCTTCGCTTTCCAGAGCCCTCGCGCGAGCGCTGACGTACCCCGTACAAAGCACAGGGAGAGAAAACGCTCCTTTTCGTTTCGCTTCGGCTAGTTTTGTTTCCAAGGGGGAGCAAGCTGCATCTCCCGCAGGGCAGAGCGAAGAGCCTGTGTGTTTGCAGGGGCACAGCCCAGACCTCGCCGCTCGAGGGGAGAGCTTCCCGAAAGGAATGCTGCACCCCGGAGCTCCACCAATGCCCGGGTGTCCTGCTAAGGTGGCGGACATTACAGGAGCGAGTGTACTCGAGGGAGGAAACGCTTTTGGTGACTGACAGAAGCTTACAACGCGCTGTTTCACCTTCAGCACAGAGCATCACCTGCGAGGCTACGGGTTCGCGTTTTCACCAGAAGTTTTTAAGCTTGATCACCACCTGGATTACCCCGAAGCACTGGGGTTGAATCACGTAACTTGGATCCCTGTGTGCAATGAGTACTGCTTGAAATTTGTAAATCAAATTAAGAAAAAAAAATTAATTGGAAGGCAGCAAAGTTATGTCCCAATGAAAATATGTTTCACATTTCACCTCCACGTTGCACCTCCAGCTTAAACATCTTAAAGCCATTTCAGAACATACATTTAAACACACAGAGGTGCCTTCCCACGCCTCTGTCTGCTCCACAGAATGCTCCCAACCCCGGAGGTTTTATCTGAAGCCAAAAAGGACTCCGGGGTTATGTCCCAGCCAGTGCTCCCAGCTCCGCACCTGGCTGCTTAGGTGGACGTTTCACTGCAGTTACCTTGTATTAACAAAAAGGAAAATAGTTTCCTGGGCCTTTTGCCTTGCCTAACCTCCTCCTTACAAGTAGACCATTGTCATTTTATGGCATTAGTTGACCCAGTTCTTTTGAAATTAAGCATGTAATTATTTAAAAACGACAGATGCTCCTCCTGTCACGTACAATATAAATGAGCTATCACAGGAATACATGCAGCAACTCCTATCCATTAAATAACTCCCCAGAATAACCCCTCCTCTTATTTCCACTAAGATCTAGGGCCTAAATTTTTTCAACAGAAATCCCTTACTATTGATATGAAATAATGACTATGCCAGACTACAAGCAGTGACAGAAAAAAACCCCACCAACATAAGTTTACAATATTTTTCTCCGTTTAACAAAACTGCTCTTCCCATGTAGCGTGCTGTTGTTCTGCAGGGGCGTCCCGAGACCTCGTGGGAAAGGCGACCGCAGGCAGCCGACCCACTGCAGGGCAGGAGCCGATCAGCTCCTTGCACAGGACCAGTGAACAGTTCGAGCATGGAAACGGACAAGACAAAATGGGTAGTCTGACACAGGAGAAAAAGTCAGACAATATTTCTGGATAAACCCATTAATCTAGAAGAACTTTTTGCTGAAAAGCAAAGCAAAACCATGGTGTTTGTGTAGCAGTCAAGAGGCGGGAACAAGATAACAGGCTATGCTATGGATTTAAAAACATCCATCTTAAAGAAAGCACACTGGAGGAGTGTAGAGCATGACTTAAATTAGAGCCATTAGCAGGAAGAGCACCATCACCAGCAAACATCTGCACAGTTAAGATTGATTTAACTGCCATATTAAAGGACTAACAAAACACCCAACAAACCCACAGGACACCAACAGGTCTGCAGAACTCCTTGGATCAGCCAGCTGACTTCACCAAAACAGCAAGAGTCACATTGGGAAATTCTGACCTGCTTATTGGCTTCAAGCACAGCTAACACAAGTACTTGACCTGCACCAGGTTTCCAAATGCAGTCTGTGGCTCAGGAGGAAGATCTGTTGATTTTGCACTCATTCTTGTTTTCTATCTGTATTTTTAAAAAGCTCGTCCAGTAACCAGAGCCACAATACCCCACGTATACCTGGCGCATACAAGAGCATCTCAGAATGCACCGTGAAAAACACAAATACAAACTCACATAAAGCATGACAGTATCTAAGGGCTTAAAATAATACAGAAAGATTTTAATATGATGCTACTCTAAGGAAATAATTTTCCAAGTTTTAGTCCTTATTTTTAGCTTTTGGGAAGCTGATGTGTATTAAAGGACCAGTGATACTTTTTTTACTATTTGCACTTCACATGAAATTGCTTCCTGGCTTATCTGTCAATGACTTCAAATATTTGTTGTAATTCTCTGCTCCTGGGATCTAACTGCTATAAGCCTTGTTTCTGGCCTCTGAGGTTTAGGCAGACTGATTTCTGGTAGATTCCTCCCCCTGAAAATGCCCTGACCTCCTGCCTCCAGCTATTCTGCCTGGGCTGCCTTTGGCTGGCAGCTGGAGCTTCTCTCCCAGGGTTGTCCTCTTTGAGGACAGCAGTTGCTGCAGATGTTTGGTCTGGCTTCTTAGTCCTTATAAACTGTGTCCTTTATGGATTCTTTGCAGTTCCTTCAAGAGCTCTATACTAAGAACACTAAGCTGGAGACCTGGCAAAACACCAATGCTTTCTTCCCCCCTTGATTATTAACTTTAAGAGAAAATGCCAGCCACATTTATAGCCAAAGCAAACATTTTTGTTACTCTTATGTTGAGCATCCCAAGGGCTGACACATGAAAAAATGTACAATGCTGACAAACAGGAGGCCAAACAGATGCTACATAAGCCATGCTCTAAATTAACTTCTTTAAATTTTGATGGAGCTCCATGACACTTGCAACTTAAAAGAATTACTTCTCCCCCTGATTAAATCAGGGGGGAACTACCACCCCCCCACCCCCAATTAAAAAAAAAATAAAATAAAATCCAAACCAAACAAAAACCCACAGAAGCAAGCAGAAGTACAGACTAGAGATAAGCAGTCACAAACAGAAGGGAAAGGACCCTCTCAGGTCACCAAACTTTGTGCTGTGGCACATAGCCTTACACCAATATATTTCAAGAAAAGGCACAGCATCTTCTGAAGAACAACAAGAAAAATCCTAACTGATAAAATTGACCAAAGTGCCAGGAACTTTGATCTCCAGTTCAGTGGGACACAATTCCCATGAAAGCTTAGGTTTTCTCACTGTCCTCAAGTATTAGTCCCTTAAAATCATTCAGGGTAATTACTTCAGAAATGGGAGATGTCCTTAAATATCAAAGAAATGCGATTCTCTCTGTGAACAATGGCAGACATGCTGTGGAAAATCTAAAATATGAACTGTGTGACAGCACAGAAAAAGAAGGCAGTCATATCCAACTGTACTCACACCTCACCTCAGACTTGGCAGGAAAACACAAGGTAGAAATAGGGAAAGAAAAAAAAAATCCCTTTCAATATCATTTAGACTTACCAGTGATGACTTCTGCTGCTTCGCCTCTTGCCCATCATTCCACACTTTTTATTAACAAATTTTGGGCAAAGCATTTTAAGCCACTGTTAAAAACATTTGAAAAGGCTTTCAAACCCCATGAAGGTTTGAGCTAGCTGGGGGTGGGGGGTGGGGATTAAAAAAAGTGAAGCCTGGGCAAACGCGGATGCAGACCAGACCACAGATGCTGAGAAGTTCTGGGGAACCAATGCAAGTCCTCCAGCTCCTTCAGCCTGCTCCTTGACCTGGTCTTCTCCACTCCCTTCTGTCTCACCTTGTATCAATATCACCAGGCAAATTTAGAGAGACATGGCTTTTCAAGCACATATTAAAAGATTTGTCACATTAAACAATTTTCCAATGAAAACAAGTATTTGTTAGCAGTGCTGCGACTCAAAAGTCTGAGTGCTGCATTGCTAGTAGTAAGCTTGAGCAATGTGCCTTGAGCAAAAGAAACACAGAATGAAGACAGACATTACCAACTGAGTATCAACTACATAGGCAAAGGTTTCCTTGTGCCTAGACATATATAGTAAGAAGTGTGATAAGAAATAGAGCTGATTGTTATTTAAGACATATTTCATGGTAGAAAATGTTATTAAATATAAGCACAATAGTAATAGCCAAGTCCACCAGAAATGGGAAGTGTGCACAGCAGCTTCTAGAATTACTGCAGCAGCATACACCTAAGTGAAGGAATGTGAGAGCTGTCAGATTTCATAAAAATGTTTAATGTCTCCTCACAGAGAGCTCAGCCAGACATCAGTATTCAAGCCAAGATGGGTAAGAGTCCTGTTACATTATTCGTAGCTATGAGAAACAATTATCCACTAGCTGAGAAAATTTTGTTGGTATATTGCAATTCTAGATTAATAGCTCCCTTAAGTAGAGAGAATGATGTTTATATAATAGTTTCGTATTCCCAACAGCTAATTTCCAAAAGCCATGTGGGGGAAGAGCAGAGGGGGCAGTGGAAAGGAGAAAATGCACATTTTTCTTGCAAACTAAAGCAGTAAAGTCAGCAAGGCTCTTTAAGTGTCTTGTAAAGTTTTAATACATGATTCTTCAAGCTGGTTGAGGAGCTACCTACAGGAGGAAATCGTACTGGCATAACTAGAAATGCAATACTGAAGTAATGAACAGGCTGCGTGGCCACAATTTCAGCTGAAACTGCAGCACTTCTGATTTGTACACTTGGAATAATTAAGGCAAGAATTACTTCACACAGAGTGCTCCTAAAGATTTCACAGGAAAATAAGGACTTCATCAGGAAAATAAAGAATTGCCACCTTTCCTATAGATAAGTGTAGAAGATCTCCATCAACACCTACAATATATCATTTTTATATTTCCACAGAACCTCAGTTTGACAGGTTTGAAACTACTGGCAAGACCAGCACCTTCATAAAGCACAGAGTGGTGTTTTCAATTTATGCAAATCATATGCTCCTTTACTGCAACGCCTAGAAGAATGAGCTACTGAGACATGTGAAAAGGGGGGATCAGAGATGGAAATCCTTCCTGCAGTTGAGTCCAATTGCCCAAGCATTGCAGCAGATGGCATTTTCCCTTTGCAGCACTAACCATCGTTGGAATGAAATATAGTTTGGAGACAGTCAGTAATCAAGTATTTGAAAAAAGCATTGCTAATATACCAGAATAAACTAGAGCAGTTGCCTCTCACTTCACCATGCACATAAAACGGGATCCCATCACTAACAATCTCACACACTGGTTTTAGCGGTTGCGTGCATTTTTTGTGGCAATTCAGCAGTTGTTTCTCATAAGATAATTAAATACATTTAAATGAGAATGTTGGGAAGAATGTTAGTAATGGACAGAACAGAAAATTTCATTCATGTGGTTTTGGATGAAAGCCCACCAAGTCTTGAGAGATTCCTACACAGGAGAAAAAACACAAGTCTCCCTACCACTAACGTTCAAGTCGTCCATTCCTTAAGACTCTGATTGCACACAGTGACTACTGCAGGCGCTCAGCATGCACAGCAGCGTGTGAGCGCAGCTTTAGCTGTCCCTTGAAACATCATCAGTCATTTCAGTGCAGGCAAGGAAGGTTACAGCCATATTTTACTACTAATTTATCTTCAGGAAACTGGTACAGGATACAAGATAGCAGTATATTACCACTGACATCAACACAAACAGAGTTCTAGCACTTTTACAGGGTAGAAGGCAGCAGAGTGCTAAGTGTTAGCTTCTCAGCAAAAAAGTCCCTTACATAGTCTACTTAATAGTTGTTTTTTTTTCAAAAAGAAAAATATGATATAATGAGGTTTAAGGCATACACTATGTTTCTCTACCCCTCTCTCAGATGGATATTTTTGAACCTAGTGAATGATCTTTTAGCCAAACTAGCGATTTTCAGGAACACTTAAACAACTCAATCCAAAAACATTCCTGCCACAGTCCTTGTTTTCAGTCTGTAACTGATGACACTCTATTTCTTTCAGCCACACTTCGAGCTCTCCCCATCTGCACCTACTTGTAACCCATCCCACAGGGTCACTGCCCAGAGCCCCCCCAGCAGCGTCCCATCACACCAAGGCGCACAGGCTGGAACTCACCCCCGTCGGTCAGCAGGACCGTGTCAGTGAGCAGGCGCACACGAGCACAAGTGCCACAGATTGCACAACTGCCTTGTGCAGACACATCCTTAAGGGCATGGCCTTGCTTAACTTTATCTCATCTCAGTCTTAGCACATAAGTATCAACTATAAGCCATGTGTGAAAGAAAGAGATTGTGGAAGAGCTTTATTTCCAGGCTACAGCTACATACTGTATGTTCAATTCCAGGGACATTTAATGTAGATACAACAAATCGTGCTTGGGTTGCCCTGTAGTGTCATGCTGTCTGGGGGCTTAAGTACACACAGAAAGGAGCAAGTTATCAGAATTTATCCACATGACCAAATCCATTAAAGCACCAAGGAAGAGAGACATACTGATCCAAACTGTATGAGCTCAGAAAGACTGGGGAGAAGGCTATGTACCCCCTTCCCCTTTGCTCTCCTGCCGTTCAGTTTGGCACAAAGCACAGCTTTCCTCAAGCTGACATGTAGTTTTCATGATTTGTTAAAAGCCTCTTTAGCTCTGAATGCACTTTAAATGTACTTTTCCCTGTATTTATCTAGATAGTTGTTTTATACAAGACACTAGCAATCAACTGGCAATCATTTTGAAAGTACAACAGAGGTGGATTGATCCTGGCACACAAAATAAATGTTCACCAATACACCAAAAGTTTTAAAGCATTAGAGTATGGTTCATACACAAACAAAAATCCCAATTATCACAAAGCTGGCAGGGAAATGAAAGATTGACATGTTTCACAAAGAAAACAACTATGATTTTCTTAGATATCATTTCTGTGTCTTATCCAACAACATGCCTCAGCTGCCATCTGAAGTTTGATTAGAGCAGTTGAATAGTGAAAGACACTGATTTGTAGTAACTGCAGTAATTCTGATACACACCAATCACTCCCAGAGTATTTTTTCTGTCTTCAAAGCACTACGAAGATCATCTGAGCTACTTTCAGATATCAATGAATTAAGGTGTTTTGAACTCAACATACATGTATATAAAATAGATATTTTGATCTCTAACTGTTTATAGTCAGTTAAAGTTTCAAAATCGTATCACAAGCTGATGTGATTTAGGCAATGGATCTTGCATATGAAATTTAAGTGCTGACTGCTGCATACGTGGCAGTAACCACAGGAATTACAGTGAAGAACAGGAAACTACAGAAAAACCAGCACAGAATAGTGTTAGATGCCTAGGGAAGTAGAGGGGAGGAGGCCTAAATGAGAGGAGTCTTAAACTTCTCAGTGCAATGGCTTAACAAGTTTGAAAGTATGTTATGTTCAGCATTCCTGAATTCCCTGCTGACTGTTGCTTCTGTGCAGTATTTCAGTTTTAACACAAAACTACAGCTTGTAATATTGGTGAATAGCAGAATAATGAAGAAGAACAGTGTGTACATCCAGAAAGACAGTGGAAATTTCCACATTCATTTGTCAAGCCAGTTCAGAAAGGAAATGAAGCTAAAACATTCCCTCTGTACAGCATCCCACAGTCCTGTTCAGAGCTGCTGAACACACATGATTTGAAGGAACAGATTTGTGAAACTTCCAGTGCAAAAATCTTTCTACTTGCATGTCTGATTTAGGATGCTATTCTGGTAGTTGCACATGAAATCAGACATATGCACATTTAAACAGTTCAACTCTTCTCAGACTCATCAAGTCTGCATATCAAACGTTTTCCTACTTGAGCAAAACAAGGTATAAAACAATAAGGTTCTGAAAGCAAGCTGAATCTGATTCTACCTAATGAACCTAAGTTTTTGAGTAAAGTGTCACATATCCAGCAGTTCTGCTGAGCTGGTTAAGTGTGTCACCCACCTTTATGCACTGCACAGAAAACAAAGAAATCAAACTGTAGGAAGGCTGAGCTTAACTGGAACAAAGCCACTGACATTTGCATGGCACATTTGGATCCATCCTGCAGAGGAGGGATTTTTAAGCAGAAAAACAAGTGCCATTCTCAAATAAAACTCAAGTCTCACTTGAAGCCAGATCCTTTTTAAATGCTAAATTTCTACACTCTATTAAAACTTATTTCACCTTTCTATAACTTTATTGCTAATAATAGTGATATGATTTTAAATACTAGTGATCCTGAAAGTTGTTTAAAAATCCCGTTTATGTTTCAATAAAAATTTCTCACTTAGACTCTCACTGTAAAGCCTTGCATGACAACCTGTCTGTAATTTACAGCTGCATTACTCATTCAGTAACAGGTCTACAGGGAACCTTGCCTGCCGAATTCCTTCCCCACAACATAGTTTGCTTTGAAGTTTTCAGCCACAGACCTGGGGTCTTAGTCCACATGTGCTTGTTTAGCTGGGCCAATAAATCATGCCGCTTCAGCCTCCCTGTTACAGAACTCTCTCTTGTCTACAGTGATTTATTAAAAAAATAGCAAAGTCACTTTATATACTTGTTTCATGAAGGTCTTCATCTTTTTTGATTAGTCTGAAGTTTCTGAAGTAAACACTTGAAGGAGTAATTGTCTTGCTCACATTTTCCTTTGTTTAACTTCTAGGACCATTAAATTGACATCAGTTTTGTGATATATCTTGTGAAATCAATGCTATGATTTTGCAAGCACAAAATTTATATCTAGTACAGTGAGTGACAGACACTTTGAGACACAATACTTCCCTAGAAACAAACAAAAGAGGCTTCTCAGCACCTAATAACCAAAACCATCTTGGAAATGTTTTTATGTTTTTCCACCTTGTATCACTCCTATACTCCAGCTGCTGAAAGCAAGTTTTCCTGAGGTTACTGTTCCTCTTAGAACCATAAGGATATATTTTACTGTCTTTTTAATACATGGAATAAAATTGTAAAAATTGTTGCACACGCTGCTTATCTCAATACCAAGATAAACAAATAACTCTAGTTCAATACTTGCACTGCAAGACCTTCAGGGCAGATACTGGCTCCAAATATTTTTTACACTGCTTATTACAGATATGTGCCACTAATATTAGAGTACTACTTCTCTTGCTTCAAAAATCATTTATCCATATGAAATAACACAGGGTTTCATCTCCTCAGCTTTTCTACCCACTATAAATTTAAGTGCCATGAAAAAAAACAACTAGTTGCCATTTCAGCTTCACCTGTGGCATCCCAAGCACCAAGTTAAGTGGTGGTAAGCCCTTGCACAGGGCTCTGAAGGTTACAGAAAGCCGTGCTATGAAGGCAGCAGCTATGGGGAGCTTGCACAATAAGCTTGCATCCTCTCACAGTCAGGAGAAAACAGAGGAGCAGGGCTGGCTGAGATAAGGGTACCAGATCTTTATAAGGCTCCTCCAGCTGACTGGAGTTGATGGCATTTGCTAGATATATTTAATATCATTTATACCCTCAAATATATCCAGACTTTCAGTCACTCAAGACAGAGAGCACTCACATAAACATCTGAACTGGGGGGGGGGGGGGGGGGGGGGAAGGAGTGCTGGCAGAAACTGAGCCAAATGTGTTTGTCAGAGGCACTTGGATTTGCAAAATTAAGTCCTCTACAGCCAACTCTGAATCCTTGGAAACGAGTGGGAGTTTACCTATGTCATCACTGGATCAGAATTTGGTCCCTCATCCTTACTTATTACGACCTAGAAATTAAATCCAGCTCATACATAACCAACCAGGTATTTTCTCTACATAGTCACAAGGGAAACATCTTCAGAAAGAGCAGAGGAAGCAGTATGGCACACTTACTTTGTTTGAGAAAGCTTGAACCAAAATTATGAGGGGAAAGTGAAAAGCCAACAAAAGACCATCCATAAAAGAATGATGGAACAGAGGCTCAGTGTAAGGGAAAGTGTAATATGTTTCAACAACAAAGAAAACGTAAGCTCCATATTTTTACACTACTTTCCAAAGCATCTGCATTTAAAAGATTTGCTCTGTTTGGCCTCTCTGCCAGATGTTTCTTATTCTTTTTATAGCAGAGATGGGTGAGAACAAGCAGAGTGCATCTCTTAGGTCAGAGTACCCTGCGTAAGAACAACTGCACTCCCTCCTGCCTCCCTTGGAGGCAATCTGAGCTTCACAGAGCTTGGCACAAATGCTAGTCAACCATGGATTATTACAGTTCTCCACAATTTTCAATATGCAAGAGTAAAAAAAGTTCTGGTTTGGGTTGAGCAAACAATTGCATACAACTCCAAGTGCTTTGTTTTAAACCAAGCAAATTTTTAACCATTTTGCAGTGAAGAAGTCATGAAAATATTACATGAATTTGAGAACAGTTTCTGTCACGAAATCTGAATAATGCACAAAAGTTTTGATAAAAAAAATTGCACCATGCTGACATATTGGCAGCAGAGTCCTGTCAAAAGTCAGGCAAGAACCTCATCTGCTGTGAAATCAAATCTCCATTTGAGGTGTTACAAAAACGTAGGTACAGAAAAGGCAGACTCAGCCTTCCTGCCAGTGGCTAACCATACACAGCAACATGCATGAAGGGCAGCTTGTTACTCAGGCACACAGCTGCCTCTTCTCCTCCAACCAGCAAGATATGTTTACCTACAGGTGACCAGACCAGAGAGATCCAGGCAGAGCAGCTACGGGGAAACACAGATGAATTTACACCAGTGTGTGCTCTCAGCAGCGTTTAGTGAACACGCTGGCCTCACCCTTCTTATCAGTTTCCTGTGGGGCTGTGAAACAAGCTGTAAAAGTCTTAGTCCCCTTCAGAAGTGTTTATTAACTTTGTGTTTACTCATCTGGAAGATAATTATCAAAATTTTGCTTGTGAACAAAATGTTGGTAGTGCCACTCCTCAGTGCAGCAATGAAGCCCTTTAGAAGTCAATGTAGTTTTATTACCAGCAGGTGAGAGAATCTTGTGAGCTTCAAAAATATCAAATTAAGCAAAGCTCAAAGTTGTGAAAGCCAGAAAGCGTTTACGTGCACATACATGTAATTGCAGAGACTGCAAGACTTTCCCCTTCCTGTTCCACAACCATTTAACCTCCTCTCCCAGCTAACATCTCCATACGTTTAACTTGCTTTTCAAGCTTTCTGATCATTCTCTTCAGTTTTCATTTAAAAAGTGCTGCTGCCCTTCTGGGCTCTGACCTCCCCCCCCCGCCAAAAAAAAAACCAAACAAAAAACCAAAACCAACCACCAAAAAAACCAACCCACCCAACTGTCCTCCTAGACTGAGACTGCAGAACAAGGTTCCTCTCTCTGAGCTGCTCTAGGCATTGTTCCATTCACCTTCCCTAAAAGGCATTTCTCCATTGCTTAAAAAGCAGCACCAGAAGCCCAATGAGTTTCCTGGTACAACACTGGTTGGAAGTGCAAGCGTCCAGCCCCCACCAGCAAGCACAGCCACAGGAAAGCAGCTGAAGGTTTCGGCATAAGGGACCTGCCATTGCCTCGGGGCTGGCGCTCCAAGGTCACCTGTGACAGCAGCAGCTTTCTCAGGGCAGTTTGAGACTGCAGGATGAGCTCTCACAAAGGTCCACAGCACCTTCACCGCCTTGTCCCCAACATCCTCGCTCTTTGAGCAGTGGCACGCTGCAGACAGCCCACGGCACGCTCCTTCTGCCCTGGGACCCAAAGTGAACCCCCCAACACTGCAGCTCCCAATGAAAGAAACTCACAGGTGCTTGATACTACTCTGGGATTGACACAAGAACCAGTCAGAATAAAATGTTATTTTTAACTATACTTCATGGCATCACAGGATGACTAGGGCACAGAAGTCTCCAGTTTTGACCAGCATGCATGATATTGCTCACAGCTGTCTAATATCCTTCTAGTGAAGTCACTTTGGACTTCACATTGTAAACAAAAACAGAACAAAGCCAAAGGTTATCTGCTAAATACACAGTAGGTAACACAAACTAGAAGCCAAGAGCATGTGAATTTACAGCCAAGTACTTCCAGACAGTGACTCTCTAGTCTTAGCTAATCTCAATGTCAGAAAATGTTTTTCCAGGATGGGTTTCTTTTTGGAAGGATTCAGAAATTAACCGAGTCTTTTAAAAAAAGAAAAAAGCCAAGTTGTCCTCTTTTTCATTCTTTCCTTTCACTGAAAAGAGGAAAGACTGCTTTAGTTCAAATACTGGAAAACTGATGATTTTGGCCAGGTACAGTCTTGGGTCATTCCATCTCTCCTCTGCTTTCAATGTTGAGTGGGTAACTTGCCTTCCTCAGCTGCTCTAAGGGACATGGCCTGTGTTTGAAGGAGAAAAAAGGTAAGTACTACTTAGAGGCTGCTACAAGTCTACCAAAATATAACACCCTGTGTGCAAACGCAAGTCAAAGCACAGAGAAAAGAAGAATAGTAAAGTGAAGCTGCTTTAAAACTACATACTCACTGTTTCCAATGTGTAACTACTGACTTTATTCTCTGTTACAAAATGAAGGAAAAAATGTGCAAAATGTTCACAAATTAAGATGGAAATAATCTGTGACTAAATGTAATATTTACTTGAAGTAAATCTGGTATTTACAGATTTGTTTTTTCAAGTGCTTTGAACATAAACAAGACTTTATAAATACGCTGGAAAGTGTTTAAACTTCAGCCAGAGATGACTGTTTCATTTCAGAAATTAATATTGGCTTTGAGCTGACAGAGGAATAGCTCAGCATGACCAAGAAGCATCATCTGGGCCCTTTGATGAAGACCAGTTTATGGCAACAGGTTTCCAGCTTATAACTACAATACAAGCCCACGTTATATCGTGTTACAGAGAACTAAGCTTGCTTTGGAAGTAATTTGTTCACGTATATTATCCAAGTACCATCAGCCCTAAGACAGCATTGAGAAAAAAGGCATTTTCTCTTCATACCAAGAAAAATACTGGAAAGCATGAAAATGAGAGGTGAATGTTGTTGCAGAAGTAAGAAAAACATTGCTCGGCTTTCCGAACAGAGCTGTTGAGCATGTGGCTTAAGAACTGCTGAAAGAATTAAGGGCACATTCCTTTCAGCCTGATTCAACAATTTTCTTCATACAAAAATTACAGTATTAAGCTTACTGTTGCGGAAAGAGAACACATTTACTAGCTTTTAATAGAGAGTTACTAGCTTTTAATAGAAAACTTTCAGCCAGTGTTCACAATCCGCTGTAGTCTTACCCAAGACAGGCATTAAAATCTTTGTTGGTCTAACTATTTACAGTTACTTGTTTCAGCCATTCAAAAACAGAGCTGTTGCCAACGTCCTGTTATTTGTATAGCGGCGATATATTTTACCTACAGATACCTCCTTATGGCCAGCCGAAACGGCCGTTTCTGATAGCGTTCCTTTGCTTGGGAAACAACAAACGCCGCCACGAGACACGCCACTGCCTGCGTCCGAGCACGAGGACCGGCCGCGCCGCCAGCGCCTGCTTCTCCCGTGCTGGGGACCTGTGGCTGGAGATGCCCTACACAGCTGCCTACCCACCATCCCCAGGGAAGCCACGGCTCCACGCCTCTGGCCGAGGCCCCGAGAACACCGCGTGCCGGGGCACTGCCCGAATCAGCAGCACGCACCGCTCGCTGCTCCAGCACAATACCAAACCCGAGAGGTTGGACTCCCCATAGCCCACTCGGGCTGCAGTCCGGAGCAGAGGCTGCGTGCCGGTGCCGGAGAGCGAGAGTAGCCATTGGTGTGGCCCTCCCTCCGCTGCCGGGAGCGTGGAAGCAAGCGGACGGGAGCCAGCTCGCAGCCGAGAGGGCTGCTGCCGGATCCAAAGGAGACCAGCAGTAAACTACTAACTTGTCACGCAAAAGCCAGCCATGCTGACCGAAAAGCTTACAAACTTCTCTCATACAAAACTGCGCCGACGCAGGTTTTTGAGCCAAGATGGCTCTTTCAAGAGCCTCTCGTCGCAGCAGAACAGCGCACGGGGAGGTAAGTCAAGCCTTCGGTGAAAGCCCAGGGCAGCACAGGTCTGCTCGCCAGTAGGCTGGCAGCGCTTGCTGCCAAGCATTTGGTGGGAAACAGAGGGGCCCCGCGCCCGCGGCCGGGTCCGGGCTGCGGCAGACAGCTCCTGCCAGCGGCAGTGCCGGGGACACTGCCCCGGGACCTGGCAGCCACCACCGAGTTGTCACTAAACGGACACAGCTTCATCTTCGGGAGCGGAGAGAAAACCTAAGATATGCAGGGAAGTTCTTACGGAAGGAAGGAGCCCGCCCTCCATACAAAGGCCTCCTCGTGACACCACCAGTAAGTAACCTTTCCTCCTCCTGCAAAATAAAATCTCTCAGTGGCTGGCAGCAGCCCTGAACTACCTTGGGCAGGACGTAAGGCAAAGAGCACAGTAAAGCTTGTTTCAGAAATGCAAGCTACTAATCAGATTTAAGATAAGGCACTAAAATAATTTAAAAAATTGTAAGATTCCATAATCTAGATGAGTCTATAACCTTCATGATCTAATTTCTTTTTTGTTTAGTTTTAAAAAATGGGTTTAGCCACAGAATGCTAAAAACCAAAAGAAACCAGTAACTAAAAACTACGTTCACCCTTAATGAAAGGTTTACTAGGGAGGGGAAAAAAGGACAATAGTAAAGCAAAGTGCTGTTCATTTAGAAGTAAAATAGTAAGTGCATTTCTACTCATACTGAGTTCACTGTTGACTGCCACTGGAACAGGACAAAGTACAGTGTATTATTTCTTTTCCCAGACAGAGCTTAAACTCTCTGTTGTGCCTATAACTAAATCAGCACAAAGCAAAGGGTTACCAGGCATTTACTAACTCCTCCTGTTGCCTGCAGACATTGGGACAGCAGCTGCACTGTTTTGGCCAGACTCTTTACAAAGCTCAGATGTGTGGGTGTCTTCCTCACCCCCTCCACACACCATGTGCATCTGAAGAACCACACGGAACTGTCACACACTGGGACCCTTCTTGCCATGTGAATGCTTTTGAAGCAGACCCTTGCACCTATGACTTACCCCTCTGTTCACATGTTAACTAATCTTACAGCCTTTGTTTCTCAGGGCTGAGAAATATGCACCATTACACATGGCAAAGAGGAATAAAACCTTTAGAAAGCAAACATTTTTAAACTTGGATTCTTGAAAACACCATTTAAAAGCCTTTACAAGCACCTGCAATCTGTAACACAGACGTACATTCCATAGTTAGCCTGTATCACAAAAGCACAATACGGCAAGTTTGCTGGTGGCAGTGCTGAAACCCGGAGAACGTGCCGCGGTCCTGCCCTCGTTTGCGGGCCCCTCGGCAGCGAGGCGAGCTGCGGAGCTCACGGATCCCCTCCAGCCTGCCGCGGCCCACGCCGCCGCCGGGGAAGCGGTGGTTTGGCCGCGAGCGCTGCTTCCCTGCAGGAGAGGCAGGCGGGCCTTTGAACACGCCAGACCTCGGCACTGAGCAGCTCTCAACACAGACAAGAGGGAGTCAAGCCCAGGAGCATCCATTTCAACATTTCTGGGAAAGTCAGAACACCGACTGAGCAAGTATGGTATTCTGCTGCTATTGCAGTTTTTGCTTGTTAATTGTTCTGCTTCCATCTCCTGCTCTCGAAAGCACAGTTTTGCCTAGTTCTTCCTTCACCCTCCATCATCTTCACAGCTTTTTAAACACACAACTCAACCCCTTCCCCTCTGTGTCAAAAAAAACCCCAACAAAACCATCTACATGCCACTGAAAGATGCACACGGGGTAGAGGAACCCCCTCTCTCTCTCTCCTGTAAGCTCCCATTCCAGACCCTTCCCCACTGCCCATCTGCCCCCAACCAGACACCCTGCCTTCACACCGGGGTCCTGCCCTTCCTCATTCCACCAACAACCCAGGCTCTCAGGACAAAGGGCTCCTTAGCAGTGGTTACTCTTGCTAAATACACAACAGACAACATGAAATGAAAAAGAATATTGAATACCTACCCAGCAAGCTTACGGCTTATACGCTGTATTGTGAATGAAGGCACGCCTTTAAAAAAATGCCATATTATCATCTGAAATTTGTCTGTGTCGGGTTAGTAAATATAATTTAGCTACTGACTGAATGACAGACTTAATTGTGGTTTTTTAGTAAAAAAAGTAAAATCACGTATTCAGACTGTTCCAATTCATATACAGTGTTAAATATAGCCAGCCTCTTTAAAGTAATTGTTTTTTCCTAGTGCAACAAAAAAGGAAGTCATGCTTTTGCTTTTGAACTGTATTCAATTAAAGACTTAGTAAGACAGTCAACATTTTAGATTCTTAATGCACCACCATTTAATTGCTGAACACGTGCCAAGGAATAAACAAAAAAGAATATTTATTTTAGGGGCTGGCGACTTGCTTCCAAATGCACTCTCTATTCCACATGCCTAATAGAAAACTAATAAATAAAACCAGATTATGGTAGGCCAAATGCAAGGGATTCCAAATCCCGGGGCCCGACTCCTTCACCAGAGGATCCCTGCTAGCCGCCAAGTGTCCCGCCGGACCCTGCGGCACCTCCTGCCCACAGAAATGCCGCCCAGCCCGAGAAGCCTCACCTACAGCAACGCTCCCAGCAGCTGGGCAAGGGCTGCAGGCGAGGAGAGCTGCGCTCTCCCCTGCCCTCCCGCACCCACCTCTGCCCCACCGTGCCGGCACCAAGGAGCTGCCGCAGCACTCCCGGCAGCCGTGCAGCGCCGGGGCCTGTCCCGGCACACTGCACCTTCCCCGCTGCTCCCCAAAAGGACAGGAATTTACATTAAGGGTTATGCCGACAGCAACAGAGAAGCAAGAAATGGGAGTGAGGTGTAGGGTAACTAAATTCAGGTTTATTGTATTTTGATCTGTACGAAAGCATCAGATTTCTTGACTTTTAGCACAGCAGTCTGATACTCTATAAGAGGTTTTTATGGAAGAAAACTGTGTTTTGGAATAGCTTGCAACATTCATCCTTGGAGAGTATATTACATTCAGTAATGGAAAGGTCATTCGAACTGACTTTTGGTTCTGACACAAACCAACAGAAACATACAGTTAAGTCTGAAATACACAGCACGTTTCCAAAACAAATGAAACATAATAGCAGTCACTTAGGAAACCAGTAAGAAAATGCTCTGTCCTCCACCAGTCCATTCTTGCCTTACATATATGCCAATACAAAGTCTTCTGTTCCATCTAGCACTGCTGAAGGGTGCCCAATCTCATTCATTAAGCTCAGGATCAGCAAGCCATTCCAGAAGATCTGGCGTAAGGATGGCATTTCCTCCTCCATTCCCCCTTACCCTGATAAATACCTATGGAAGTCAGCGCTGATGGAGCCAGCTCACACAGGAAAAGTTAAAGCTAACAGCCCACTGATGGGGCAAAATCCCATTTCACACCTGGTTTAGACAAAGTAATGGCAACCACCAAAAAGAGTATTCCCCAGGTAAAGAAATGCTATTACAAATATAAGTCTATAAATTTCTTTGGATTTATCAGAGTGGAGTCTAGATTCATGGAATTGGAGTGAAATTCAGTCTGCTGATAAAAACAAGTTCACTCGATGATCTTGAAGGTCTTTTCCAACCTAAATGATTCTATGATTCTATAAGAACTTCTTAGTCCAAGGAACCTAGATCTATGTACTTGCCAATACATCCATAGCTCAGAGCCACCCCACTGAAATAAAGCTCAAAGTGTTGTAGAAATACCTTTAGTCATATAATTAACTCAAAATTTCCACCTTTCCTTATAATCAGCAAGTCAATAGCACGCTACAAGAAGCGCAGGCTTTTAACCATCACCTTTACTAAGTTTATTGGGAATTATAGAGATGACCTCATCAGTGTTAATGCCAAGTTCAGTAGTGTACACTTCTGTACATCCCACCTCACATATGATCACGGTCACCTGTCCAAGACATAAGATATTTGAATTGTGGCCCAGTGTTACGCTGAACTTATTTATATGCTTTATCAGACTTTAGACATTTCTACCATTACAATTAAAAAAAAAAATCAATTTTTTTAATTGCAGAGCTATGTTTGGTTTGTATACTTTTCTGTACAAGTATTAGGTTAAACACAATCTGGACAACTATATTGTAGGACACAGAAGAAGAAATTGCACAATATTATTCAATGCTAGAACATAAGTAAACAACACAGACTTCAGAAATCTCATCTTGAGATGTTTGTAAAGTAATATTTGGAAGAGACCTTGATTCTCCCTGTGGTGATCCATTTTTACCAGAACACAAAATAAACATGTTAAATCTAATAAACAATAACGTGGCTTTAGCATTGTTTAAATGTTGAACTACAACACATTCAAAGCAGAGTTCAAAGCAGACCAGCCATTTCTCATTTAATTTTGTCATAGAAGATAGCTATTACAAGAGCCTCAGAAAGACAACAGCTACACAACAGTCACTGCGTACCATTAAAGAAGCCACAGGATAATATTACTAAGACAAAAGTAACAGAAGAGACACACAGAGATCATTATCTAGCTATAACCTCATGACCTCATTATGAGAATTAAAATTTTTTTAAAAGTATTTTTAATTAGGCATTTTATACTTGATTGAGACGCACTCAGCTGAACATACAAATGGAGAAAAAGGAGAAAATAACAAGTTTAAACTCTCCACTTTTCACTTTTTCAATCCATATCACACTTGCACAGTCTTTTCCTCCCAAATGACTTTTCAGATGCTATTCAAGATAGAAATTTTTCATTTACTTAAAGATTTTAAAAAGGCACACCAAGCAAGCATTCTCCCCTGCCTTCTTAATGAGCTTATTGATGCAAGTTCTCCACAAAACCAACACCAACATTACTTCATTTAGCATATTCAGTCCCAGAGTCCATACATTTACTAACTGTTTGCTGTTACAGCTATAGCAGAAAAGCCTTCTAATCTAAGTTAAACTTACACAGGAAAATGTATTTTTCATTTTATGTAACCCACCATGGCAAGTTTAGCAAGTAAAATAGTGTGTATTAGCTAAAAGCATTCTTACTTCCTATACTGTGAACAAGCATATCCTAGTATAGTGGTCAGGCTTTCTTACCTGAAGAACAGGCATCTCCTCTTCCCTCCTCTCCATAGTTCAACCCAGAAAACCTCTAATTTTCTAGTATTGACCTTGATTTAGAAAGACCCATATACAAATACCTACATTTGTAAGACTTCTCATGTCCTGCTACTGCTAGTCTTGAATCATAAGCCTCAAAACTACTTAATTGAACAGAGCACCAAACAAAAGACCTGAACCTATGCTTACCTTTAAATAGTCCCTGTAGGTTTGTGGGCATAACATTAGGCACAGTGTGACTCACCCTTCTAACATCTGAAAATAATGAAGTTCTCTGGCTAATTAAAAATGCTGACAAATTGAGAGTAAAACCTATCAGCTGTGTGGAAGAAAGGCTGCAGTTGAGACCTGAAAAGCATACCATACATGACTTTAAAGCAGTCCACTTTCAAAATTTTTATTTAATTGTAACTGGGAAATAAAACATAATAAATTCAGAAACATACCCTCATCTGTAACCTGGAAATAAACAACCATGCCTTGTTTCTTTTACCCAGACGTATCTGTTTGCTTGTTTGGGCAGAGGGTAGGGGGGTTGGTTTGTTTGTTTTGGTGGGGGGGGGTCTGTTTGTTTTTTCAACTATTTAAAAGATGAATTAAAGGCCAGTGTGCAGGGTCATCTTCATGAGATGACAAATTCTTACTTCATCACAAGCAAAAATTACCCATGGCATGCATCAGCTTTTTGTTTTCAATTGGCCGGTAGGTAAGTTTTAAGATTCTTGTTAATGAACTGCCAGAACATCTTCCTTTAACCACTGCACTATAGCTAGGGGTTACATAGGCTTACAGATTTGTAAGTAACAACATACTGCCCTTTGGACTCACTTATTTTTACATAAGACACTGGCTAATTATAATTAGCAATTACCAAATGGTTAAAGATGGTATCAGCTATTAAACAATTACGCTATTCCAATTCCCACTGATACATTACATCATTAAAGTTAATCTATTTAGTCACATATATATATATTCACGCTATTTTTGCATCAGAGGAACTGTGATCACATCATTTTATTAGTTAATCTTCCAGTATGATGAAGTACAGCTTTACCCAGAGCATTATGATAAATAAAAGAAATAAAGAATCATGCTTTTTTTCAAACCGATTTTAACTACTTGCTATCTCCAGGAGCTGTTATCTACTGCCCAGCAGGTGCTGCATGCCTCCTGGTGGTGAAGTACTCTCAATTCACAATGACCACATTTATAGGCAGTAATTTCTAAACTATCGTACTTGGTAGTCTAAGTTTAGGACTTTCGGTTCCAACCCAAAGTATACAAGTGTACCCTGAAGTACGCAGAAGACAATGGAAATACCCCAGCTGATTTTGGTAGAAGTTGAGAGTGGGAATCTAATCAGGCAAAGAACTTGAGGGAAAGGCTTACCTTGGAAAAATCTCAGGTTTCACATTGTTTTCACATTGTGCCCGGTATGCTCAGTTCCCATCACGACACGTGAAATTCTCCAAAGTGCATTGGCCTCGGTGAGCCAAGAGACTCAGGAGATGTGTGCTCTAGGAGAGAACAGAGCTTTAACAACAAATAAGTCACTCTGCCCCAAAAAAATCTGTAGTGGCTCCAGAAGAATGGAGACTAATCCTTCAACCTCACAAGATTTCTCAGTTTGCAAACTATTTGCAAATATATGTATTTTAAACCACATAGTTCACATTCAGCAAGAAACAAATAAAACCAAAACAAAGCTGCTGGTGAGTTGGTATATTCAGGGGAAAACGGGAAGCTTTCCAAAATGAAATTCAGACCTCAATCACGCTTTCTGCAAACTATACAAACCTTTTTGCACCTCACACATTAATCAAAGCTATTGATACATGGCAAAGTTACTGGTAGGGTATGAGAAGATACAATTAGGGTTGGCTTATTGTTTGTTGTTGCTTTTTAATATATGAACTGCTCATATCAAAACAACAAGGGGAGTTAAATCCCTTATTTAAAGGCACCTGATTGTAATTTTGTGGCGATGCATAAACAGAAAAGTTTCTGCATACTCTTAGCATAACTTTTTTTTTAACTGCACATGCAGGAGTCTTCTAATACATTTCTTTGCTTCAGATCAAACAATATAATGAGATAAATCACAAGTCACTTAGATCAATCAGAGGTGGTTCTAAGAATTTCTGACCCCTATGGTTATTTTATAAATTGAGTAGTAATGTTGGCATTTGGGATTAAACAGATTCACTCAGATCCTGACAATTTAGCAGAAACCATCTACAAAAGAAAGTATTCTAAATGTTAATTCTCCAATTTCAAGGTCAGTTTTTAAAGGTAAGGGCGTGGGGGGGGTGGGCAACAGGGTATTTACGAGGCCTAGAGACTTACAAAAGGTGAGAGAATCAGTGCTGCAATATTTAACTACTTCTGTTTGTGTAGCTAATTTTGTTGACATTTTATAAAGCTATGTTCATTCAACTTTTTGGTTCTTCTCATGTTTTATTTTTTATTAAGGCAGTCACAGTTCAGCACTGCTGGAAAGCAGCAGTTTCACTGGCTGCCATGAGAGCCTTTCTGTGGAACTGATACAATGGAAAGGAAGGGCAGCAGTGAATTACTCCCCCCTGTAGAGCTCCAGTACAATGACCATCCTCCACTGTCCATCAGTCTATTAAATGAGCGCTGACACCAGCCTGAGGAACCAAAACTGTTGTATAACATATGCACCAAATCTTCTTACCCTCCAGGATTCAACCCACAAGCATTCAGCATTAGAAGCCTTACCAATTTCAATAAAGCATTGTCTCTGCAATTTGCAGCATGAAGAAAAAAAATAATAATCCAGATTTATGTGACTCCATCAGTATCAGATAACAGGAGAAGGAAAGAATGACTATAAGCTTAGATAAAAGGAGCACAATATCCAACTAGCAGGAGTGCAGGATATTCAACCTATGAATTAACACAAAAATTGGTATGCAGGCATGTTGTGATTGTTACAGATTCCAGCTTAGTTTAATTTTTCAAAATAAAAGAACAGCCCACTGTTCATAGGAGCATTTTACTATGGCTGTCCCTTACATTGTCCTGACGATGACTTGCAATGGCAATGCTGAACCCACAGGAGCATGTTTGACTGCAGCCTGGCCATGGTTTCTGTTCAAAGGCAATGGCACTGAACGATCTACTGCAATGGACCACCACACCAGGAACTAAGACAAGAACTGCAAGAACGCTCCTTCCCTGGTAAGGGTCATCCACCGAGTCAGACACCAGCGTGACCCAGAGACTGACCTTGAAATGACTTAAAGAGTCTTCATGTGGTTATCTATGTACTAAGGCATAGTTTTGCGTGATCTACATTCACCGAATTTGACTAACCTTTTTGTATCAGCATAGCTGTCTTCCCCTCTCTTACGACCAAGGCCCCTAAAGTTTCCCAAGATGCTAGAACTACTCTTGCGTTCATCCTGGTAGCTTGTTTACACTGTACACTGCTAAAATATTCCTTTCCAGAGCAAGTAAACAAGACATTACAGCTGCTTCTTCAAATTTAAATTAAATTGAAACAATTCTATCATCCTTGTGCCTTTAATAACACAAATAACCAGAAAACTTGCTGCTTTATCCTATGCATGAAAATTCATAACGTATAGGGGCCATCAAGAAACAATGACATGCCAGGTCAAGTATCCTCACAATATACCTACAGAATGCAACACAGAGACCTTAAAAATCTGATTTCAACACTGCTTTTGAAATTAAAACCATTAAAAAACACTCTAGCCAATGTTTGAGATGAGCATTGAAAACATCCAGTCTACACCTGCAATACTACTTTAGCAGGAGTATGTGTTTCGGCTCATCTGCTGCTTGAGTACATTTGCAGGTTAACATCTCTGCTTGCGAGGTGGTCTGAAGCACAGGAACTACTGCTTGTACGTGTCATTGTAGATCAAACATGTAATTACCCTGTTTGAGGATCTGTTCCAGTAATGAGGATAGCAGATTTTTCCCCAGGCACACGGATTTTTAAACAAGCTTTTCCTCTAAACTCGAGTGACAGATGATCCCTCTCTTCATGCCCACCTCTAATAACTACCCAGGTGAGAGAGAAAGATGTTACGGCTTTCCACAAGGCAAAGAAAGCCGACCTTTCTCAACTAAATAGGTTATTATCTGCATGCCCGTATTAAGTGCACCGAGCAGGAGCTTTTGATGTGGCTGCCAATACTGTGGATGATTTATCGGGCCCCATGTCATCGGAGCTGGACAGAGTTCAAAAGCGGCGGACAGTGGGAGTCCCTGGCTGCCCAGACCCGCTGCAGACATCAGTAACAGCCCATCCCAAACAGAAAAGATTAATTACCTCCTGACCGCACATCTGAGATGCTCACGGGTCAGGAGGGTCCACAAGAAGAACAAAAGAAAGCCGGAGCACGGGGATCGGGACAGGAGGGGCGGGCAGCGGCAGTCCCGTGCTCTGCCGGGCTGGGCCGGCGACTGGCAGGCGAGGACGAGGATGAGGATGAGGATGAGGATGAGGATGAAGATGAATGAGGATGAGGATGAGGATGAGGATGAAGATGAGGATGAGGACGGGACCGGGGCCGGCCCGCCTGAGGCGCATCCCTGCCAGCGGCCCGCTGAAATGGAGGCGTGGGGCTGGTGTGAGCCGGGCAGGCCCCGGCGAGGCCTGTCAGCGCCCTGGGGGCCCGGGCAGCATCGCTGAGAGGGAACCGCTCTTCTGCCAAGGAGCGCCTGGAGAACGCAAACCTAAATGCAAAATTTTACTTTTAACTTTAGCTTTACATCAATTTCAGGGCTGTGACTTTTGGAACAGAACTGTGACTTAAAACACCTGAGTCCGGTAGCATCAGCTACACAATTTTAATTTCATTACCCTATTAAACCTGTAATCCCGTACCCTTCCTCAGACCCCTCCTCAGGACACAAAGCTCTGAGAAGAGGGGTTCTGTAGGAACCAGCGTGCATCTGCCTTCACAGGCGGGCGGCCGCGCTCCCTGCCCACACTTCTCCCTCCGGGCCCCGCGAGGAGCCGGCCAGCCTCTGTACACGGCAGCTGGGAGACGCGTCCGAGGAATGCCGTATTTCATTCCTACCTGAGAAGCTCGTTTTTTTCTGTCTGCGACCAGCACTCGCCACAAAGCCGGCACTCCCCGCCATGGGCAGCACCCACAACTGTTGCTGCTTAACATTTTCCGAAGCATCTTAAAGAGCTGAGAAGAATCAACATGGATGCCAGGAGGTGGCAAGGTCCACATCAAAAAGAGAGCTTTTCCCCCCAACTGGTTCTAGCAATCTGCCCGGGCAAAATCTGCATCAATTTAATTTGTTTTCTGTGGTACGATGCTAAGTGGCAATACCTGTCACAATGCAGATTTTAAAGGACCAGCTTTTTAGTGTAGTTGTTAATAACTGCAAAACAGCTTGTTTTACTCTAGATGCTATTCTCTATTGCTCCACATACTCAACAGCATATGAGAGCGCCTTATTTTCTCCTGAAAAGATTTTTACATTGCTGTAGTTTCACTGAAATCAGCTAAGCTTCTCTTAAGCAGTAACAGAGAAGAGCGGACACAGGACCAGTAAATCCAGGGTGCATTCTGAAGCCAGTCATGCACTCCTGAAAGTTAACAAGGCCATTAATTTCCACAGGAGTAAAACTGAACTCTGACGGGATTACTGCCGTGAGATTTTGCCCCTGGGAAACAGGAGTGGAATCTCTTTTCCCATGACCAGCTGCCTTGCTCTTTCTACATAAGTAGAAAAATTTATTTAAGCTTTATCAGAATTCTGTATTAAAAAAAACAAGGTTCAGGCTGTATGCCTGAATGTGTTTGCTTATACGTATGAGAGAATCTCAGTCCTCTTTACGTATATTCCTCTGACGTACTGCTTGGTTTCTTGGAGAGCGGTATACAGCACTGCATTGCATAAAGCAGATGTGGCTTACAGTCCTCATATTAATATTTGCATAAATACACTAGCAATTAAAAAAAAAACTAATTGTGTTTTCAATTGATGCTTTGCTGGGAGCTTGTCCAATTCATTACAATGGAACTTAAGTGCCTGACTATGGCTTTGAGCCACAGAAGAGTTGTACCTAAGTGTGTTATTTTGAAAATTCCCGAAGAGGCACTGAGAGAGTCATGTAATCCTTTTAAAGGCTGTCCAACAACTTGCTGAGACAGCCCTTAACAAAACCTTATCATACTTATGTTAGTTGCCCTGTTAGTAACCTGTATTTCACAGTCTGACAAAGGAGATCGCTCACTTTAAAGCTTATTTGAAGAAACTGATTTATATTACAAGTGTCAATCAGATGTCAGTTCTTTTTTACACTGGAGGTACTGTGGTGACATCTAAAAACTGCCATATTTGCTTTAGAAAACCAGTTAAGACTACCTGAAGATGTGCTACTTTAACTTACTGTGTAAGTTAAGACACTGTAAGTCAACATAAACTTTGCCCCAATGTCTAAGAACTTGAATATATTGCATATTACAGCAGAATTTTCTGCATGCTCACTCAAGCACAGTTTACATAATTTCTTGAGTGCTCGGCCTCAGAAGCTGAGATCTGTGGTTCTGAAGAGTACATTGGAAATACCACACTGAAATGTAAAATACCAGTCTGGTTCTGACTCTGAATGTTAAGCACTGTCAGAATGTTCAATTCTGCATAAAAGATCCAGATATTTAAGACTTAATTTGGAGCATATAAGGTTAGATTAAGACAAGCTGAGAAACTAGAAATGTTGTACTGAAAGTGCTGCATAATTTTGTGCTTACAGCCTTATCCCAGTACTCTGACTCAGCACTCCTTTCATTGTACATGGAGGAGGCATGGGTATACACAGCATCTGCTCCAGAGAACCAGGTAACAACACGGACTTCTTTCCAGATGTAGCAGTATTTACTGCCGAAGACGCGAACTGGGTTGTTCTTTTATCTCAGAGTTGCCCTTTCAGGCTTCATAAACTCTGGCAGATGCAACTGCACCAAGTCACATCTTCAGGTTTTTCTGCGCGTAAATTATGGCAGAAGCCATGCCTTTTTCAAGGGAAAACAGTTTTTGACAAAAGTACAGGGCTCTAGGAGCTTAGTGACTCCTCAATTCAGTACTGGGCATGTGTCATCCAGTCAGTTTTGACAGATTCCCACTCCTTCTGCCTGCCTATTAAAGAAAAATGAGACAGTGGGCAGCCTTGTGCTCTGTGAAGCAAGTCCTTCACACTGAATTAAATTCTTGGATAGATTTGGTTCTCATACTTTTCTGTTAGCTTTCTTTTTCCAACACGAATTTAAAATAACATATTCCTACACAGATAAGAGATGCTGACATGCTGCTTTATCACAAATTTTAATATTTTGTTTGTTATTACTTCCCAATTTAAGAAACCAGTAAGACAATCCGATTCTGACACAATCAGACACACAATCTGGTACCATACATTGAATTGTCACAGAAGACATTAAAAGAATTTGGCCAGCAAGAAGCTGTGAAGAAAAAGAACAACATGAAAACATTTTGCAAAAGGCCTTTAAGGAGAACTGGCATAATACAGTGAGAAGGGATAGCATAAGGAGGAATAAAATGACGCAGAGTGGGAATGTTGTATGACAGGAACTGAGACACCTGGAGTACTGGTCTGCAAAACAGCCAGATCAGTCTCACAGGGAAACCACGCACGTGAGAGGGATTGGCCAGTATCTGCAATGGAAGAACAAATTAAAAAGCAAACATCAATCAAACAAAAAACAGGTACATACTTCAGGTACATAATTCAGATTAGAATTACACACACACAAAAAAACTTTTGCTGACACTGATGCATAAAACATGTCAGTATGGTATTCTTTAAAATTGTCTGGCCCTCTTAATATAATTTCTTTTCACTCCTGTAAATAAAGGGATCATCCACTATTTCCTTCAAGATTCCAGCTTTGTGATTCGGCCCCATCACAATTTCCTTGAAGGAAGCTGATAATACACCTAAAGATACAGAAGCCTTATCCAACAGCTCCTGATGTGCACAAAACACATGCAGCTCCCCTGCACTGGTTTCTGCTGCTGCCACACCAGGAATATTAGCATTCTGCCTTATGAACAGGGTTGGCCACTAGAGATGCAGACTTGCTGCTTGAAAAGTAAGACTATTCCCATTTTCCAGGAAAAAAAAAAGAGGAATCATTCCTTCCATACATCATTTGCTCTCTGTGACTTCATTCGCTAAAGTTTGAGTCATTTTGCACTGACTTGTTCATGCTGAGGAAGAAGAAAAAGAAAATGCTCATTAAAAAAGTAAATTAAAAAACTGAAAAGCAAAATAAGAGCACCAAATTATGAACTCTAATACAGGGTGGATTAGCATGTGCACTTGAAAAGTCTGTGCATATTTGACTTCGTAGGCCTGGCTTTCTTCAAGGATACAGAGTTTTAAGTAATGCTGAAATATGTAATAAACTAAGCAGTGTTCAGTTCCAGGGCCTAGACTTCTACTTGATTTGAATGGTATTTTTGCCTGGATAAAGATCTTAGTATTGAAGTTTGTAACTATGAGTTTTACACTAACACACTGAATTAAGGTTCAGGAGAGCTGATGTGCTTCCTTGCACTACCACAGGTATTTATGTACTTTTGCACAAGTCACCTACTGATCATCCAGCACATGTGTCCCTCTCTCCGCTTAGACCCTCGGGTTCCAGGTGTGCCTCCCACTACCTCGCTGCCCAGCCAGCCAGCCCAGCTGCTCCCGAAGTACAGGTCCTCCTCAGGTAAGCAAGTTAGCTGCTCTCATGGCTAAATGCAGGATGCCAACAAAAGTGAAACAAACATGATGTTAATCAATGTCACCTGCCTACTGTGAATTACATAGGCTTCAAAAAGCACACAAACGAGTTGCAGAGCAACACTGCCTTTCCTCCTTGCTCTACAAAGTTAGGTTATATCATATAAATGTGCATTAGGAATTGAACTGCTAAAAAACAAACTGAAATTGTGTTCCATTTTTGGTACGTATAATTTGCTGTGAAGACCCAGTTCAAAAGTACTTTCTTCATTCAGCTTTCCTCTTCTTAGCACTACTGAGTTTACACTCAACCACACTTTCTTGCCAAAATATAATTTCACTTAACAAAAAGCTCCCTGGATTCTCCCCAGTAATGAATTCCATCTAAAGCAATGTCTTTTAATATCACACATGGGCCAGAATTTGCCAGCAAAACAGAGATCAGCATGGGTTTGTATAACCATTGTATTTTCCGTAAGGCAGCCCCATTAAATCACAACCACATTATAATGTAAAATATTCCACATGTTCTTCAGCAACCTTCTGGAGGCAGAACTTTGTATTTTTTGTAATTTAATACTCTGTTTCTCAGAAGCATAGTAAGAGCTGAGTATTAATTACAATACACATAGTGTATGCCTAGATGAATAATCTTTTCTTAAAACTTTGACAAGGTACTTTGTACATTTAATTTTTTTTTTTATTTTAATGCAGATTTTCAAGTATGTGTTTTTGGAAAATGTTCTCATAAGAAACTTCAGCCCCTTTTCTACCACAAATTATGAAGACTAGTACAAATGACTGAAAAATGTCTTTTACCTCATGTTTACACCTACAAAAAAACCCAACATTGGAATGTGTCACTCCAGGAGCCTTGACCCAGTAATCTAGTAGAAAAAAAAAAAAATTACTTGTGAAAGCAATACATCCTTTGCCCTTCAGACTGTAATTAAGATTTACAAAATATGCCTAATGATAGCCCTGCAATCCTCTCTTCATCACTCAGGGGAACAGAATTCAGTAGGACCAGGGACAGTGTGATCTCTCAAGTTTTTCCTTGTTCTCAGGGTAGCACCTAAAAACGTCAGCACATAATTTAGTGCCACTGCTCAACTGAGGCTTTGTTTTTTTTTTCTGAGACCAAAAGTGCCAGGTAGCACAAGCAGGTTAGTGTTTCTTGGCATAAGCTCCCATGCTGAATCAAACGAAGACCACCTATGTGTTTCACAAAGAAAACCACCGAGATGATAATGAACGTCATCCAGTAGATACCTCAAATAAAGTTCTAGCTGGCATACACATAAAATCACGTCACTACCAACTTCCTGAACTTCCCATAGTTTGTGTTACATTTCACAATTTCAGAATATGTTCATTTTTTAAGCACAGATCATCATGATGTTCTTCACTACTAAGCATACACAGTCACATTATGGATTTAGATCACTTCCTCATTTGTTTGCTTTTGAATTTGTCTGAACAGTTTTAGAACCTTTAAAAGACATTTTTGAGTCTTTAGCTTATCTTTTAAAGCTTTATCTTAGCATTACTGCTCCAATTATATGTTTGCTATTTGCAAAGAAAACATTAGCTCATAATAGGATGTTTAGTCATCAAATTAGTCCAAGAAATAATATAGATAATTATTTATCAGTCAGCCACTGCAGTAATATATCCATGTTTGCAAAAAAAAGAGAAAGTAATTTTGAGTTCATATACAAGAATTCACTAAATTGTTCATGTTTTGCTTCTCATTATGGCTTTCATTTTTAATCTTAAGAAAAATTGATAATGACCCTAACCAGACTCAAATAATAACACCCAGTGTCCACTCAAATCTGTAATACCTGGCTCTTACAGTTACCTTTTCCCAAGTATTCTGCGGTTTAGGCAACATTGAAGGATGCTGTCATGCTATGGATTAAGTGTTTCCAATTTTCCATGTAGTCTTCATATGGGTTATTTTGCCATTCCAATAGATTAATCCCACTGTATATGCTTAATCCCTCTTCCTGGCTTTAGATAAACTCTGCCAAGAAGGGACTCTCATAGATACTCCAAAAGCCTTTTCTTATTTATTTCCCCTGGAAGAACATTTCAGTTTAGCAAATAATACACTCTTTCTGAGGATAACCTCAGAAAGCATCATACCAAGACTGTCAGCCTACTGTGATAAGCAGGCAACATTGAGACACTTAATCCAGGTCAGGCATACTGTACCTATTTAAATGCCATAAATACGCAAACGTTACCTGATGTTCACATTGGTGGTGTTTTTTCAGAAATGTTTGACTAGCTGGAGTTTTGGTTTCTTCTTACAGTCATCACGATAGGATAGGTTTACACACCAAAACATGGCAGTATCATCAAAAATAACATAGTACACACCCCCCCCCATGGAAATAAGAGGCAAGCCATATGAATCGGCGAAAATGTTGTTTTCAGTATATCATTCTCAGAGAATTATTGCTGATACGTGTGTAGAAACAAGTGTTAAGCACTTATTCAGGTTTCTTGATTCTGCAAGAATCTTCACATATTTTTACCAAAACAGTTTTTACAGATTTGGTTTGTCCTAGAACAAGGCTGACAAGAAAAGATAAAGACTTGGGTACACATACTACAGCTTCTCTTTAGCACCCTGGCACAGAGGCAGATGTAAGCAGATTCATGCTGACTTCAGATGCTTTGGCTTTCCTCAGAGAAAACTGAAACATTTGGCAAAATTACTATTTCTCCAAGAAAAATATCAATTCTGTGGAAAGTGCAAAATCTCAGGGAAAAAAGAAAAAACATTTTAGCTTAAAATTCCTACTCAGTTCCAGGCATAAATGACAATCTTGTGTGAAGGTTCATGTGAAGTCAGTTGCCAGGCATTGTCCACTTCCTTGTGGACTTCCTTATGCACCAAGAGCACAATCCAGCATCGTTTATGTTATGTGGATTACACTGGTTTCCTCTCATTTCACTCTACACCTTGAAGCCAGTTGCCTTCTCATCTTTTAAATCGACAGCAGACAATATGCAAACCAGTAGCAAGAAATTATTAGAAATTGCTTAGGCAGATTTATTTGAGACTGACACAACAGCTCGAACATTTTTCCATCAGAAAGCAGCAACGGGTTATTAGTCTGCCCAAACCTATCCAGAGTATCATGCAGAGAGTAGTAACTTTGCTCCGTATTTGGCATATATATACATTTTTTTGGTGGAAGATGTTTAGCAACTACATCAAATATGATCACCAATGATTCCTGAGGCATCACATTTCAGATAAACAGGAGTATTTCTGCAAAAGAATGTGGGGTTTATGTAACATTGTTAAGGAGCTTGTTTCCTGAAACAATACTGATTCTTTGTTAATTTGGAACATAGAAATGGAGTCACAAATGTGTAACACAATCAGAACTCTCATAAACCTAAGTGACAGTTGAATAATCTGTGTGTCTCACCCAAAGTATCTGAACTCAGCTGCTGTTTGCTCTGCACAGATAGAATTTTGTGGCTGGGCCGTTAACGCAATTACTCATCTGCTGCATGTCCATCCAACTGATCTCTGAGGAATACAAAACTGAAAAGAATCAGAGACAAGGAGTGTCAAGTGCATTGGGCCTCAGTGGGAAAAACTCAGGTGCTGGACAAAAATCGGGAGTGCTAGTACACGTGGTGGTGTTGGTAGATAACACTATTGAGTAAGAGGCAGAGAGGGGAGTAAGAAGCTATGGGGCTTCGTCCATGCATTTAGAATCACAGAATCATAGAATGGTTTGCGTTGGAAGGGACCTCTGAAGGTCATCTAGTCCACCCATCCCCTGCCACAGGCAGGGACATCTTCAACTGGATCAGGTTGCTCAGAGCCCCGTCCAGCCCAGCCTTGAACGTTCCCAGGGTTTTCCTCAAATCTCCTACATTTTAACTTTGTGCAGGCAGTGATGAAATTTCCTATGGCTTAGAAGGTTCATGTTTAACTCCTAACCCCGACCGCATAAGGATACAATAATTTGGCATTAATTAAAGCATCTGTTAAAATACAATTGTAAAGTTTAGCAGTTCAAGGGCTATTGGAGAGCCAGGTAGTCGGGTGTTAAAGGTATCTACTAACGTCTTCCAACTCATACTGTCAGTAGAAATCTGCCCCCGTCAGGTTTATCGCCGTCACAAACACCAGCAAGGTTTGTGCCCTGATGGACTTGATCTACCGAGGAGGATAAACCTCGCTCCCCCCAAAGCGAGCGTAGCGCTCGTTCTGAAGAGTCGCCAGCCAGGTTTTGGAGGGGTCCCGCAGGATCTCCCCCCCGATGCCAAACCTCAGCTCTTCCGCTCCTTACCTACGACGGCCGGCTTCCTTGCGCTTGCCCTCGCCGCGGCACCGGAGGCCCCCGCCGGGAGCGGGGCAGCGGAGCGGCGCTGCCCTGCCGGGCCCGCAGCATCCCCGACCGCGGATCGCTCGGCCCCGGGACGCGGCGGCGGTGGGCGCCGAGCCCCGCCGGCTGCGGGGGACACGGGCGGGCGGGCGGGCGGCTCCGCTGGCGGTCCCGGCCCCCTCCCCGGCCCCCCACCAGCGCGGCGGCGCCTCCCGGGAGGAGGAGCCGGCGGTCGGCGGCGGGATTCTCCCGGCCCGGCTCGGCTCGGCTCTGCCCCGAGGGAGCGGCCCCGCCGGGGACTGCGGCCGCCAGCGCGGCCCGGCGGGACCCGCCGCCGCCGCCGCCGCGCAGGTAGGGGCGGGCGGGGCTCGGCCTCCGCCGCCGGGCGGCCCCGCGGCCAGGTGCCGGCGGGCTCGGCTCCCGGGCGCAGGTGGGGACGGACGGAGGGACGGGCGGGCGGACGGACGGGCGGGCGGGCGGCGGTCCGCGGCCGCCGGGCCGGGAGAAGGGCTGCGGGGGTGGGGGGGTGGGGAGAATGGACCGCGGGGCGGCTCGGCGCGCGGGCTTTGAAATTAGTTAATTTTGCTTGGGATAATTACTGGCAAGGAAGGAGCTGACGTGTTCCTTCCCGAGCATAAATTGCTAGCAGATTTATAGCCGCTCCGCATAACCGGAGTCGCGGTGTAACGGCAGCCAAAGACGACAGTTTCCACGTTTGCTTCCTTCAGAAATTAAAACTTTACCTGTAAGCAACAACTCGGGGCGCATCGCACTAAGACGAAGAAATTGTGGGGCTGTTTCTTTAAAATGACAAACATTTTAGAACATTACACAGATACAAGTACTGAGGGGAAAACCAACAGTTTTGGGTCTGGTTTGCGGGTTGGTTTTTCTTTCCAGTTACAAAGTTGTTCTTGTTCTCACAGCGTAAAACTGAGCAACTCGGCACGGATGTCACTATAAATGCTTGCGTGTTTTGTTTTCCTTGTAGGAATCTGCCCGTTTGCTTTTGCTGTGAAGGGCGGTAGCGTAGTATTTTCCTGCAGGATGAAGGCAATCCGTGGAGGCAGACCCCCGTGGCTGGGGACCCTCCTCGCTCTCTGCCTGGCCGCCCTCCCCGGCGGCATCGCCTGTCCCAGGCTCTGCGCCTGCTATGTCCCCACCGAGGTGCACTGCACGTTCCGGTACTTCACAGCCATCCCACCACACATCCCTCCAAATGTGGAGCGCATCAACCTGGGGTACGTTTAATGAGATTTTAAATATTCTGACCAGTTACCTTTCAACACTTTGCAAAGCAATAATGAAGAGTTTCCAGATTTAGGGCTAAAAACTAACCAAAGCAATAAATAAACATTAAGAGCTTAATGTTCTGCAGTGTTCAGAAGCGGTTGCAGTCACAGCTAGCAAAGCCTAAGACCACCAGCACTAAGTGGAAGTTTGGGGGATGTATCACAGGGCATGTGAGAACTGCAGAAAGTTTTGAACTTAAGGGAATTCTTTTATATTACCTAAACATTTTGCATCTGTAACACGGAAGGAGTCTGAACTAGAGAGAATTCTTTCCGGGAAAAGATAGTTCAGAGCTCAGACAGCGGGCTGGAAAATTAGTATGTGTATTAAAATATTCAGAGACTTTGCCGTGACTTTAGAATGTCACACAATGCTAGTATCTATGCTTTTATCTGTCGAGTTTATAGGAAATAATACTCGTCTGAGCATTTCAGCCTCCAAAATGGTTCTGTTCTGTGAGTGGTTAAAAGGAACAGGGAATGGATTATACTCAGACTTGGCTGGCCCATTAACGCAGCTTCCAGCAAGTGTCCTTTGTCATACAATCAAATGACAAGACCCATCAGCAATATTTGACTGATCCTTGCATCAGTTTTGATACGCATAACCTTTGAATCATCGATATATGTATGCAGAAAATATAAAAGGAAGTTTTCACTGAAGTCTTCCCCCTCATCTGCCTTCTGCTTCCGGGCAACAGATCCAGATCCCAGCTCCTGTCTGCCCTTTCCTTCCATTGATTTTGTCAATGTTGTCCCAAAGTGCTGTATATGGAGTCTTACAATTAAGTACCAGTACTTTTAGAGGACTGTGGGTTACCTGAGGTGTGGGACATGTGTTTGAAATACATCAATTACCACTACAGAAAGGCCATCTATCTGACTGGTGAATTAATCCAACTTGTCACCACAGGGCGTAGGAGGTGTGACTGCACCATGAGAAGACTCCCTGCATTAGCTAATCAGGTCATGCAAGTGTGATAGCAGTCACGAAGTCAAAGGCATCGCAGAGTAGGTACTCAGTGTTTGCAAGGCTTACACACCACCTACTAATTCTGGGATAGCGTAGCATCGCCACTGTCAATACCTGCGCTGGCCAGACTTAGAGATGACCGATGGTCAAACCTCCTAGAGTAGTGCAGCTGTCACATAAAGGGTGCTCTCTTTCATTTTTGGTTCCCTGTTTAAATCCAGCCTAGACTATCCATACTGTATGTATGCTCATGGAAATCAGGGGAGGCTGAGGCTACATCTGCATTAACAAGTAGTGTGCACCATTGAACACCTGTGGAGTGGAACTAAAACTCAAGAGGTACAACTGGAAAGGGCGGACAGCATAGTCCAGCCAAGGACCAGGGAGGGACTGCAAGACACTCTGCAGAACCCACCTGCACCATAGGCTAGGCACAGCCGTCGTTGTTCAGGTCCCAGGAGGAAGGGCTCACCCCAGTACCCTTGGTTTTACCTAGTTCTCAGTGGGCAGCAAAGGAGGCTCTCTTTTGTTCATGGACCCTCCGTGATACTGCAGTGTCGGGAAAGCCCTCGATGGAAAGAGGCAGCAACGTATCACCAACCTCTGCCATTACAGGAGCTCCTTGCTCTTCTGCACTGAAGCCCAAACCTGGCATTCTTGTCTGCACATTTTTGCAGTTACTTTCCCTATCCACTGTGAATACACTCTTCAAAAGGCTGCCCTGGAAAAGTTACCAAATTTTGGGCTAACGTGAAGGAATGACTTAAAATTTCATCTTAGCAACCAGAAGTGCTATCTACCTTTATGCATTTCCAAAGACTTGTTCTTTTGTTTTGGTTTTGTTTGTTTGTTGTAAAACTTGTGAAGTTTAGCTGTCTGACTAAACCCAGGTCTGGGATGAAATGTTTGTTACAGTTACAACAGCTTGCTTAAACTGACGGAAACAGATTTTTCTGGCCTGGAGAAACTGGAGTTACTGATGCTGCACAGCAATGAGATAAATACAATCCCTGATAAGGTGTTCAGTGATTTATGTTCATTACAGGTAAGAACTAAATGACCTAATCTTAATTAGGAGATGACTTAATCTTAATTTTTGTTATGACTTTTAAGCAATCTGCAGTTACACTGATAAATGGAAGCAGACCAGTGGTCTGTACCATTTTGGTTTCCTGTTTCTTATTGTATCCACGTGAAAGACGAGGGCCTTCAAGATCCAGTATCCTAATGGGAAATGTCTTTCCTTCGCAGGTGGGCATTCAGGTACAGGTTAAAGAGCATGATGAACATATTGGTAGATATCTGTCAGCAATATCTTAATGGGCAACTGCAGCTGAAACTCTCTTTCACACGAGAGAGAAAGGCTGCAGAGCTCCAAGTACTGCATCTGTGGTAGGAAACTTGTCTTCAGTTAATTTGTTAGTCAATTTCTGTATTTTTTTTTTTGAGGATTGTTTTCCATCCAGATTTGCCTTTCCCTTCAGTACAGTATAGTCCTGTCTCTTTCTATCCTTCATTAAAAAAAATGCTCCTACTGAACAGAAACTGAACATGTTACATATAAACATTTTAATGCTTTAAAAAAACTACAGTTCGTTGGTTTTATAATTTTATATATATTTGTGGAATTTTAAAATGTAGTGTTTGATGCCTGTTTTGTTCTTTAACTGAAATATTACCTATTTATAAAATACTATGTATATTTACATACATTGTAAAAAGTATTATACTATTATTTACATAGTAAATGTACAGTGTCATACAGGGATTCTGGAGCTATCTCCGTATCTCACTGTGCCATGCAGATATTCAATACATAACGAAGTACTTACATGATTATTTAGGAACAACCATTCCCAAGTAATTTGATGTACAGGTAGCACTTATTCTCCAGTTAAATTTCCACCTAGAGCTGTTATTAACTGCTACAGAGAAATAATAATGTTGTAGCTGTGATGAACTAAGAACATGAGAAACCTGAACTGTTCAGACAGAAAACATGGCATTGGCTCAGTTGCTGGTTTTAGAGGATTAGGGCGCTGGGGACGGGAGGGGAAAGGCAGAAACCAGACAAGCTTTGGAGCATACAGATCTTCAGGTTTCATTAACCCTCATAAAGGGTAGTTCTGTGCCTGAAAGCTTGCTTGTTAACTCCTTGCAAGTGACTTAATAAAATAAGCTTTATGGAGTCCTATAGGCTTTTCCTCCCTTATCAACAAGCAGGATGGCAACACATACAGATAGTTTTAATGGAATTATATTTGGCAAATAAAATAAACTTGCATGTTATTGTGGTTTTGTACTATTTTTCCTCATTAATATTCAAAATACAGAATTCATGACCATAACAGTATAATTCTAACAGGAAAAGTAACAACAAAAAGGGTGTCTTGGGTACCATATTTAATACTTTAGCAATATGCCACATTTGTTCATCTCATAGTTACGAATTTGACTTTTAACCTGTCAGCAACAAAATGGCACCTGAGAGTTGAGGTTTGGCAAGTACGCATCTCACATGACCCAAATCCTGAAACTGGGAACACACTTAGCAGTTCTGTTGGTTAAACATCAAACAAAATAGACCGTTGCATGCATTTTTATAGTTGTAACACTGGCTGGAACGAAAATCACTACCACAATTTACGGTCAAATTCTGCTTACCCTTTTCATAAGTGTGGTTTAATTGAGATCTTTTTGAGTGAGAAATAAGCATTGCTTTATTTTATTTTTAATCACTGCGTTTTGTAAATGTGTCTGCAGAAGTGTCACCCTGATGGACTGTTGGAACAAGAAAGCATCCTTGTAGTCCTGCAACTAACATTGCATTTAAAAATAATTCATCCTACTAAGTTTTTTTCAATCACTCGCATTACTGATCTGGTGAAGTACTTTCACTTCACAGAGTAACCATCAATCAAAATTTGTTAGGAGTCTTATAACAATATAACATGGGTTAATATTATACACTTGTTACTTTTTCATCAACAGGTCTTAAAAATGAGTTATAACAAGGTCAGAGTACTTCAGCAGGATGTTTTTTATGGTCTGAAGAGCTTGGTACGGTTGCATATGGACCACAATAAAATTGAATTTATAAATCCCAATGTTTTCTATGGACTCACATCACTGAGGTTGGTCCACTTGGAAGGAAATCTACTTAAGCAGCTTCATCCAGATACTTTTGTCACCTTGCGCTATAGCCGAATATTTAAAATATCCTTCGTGAAGCACATATATTTGTCTGACAACGTGTTGACTTCACTACCACAAGAACTGTTTTCCTACACGTCTGAGCTGGAGAGCATTTACCTTCATGGAAACCCATGGTCCTGTGATTGCAGTCTACAGTGGTTTGCAGAATGGGCAAAAGAGAGACCAGGTGAGCCGAAGGCTTTGTTTATGCTTTTTAATCATGTTATAGCATCTTATTCTTTCTGATAAAGGTAATTGTTCTTTATTTATTTATTTATTATCCCAGAAAAGACTGGAAGACAGGGGTTTTGTAGGTGCATGTAATTGGGATAAACAGATTAATACCATTCAGTTTCCCAGATTAAATTAATCTAGTGGTCTTAACCCATTCCCAAGTGCAGCTTTCCTTAACGGAACATTTTCCTTGGCCAGTCTGAAGCTTCTGTGCACCAGGAGAATCCACAGGGAACAAGGAAGCTAATTTTTATGTAACTGGCAAGAGCGAAGGCCACATTGTACTCGATTCTTTGAAAAAGAAATAAGGAACGGGACTTGAGGACTTTCTCTGTTGCTGCCCTGAGTAGAGGTTGCACATGATAGCGTAATGTTAGCCCCAGACTGCTAGAGCCTGTGTCTCTCAGGACAAAGCTAAGGCCATGTACCACAGCAGAGCCCTCCTGGCACGGTGTAAAACCACTGGGATGGAAGGGCACCACACTGAGCTGCAACAGTCCTTGAGCAGTTTCATCAGAGAAAATTCATAGTTTTTCTTAGGGTAATTTAGCTTTTCATAGGTTACTTTAAGATAAACTTTGTTAATATGTTATTCAAGAGACAACTTGCTGGTAGCTATATGTCTTTTTTAATACTAAAAATTGTATCACAAAAGCTTACTGCATTTTTCTTCCCTTCAGATGTTATAAAGTGCAAAAAAGACAGAAGTTCCGGTGGTCAGCAATGCCCAGTTTGTACTAGTCCCAAAAATCATAACGGGAAAAGCTTTCTGGATATTCCTTCTGCATCTTTAACCTGCACTAAGCCAGCCATACATGACTCCCTGAAATTTAAAAACCTCACAGTGCCAGATGATGGGGATTTCAGTTCCGTATCTCCCAAGGACTTCATAGCTCCTATAGGATCCATGGTTTTGAACATGACTGACCAAGCAGGAAGTCGAGGTAACTTGGTTTGCACCATCCAAAAACCTAAAGAAATGTCTCCCATCTCATTCAACAAAGATGGCAACAGTACAGTACTCAAAACATCATTCTCGGCATTTCTTGTGTGTGGCATTGATTATGAACATATTCAGCAGCTGTGGAGCATACTGGCACTGTACAGTAATTCCCCCTTAAAACTGGAAAGGAATGTCCTAGCAACTAACATGCCTTTTATTAGTTACAAATATAAACAAATCTACTCTGAAAAAGATGAAATTTTTACCAATATAGAGACTGAACTGAGAGCTGAACCGTCGTGGTTAATGCAAAGCAAAGTGGCATTACAGCTAGACAGGACAGCAACCACACTTAACACATTGCACATCCAGTACTTTACGGATGCTCAGATTATTTTGCCCAGTACTGACAAAAAACAGGTGAGAAATAACTGGACCATCATCTCCAGGGACAACAAAACACAAACAGAGCACACTGTTTTAGTCGGGGGGACCGTAGAACTAGAGTGCCAAGCAATTGGAGAACCAGCTCCTGCAATAGAGTGGATATTGGCCGATGGGAGCAAAGTTAGAGCTCCTTATATCAGTGAGGATGGAAGAATCATAGTAGTTAAAACTGGAACATTCACGTTACGGACAGCTGATACTTTTGACACTGGGCTTTACCACTGCATAGGCACAAATTACAACGATGCAGATACTCTCACATTTAGGATTACTGTGGTCGATCCCTACGTGGAACACAACAGTGTAAATGGAGCCCAACGTTCTACATTTGTTGGCAGCACACTTTACCTTCCCTGTACATCCACGGCTGTTCCAGATGCTGCCATTAGTTGGGTGTTACCTGAGCATGCAATTCTTCATCATTCTGTAAGAAACAAACATATTTTTGACAATGGTACCTTGAGAATACAAGGAGTAACAGAGCGAGACAGTGGCTACTTTCAATGTGTTGCAGCCAACCAGTATGGTGTTGATCTTTTGGTTTTCCAAGTGCTAGTTAGAAAGGCCAAAACCACTCTAAAGAAAAAGCATGTAGATGTGGGAGAATGGGAGGAGGGTGATGGCTCTGGTAATGCAATGCTGGCCTCTGCTACAACACAGAAACAGCCTTTAGCTACTCTGGCTACCCTGACAGCTAATCAGGAATCTGCTGCCTCGGCATCCAGAAATCGGGTCGCACAGAGTGCACACAAAAGGAACAGCTACGGGAAGATGACTTACAGGCACTACAGGGACAAAATAAGCAGGCAGTTTAGAGGACACAGAAGACAGTTTGTTTCCTCAGCCAGGAGAGTCGATCCACAGCGCTGGGCAGCCTTGTTGGAAAAAACAAAGAGGAACTCGATATTGATAGAAAAACGAGGAGAAGTTGCAACAAAACCACCTATTCAAGTCCGTAAGTTCTCAGAAGTACCTGAGCATGAGGAGGAAACATCTGGTGATCTTGTATCTCCAGAAGAAGAATTCACGATGCCACTAACAGAGACAGCCACTGTATCTACTCTGGGGAGAGCAATGGAAAGCGTGATAACTGCAGGGCCTGAGACAACTGCAAGTAACACTCCTGCTAGGACAACCTCTCTCCTGGTTGCAGAGGCAGTAACTCCCCTACCCTCTCCTTTCTCACAGTCTGCGTCGTCTGACAGCAGAAGGCGACAAACATATCTAACACCTACAAACTCATGGGAAAGATCTGATTTAAGTCAAATATCAGCAAATGGTATTAAACAATCAGCTATATCAAATGGAGCAAGTAGAACATCTACACTCTTCCCTACTGGGCAAAGGTCAGTATATTCTGGGCAAAGTAATAACCAGCATTTAAAATCTGTATCTATGACACCCATGACAGATGTTACAGACACCAGCAAGTCTGTAACTTCCCAAAATGCAACAGACAAGCTACATGTTTTTACTGAGTCTATTGATAAGATTTCCACCAAAACAGATCACCAGATATCTGTAGTGACTGTCAGTGAACCAAGTCCTGAATTTGGTCACATTTATTTTCATAGTACTCAGAAACAAGTAACTCCTAAGCCACCATTGGCTTCAACTATCATTACTCATCAGCAAATTCAGATTATTCAGGACGTTACAACTCACACACCCCAGGCCCAGCAGCAATATGGAAGACGAAGGAAAATTTCTGGTAGGAGACAAATTGTTAGACCAGGACGTATTCCAAGTATGAAAGAGCACAGATACAGTTTTGGGAGGCCAGGATCTGTAAGAGGAAGTACAACTGTGACTGCAGATGTTCAACTGAATATGAAATATGTATCAAATTTACCAACCTTAAATAATTCAAGCAGCTCCATCAACCCACTTAGCCCAGAAGCACCTCTGTCCTCCCCCTCTACCATGAATATGCCATTGGAGCACCCAGTGGGTACTCATCAAAAGACAGCATTCCTCAGGGAAGAGGAAAGTGAACCTAGTGCAAGGCAAAAAGCTACAACAACAGTCACACCTTTCATTACAAAGGGCACCCAAGACAATCCTCAATGGAAATTAGAGAGCAGTGCTCCATTTCAGACAAATGCTGATATCCAACCTTTTAGCATCAGACTACCAACAATGGGAATCCACACAGCTCATATTGCTACAGAAATTACACATACCATAAGCACTAAGACATCTTCCATCCTTGAATCGGTCTCACCCAGCATTAAGCCTAGAACCTCACCAAAAAATTCCCAAAGAGGAAAAATTACTTGGGAACATCTCTTTGGAAATGGTACACAAAAAGTGGTTCTGAAGAAGCTACCAAAACAACGGACAGATAGATTTCCATCAACAGAGGTATCGACCATGCTTCCTAAAACTATGGCAGCATTATCTACGTCCAAAATATCTCCTTTGCACTGTACACCTATTTCAACAGGTGGGAATCACAGCAGTGGTTTCCTGTCTTTAAACAAACCCATTCATTATGGCAATGGTAAGTCAGAAGAACATCTTCCCACTGCAAAACCGCATTCTTACTCTAATCTTGCAACTAGTGCAACTGAAGAAATGGATGTAACAAGTCTGAAGCCAACAGTTACACCTATTAGTACTCCTCAAAGTGACACCAAAAGTAAAATATTCAGAGTGGGAAGAAAGAGAGGTCAGAGAAGGAAGAGGCCCCCTAAAACACCTACTTCACAAAGCCTGACTGCCGACCGCAGCATTGCAGCGATTCCCTCAGTGAATACAGCCATGCCTGTCATGACAACAGTTAAATCGGGAACTACGCCTACAAGTTTTATGCTTGCAAAACCTCTCTCTGAGAGTGCAAGCGCAGTCTCGGTGACAGAAGTGCCAGCACTGTGGATCCTTAACGCACCAGCGGTACCTCAGCACGTGCCCACAGCAGCCACACAGACATCAGGGACCCCTGTCACACGGAGGAACATCCAGTCAGCCACGTTACCACCCGACAGTCGTACTGCTCAGAGCCCCGCCATGCCAATCCAACCTTCCAGCACCACAAGCGCACGACCTGCCACAGTCTGTGCAACGTCTGGGTCAGAACCGGCTCAGCAAACCAAAGCCACCACCGCAACGGCAGGTGAAAACTCACGCCTGAAAACGGAACAGAGGGTTATCCAAGAAAACCACGTAGCCCAGCCTACAGTCCCAGCCAGAACCGAGTCAAGTGCTCCTGCTGCAAACACAGACATCACTCCTCGCAGCACTCAGCATCCCACCCCACTGCCAGCCCCAACAGCAGCCGTGCCGCCTGCACGTACTGCGAGAACCACCTCGCCTCTGGGGGCAGGAATCAAATTCTGGCAGAAGCCCTTTGCTGAAGTCACAGAGAGAGGCAACACATTAACTGTCAATACACTGACCACACTGAAGTCATCACAGATTGTGACTCCGCGTGCTCCTCTGTGGGGAAGGGACAAGGACAGTTCTGTCAAAGGCTGGTCTGAAAAGAGACAAGGTCAAGAAACTATCACCACCAATCCTGTAGCCTTGGAGTCTTTAAGTAGAAATCATTTTGCAAAGCCCAGAATAATTGGAGGAAGATTAGCTGCTTTTACCGTGCTAGCTAATTCAGATGCTTTTATTCCTTGTGAAGCTACTGGTAACCCTCGTCCAACAATACAGTGGACCAAGATATTGTCAGGTAAGCTTGATAAACCTCTCTAGAATTTACCTTCCATTATAGTCTTGTCATTTGGCAGATGTTTTGTGTGCCGAACTCAAGTATTGCTTCATTTAGTAGTACCGTGAAATACTAGTGAAAAGCTGAGCTTGGAAACTGTGAAAAAGAAAGATATCCCAGCACACTTGGAGTGTCTTACTGCTAATTATGAAACTGTTCTCTAGGGAAATAATAATAAAAAGAAATACATGATCTATATTTAACGATAATTCTGTGCTTATTGTGGGAAGATTTCAATATTTATTGTATGTTACCTGCTATTTCAGAACAGTGAGACGAGTGAAAAGAAAAATCTGTCTGTGGTAACAAACCATCAAATCAAAGCTATGCCAAAATATTTCTGAATATGCAAAGCCCCATCTGCTTTATCCAAACTTTGTCTCTAGTGAGGACTAAGCTTTGTTTTTACTTTAAAGCTTTGTCACTGTATATGCAAAGTACTGTTATTTCTCTCTTACACTAGCGTCTTGGTTATTTGGGCAAAGTAGATCAGGACAGGGAAAGTGTTTTCAGGGACTGAGTAAAAAGAAACAGAAGAGAGAGATTCTGACATGCTGTGCTGTTGTCCCCTTGCTTCTGTAGGGACCGATGCTCTAGGAGGCCGAGGTGACAGCAGATGGATGGTGTTTGCCAACGGCACGCTCTCCATCACCCGGGCAAGCTTGGAGGACCGTGGGCAGTACCTGTGCACCGCGGCCAACCCGCATGGCACAGCACGGCTCCTGGTCACCTTGTCGGTAGTGGCCTACCCACCCCGCATCACTGGTGGAAGGTGGCAGCTCCTCACCGCTCACTCCGGAAAGCCCGTGGCAGTGAAGTGCAGAGCTGAGGGCAGGCCTCCTCCCACCATCTCGTGGGTTCTAGCAAATAAAACACACATCTCCGACTCTTCCGCAGGAAATAACAAAGTTCATGTGGAACCAGACGGCACTCTAATTATCAAGGAAGTCACTGTTTACGACAGGGGCCTCTACACGTGCATGGCTAAAAACCCAGCGGGCACTGACACGCTGGTTGTAAAACTGCAGGTCATTGCGGCACCTCCCACTATTCTGGAAGAGAAGAGGCAACGTGTTGAAGGATTGACGGGGGAAAACCTGAAGCTCCCTTGCACCGTGAAAGGGAATCCTCAGCCCACTGTCCACTGGGTCCTCTTTGATGGCACAGTGGTGAAACCTCTGCAGTTTGTAAACGCAAAGCTGTTCCTGTTCTCCAACGGTACCCTCCACCTCAGCAACATCGCCCCTGCTGACAGCGGGAATTACGAGTGCATAGCCACAAGCTCGACTGGCTCGGAAAGGAGGGTGGTGAGCCTCGTGGTGGAACACAGAGATACGCTTCCAAAAATAGCTACCGCCTCTCAAGAAATGACTCAGTTGAATTTTGGGGATAAGTTGCTTCTGAACTGCACAGCAACTGGGGAGCCAAAGCCCAGGATCATCTGGAGGTTACCCTCCAAGGCAGTTGTTGACCAGTGGCACAGGTAGTAGTCTTTTTTTTTCCCCCACCTCTTTGAAACTTCAAACGCTGTCTTCTCTGGTGCTTGCATAAGAGACTGTTACATCACTAAAACAAAACATTGTAAACTAAATACACTTTTAAATGTTTAACAGTGGTGAAACATCTGTGATGATGGCTTGTTATTATACATCTACTAACCCATCACATCAATTGTCACAAGTGGGTGAGGTCTTACCAAAATGGATACAAGTCGTATTTGAATTAAGAAACTGACGTTAATCATGCATTGGCTGAATTTTGTCATTTTATAGGAGGAAAAGTTATAAGAGATTTGTGAAGTAGAACTGAGGAGGAAGAGGCTTCGGTAGTCTCTGCCGAGTCTACCTTTGAGGGTCTCCCCCCACCAGTAACACTTCACCTTCGCTTTGGGAGAGACAGTCCCAGATCAGGATGTTCCTAGCAAGCTCATGAGAACTCACAGCTGGGCTGAGGAGGGAGATCCAGGTCTGTGCCCTGCTGCAGGAAAGGCAGCTAGAGAGTAATCACTTGGTGCCAAGTGTTGTTCTGGACAACATGTAGCAGCACTGCCAGCTACCCCTGGCCAGGGGCAAGTGCCACGGGTTATCGGCAAGGAGGAGCATGAGGGAGAGGAGGAGATGCTAGCGGGATGAGGGACATAAGGTTCAACAGGCTCATTTGTTCACAGAACAGTTTTCAGCAAGGCAGAGGCAGCTTTGTGCACCGACAGAGTCAGCGAGCACGTGCACATCCACATAACAACAAAAGTGGCAACACATCAGTTATAACCCACTGGGTAGGCGAGTGATGTGGACACGGTGCCTTTGGAGAGAACTTCTGTATCGCATCGTGTTGTTAATACTGTCCGTCACTTTCAATACTCAGTATTCACATCCAGCATTCTGTTCCATAATTCTTTTCCTCTTTCTCCCTCCCCTGCCAACAGAATGGGAAGTCGAATCCATGTCTACCCTAACGGATCCTTGGTTATTGAGGCAGTTACTGAAAAGGATGCAGGTGACTATTTGTGTGTTGCAAGAAACAAAATTGGAGATGATCTGATACTGATGAAAGTCAGCATCACAATGAAACCAGCCAAGATTGACCAGAAACAGCATTTCAAGAAACTGGTGCCATACGGAAAAGATTTCAGAGTGGACTGCAAGGCGTCTGGGTCACCTGCACCAGAAATATCCTGGAGCTTGCCAGATGGTACGGTGATCAATAATGCGATGCTGGCAGATGACAGTGGACACAGGTCTCGCAGATACATCCTCTTTGACAATGGAACTCTGTATCTCAACAAAGTGGGAGTAACAGAAGGAGGAGATTATACCTGCTACGCTGAAAACACACTGGGAAGAGATGAAATGAAGATACGCATCACAGTCGTCATGGCAGCCCCTCAGATAAAGCACAATTACAAGACATACGTTAAAGTGAAAGCTGGAGGTACAGCATTACTGGACTGTGAAGCTGTTGGAGAACCCAAGCCAAAAATATTCTGGTTGCTACCTTCCAGTGACATGATCTCCTCGTCAACAGCCAGACACTTCCTGCACGCCAATGGTTCTCTATCAGTCAGTCAAGTCAAACTGTTAGATGCTGGGGAGTATATGTGTGTTGCTCGTAATCCTGGAGGGGATGATACAAAATTGTATAAACTGGATGTTGTTGCTAAACCACCTATCATAAATGGTTTATATGCGAACAAAACAATCATGAAAGTGACAGCAGTGAGGCATTCAAAGAAACAAATTGACTGTAGGGCAGAAGGGACACCTCCCCCTCAGATTATGTGGATCATGCCTGATAATATTTTCCTAACAGCTCCATATTACGGGAGCAGGATTGTAGTACACAAAAATGGGACACTTGAGATTCGGAATATAAGGCCTTCTGACACAGCAGAGTTTATCTGTGTGGCACGTAATGATGGGGGAGAGAGTATGTTGGTGGTGCAGCTGGAGGTATTAGAAATGCTAAGGCGACCGATATTTAAAAATCCATTCAATGAAAAAATAACAGCCAAGCCTGGGAAAACCACCACCTTGAATTGTTCTGTGGATGGAAACCCTCCACCTGACATCAGCTGGATGTTGCCTAATGGCACATGGTTTTCCAGTGGCATCAAGACTTCCCAGTTTCTCACAGGAAGCAACGGTACCCTTACCATCTATAATCCTGATGGAGGCAAAGCAGGAAAGTATCGCTGTGCTGCTAGGAACAAAGTTGGCTACATTGAAAAGCTGATCATCTTGGAGGTTGGCCAGAAGCCCAATATTCTCACTCATCCAACGGGGCCAGTGAAGGGCATTAGCGGGGAGTCATTATCGCTTCACTGCCTGTCTGATGGGAGTCCCAAACCAAATACAGTGTGGACTCTGCCAGGTGGCTACGTGCTGGATCGACCGCAGATCAACTGGAAATACATTCTGCTGGAAAACGGTACTTTGGTTATACGAGAAGCCACCATTCACGACAGAGGAAATTACGTGTGTAAGGCCCACAACAATGCTGGAGACTCCTCCATAACTGTTCCTGTTGTTATTGTAGCCTATCCCCCGAGGATTACGAACAGACCACCGCAGACCATACACACGATGCCTGGTGCAGCACTTCAGCTCCACTGCATAGCACTGGGAATACCAAAACCAGAAATTACCTGGGAATTACCTGACCACTCAGTACTCCCTACAGGTCACCAAAGCCGAGCAGCTGGGAGTGAACTGCTTCACCCCCCGGGGACATTAGTCATCCAGAATCCCCAACCCTCAGATTCTGGCGCGTACAAGTGCACAGCGAAGAACCATCTTGGCAGCGATTTCACAGTAACATATGTTCACGTCATTTGAAGTAAGAAATACAGCATGAATGACTGTTAACAAAGTCTACAGCTGGACTGAGTTCATTCTTGGAGTAAGTTTAATCAAAGGCAGCCATAGGCGTCTAAGTGCCTAAATACATTTACAGCATTCAATCTGCAATGACCATGCAAAAAAAGTGAGGAAGAACTTGGGGAAAATTAGATCTAGCATTATTACCTAACATTGGTTCTTTCAGTGATTAAATGCATTTAAATTAAAACAAAGTTAAGGCACTTTTGCTCTGCCAGCAAACATTTAGAGTATCAAATAAAATTACTTTCTGGAAATGTACCTAGAGATCTCCAGTAAAGGATAGACTTCTTCGTATTAGTTTAACATTGTCCACTTTGTATGACTATCATGAGCATGGATCACATAAAGCAAGAGTATCTGAGAACCAAAGAGCAGATTTTACTGTGATGCAGATTACCTTCTTAATATGTTTGACTATTTAGTATTTTTTTAATAAATATTCAATGATGAAACAAGTAGTGAAGTATTTTTAATAATACAGCTCTGTTTCAGACAGTCTTTTTTGCAGAACCTTGGGATGATAACATCCAGAACAACTTTGTTCTCATTTTTAAACGAGAGTAACCTCTGTTTAGTGCTGTTTAGCAAAAGTGTACAGACCGTGTGTATAATTTGGTATAATTTTCCTATCGTCACAAAAGCATTTTTTAAAGACTTCTCACTAGAAAACAATTGTCTCAATTTGCATATAAATTTAGAATTCTGATTTCTCAATTCAGCAGATGGGTCTAAGAAGCAACCTTCTGTACATAAGGGAAAAATGCCTTCACAATGGTAGGAAGTGGTCACCCACACATTTTACATTAATGAATCACAGATTGGACTGGTCAAATAAATCTTTAGAAGACTAAGCCAGTAACTAAAGCTCAGCGTTTCTTATTTTCTTCCTAAGAGAGAGATTAATGTCAGGACTGAGGGGTCAAAATACATGCAATGCAGCCTTTCCCCTTAAATTTGGAAATTGGGGACCTATCTGTCTCCTGGAAGAAATGGCACTGTCCCTACAGTCCCAGCTTGTCCCACAGCCGCAGCGCCCAGCACTGCCTGATGCCGCTGGAGCGGACCAGAGACGGCATGGCTGAAGCCAGGGCTGTTGGAAGGGAGCGGTCTCTTCGTCCATTACAGAAAGTCTGACGGATGTATGAAGGGTTCAGTGTAACCGTCCCCTGCCTCATGAACAATCCTGCTCTTTACATCATCTAAAATAATTAAAAAATCCAAGAACGGTAACACGTCTCTTTTGGGCCTGTAAGATACCGCAGTGAACCTCCTCAGTCCTGATGTGACAGCAGCACCTGAACTGCATGCAGTAACATCTCTCGGCAGCAGCTGATTAGCACACAAGACGCTCGTCAGTGAGAAAGTATTCGAGTGCCAAGAGCTAAATGCAGATTCTACCTCATTTAACCATATCACAATCAACCTGGGGAATTTTAAATTTTTTTTTATTGAAGACTATAACCTCAGCTTGGATTGCTTTTGTGCTGGTTTGATCACTTCCTGACATCAACCACATACAGTTTGCTGTGCACTTGTTCTCTCCTTCCACAGTGCTGATGGAGTTGTAGCCACAAAGTGGTTGGATTACATGAATCTCACTGGTTAATATCTGTAATAGCTTTAGCTACTATGAAGAACAGTCAATCTCCTTAAAAAATCCTGAACAGAAATAATTTTAACATGAGTAAGACTTACCTGACTATTGTAAAAGCCAATCAAAATCTACTTTTCTACAGATTTCCGTGTAGCGAGTGTTATTTCATGAGCTGGCTGTACTGCCTCCCAAGTCCTCTGAAGCTTGCACAGTGCAGTCTTCCCCCTTCCCCACAGAACACCTGACTAGGATACCACCTATAAACTCTTTGTATGGTAAATTAAGCAAATTGAGTTAATACAAAACAGGGGAAAGACATTCCTATGTATATTTTAAATGCCCTGCATGTTCCACTTTCAAAATTAATGGATTAAAAAAAAAAAACCAAACATATAGACTAACTCCTAAATTACATAAAATAGTAATAAATTTATTCTGTTCTTTTCAACTCTAATACGAGCAAAATTATGATGTATTTGTACAGGTTTGAATAATAACGATTTGTTTGTGGCAATTTTGTTTTATCATTTACTTGTGGTTTTGCACTCAGCCAATAATACATAATGCCTGACACCACTGAAACTCACCCAGCAATCAAGACTCAAACCTGGAATTTTAAATACTTACCATACAACATTGGTAGCAGACACAGGTAACAGGAATAACTCACTTCAGGCGGCTTCAGTATGACAAGCTGTCAGCTACAGAACCGCTGAAACCACAGAAAGGACTTTAGTGGCTTTTCCACCCTCACTTTGTGAAAGCTGGTACGAGGTCTGTTAGTGAAGGCATCAAGTGAGACACGGAGATTCGTTTCCTGGGAGGCTCTACCAGGACCCGGAGATTTCCCTACGTGAGCGGAGCAAAACCCGCCTTGACCGTTCAATCCTCGTTACTGTGTCGTGCACTCCATTAGAATTGATCACCAGTGAGCTTTATATTAAAAAGACCAAATATGAAACACTGCTACTTCTAGTAGGTTTATTAACATTACATTGTGGCTTTTAATATAAACTTTAAGAAGTTCTAATACAAGCAATAAACCCACTTCAGCACCTTCTTACCACAATAAGAGCAAGAGAAAATTGGTACTTTAAACAAAGAACTTTATAAAGTGCATATGAAAATTGCAGTCAAATAAACACAATTTAAATTGATGCTCGTTCTACCAAGAAAGAAAGAGGTGAACATTTTAATGAACAAATTAACTTTTATGCCAAAATCGGAAGTGCCTTTCAGTTCAGTAGTTTGGTCCAGTGCAGTTCTTTAAAAAAAAACAACACAAACCAACAAAAAACAGAAACAAGAATAAAAAAAACAAAAGAAGTGTTTCCCACAAATAAATAAATCCAGCATTCTTTGTCCCCTTTAAAAGTAACAGGACCTAAAAAGCACCAAATTCATAAAATCTGCAATAACATTCTTCAAATAGGCCCACAAGTCCATACATTTAAATCTAGTTAAATGCAAAAAAAAAATCCGCAAACCCAAAAAACCCACCTTGTTACATACTCACATCAACTGCAGCACAAAAAATAATTATTGAAATAATAAGAAAATTAAAGACTGCTTTCTAGCAATAACTAGTGCATTGAATTTTGAATGTTCTGTTCTTCAGTGCAAACGTAACATGACGCCTCCCTTCCATCTCTGATTCAGAAGTGTGAAGGATGCCCGTACTGGTTCACTCCTTGTTGTGGCTGGTTACCTGGTTGATAAAGCAAAGGGAAGTGTTTGTGCCTCGTGACTGTACTCTACAGAAATACAGAAGAATACCTGTATTTCATGCAGTGGTAGCAAGCAACAGTCAATACATTTCCTTATATACCTAGCGCATGCAAGAGGTGCTGATTTCCTCGGGGACTTTGCCTGCAGTAGGACTAAAGAAGTGAGGGGAGAAAACACACAGCAAACTGTAACTGGGCCACCAGCTCCAGTCCTGTGGGTGCCTCGGGCTTCTCTGGAGACCAACAGAAATCCGTGGGACACACTAGCACCAGAACTTTGGTATTGCATCACTACTGGGTTGGGTAACCAGTTGTCAGTAGGAAAATTACTTACATGTATATATGGCAGTATTTAAATAGGCAGAACATCTCCAGAAAGAGAATTCCATATTCAAATATACATCTATATTTATGTACAGCTATGCACACACATGCTTACTAGAGAGCTGCTTCTGGAGCTGCCTGACCAGCGCTGCTGTCTGTTGTTGCTGCTGTGTCTGTTGTAAGCCTTGCCTTGGAAACTGCAAAAGAAACATGCAAGATGAAAGAAATATGCACAGCACAAGTGCCACGTCAGGTAACTGCAGAAATGTTCAGCTTGTGCTGCCCTGTCAGCTCGTGCTGCCCTGTCAGCTCTGGCAGAGCAGGTGGAGGGCGACAGCAGAAGGCAGGCGTGCCTCCTCAGTGGGTCCTGACCGGATTTTAACAGCGCAGTAAGGACACATGGAGCACGCTTAGAACTTACAGAACTTTTGTTCTCTTCGTTCCCTGAAATCTTACACATTCCCAGATGTGTTACAGGTATCACATGTGTCCAGCTAGACACAAGGGACAGAGTCAGTCTCTGTCTTTTCTACCTCTGGAGAGGCCAGTATTCATCTTGCAAGTCACTCTAAGCAGCTCTGCTGTCTGCATTGTTCAAAGACAAGGCAAATCCAAACTGCAAATCAAAATTAACAGCCTTTTTAGCATTTTTAAACACTTACATGTTGTTGAAGCATAAATCAAAAGAAGCTTCTAGGAAAGTATTTTTCCCAGGGCAATGGCACTTCAGACAGAGAAGGCTAAGCACAAAGCACAGGTTGTTCACTGCGCTGCACACCTGCTGCAGGGTGATAGCTGCACACTCAATTCTTGGCTCCAGTGGAACGGCAGGCAGATCAGTGCCCAGCCAACTGGGCCAACTCCTCCATGGAGCAAAATAATCACCATTCTGATCCTCACCCGAAGCCCACAGCGGTCGAGACAAGGCCCTTCCAGTCCATGGCACTAAGCACAAGGGGATTAGACACAAAAAGCTTCCAGACAAATCTGCTGTTAATGAATTAAATCATTACCTCAATCACTTTGAAAGTACTCATGGTGTAAATGCATTCACTTTCACAAATTTGCACCCTATTTATACTTGCATCAAAGCAGAATTTAGTCTTTAACTGGTCCGTCTGACGGCATGCATTATTCCCTAGCTAGCTGACCCATAAAGTCTATTTTTCAAGTAAGGATGGGTAGGAGAACAAGCACCGCTTTGCTTTCCACACTTCTGGCTGTCATTCAGAAAAAAAAAAATCATTCTTTTAACAACTTTTATTGATCATCTACCTCTGTGTCAGAGTACTGAATACATCGCACACCGCGCTACTGAATTACGACAGACAGACCTGACACAGACCGTCTGCGTGTGTACTGTTGGGATGGACACCTCCGGTGCCAAAGGTCTGCATGTACAAGAAGCACTTCTTCCCTTGGAAAACGCGTCACCCGTATGAAAGAAAAACGTCTGTGCACCAGCTGTCTCAGACTCCCAAGGACAGAGAGCTGACGGCACAACTCCCTCATACTTACCTACTCCTGGGAGGGATATCATCATGAATGAGGTACTGCTATGCTAGCAAGCACAAACCAAACCAAGGCTTCACCATTTACTGTCTGTCTTATCCTCAGGGCCTCTAAGCTCTCTAGATCTGTTTCCTAAGCCCCGGAACTTTCCTTCTCACTAGATTTGATGAAAATGCATGTGCTTCTAATTAAGTGATTTTTTTGTGCTTCTGCACAAGGACACACAATACACCTGACCAGTTTGAAAACCTGATGTGCTGAATAAAAATGGAGTTATTCAATACTCTAATAACATCATACATGCTACAGAAAACGCCCATGCTTTGTTTCAGTGAAACCTTTTGCTTACTGAAGGGAGTTTCAGTGTTTTACAAGACTTCAGCATCTTCTCCCTTTCTGAAACCAAATCCTTTACTTAAAATACATTGTGTAATCTTCTGGCTAACAGTCCTTAGTAAATGCTGAGATTAGTCAAAATCATTAACCACACCAGGGTTTCTTGGGGACACGAAACCAACACACAGAAAGCTTTCTGCTGTGCTAAGTGCTGGAAGAGGAGCCTGCAGCCCCACAGGTGCTCTGTCTCTGTGACAGTCTCTCACACACAGTTTGTTCATGATATAAACACTATTAAGAAAAACTCAAAAATGGATGAAAACTATATTTCAATATATATCAGATAAACGTCTTTCATTTATCCTTACTCTTGCACTTACAAGCTGCTTCCGAGTTTCTCTATCAGATCACATTGATTAATGCTTTTAAACTCGGAAGCTAGCAATTTCAGCATTACTGTATTTTCTCCATTTTTCTATAGCAAACTTTTCTAGTTATCCTCATCTACCTTACGTATGTCTGGAAAAACTGCCCAAATGCAGGAAACAAGCATAATGAGATTGTAAATTCAGTGGACGTGTCCATAAAAATTAGGTGGTAGTGATAGTGATTTGGTAAAATCATTCATTAAACTATAAAGGCTCCAATTCAGCATACAGGAATGTCTCAAAAGTAATTTTGTTTGTGCAGTTGTCTTCATGCAGCTCTGGTTTACAACCAACGATTTAATTTAAAAGGATCTTCAAACAATAAAACCCATTTCTTCCCCAGCCTGTTAGCAGTACAACCTAAAAATCAAAGGCCCGAGGTCACTAACAGTGACCTGTGACACGACTTCAGGCAGGGACTGGACTTTGGCAGTGGTGGAGCTGCCAGCGTCCCCAGCTGACGCCAGAGGGAGCGGAGGGAGCGCGGATGCTCGCACAAACACAGCACAAGCACGGCAACGTGGAGAAATGCCAACCATCAGCACCTTACGTTTCCAAGTGAAGGCTTTTCTTAGTGTTACAGCAAAAACTAGTTCCACAAGTAGCCTCAATTGTATACGTTATCCTGCTTTCACTTCAAAATATTACAAAGACAGAAAAATGCACCAATTTATATGCATCACCAGCAACTACAGATTTCTCATCAAGTTTAAGTTTTTAAAGTTAGCAAGGGCTATTCATTATTACTATGATATATTAATTAGGATAACACTCATAAAAATGCATAGCACAGCAAGCATAAACAGGAATAAACTGCAGCAGTAAGGTGTTAATTTACCTCAGCCTGCTGCTCTGGGACTACTAAATGGCATCTTTAGACCCCCAGAAAAAAAGACCCCTGACTTTTCAGTAGGGCTTAGAGCACATGGTTCTATATCAGATTTTCAAAATAGTCATTTATTTATGCTGCACTAGGAATGAGACTGAGGGTGACTTTAAAGCATCACATTGTTTTCCCCCTCTGAATTGACACAAAGAGATTTAAGGCCGTCCGGGCAGTCTCATTTTACTTGTGATGGAAAAGAGATGTACAGAATTAGAAAAGCAGCAGTACCCAATTTTTAACTATATCACCAAGTAATTCTCAAAAGAACTGCTATGGGTGGTTATTTACATTCTTTGGGATATTAACCATTAGTTTTAAATCAATACTGCTAGGTGCAACTTCAAAAAGATGTGTTGAAATGAAGCATTTGAACTTTTCCTACACACACGCAAATCTTTTTTCAGGCAAAACGATGTGTCATTGTTGGCCCAACTTTGGTATCAGTTTTGACTGAACTGGTGAATGAACCATGAAAGCGCAGGAGGCAGCGCGCACTCCAGTCCTAGAAGGAGGATCTTTGAACAGCAAACTCAAATGCGCTGCTGCAGAGGCACTGGGGCTTGAGCAGGGCAGTGCACGAGCCCTCCTTGCCAAGGCCTGCGTTCAAAGCTGCACTTGCCTCCCCATCAGAGGTCAGCAGGCGAGGTCACCTCCAGCAACACCTCAGTGCACGCATAACCCACCTCTTGCCACGTTTTGGCAAGATGGACACAGTTACACAGTCTTCTGTGGACAGATGCAATTTTCCTCTGCCTACAGTCGGAGCCAGCCAGGAGCCACCTGGATGCACTAGCCAGCTGTTGAGCCCCAGCTAATACACTGCTACCACAGCTGCAGCCTGCGGCCAGCTCAGGACGCAGGCAAAACGAGCCTGTCGCCACCGGCACCGGGCACATGCTCATACGGCACTCAGAGAGCGGAGGTACCGCACTGCAGGCACCACGGCGGCAGCACCAGCAGGCAGACGGTGACACGAGAAAGCTTACGCAAACCCTCTCCCCAGGCTGCCACGCTGCCCATCTGCGCAAGGGACAAAACCCGCTCTGTCACTACCCTCACACCGCCCCACAGTATCTGGCAGTCGCCTCTGCTTACCAAAGGCTGCTGCGGTTGCACGGGCTGGAGACCAAGTGCCTGCTGCTGCCCTGGCTGCTGCCCCTGCTGCTGCTGCTGCTGCAACTGAAAGAAGATGAGCATTGAAACAACAGCGACACGACATGCACACTGCCTCAGGGAATGACTACGAGCCAAGCAGTGTGGCTTTTCATGACTGATTTCCAGCATAGGAGCTGGGCTCGCTTACAGCATTGGTTAGTGAAGGCCCCGCTGGGAAGATAAGCCTCACAGCTCTCCACTTTCATCATCAGCCACACCAAGGCTGGCAAGGAGCATTGTTAATAAACAAAAAAATACTCAAAAGCTGGTATATTTAGTTCACTACACCATCAAAATATTTAGATAAAATACATTATCATTCGACAAGAACTGGCACAGAGAGCTACTGCATTAAAATGAAAACATGAAAATACTTCCAACCATCAAAGGGCCACGGGAAGGATTTTTAATGTCATTTACTTATTTACTTCCCCTGTGCAAAGCCCTACATATTTAGCCGATAAACTGATACTTACCTCCAAATTAAAAATATATCATCAAATCAGAATACAGGAAATAGGCCAGACAGGCAGCAAGCCCTTTGATTTAATTCTGGTATACATTCATTATAAGGGCAGATAGGGGAGAGCACAACCACTGCTTTTGTCTCAGCACATTCAGCTAGGCTGTTCTCAAATCTACCTTCTCCAGAGGCATTCTACAATCTTGAAAAATGAAAGTACTGAATTTTACATGTATGTCCAAAGCTCTCTTCTCGAAGTCCCAAATGTAAACAATTAATTATTGCACTCGAGTAAAAGCAGTTCGGATTTATAGCACCAGGCTCTGCTGCTTTAGACTTGAAGACACGTGCAAGCGAGCGCGTAACACCATCACCCGATACGGTGATGTTTACGCTCCCTTCCTGCACTGAAACATCCCTGGCCTCTAGTGCAGCCGAGTCCCTCACCTGGAAGAGTCTCTGCTGCCGCATCTGCTGCTGTCTCGGTCTCATTGGCTCCGGAGGCAGCTGTACTGAGTTTAGGGTCGGATGAGGACCTGTGGTCGATGCACTGTCCAGTCCTCCTCCAACCAGTGAATTTGGCTGCAAAGGCTGATGGCTCAAACTGATTGGGGAAAAAAAAATAACAGATTGTACTTCATTTACAGCCAGAGCACAAGTTAGTCTAGGAGTACTCAACTATAAGCTGCGACATTAGACTTCCATAGATTTAAAAGACGTTTACATTTTACAGGAAGAACATATTTCCAAATATGAATGCTTTGAAAAATATTCCATAATAGAAGCTGTACCATACTATTGCCCAGTAACTGATGTAAGTAATCATGTGTTCCTCTAAACAAGAGCAGATCCAAGCATTCAACTCTTGCTTTATTAGGAAGAGTGATGAGCTTCTACATTTCAAGCAATAACTCCACATAAGCACTAAAATGTTCTCCAGACCAAAACATCTCATAGTTACATTACCATGAATTTAAAACTGATTATAAAGACTTTTTACTTTCTAAAATACTGAGAAAACACACCAAGCAAGAAATACCTTCTTAGGATGTTATGGGAGAAATTAACGTTGACGAAGCAGAAAGATATACATGGGGAAAACATGTTAGCTAGCTTGTAATTCAGCTTCGGTGTTTAAAACTCAGTAAAGACAAGGCAATTCAGGTTAGCAGATTTATTCCTAATGCAAGGCACCCTGTAGGTTTTCGTACAAGGCTGTCAATCAAGTCAAGGCCAAACTTTTTGAAGAGGTGCAAACATACCCAGAATTGAGCATACTCTTAAGATACCCAGGCTTGCAAGAATTTAAAAGTTAAGGAACCAGTGGATATTGCAGAATATATGGTAACATTCACAATTCCAGAAATACTGATTTCATCAAATTAGAGCTGAAGCAGAGAAAGAAGTATACATCTACTTGGTAACAGAGCTCATCAGGGGTACTCCAGGATAAATTACATGGGATCAGCGAGACAGGACTGAAGCTCTGCTGACAGGCCAGACCACCTTGCAATGACTGACATCTACACACTGCTGTACGCTTTCAATGAATCTGCAACCTGCACACAGGGAGAGCGCTGCACTGCACAGATACTCCGTCATAGCTACAGCTGGACAGTGCGTACAGGGGCAGACCTTGCAAATAGTTCCCCCTCCACCCCAGCTCCCTCTTTAATTCGAGCCTGTGTTTTTTTGGGAGTCACTCTACTGAACATATCTATTTAAAGTGGAAATTAAGAGTGGCAAAATTTATGATTCAGCGAAGAGCAGAGCTGGACTGTTAGTTGGATTATGCTAGACTGTTAGAAAAAAAATCTGATTCAAGACTGTCATTGGAAACTCCAGTTTTCCACTCTGCTTACTCTGTAACACTGCCTTTTATGGATTTCTTTCCTGCTTCATTTGCCTTCTGTTTCATGACATTTCTTTACCAATTAAATTTTCCTGTTTCTCATAGGCAGTGCAACTCAGCTGTACTTCCAAACTGAAGTCAATTTAGTCTATTCAGGCTTAAGCAAAATTCATTTGTCTATTGAGAGCTAAACTACCAAGTTGGTCTTGTGTTTTCTTGACTACAGACTCTTTGGTAAACCTGGAATATTTATTGTTTAATACCACACACGTGTTTACATAATATGGTACCATGTCTGCATGTGTAGTGAAATAGGATCCAACTGCCATCTTTAAATGAATTTTTATGTTCTACAAACACAGAGGACAACTAGGCTACAACATGTGCCAAGACCAACTTAAAATAAAAATTAAACAAGGGAAAAACCAGGGAAATTGGAGAGAAAGACATATTTATTGCTAATTAGACCCAGCGCTAACCTCATTTTGATTAATATGCTTTATTTTAAATAAAGCTTTAGACCTCTAATCAAAGTTGCCATTAAAATCCTGCAATGTTACCAGCTATAAGAACTGCAGAGGCTCACCGCTGAGTGCCTGTCAAAGGCTGGATGTATGCAGCAGCCTGCTGTTGAATATATCCGCTGGGCTGCTGTTGTATCTGCCGCAGCCTCTCCATCAGCGTGGGGCTGGAATGAGCTGCTGTGTATGCTCGGGGGGTGTAGCTGGGGGAAAGCACTATGCCACCAGGCTGCTGCTGCTGCAAAGGCATCTGAGTGCTGTACATCGTGTATCCATGAGGCATGCTCTGCGGGGAAAACGGACAGAAGAGTAACTTCACCAGGCCCGGATTTAACTTAGCTTAACTATAAGAGGAAGAGATGGCCTTTATCGAAGAGCCAAAGCCTGGATAACCAGAGGCAAGTCAGTGAGACGCAGTGCTGTACCCACGCACCGGTCTGTGAGCCCCCCACGCTGGCTGTACCCCACTTCTGTTTGCGGGTTCAAGCAGCCGCAACGTGGTCGCACACAGCGGGATGGAACTTGCACCGTGCCACCCTTCCCCGAGAGGCACTGAGCAAGAGCGGGACTCTGCTCCACAGCTCCGCCTCTCCCTTTTCTTTGTTCCCCCCTCCTCCCCCTCACAAAATCCCAAGTACCAGAATGACCATGACATAATAACGAGTTACTGGTATCACTATCTCACCAAAAATTGGCCAAATTTCAGGCTTAACACTGAAGTACACTTGCCTTTACCAGCAACAGCATTAGGAAAAAGTGGAAGTGTCCGTGTTAAAAACATTTATGAGCTACAGCATGTGGAGACTGCAAGCATCCTCGAAGGAGGCCTTGCCATCACACTAGGGAACATACACGAGGCAAGTCCCAAGCACAGAAAAGCAGGCTGGGAGGTAAAGGAGTTCCCCTTAAAAGCATTTTTATGCAGACGCTCCACGGGAGTAGCACAGTACCTGTGCTTGCTGTAACCCTGGGTACTGTGGAAGCTGAGACGGGGGTCGGACTTGCGGAGTGAAAATAGCAGCTTGGTCCATTGGCTGACCCTGAAAGACACATCACCCATCAGATATGGCCTCCACACCCCAAACAAGTCCAGTTCTGGACACAAACTCCACGAAGCGGTGTCCTAAAGAGTCATGGAGAGACTTGACCATCTCCTTCAAGACAGCACCATTGCTCAGTGCCAAACTGCTGAACTGTATTTACTCATAAGGAGATGGAAGAATCAACTTTTGTTTGATTTCTGACACTACTGTAACACTGCAGCAGTGAAGAAACAGCCATTTACTGAACAGAGGTCTTGCAGACACCCTTTAAAATGGGGCTTTGCAAAGGATTAGAAAAAAAATATTCTAGCTGTCTTGAAGACAGTACATTAAATTATATAGGGAGCTTAGAGTGAATGACAATCTCCAGTATAACTACACAGTTGATATCTTTCTCAGGCTACCTGATTACTAGCTTTCCCCCAGATGAAGCAGGCAAAATGCTGATTTGCAAATTTTATGATAACATACAAAATAGCAGTATGATAAATGGGTAACACAAGCATCTCCAGCTCCCAACCAGTACAGCTTGGAAACACACTCCGTATTTGTGATCAGCAGACAGCCTAGTTTGTTCATTTCAAATTGCCTCAATATTTATGCCCAATTAATGGCAAATCATTTAAAGATTTCAACTATTACTGCATTAGTATGCTTTGAAGCACCAGAAAAGAGGGGAAAAAAAAAAGTTACACTTAATTTCAGGACAAGATTGTAAAAAACTGGCGAATGAGAATTTGCCAAGGATACAATCAAGTCTGTGTATTTTCTGTGCGATTGTAATGCTGCACAGCTGCACTTGATCATTTTGAAAACCATTCCACTCAAAAAAGCTCAGTGGCAGACATGAGCTGGAAGCAGGGATGCTCCTTCCCTGTAGCTGCCCAGTTTCGCACAAAACCAAACAAAAAAATCCAAGTCCTCCAACAAAGCCTTTGTCATTTTAATAACGATATCCTTACAGAGATGTATTAGAATTTAAGGCTAAAAGTGACTTTGATAACACACTGCAAGCAGCAACGTTACAGTCAGGGCTACCCGGTGGAAAAGAAACTCTCACATGGGATAAAATACTGAAGCGCTATTCGGACTCTCCTTCTTTATCTGCTCCCATCCCTTTAGTGGTAAATGTACCAAACGTTAACAAGTCTGTAAGCACAACCGGCAGTCCTGCAGTTCAGCTATTATTTTGGATTGGGTTTAAAAATACGTGCATCCTCATTGACAGACCTGGGAAACAAGCAGAGCTACCTATTATGAACAGGAATCACTCAGGGAAGCAGGATGGTAGAGAGAAAGCGTTCCAGCTTCAACCGATTCAGCCCCAAGAGACATGAACCGCTGTGACTGGGGCTGGATTCACTGCCCTGCGCTTTGGGTAGACAGCAGACAGACGAGGTCAAGGACAAGATGCAAAACCAGGGGCAAAGCTACCACAGGGCACCACAGGGTTGTCACACACTCATTTTTCATACCTTCCTTTCTTTTAAAAACAAAAAGAAAAGACTGACCTAGCTAGGCTCTGTGCCAGCCTCTGGGACCACCGCTAAAGGAGTCACTAAGGCACAGACAAGACAGCAAGGCATTCTGATATGATAAGCTATACTAAGGAGGCAGAAGCTATGCTAAGGATTTGTTTTAAAAACAAGTCAGTATCTCATGGAAAATTCTGAAAAACAAATTAGGGAGTACAGGAGGTGTGAACAGAGTAACATCTATCAGTCCTGACAAAAGGTCAGGGTAAATTAAATTTATCTGGAAAAGCATCTGCAAAATCAGATGGGGAGCTCTCAAAACAGCCACCTGATAGGTGAGAAACTGAAATGCTGAACAGAATGTACATCTTGCAGACGGGAAGCAGACAAACCAGATGTCAGCCAAGTACAGGGGGAAGGTACTCAAGTGCTTAAGATTTTTCTTTTTTTAAACAGAGGCAAAAGAAGAAAATAAAAAAGAGAATAATAATTTCTCCGAGCAAATTGCTTCTGAAACTTTTTCATAAGGTTCCAATGACAAGATAGTAACCTGAATCCATCCAAAGGTGAAATCTGGTAAAACTGTAACTGATTCCTAGAAAAACTGGTGCCTTAAGCTATTCCCCGCAGTAATACAAACCACCTTGTGGGTTGTGTGGAAGCTGGTCTGTAGAGCAGTGCTCCGTGTGCTATCCTTTTTGTTTCTCTCAGTGACAGCTAACCTGGTGGGCCCAAGAACAAAATTTGTCCGCTCATGCCCATGCAGCATAAACAGTGTCCCTCCAAAGTTAATGGAAGTTGTATCAATGGAAATTGGATTAGGCCCTAATTCTGTAAGAAAATACTAAATAAGCAGCTGCATGATCCCAGCAATCCACAGCGGGCAGAGAGCCATGAGCGAGTTTTGTCCACCGACCTCTTCCCTGCCATTTGAAGCGCACGCAAAGCAGCGGAGCTGGCAGGGTGTGAGGCTCCACAGCAGCACACCTGTACTGAAGGCACCACTGCCCAGGCCAGGCAAGCACCACACATAAAACCAAATGTGAAACATAAGCAAGAAGCTGTTTGTTAGCAGGGACAGATCAATCTATTCCATGGCAGCACACGGCCACCGAGCAAGCTCCCGTGTTGTGAGAGTGCGCTCTGCATTCCTGAGCAGCAGCAGCAGCAGATGTTGCTAAATTCAAAGGGACTTCTTCCTCCAGGCATAATTTAGTAAAGAGTTAACCAAACATGCGAGCCAACTGCTGCAAGCCAGAACTGTGCATGCATGTCAAACAAAAGCAAAACAAAAAAAGGAGAAAAAACCCAAACGCTTTTATTCAATGCTGATGCAACGTTACAGTAATAAACACTGCTACTCTTTGTTCTACTTACACCTTAAATTGAAGCAAAACTGACTGCTTTTTCCTGTTAAGGTATGTGACCACAGTGTATTTGGAAGGAATTTTCTTTCCTAGGTGGGGGGCACTGGGACTGGCAAAGGCAATTGTAGCAGCCATGGCACTGTAGGCTGATTTGACCAAAATCTGACCAAATCTGACTTCAAAAGCAGGTAGTGAAACACTAACACTTATGTAGGTAAGAAGATGATGACAGATTTGAGAGACCTCACTGTATATTTGCTGCATATCTAGGTGTGCCTAATTAACTGCAAATATGGTGATCTATATACCCTGTTCTGACATGCTACCAGTAGTAACAGGAATGACTGCACATATATAAAATATGGACAACAGGGTAAGCAGCAAAGCCTTTTTAAAAACACATTGTGCTTTGTCTTTCCAATTAGTGTTTTTAACAACATGGCAGTTTCCCTAAGACGGGAAGAAAGTCCTGCAAGCTAACTCTGAAACAGCTTTTCTAATATGTGGAAAGCTTTCCAACACAGATATTAGGGATGAAACTTCATGCCATCATTGTTTTTCTCCAGAAAAAAATGAATTCTATGAAGCTTAATAATTTAACAGGTAAGTGTTAGCCATTACTTGTTTTGGAAGTAACAAAATATGGTTATTCTAATAACTGCACATCCTGCCATAGCTCAGGAACAGACCATCAGACAGTATATTGTCGTGCTCACGTAGGACAAGAAGCATTTTGGAAACTACAGCTCACATGGACCGGGGGAGCTGACCCTCACTGCCTGAGCTGAGCGGCACGACTGCGTCCCACCGCAGCGGGAACAGGCCCATGCCTGGAACGGCTCCAAGTGCTGCCTTGGAAGCGCTGGGGGCATGCACTGGCCAAAAAGGACATGTGGTCCGTCCCTTACCACTCATCTGACACGGCAGTCACCGCTAGCCCACCACGCACCGTGGCAGAAGCTGCCGCGCTGGATGGCAGCAGAGAGGAGCAGGCCCAGCTGCCGTGGGGAGACGAGGGCAGAATGGGAACACGCCAGCCATGCTTAGATGCACATGGCATCGGACATACCTTGCAGCTACTCTAACCTTTCACAGCAACAAACACAACAGAAGAGGAAAAAAAATAATCAATGATGCAGTTATTGGAAATATTTGTAAGAAAAAATACTCTATGGGTACAAGTGTATTCACAGCCTTCCCACATGCAACCACTGCGCTACCTAGGTGAGAGGAGTGCCAAAGCGTACCATTCTCATCAAAAGCAAAATGTGCAGCCTGTGTGTTGAAAGAAATGCATGTTTGTGCGAAAGAAATAATAAAGAGAAGAAAAGTTCATGGTATCAGAGTGGTTACCATTATGTTGTCAAAGCCATCCTGAAGGGATACGGCAGTGCTACAGACATCCTAAAGGAAAAGGACAGGCAAGAAAATAGCAAACAATACAAACAATATACACAATTAGGCTCGAATTGTTAGTGGAGCAGTACAGCACCTTTACAGAGCTCACCTGTATGTACTCAAAGAATGCTGGTGTTTAGGGATACTAACAAGGTCCTTTTAGGTGGTTTTTATGCTAATGAACCTCCATACTTTTATAAAATTTATGAACAGAAACTCTAAACGTGGAAAGGACTCCTTGCCAGCCACAGGAGCCTATTAATTCTATACATAATATTCAAATTTTTTTTAACAAGTCATAGTTCTTAAAGACCTTGCACCATAGTTATTCGTTTTCAAGAGCACAGCACATACGGCACAGCACTGAAGAGCAGAGTCCTTCTGGACTGATTTTATAGAACTGCCCACACCAGTGCCAGTGGTTTCAAGCTGAGCAGGTAATTTCATTCTGCAGCTGCAGAAACATGAAAACCAAAGAAGAAACCTTCCCTATTTAAGCTCTACCTAACAACAAACACCACATAGTGGCAATGCTTACAAATCATCTTATTCTTAAATTTTCAAATACTACCTTCAGGCTTGTACACTGCCATAGCATTTCCTACTTTAAATCCAGGACCGCAGGAAGAACTACCACAAGCTCCGCAGGGACACATTTCTGACGGGAGCACCATGCAGGCAGGCAGGTGTCCCAGTGGGGCAGCCCGTGGTGCCAGGGAGCACGCAAAGCCCCAGTGCCACTGGGACCTCGGAGCGGTTTCTCTGGTGTCCGCGTTGCCAGCACACACTTGGACAACAAGGAAGCAAACAGGATGGCCTGGTGAATTGTTCATTCATTTCATTACAGTCAAAGCTTTCAAGTATCAGGATGAATGAATCTTGCCACATATCCAATAAGGCAAAATACTAGAACCAGACAGAAAACAATGTGTCCATCTGTGGTACTCCCCAGCACACCACGAAGGACCTGGCTATGCATGCCACTGTGGGGAAGTAACTAGGAAACGAAGGCTGTGTTTGGATGGCTCTGGTTTGACTTGGTTTACATCAGTTTATCTTATACTGACTTACTGCTGAAATAAAAACACGGCTGATACAGAACCACTGACTGACGAACATCCAGCACATGTGGTAGGTTCGCTGAAATAACGCATCTGAACCTACCCTGTCGAATTTTAGTGCAACTTTTACATTGTAAACGTTCAATCCAAATTTTATGAAAAAGCTCATCACAGACACTTTATTAATCTTATTTAGGCATGGACTCTTGCCTTCATGGTAAGTTTATTCTCCTTACTGACTACCTGTCTATGCAGCACTTCGGAGAAGTTAACCATTGCTCTTAACGCCTCAGATACTGTCCCTGTTTGAAACCAAAAGGGAAATGCAACATCTTTTGTCCTCTAAATGTGACAGTGTTAAACAACAGCATTTCTTAAATGTGAGAATAGTGTTATTTTAGATGTTCAATTATTGCTTTTTGATCCACCTACCCATAAGTAGTGATCATCATCTGTTTACTTAAGGCTCTTATTTAAGCCTGTATTCTATCATAGTAATTGAAAGCCAGTTGGACCTAACACTAAAATAGTGAGATATTGCCTAATGTAAGAAATACTACAAGGTCAACTGTAGAGCCCAGTACCTAACATTTAGGGTACCTAATCCTTAGTACCTCATAGTGCCTACAGGACACCAGCAAGGGATCAAATAACCACTGTACCACTGAAATGATAAAACACACATCCAGAGCTTCTGGGGGATGCCTTTTTTTTCTTTTTTTTAAGGTAGAAGACAGCACACGTACAGGCAAATCCTAGTTTCACAATTATGAACAGCCCCATATAAAACTATTGTAGCCCATCAGCAATTTAAGCACTACAGAGGGCTACATCATAGCAGAGAGACTGAAAGAGGGACAATGAGGGAGCTCTAACAAAACAGAGACAGCGTGGGAGAAATTATGAGGATACTTGCTGAAAATTTTGACTATTTTGAGCAAAGAGGGCACATCACAGAGTTTGAAGGCAAGATAGCCTAAGGGCAATGTAACACATACTGCAGTGAGGGTAAGAATGGGTACAGAAGGACTTTAAAATAAAGGCGAGAAGTTATTGGTTTTACCACCAACTACTGTACACATATTGCTGGGTATCTGGGATCCAAAAAACCAATTTTCTGTTCTTACGCCATCAATTCAAAAGCAGCCTGTCTGTAGCCACATTCTGAAACTAGCTCAGGCTCTGAAGGGTGTTGCACAATAGCCATGTGTGGTTTGGCACATAGCAGCTGTGCTCTGCAAAAATGTTAGGAGAAGAAATACCAGCTATTTCTAGAGAACATGGACGTCTGCGTGCACACGTGTATGGAAATGGCTCCTGCTGGACTTCCTGGATTTTTAATTGTGAAGAGCATTGCTGTGCCTCTGCTGCTGACTTGTAGCTTGGTGATACATAGCACCATGCAATTCTACTATGAAAGCCTCCGTGACACAACAGGGAACAAGAATATCATCAAGTAGCAGAAGCAAAACCTGATTTTAGGAAACACAGGAAAAATAGAAGGGACTAAGACACCAAAGGGCAAATTAAGTTTAAAAGCAGATGGCCCTGATTAATCAATATTTGGGCAATTACTGCAATAGTAAATATCAGCTGGCTCTCCACTCCGTAAGCCTACACAGGGCAAGCAGCCCCAACAGAAGGCAAAACCACAGTGTAGCTCTTCGACTTAGGGGTTTGGACAAACCTGTTGGAGAGACCGTGACTGTGCTTGCTGCCTGAGGAGCCGCTGCTGCTGCTGCTCTTGCTGCAGGAGTTTCATCTGAAGCAACTGCTGTTGAGGCGTGATTGCATGGATAGAGGGGGGCTGCATCATGGTGCCAGAGCGCCGCTGCAGCATGTTTGACAGGGCTTGCTTCGTATTAGTTGGAACAAAGGAGCCTGTCGGATCCAGCCTGGAACCACCTAAAAACCACCCAAAACACAAATGTGTTCTCTGCCTTCTGTAAGAGCGTTGTTGGTACAGATCAGTGCTAATTCATCAGCTCCTATTTGGTTAGCTCTACAATAATGATGATAAACTTACCTCTGTAAAGGCAGACAGTGAACTGGATTAAACCAGATTACTGGCCTGAAAAATTAAATGGGCAAAATAACTTTGAAGACTACCACTTGTAAATGAGAATGAAAAGTAAAAAGGCTGTGGGCTGTTGCTGTCCTATGTCACATAAAACATTTGACTACTACTGATGAACAAAAGTTGCTTTTCAGATCAAAAGCATGATATGAACAGATTATGTCAAGCCAATTTTATAATGAGATGGCAATAATTTATGCACTCTATGCTATTTGATAAAAGTCATGTACCTATATGTCAGACTTAAGAAGGTGATCTTATAAATTCGTTTTTAAAATCGGTATTTCCTTAAGCTTTTTAGCCACTGTCTGGTATATTCTGAAGACTTTTACATACTTAAAATACAGATCTAGTTGGTTTTGGAGGTTCAGAAAAAATATTTAACATTTATAACTGGAACCAAACTTCTCAACTTCTCTTGCATAGTATCTGAGAAGGATGTAGTAGTATTTCTCAAAACATCATAAACTGCTGCCCCCTAGAGCAAGTAAAATACTTATGTTAAACTGTATACACATTAACTGGAAGAAACAAAACAATCCTACAGAAAATTAAGCACATATCACAAACGCTGAAAAAATGCGAGCCCATGGATTTATTTATTCCACCTAGCAGATGTCAAATTAGCCATCATGGTTCTTGGTTTGAATCAAAGAAGAAATAACCCAAAGGTAATTTGTTCCTTTCCATCATCCCTCTCTTACTTCACTCCTCATTGAACTTCTAACAGCTTTCTTACACTATCACCACAGTAGGTCATTTTTGCTTATCTACCAAAAAAGTTTAATACCTTAAAAGAGACAGACCTACAAGTGATAATAGAAAGCCCTTAAAAAAAAAAAAAAAAGGCTAACTAAGGAATAAAATAAATGGCATCAGCAGACACAGCCTGCTTCGGAGAAAATTAGATACAAAATATGGTTATAAGAAGTCAACTTTTGTCACTCATCAAACAATAAAGCCCCATTTCCATGAATTCAAATCTTACACATACCTGGTGGGAGGGGCTGGTTCTGCACAAAGAAGCCAGGCTGCTGCGGCTGTCCCATGATGTTGTAACCCCACAAGGCAGACTGAGGATGGTGCATCATTTGAGAGGAAATTGGTGAGTAAGTGGGAGGCACTCTATATAAGTTGTTCTGTGGATATTCCTTAAAATATACAGTAAAAGTGAGTGTTACTGACATTCGTACCTTACTAACTCATAAATAATGCCAATTTTCCTACTAAATTATTAAAGGACAGAGACAGTTCCCATTGTCATTTGCAATGATGTAAAGAACAGATTAAGTCTCAGGCCGCCCACAGGTAATTAACACTAACAACTTCATACAAACACCATCCAGTTTTACCTTACTAGCAAGTATTTTCTGCAGGCTATAATTAGGTATAGCACAAGGACAGCTTGCTTTATCAGTATATAAATAACAGGAAGAACTTAACTGAAACATTAAAAAGGCCAGAAAATGATCTTAAAATTACAGCTACTTAAAACGCAACACATTGGCAAACCAGCTGGATGCTGACAGAATACTATCCCATCTACAACATGTGTGACTACGCTGGCAGCAGTGTGAAGAGGACATAATTGCACAGAATGCTGCTACTGGAAACGTACATTATTATTCAGGTGGTGCCAGGCACGTTTTTCAAACCCTTGCTCTAAGTGATTCTTAGCTTAGGAACCCACACCTCAAAAAACAATAAAAACCAAAAGGGAAAGCAAAAACTGCACAGTAAAACAGTTAATCCATGTGAAAGAGCCTCTTTCAGATTGGTTTCATTTGAATGGGACCTGGGTTTAAACTAACATGTTTGCTCTCAACATAATTTGAACAGGAGGAATTTTAGAAATCAATACAAACAGTAACAGCTGTACTTTACACCAAACAAAAGAAAGTATATACAGAACCCGAATAATATTTAGTAAGATCCAGTCTAGCATATTTTACATAGCACGTAAGGTCCTAAGCACAGTACGTTCCTCTACACTGAGCTCTGTTTGATAGAAATCCACCATCCTTCTGACCACCTCCATTCAATTCCTTTATTAGGACCTGCTCCTCCAGGTGCAGAACAGTTTCTGAAGGTAACATCAGATACTTTGGCGAGATATTTCAAATTTTGTATGGGGCACCAACTACTTACATCAGCCCTTGAGCCTGACTTCGACTTTCGCTTCCTGCCCTTTGTCTTCTTCTCATCATCTGTGGCATGTTTTCCCTGATCTGAGAGCTCTCCTGACTTTCTTTCTGGTTCCTGAGACACAGGGGTGGTGGGCTCTTCCTCCTCCTCCTCTGGAGGAAGGGGCAAGGGCTCGAGGTAGTAACTCCGTGGCTTGGGTTTGGTGTGCATGTGGTACAGGAGGAGATGCTGCTGCTCCTCATATTTTATCACTTTCCTGTCGACACGAACTGTACCAAACCATGCCCAGGAGAGAGGAGCAGGATTTTTGTGACCTTCAAATAAATCCCAAGGGGACACCTTTTGTTTTGTTGAAACCTGGAGACCCTGTTTCAGAATAAGTGAAGTTAGTATTTTAAGAAAGTTAGACACTAGAGTAGATGACTTGCTTTTGTACATCATTATTTGAGTCAGAAAAATCCAGTAAGGATTTTTTCCCTCCACAAAATGTACCAAATGCATACTGGTGGGATTTTAACCTCTATCCAAGGCTGCCACTAGATAAAAGCAATTATATTTTATAGTACCATTTGCTTATAGCTATGCTAAAAATCTCAAGTTCCATCTATCATATTTTGGAGGAAAAGTCAAATATCTGTCAAAAATGGCTAATCTGAGAATACCCTTGCTAAAAGTTTACATATTCAAATAAGGGAAGAAAGCCTAAGCGCTATATCACAAAAATATGTCTACCCAGTTTGCAGAATAAAAACCTCTATCCTAAGCTCTAGCCTTCTCTTTTAAATGAATTCACTTTAAAAAATTATGCATCCCTTTGTATTCCTGCAAAATCCAAAACAATTAATACACTTCCCCCCCTCCCTTTTTTCCTGTCTTTTGTAAGCACAATCACCCTCCATCTTCCTCCCAGCAAGTAACAGGTCAAACGGTTCCCAGGTCAAATGAGCTCTCAAATGTAGGATTCTGCTTGAAAAGCAAATACTTCTGTAAGAGCTTCTGCTGTTCAACTCCAGGTAAAATGTGATTTCCTTTTTGGCAACTTCTGTGGAGTTGGCTGATTATCAGTTAAGACCCTATATCGCAAAATTGAGCAAGCTTATGTCAACACTCATCGCATCAGCAGTTACAAATTGACCATGTACTCTGCGGATTTAACAAGGAAGCGCATGTAGCAAACATGATCACTGAATTTTAAACAAATCGGAAAGTGAAAGGTTACCCAAACTCTTGAATTTGTACAAGTGGCATAAAACTGTTTCCATTAAAGATGCATATACACCTACAGCTCTGAGACTACCAGCAAGTATCAGTGAATTGTCAGGGAGAGGAGGATGGAATCGCTGTCCATGCTGCTGCAGGGGTGGTGAAGCTGGTGCATGGTCCAAGTCACACTAGGCTGCTCAAACCCATTTGGCTGGGGTTTAACAACTCCCTGCACGCCTCTCTCTAAAACCCACTCCCAGTTTCACACCCTGCCTGAGAATTTTCACGTGGATCACGCAAACAAAAACATTTACTCTTGCCTGTTTCTTATCAATGGAGTCAAATCCTGCAATTTTGTTCCCCTTGGTGTCGATCAAGGATCCCATTGGCTCACAAGTAATAATATCACATGTCTGCTTTGGCAAAGGGAGCAGCTGGCGAACCTTGTCAATGCTTTCTGACCGTTTGTCTCCCAGCTCTTTCTAGAGAATAAAAACATCAATCAATCCAACAGAAAGGCCGGGGGGGGGGGGAGAAACATTACACTGCTTTCACTATTAGAAAATGTCCAGTTTCTGGATGAATCATTTCCTTGTACTTTTACTAAATTTAAACAAGTGGCTTTGCAACATTTTTTGTGTTGTTTTCTTTTTTTAAGAATGTAAGTTATCCTTTCATCTCTTGTTTAAACAGAACGTAGAAAATACGTAATACAAATTTAGTGTCTCAAATATGAATAAAAGTAACTAAGTGACTTGCAGGGTCCCTGATTTTAATTTAATATGAAGAAAATACTAGAAGTCTGTCTTCCCACCCCCACATTCCTGTATCTTTATTTTCTTCTTTTTCTCCTTGTTATTGCTAGTGCTCTATCAGTCTCCTCTCTTTTTCCAAGAGGCCTTCCCACACACCAGAAATGACAGGATTAAAAGATGAGCACAGAAAGCAATTCAAAAGAAATGCTGAAAACTACAAGACATAACACTTACTTTTAATTTTTTCACTAAATTCATGTAAGCCCTTTTGTTTTCCTCAGGCCCTCCTTGGGAAGCGTTTGACAAGTCCGAGGCAAGCGTCCCGTTGATGAGGACACCCAGCATATCGAGCACAGTTGTGAACAATTCACTGAGAGTAAAGACAAGTATTACCCTGAGGAACTACTGACTGCCAAGAGATCTAGGGACAGATATTCACAGCAAAGGGCACAAACACAACACTTCAGACAAGCCGGGTTTTTCAGGGCTTTCTGCATACACACACATCTCAGCTTGCATGTGTAAGCCCCAGTGTATACATGCAGGTGGACTGTCAAGATGTACAGACAAAGCCCAGCTCAGAGCTACAGACAACACTAACTGCTAACAGTCATTAGGAATTACAGGCTCCAACTTAAGAAAGCGCTCAGGTACATGCTTGTTAAGAAAGAGTTTAAATAGTGGCTCCAGTGCTTTCCAAAATAGAGGTGCTCCTCAACCAAGACCAGCACTGAGCATGTAAATTGCACGCAAGCAGTAACAGGATAATAGTAAGAAAAATGTAACAATAACAAACATGCAATCTAAACATAAAAGCACTAAGGACATGAATTAGCTTGTTTAAATGGTGCAGACGTACTTGTTGGTCTGCATATCAACAGTTCCTGAAGTGATTATCTGGAGAAGCAGAAGTGCCCAGTCTGTGGTCCACTGGGTACTCCTCTGCACAGTATCAAACATGCCACCTACCTGCAAAATAATACAGCAGATAGCAAGGCTCTGCATATATCTCACAGAGGCATGCTTCCCTTATCTCATGGGTTACTTATGAATAAAACGGCTATCCAGTCCCACGAGTTCTTGTGTGCTAAATGCCATCTTGAAGCACTGACTTTAAATAACTTTTACTCCCCACCCCATGCTCCCAGCAAAAAGCTTCTCCTAAGAAGGAACTACAGAAAAGCAAAATATTATTACACTGCTCCTTCAGTTTCATATCTTCACTTTCACATTTGATGCAACAAATTGAAGTCGGTGAAAAAATTCTCAGAACTGAACAAGTGTCAAATTAAAACTTTATAGTTATCATTTTCCTCCCACACCCCAAAATTAGACAATAATGTGTAGTGCAAAGAGACAAAAAAATCTGAAGAACAATATACCATTGATTGAAAATTAAAAAGCTAAAAGATATATTTTACCCTATGAACAATTTTTCGCTATTTCTACCAGTATAGTATGATACTGTAAAATATGCCTTGGCTTTGAGAAGGAGCCATTTTGCCAAAACTCATCCTTCAAAGGACCAAATTGCAGTAACACAAGATACCTCCTCAGGTTGCAAGCCTGATCACCAAATGGTCAGAATACAGTCCAACCCACAAATTTCAAAGGTACAACACTTCTAGCTAATGAAAGCACAGCTCAAGCCTTCAGACACTGACAGCCCTGTAAAAGAGCACACACCTCCCTGTCGCACAACAGGATGCCTCAGAGCGCTTAGGTCAAAACGACACTGCTCTTCCCTTACTGGTGCACTGCAGCCCTGGGTCTTCCTACTCTGTCAGCTTCGCTGTCTTGCACATTACCCCTGCACTCAGTACCTGCATCAAATCATGTTTCCTGATGTTTCCCACTTCACAACTTTCCAAAACCAAATCTTTTTATTTTGCCATGTTTTTAATCACTCTATATACCTTCACTGTTTGCGCTTGTAGTTGTTACACTTCACACAATTCTTCCCCATACTTAAAGCTTATTTCAGGGTTGTGTCTTGCTCAATAAATACAGAGACTGTTTCCATTCTCAGTATCTGCTTTTAGCTCCTAAACCTTGCTGAGTTTGTATCCAAGAAGATTACTCCTTGAACTACATAAGTGGGTTATGGTTTACAAAAGGATAAAATCTTGCTGCTTTAGTAATAAACCAAATATTGCCCATATCAAGATTTCTACCAACCCATGACAAAGTGCATGTCTCCATGGTACTCAGTGGCAGGTGACAGCTGCTTTACTTTAAGCGCAGCCACAGCAATCCCGAAGCTGGTCACAGCTGGCTCAAGTCCCCTTGACCTGAACCAGTGGCAGTGTAAGGCTGTGGTTACCCTTCTAGTTGCACAACCGCATCTAAGTGGCTTCCAAAGAGACAGAAAGAGAACAACGCGGCAGTGTTACTCCTACCTTGATGGTCCCTCATTTGGCCTTACATGTAGTCTCCACACACCTACTGCACTGTGCTAAATGAGTCATGGTGGCCCTGACGTCTGGTACAGAGGTTTCAAGAGATGTGGACATTGGAGAACTTGATGAAAATAGATTTCTAAGTTGATTAATACATGTATCCAAGTAGCAGCAACTGAAATGGCACATGTAAGTTAAATAGCCAAATGTTACATTTCCCGAGAGCTCTGAAAGTCTCAACTATATTGACTGCCTAATTGCATAAAATCCTTGCTTGTTACATGGGGATAGATCATCAGTGGACAACGGCCTGGAATGTCCACAAAAAGATGATACATTTCTGAGGTTCCAGGGTCACTGAAAGGAAGAAAGCAGCACAAAAATAAGGCATGAATAAGGTATATGGCTGTGCTTCCCATTCATTTTGTATGAACAATGTCCAAATGTTATGGCCAGGAGGCATCAACTGCAACGAGGAGACGGGAAGAGCAGAGACGAACACCAGTGGAGCACAGACCCCCTTGTGTCAGGGCAGAGGGGGCACTAACAGCCCTCGCTGTCCCTGGCCAGCTCCACCTGGGGCTGCCCCCACCCCCGTCCCTGGCCCAGGACCCCCAGCCTGTCCCCATGGCCCTCCCTGGCCACGCCAGGGCTGCATCTGACCCCGGCTCCCCTCGCCAGGCCTGATCCTGAGCCCTCCCCATGGGCTCACATCCTGGCACGGCCTCAGCCCGTCCCCATCCCAGTGGAGGTGCCTGATGCCTGAGGCTGGGGGCTGAGGGACTCCCTCAGCTGCCAGCTCGCAGGGAGCCCCGGCCCCTGCAGTGCCCTGACACGGTGCTTCTTGCTCCTTACCACCTACTCCAGAGTAGCTGCTACATCTTTTTATAACATCAGGATAAGCACATAAGTTTTTTCTTACCAAGTTAAGACGAAGTTGTAGGGCTTCATGCATCATTTGCCTAGCTTTAACATCGTCCTGGTACCGTTCTTCCCTCCAGTTACTAAGGATCTAAGAAAAAGCATTTGATTAAAAAAATTAATTTGTAAAGAGCTGATAATCTGCTATTAATTGTGTGACTAGATCTTCCTGTTGTAGCAAAAAGAAAATAAGCACCTTTGTTATGTATTTATTAAAAACATTGTTTCAAACACCCTATTTAACTGTTCACCACAGCTAAGTAAATAGACAGATCTCTTGCACTGGATGCAGCTTCCCAACAGGATCTAGTGGGATCTCTGGTGAGAAATGACCAGAACCTTAGGGAACCTGGACCAGCCACATTTCAGGGGAAAACCCATACAGCAAAAAGAAAGCCCAAGTGGCAGTAACACCAGGGGAAAAAAACATCGAAGGAATGAATTTAACTAGGATGTGGACCTACATCATAGCCTGGACCTGAGCTGAGAGGGAATATGAGAAAATAACAGCTCTACAGGTATCAATTTTCACTGTCACAGTAATTCATAGAAACTAAAAGACAGAAAAAAGGAAATGTGCACCCATTACACTGGGCACTGTATATATTCAGTTTAAAGACAGTCTTAAGGAGCTATTGTAGGCTAAAGCATGAACCAGATGGGAGCAGGAAGTCTAGAGCAGAATCAGCAGAGGTTGTGAGTAAGCACAAGTGATCCAAAGGAAGAGCTGTAGGCAATGGGCCAGTTTGGGACTAGTAATATTGTTTTTTAAAATATGAACAACTCTTAATCTGTACTGGCTGGAGAAGATGAAGGGCTTTCCTAAAGAAGGAAAGTTTCAAACTTACAAAAACTTTTCATGATCAAGCTAGAGACTGAGAAGACTGTTCCCCTCAAGACAAACATCTTTTATTGGTTTTTCTGGAAAGAACTAAATCAGACTCAAGTTCATCATATTTCTCTGTAATAATTTTAGAAAAAAAGATGTATTCACTCTCAAAAAGGAGCAAACACCTCCCCATTCCTCCTTCCTTGGACTGTTCCTTTTGGCATACCACTGCACTGTAATTTTCCTCCTTTTACAGCATCATATACACATAAAACTGATGACACATAAAACATCTAACAAAGGGTGCTCATGGTTATGTGCTTGTTTTACCTGATTAACTTGATTCTGCAGTGATGTTAGAAGCCCTTCCCGTTGCTCATCCTGTCCCTTAAGGCAAGTCAGTACCAATGAAAGGAAAGGTTGCTGACTCAAAAGAGACATGCTTTAAGAGAGGCAAACACAGAAGTCAATTAGTAAAGTTATTTTGATACTTCCCATCCTCACTCCCTTCCTTGTTTTGTCTACTTTTTTTCCCTGGAAGTGGCATTGCCTGTATCTATGTCTGTTTGTTTTAGTGAATTAAAGCCTTGCCCCGCGAATTAAAAGAACATGCACATAAGGCGGCAGAGCACCAGCCAGTATAAATGCACATATTATGCATGTCATTACTGAGAATCCACCTAGCTCAGGGCATTGAATGACCAAGAATTGCATGGACACCCAAAGGCCTGACTCAGAAACAGAACATGTTATTTTAAGACTACTTTGATTAACCAGGGATATAATTTTAGTGGAGATTAGGCAGCTAAAGTTTCTAATCCACGTTAGTGGTCTGAAGTGAATCCCAAGTAAGTTCCCCGTACAAGCACTGATTAGAATTACAACTGCCTAAATTGCACTAAAATTCCAACACGGGCTTAGTGTAAGTAAACTGAGATACAGCTTTAGCTGGTTGTAGGAGAAATGCCATACCAATGCAAGGGCTTTCAGATTTGTTTAAATTATTATTTTTTTAGATTAATGTATATCTATTATAAATATAAAATCAAGACAAACTGAAAGAAATACACGAAGATGAATTTGGAAGTAAAACATGTGAAGTAGAAGAGAAGTTAAAAATGTCACCAAAGGGATTTTAGTAACAGCTCATGCAATGATTTTTGCAGTTCTAGGTATATAAGCTCCTTGAAAATTACATGCTTCCATAAACACAATATAAATACATATCCACACATACACATGTATTTATTACAAGTATTCATTTCAACAGTTATTTTCGTTTGGCATTTAACTTGACTTCAACAATTTAGGTGACAATTAGTATAAAGGAATGGCAAAATCCTAAGGTCCCATAAAAGGAGCAAAATAGAAAGTCTGTATTTTCAAAAGTCATGTTAAACAGTGATTTTTCAGATTTTAGGAACAACATGGTAGGAACGCCTCTGCATTTTCTCATTAATTTCCACAAGAAAAATTTACAGTTTGCAATACAGTTATTATTACAATTGCTATCCCTGCTACACAAAGCAGAGTTTGAAAAAAGAAAAAGAGATCTTATATACGTTATATAAGATTTCATACTTTCCCATAGTATCATTGGTTTTGTCACTCACAGAGTAGTAAAGTTTGGTTTTGATCAAGAAGAGATTGAAAAGCTTCAAAAAGCACACAAGGAAGTAATTTATTGTTACAACTAGAACAACTTTGTAAACGCTTTTACTTCTGCGCATAGGAACCACTGTGGAGGAAGGGCCTGACAGTTTCTATAGGCATTTTATTTCGGCTTTGAAAGAGGCTTCATTTAGGTTTTCTACACTAGAGCTCTCCCATAGGAAAAGAAATAGAAGACAGAGAGAGGTTCCGTATTCCCTTCTACTGACACAAGGAGCAAGAGAGCCAGTGAATAATGGAAAAGTGCTGAAGTGCTCAGAAACACCTAACAAAGAGATCTGGAAAGCAAGATGTCTTTTTTGTCTAACAACAGAGCGGGTATTACAAATGAATTAGAAGGACAAGGAAGAGATGGCTTCATAAAGCTAATACAAAGTGTACTTAACTCAAAAACTGAACATGGCAAACAGAACTTCTAGAGGTTGATAGATCACATAAGCTTATCAAAGAAACAGCCCAGATGAACTAGGAGGGTCCAGCATAACACAGAGTTATGGGCATACTGCAGTTATGACGGAAAGAAAAAAAATTAAATCTTCTAACCTTAAAGGGAAAATAAGCTAGGTGGAAGAGGCTGGAAAATGGCAGTAGATTTAAAAGGCTCCACAGAATTTAATGACAACCATAAGTCAAAATCTATACATGCAATGCAGATTTACAAGAGTACTATAAAGTGGCAAAGCCCAGTTATTGGTCCCACGCTCAGGGAAAGAATACTGCAACAACATCAAAGGTGATCAAAAAGACAACGCATACTAGTAACACTAAGAACAAAAAACTTACAGTGGGACTGTAATACAACAATCAAATACCACAAGCCTTTAAGAAGTGATTTGTTTTCTTGAACAGCTGTAATTTGGAAGAGCTTCACAAAAAGAAAGATGGTTGGAATTTGAAGCTGAGAGACCTCGTTGTGTATAGTGTTCAATGTAATTTCTACCACAACTCTAAGAAAGTACAAAAAAATTATAGGCACTGTGGAAGAATATTTTACTAAAGGAAACTCAATAACCATTAAGTCATTAAAATTCTCATGCACTTGGTAAGTTAGAGATGAGCTTAAGGAATTCCCAACAGGAATTAAGTGACATCTTATGATAATTATGGGATCTTAATGGCAAGAAAAATGGCCTACTGCCATAGAAGGGAAGAGACAACAACCACTCTAACCACTCTTTTAAATCTCTAACATTTCCCATCACCAAGCTGTAGAATAGCCCTGGAAGATGTGTTACAAAGCCTTCACATTTCTTCCTCTGAAACCAATGATATTTCTTCAACTAAAGCTAAAACTTCAAACTAAATGAAGCCTGAACCCTGTTCGGGGTTGATAACTTTTTGCTCCACAAAAGTGAACCAATGAGGTTTTGTGAAGCCAAAATCCAGTCCAGTCCTCAGTAAATGCCTTCAAAAATACCTTTCAGCTCTGTGTACAGGGATTTCCCAAGGTCGTACCTTTTTTGTTTCTGTCTGTCTCTTTCCTTCTTAGAAGATGACCCCAAATGCTGACCTTTCTCCAGCTCCTCTCCTGCAGCTTTCAAGACCCTACCTTGAACTGAGGTAGGCAGTTTTGCAATCAAGGGAGCCACCAGCCACACTCCTCGCCGCTCAGAGGAACTAGAAGTAGAACAAACTTATTTCAGCCAAAATATCCCTGTAGTTTTGCAACCAGTATTAGCTGTTATAAAAGACTGAACTGCTTTAATAAAGCAGTTGACACAATGCATCTGGAGTAACTAGTGTGGACTGAGCAGTCGCAATTTCTGGTTTCCAGAAAATTCAAGAATAGCAACTATATTTATTGTTAAACAAAAGTAAATAGAAGTAACCTTCAGGTAACTCATGTCCGTACATTCCTGTTTCAAGTGCAAAAAAGTCTAAGCAATCTACATACAATTAAGCATCATGTTGGCTAAAATAATTAAAAAGGTGCTACAAAAAATACCTTAGGAATGTCTTTTTACCATTCTGTCTTGTATTACTTGTGTCAGCATTTCCAACAGAGTTTGGATTGAAGAGGCCTATACCAGAGTTAGAAGAGTTATTGTTTAGATCAGCGGATTGCTGAAACACCTCTATTGTCGCCTTTGCAATATTATCCAACAAGCTGTTCATTTCAGCCACAGACCCAGAACCCTACAGTAAAACATAAGTAAACTAGCACATTCATGGTATGTTTGCTCATGGACTACGTTAAAATATAACATACTTTTTTGCATTAAATATTTAGATAGAAAGTTTGAAAAGAAATACTCACAGGCTCCTTCATGCACTGTTTGATCATTAGTTGCAGCTCCAACCAAGACTGACGGAGAGTCCACTGATCTAAGTTCTAGGTAAGAATTAACGTTACAAATAAACTGTCAACACTTTGCATGTCTAAAAAAAAATAATAAATCTCATAATTGAATATGTTACATGCAAAAGCCTCATCTTATAAGTAGATCATCACAATCACTAGTCTTTTAAATAGTTTAATGGCATGCTAAAACATCAGACCTATTAAGGAATGTATGTTAACTTCCACATCTTTGCAGCTAATACTGTTACTCAATACTTTTAACCACACAACTTTTCTGAATAAAAATCTCGCGCTCTGCAAAATCTGAGTTTAGTTAAATATGAATATGGAAAATGTAATTCACTCTTTCATTAGCAATTACATTAATCCATGGCACTGCCATCCAAGTGGACATATTTGTATTTAGCTCAAGGCCATCTAGACCCGATTACAGTAAATGCAGCAGCTGAAGTTGTTATTTTGCAGGACACTGATCACTATTCATCCTGGTTCAGATATTGCCAACTTGATTCTTCACAGGTCTATTCAAAGAAAATCCATTTTGAAGTTTAAGGAATGAAGTGTCCCTAATGCAGCTGAATTTGAAGAAATGATCAGTTTAGGACTGTCCATGAAGGCATTTGAGCTTTTTCCATGGACTAGGAGTGTCTTTCACCACAGTATTGTCACAGAGCCCTACTGAGACAGTAGGCATCTCCACCTAAGGAGCCCTAAAAGCAGCTCCCTTTTCAGTGGTTTCCTGATGACTGACAATGATGAACAGCAACGATGAGTGTGCTGCACACTTGTTTCCTCCATAACTGTGGAATCAGAAGTAATGAGACACCAGAAGTCACGCTATAAGAATGTTTACCACAGAGACTGGGGATCCTGAGCACATACAATCTTTAAAGAAGAATCTAATGCTTGATTGCACCAGGAACTGCAAATCAATGTCACTTGGTGGTGCTGCTGAATGACAGGTTAAAAGTCAGTGCACCACAGGTAGTTTTTCCATCTTTTCCCCACTGCATTACCTGAAGTATGCGTTTGATGTGCTGTCTCTGAGGGTTGTCACCCTCGGTGCATTCTTTAATACCATGAGGATAACAGATAAGTTGAAGGAGTTTCTGTGCTTGTTTGTTTGAAAGAACGGGATCCAAAATAAGATCTTTGTCTGTGCACAGCCTCTCAGGTTCCTTTAAACAGTGCTCTCCAACCCATTCCTGTAAGTAATCAGATAATAGATTCACAGGATAGTTTCAAGGCAATATTAACTTCTGGTAAGCTAAAGAGAAAAGTGATTTTTCCATATGCAAAACTTGAAGTGAACTATGGTTCATGCAACACGTGAGATTAGAAATGTCTTCTGTCATTTAGTACCACCTGAAAGTATAAGACTTAGTTAACAGGTTTTCCAAAATTAATTTCTTCTATACTTTGAAAGCAACTTCGCAATAAAACAAATGCTACTGCAAAAGCACTTCGAGCAGACAGTTGATGGAGTGGTCCTACTGTCTTCTCAAAGTGCTTGAGATTCAGGCAGGAAAAACACGTCAATTCTGATAGAGTGCAGGGAGATGCTAATAACTAACTAAACCAATTTCTTCCCCCCAATAACATACTACTCTGTGTATAAACTGCTCAAATCAGGAAACCCAAACAGATTCAAATATTGAAATATTTCAACATTCATTTTGCACCAAAATATATGTTACACTTTTCAAACAAAATAACACTGTTTCTCCAAATAAAGACAGAAGAGTAGTTTTAGAGATTACCTGCTGGCAAATGGTTCTTAGCACATATCTAGCATACTCGCTTAAACTAGCAGTTTCTATGGAAACAGCTTTTCCGCATGATTTCAAAGTGTGAGAGGAACCCCAGATTTCATCCTCATTGAGTTCATCTAGTAAGCCTCTCATATGGAATTCTTCACTCTTCAAGGAGTTGACATTGCTGCTGCCAATTTCAGCATCGCCTGTACAACAGAAACACAGAAGCACAGGGTGAACTTCTACCCAAGCGCCCATGCCCCCAGACTGCTTACCCACCGAGGAATGTCTTTGCAGGCACAGGCCAGCTGAGGAGTAAACAGGAGTGAGGCAGTCGCATTCAAAAGGGCAGCACTAACTGCCTCTGCAAATCACCATGTTCAAAGTATTGTCCACTTTCTTCATTCTGCGTAGCATCTCTTTAATGGATATTTCAGAAGTAGGAAAAGGTTTATACATATCAAACACAAATAAAGCCACTACGTGCTCAACAGGAAAAGGTCTGTGAGTGCATGGAATTGCTTTGGGAGATAATGAAGAGTTGGGTTACTCGCTCTTCTCAGATGTCCCTTCTCCAAGTCTTCTCCCTTACTTTGATTTATTAACGCTCCATAGATCAAGAGACAAGTATGACAGTGGCCCCTTAGCCCACCTTACTATGAACTTCTTGACAAGAGAGACTGATCTTCCTGGGAATGGAAAAGGGCAGAGCATACTGAGGGAGCCTGGCAAACACTGGTGAGCCCCTCCTCTCCACAAGGCACCAGCACAGCTTTACAACCACCATCTACCTGAAACTAACAGGGGTGACCAGAGAAGAAGGAAAAATACTTCGGACACAATGCAAATAAATCAGACCTGTAACAGTTCATGTTTTACGTTTTTACAGACCTGAAACCTTGGACAAGGAAGAAGATGCAACTACAGTGTGTAGTAGTGGGGAAAATAGCCCCAAATGCTGCACATAATAACACCCCAGAGGCTGTGAGGCCATCCAGGAGCATGCATGACAACAGCCTGCATAAGAAGCAGGCTAATGTAGCCTAATGTTTTAAGTCGGCAGAAACTCTTGTGGATCTTAACTGATGCACTACATATGATAGTCATCCCTTAGAAAACCCCTCAGTTTACTATCAAGATCAACAACTAACATGACGTGACAAGGCTAAACGGCTTGCTTCAGCCACTCATTCAAACACACACACATTCATACCAGGGCCTCTGGTTACACATATGCTAGGATTTATTGCTAAAATCTGCAACTACCAGCAAAATATTTCAAAATACTGCACCAAGGAGACCGACCGCCTTTCAGCAGCTGTGGCCACATCCCCAGAGTACTACATTATTTACACAGAGAGCTCAAAACACCACGGTGTACCGGGTCCTCCTGCGCACTCAGTTGTCCCGTCACTGTTTCTATGTTCCTTGGTACTGCATTACCCTGGGCAAAAAAAACCCATGAGGGTTTAGTAGAGTTACTGCTAAGAAAAACAGCCAACGCCTGTGCTCCTACCCTGGTCTGTGCCACTTTAGAGTTACTCCTAAATAAACCAGCATACAATCCTTTTTTTAACAAGACAAAACTTGTATTTAACAGCTTATCAAAGCCAGAGCCCTGACTCGCTGTGACAGACCAGCCCGTATGCAGACAGTCCCTCCCGGTGGGTGGCAGCGCTGGTTGTGACCCGACAGCACAGGTTTCATCCCCGACCCCTCAGCCAGCTCTGCACAGCCGGCCCAGAAGGCTCACCCAGCTCTCCACTAGGGCAGGCACGCTCCTGCCCCAACCTCCTCTGCACGGACCTTTGCAGCACAAGGAATCAACTCCTTACAGAGAGTGGAGAGACTGCACGAACAGCGTTGTCACTCGTGAGATGGAATAAAAATGATTTTTAAGTAGGCCAATAGCAAAAACAGTAGAACATACCCTGAGAAGTGAAAGCAGTTATAATCCCTCCGTTTCTCCAAATCCAGGCAAATCCAAAAACCCTCATACCACTGACCCAACAGCTGGTAGAGCAGACACATCAAGCCCTGCAGAACCCAAAGCCAAGGACAAGCTCGTTGCGAAGTGTGGGAAACAAGCTGATGAAGTCTGTGCCCAACACACGTGAACAGGCAGCAGCAGCAAACAGCCCACCTACACCCTCCCTGCACTCAAGCATCTTATGAGCTTGTGAGCACAACCATATCAAGCCCAGATCTGTACCCATGAAGGACAAGAGGGAAGAACCCGGCAGGCAAACAACACAACGAGGAGATTGATACCAAGCCATACATGAAGCTAAAGCCATCCCAGAACGCTTTGATAAAACTTGCAAAGACATTTAATACACCCTACAGGAGTTGACTGCAGCACCATCTTTCGTTGTGGGTAGAGATTATTTTTTTCTAACACAGATTTCTACTCACAAAGCTTCCTCAGCATAGAACTGCAACAGCTATCATTTATCTGATGCTTTTCCTCAGCAATCAAGTACAATTTTGAAATAACTAATGCAGGGTGCCAACAAGAGACATCTCCAAATCTAACATTTTGGGTATAGGAGGAGATGTGCTGCAGTGAAGGCACAAATAAACTATGTGCCCGAATCTTCCTTTGTACCACTCTGCACCAGACCCTATCTAAACCACGTCCCTGCATAGAGATGAAACAACAGGTGCTCACACTACACACCATTAATGAAAGAAAATAGCAAACCCCAGCACTCTGAATAGCAAGAGAACATAGATAATGGCCATAAACATATTTCAAACTCACTCTCAAATCCATCAGTCCATCCTAGATAGCTATGCCTTTAACATCGTTCCAAATATAGTCACATCATTAAGGATCATGGGGGTTTTGAGACAGTTCTGAGACTTTGGCCAACAGAGAATATAGTAATGGCACTCTAGCTGGAGTGCCATACTCTGTAGGTGTGTCCACACCTGGAAAATCTTGCTTGTTTAACTGGACATTTACTTAGCTCCAAAAATACACATCACCATAGGTCACAAGAGCTTTAACTGAACTTAAGCCAAACCAAGCTCTGAGGCGGGTATTTGTTTGGAAAAATAACACACTCGTCATTCATGGAGAGTTGCTTAGCAGTGATTCTTTTAGAACTTCCACAATGACAGACACACATGGTTTGTGGTAAAACACAGAAAAAGGTGGGAAAAATCATCTGGAGTGTATTTCCTCTCTATATTTGAGAGGGACTTGCCTGAGTTTGAAATGTGCTGGGACTTGGTGGTGGGGGTAGAGGTCAAAATGTGAAAAAGTCACATGTGCTTAAAGGCTCATCAGCTGGGGCTGACTCACCAGAGAAAAATTCTGCCTCTTGACCTGTGGGGGAAACACTCACATGCTACAGAAGCATGGACAGCATCCACGTTTTTCTCTTGTCATCAGGGTTTTCCTTTTGCAGGAACATTCCCAGGGAAATGAACTAGCACGATCTGTTTTTTACCCAAACACTAGACCAAAAACATTACACACAACTCTGCATAATCTTACCAAGCATCAAAATTGCTTTTAAGACTGCAAACACAGCTCCCACTTCTATACTGTTGTGAGCAGCTGCCAAGAGGTGACGATCACAAGAAGAACGAATTCCAGGAAATAATTTCCCTATGGAAAGAAGAGTAAATCTTGTAGAAAATGGTTGTTATTTACCAACTAAAATTTCCTTTGTACAAAATCCTTCTCATCTCGAACAGCTATAGAAGTACAATAACTGAATGAAGAACTGAATTTTCTGAAATTGAAACTGAAGACCAACAGGTAAGTCATTAAAATCAACTGGGATACATGGTTATGATGTATTAATATCAAAATAAAATATGATCATTTAAGTAGAAAAAGGAGCCTGTCATTTCACTGTGTCGATGTAAACAGTGAATTTAACCACAATGAGAAACTGAAGTGTATTTTGGTTTTGACTTCACAGATTTAGGAAGTTACTTACCTCACCTAGCCTTCTTAACAAATGAGGCAAAATTAATTACTATAAATGCCTGTTGCACAGTTAAGCCTAATTCTGCAGCTCAGAAGCAGACTGCAAAAGAAGTCAGTGAGTGCTTTTTCTAACATGAAGGAGAAGATAAACAGACTGAAAGACAGGGAGGGAGGGAGAAAGGAAGGATGAATCTACCACCTTTCTGAGGTGGTTAACTGAGCCATATGTAAGAAAAGTCTGTACCGTAGTCACATTTTGTTTGATTTGTACTATTTCCTAGAGTTCCGACATGACTTTTCCTATCCATTCAAATCCACTTTTATTTCTAGGGAAGCCTGGGACCACGTAACATATTTCTGTTACTCAGACAGTATTCTTCACAGCTCTTGCTTGTTTTGCTCAAATATGCAACAAAAGTTCATGCATTTCTGGTCAAAAAAAGAAATTAAAATTACTTTTAGATGGAACAATTTGACACCACTTAAGAGCTGAGGGGTTTTTTTCTTTCAATTTCATTTTCCCATAGAAATAGTCTTGTCATCAAATTTGCTGAAATACTTATAAGACAAAACAGAGGTTATTTCCAGGTATGTTTCCTTTTAATTGTTAGGTGCTTGTTCCTTGCCTTTTTCCTTCCTCTTTTGGTCTGTGGCAAACACACACAGGTCAGACCACAAAAGATTCAAATTTAAAAGGAAAGAGCACTACATTAATATACCCTAAGAACTAATTTCCTCATGTTTCTTCTGTTGGACTAGGTGCTTTATTATACCCTATTTAAAATCACATTTAATTTAAATTTACATGCAAGGCTACCACACTGTATGATCTGTATCCCTATTAGTTTCTATATCACTGCAAGATGACCCGCTACAGGAGCTGTCACTGCCCCGACAGTACTTAGTACAAAGGAAGGTGGGGACTGTGATAAATACTACCACTGCCAACAGCAGCACTGGCACAAAAACAGTATTAATAGGTCCCAGGCTCACATGATTGTTTCAGTGAAGTTCCAAAACAAAATGAGAACTATCAGGACAGAACAGTCTTCTAAATGTATTCCTCTTTGCTGAAGTGTACACAGATGCTGTGTTAAAACTTAATTTTCTTTTTTAAGATGTAATATTCAAATGGCTGAGTTTTATGTCAACATTATGCCGCACCTGGGTGGCCAGGTGTTGATAATGAATAAGTTTCAGCAAACTTCTATAGTTTTACATGCATATAAAACATTTCCCAAGCAAGTAAGAATGTATCAACTTTTCACTAGTGAAACATCTGTAATTTTAAACAGGCTATCACTTCTACTCGCACTATGGATATTTTCTCACATGAAATCTGAAGCCATCAAAACACATCTGGGTTCACTTTCTGAAATGAAAGGGCCACACGGCAGGCAACTTACCTGTTCCCTGGGGAAAGAGGCAGACCTGGGGTGTCCTGAAGAGGTGCAGGAGTAGCCGACAGGTCATCCTCGCCCCAGGCTCAGCATCCGGATCTCCACAGGCTATGGAAGATGGGATGTGGACATAAGGCATCTGCCCAGGACCTCCTAAGTCCCAGTGGCAGGCCTGGAAATGTTCTACCTCACAGCCCCATTCTAAATGGAAATACAATAATTTCATCAACAGGAATTAGCATTTATGGCCCTGAGTCATCAAAAACCAGGAAAGAATAGTATGATTTTTGGTAAGCAAGAGACCTAATTAATGACAGAAAAGACTACAGGGTTAAAATGGCTTTTAACAGTCAAAGCAGAAATAAGAAACACAAATCCAAGCAGAAAGTGAAAAGAAATGTGTGAAGTGGCCAACAAAGAGGACCATAGCTACAGTACTCCAGGGCTGGAGGCAAAGACAATGAGGTCAGAGAGAAAAAGCCAACACCAGGCAGACTGATGGCAGAAGGAAATGCACAACCTGAGTAGATCAGGCAGACATTTGAGCACATAGCGCAGAGCAGAAGAGAGTTGTGAGTAGAAAGTGAGGCTGCGTAACATAAGGGGACAGTGCGCTGTCAGCAACTCTGATACCACTTGTCAAGTGTGGGTCCTCTAATCTAACTTGGCGTCGCTCCTTTTGGGAACTGCAGGGACACACAAGCTGCAATGCACAATAGGTGGCATTCCACAAGAATGCAGTTCAGAGCACACTACTTATTCAATCAATGGAGAATTCTTAAGAAGTCTTATGTTTTTCATTCTAAGTTTTTCTCTTGGTATTTTCTTACCAGCTGCAAGAAGAGAAGGCAGTGCAACATGCTGAACTACGTCTTCCAGAGAAAAGCACTGCCGGGCGATCAATATAGCAATGAAAGTGGCCAGGGAATCGTGGAATGACAGGTCACTCACCTTGAAGGAAAAACATTGCAAGGCTTCACATAACAGTGCACTTACATAACAGTGCACACACCACTGCCACTATTATTAAGGAATTAATTATAAGAATAAACAGTAAAATTTTTATACATAAGCATTTGTGTCTACATTTTAATGCATTTCCCAAACATTTTATGGCAAATACTGATAGCTCTCAACTTAATTTTAACCAATAACTATTTCAAATACCACAAATTCTGAAGTAAAAAAATTAGTCTTATAAAAACTGAGAAAATTTTACCATTCTGTAAAAAACAATAATATCGATACTCATTCCTTAGCCTTAGGACAAGAACATGTCCCCAAGTACACAGCTTCAATCTGTTCCTAAAGGCATATGTAATCAAACTATAGATAAATATACTGAATCAGATACTGGATAACATTAGTCACCGTAATCCTGCTGACTTTAACAGGACTATGGTAACTTACACCAGGTAAGAAACAGCAAAGCATACCACCCCTTCTACAACCCCAGAGCCAACACCAAAACAGGGTCTTTAAAACAGAGCTAGTTATTTACACGTCCATCAGCGTTTTAGAAAAAGTATATGGACATGCCCGCTCCTTTTAAAGCACACCTCTGATATTCCATATCATTCCGTAATAAAGGAAAAAAAAAAAGATTTACAAAGAGAAAACTCTAAGCACTGCCCAAATTCTACACTAACCCTGAAGATGAAGGAAAGAATAAAAATCAATCACGAATCTCATTAAAAGCCTTAAATGGATACAGGACTAAATCTGTGCTCCGCATTTTGTATTGAATGGAAACCTTACTATACCTCTAAGTGCACCCTAGACATAGGTTTAACAGATACTTCAGAAGATATTGAACTTACATCCACACTGCAGAGCAGATCATTGAAACCCCAGACATGATTTGAAGAGCAGCAAAGAGCTTTTACGACCCCTAACCACTCTGAGCTAAGCACTGTGCAGCATGCCGTCAGCTCTGCGCAAAGGTTTGCTATGTCATTAATCCTAGGAAAGAAGAGAAAAAACTAATACAGAAGCAAGATATTTTGTAAACAATAAATATTTAGGTCAAAGCAGATCAGTGCTTGGCAGAAGAACTGCTGTTTCCTCACTTAAGGTGGGGGTTTATGTCCAAATGTGATTATGCTACTGTACATATAACCTAGTGTTATTCAGTTGTGGACAACTGGAGCATCTGGAAAAAAAACCCAGTATGTGACTTGTACCCCATAACTTGCATCCATCCAACCTACAGCAGCACAGGACCTTTATTTTCTGTAAACCCTGCTCTGTACACCCTGTGTCCCTACCAGCTTCCCTACCTGTGCTGAGCTGCCCAGGAGGAGGGATGCAGCACCCAAACCCCTGCTGCCTGCAACCCACCAAGACAGATGACCTGCCCCTCTCTACAGGGGCACACTCTGGCCTTTCCTCAGTGCTGCCACACAAACAGCAGCTCCATCCCCTTTCATGCAAAAATGTCACAGGAAAGTGGTGTGTGTGGTGCACACCTCCCCAGCCCCTGCAGGAGCTCTCCCCACCAGCACTACTGTTCAGGAGGGACGAGAGAGTCACAAAATTAATTGGCATTAATGAATTCTACTTCATAGATCGCATACTGTGTAATGTGTGATTTGGTGTATGACTCAGAGTTATGTAACATTTTAAAAAACAGCAGAGTTGACTCATCCCAGTGCAAGTTATTTTTTCTCTGTTCCACAGTGAAACCCATTTAGCCACATTTAGATGTTCCCCTTTGCTGCTCTTACAAAACCGCTTCCTCTCAGCCGCTCTGCTCTGCCACGAATACCCCACATTTCAAAGAATCACAGAATGGCTTGGGTTGGAAGGGACCTTAAAGACCATCTAGTTCCAAGCCCCCTGCCATGGGCAGGGACACCTTCTGCTAGACCAGGTTGCTCAAAGCCCCATCCAACCTGGCCTTGAACACTTCCAGGGATGGGGCACCCACAACTTCTCTGGGCAACCTGTTCCAGTGCCTCACCACCTTCACAGTGAAGAACTTCTTCCTTACATCTAATCTAAATCTACTTTCTTTCAGTTTAAAGCCATTACCCCTTGTCCTATCACTACATGCCCTTGTAAAAAGTCCCTCCCCATCTTTCCTGTAGGTCCCCTTTAGGTACTGGAAGGCTGCTATCAGGTCTCCCCAGAGCCTTCTCTTTTCCAGGCTGAACAGCCCCAAGTCTCTCAGCCTGTCTTCACAAGAGAGGTGCTCCAGTCCTCTGACCATTTTTGTGGCCTCCTTTGGACCTTCTTTGGATGTTTCAGAGGCAGCTTCACACTAGGGACAGGGAGAAGGATACAGGAACTGTACATATTTTGGGCAGGAGTCAATCAGAAAAGGAAAAAAAAAATCCACAATTTCCTTGAGTTTTGTGATCTGGCAGCAGCCTTAAAAAACACTTCAGCTACCGCTGCACCTAGGCTTAACTATCAAGACCAAGAATTTCTTAATAAAAATTGGAACAGAATCAGAACAGAACACCAAGTTCTGGTGGGTTTGATTGTGTAAGAGCGATAGAGGTGCTGGGGGCAGGGGTAAAGGCTAGATCAAAAAATCAATGTCTGTTTCACCCTGCATCACAGACTTTGCAGAATGGAAAACCAGGGTAAAACAGTTTCAACGCTGCAGTGCTACATCTGCACAAGAAGGCCGAGTTTATGTGTTTACATACTGGACAGAGGAAGCAACTGAGAGAAGAACATCTCCATTATGAAACAAAACATACTGTCAGTGTAAAACCCTGACACTGATGTTAAGCTGTTTTATTGCAAGGGTTCTTCATTATACTTCTTGTCAGTACCTTGACATTATCTAAAAAGATCTAACGTAGACTTAAGACCCAAGAAGTGTCGTGCTGGATCAGACCAAAGCTCCACCTGACAGTGGCAGGAGCCAGCACCTGCTGGTGTCAGAAGACAACCACCTTAAGACAGTGCTGGACAACCTGTTGAAGTGCAGATCTCATCCTGAACTCTAATCATTGGAGACCAACTTGAACTGTGCACCATGAGGTCCAAGCTACTCTTAAAATATAACTGACAGCTGTTACAATTCTAGTAGCTTCTATCCAATAGAACTCTTAATACTTAAAAAAAAATTTTTTTTTAAATCTACATATTACCTATGAAGATGAAATCCATAATAAATAAATTACACATTTAATAAATTAAACACCAATTGCATCAGAAGAAGGAAATGACATAATGCAGAACCTTCCCTCATTTACAGGCTTCTAACGAGCAAAGATTGTGCTGAGCTGTTCTGTCTGAAATGGCACAACTGCTGATACGAAAAGCTTACTGACTGTCTTACAGTGAGTACTTTCTACTTGTTACTCCCTTCTGTTAAATTATGCAGATTGATTTAATGAAATAACTCAGATGAAACTTAATAAATTTTCAGCAACCAGAAAGAGTAACGAATGAAAACAATTGCAAAAAAGACACAAAACAAAAAGATGAAAGGAAACCTCATATATAACACGTAAAAATCCATCCAGTTCGATTCCAGCACGGTTTGCCTTACCTTCCTGCATCTTGGTGCCCCATGCACACGTTCATTAGTGCATTGCAGACAAAGCTGTAGCGGTTGGCTGCATTATCGCTCAGGATCTTGCCCAGCATTGAGTAGTTAATGCTGTGAGCAGAAGGATTCTCGATAAAATCTAGCATGAACTCTGGATCCCACAGTAAATTGGAATTTGAAGGCTGAACATTGCTGTATATCGTTTGCTTCACCTTAGAACAGGCACTACTGAGGACCAAAAAAAGAGTGAGTTGCCAAAAACCATACTTCGCAGGAATGCTGTTGAACATACCACGTGGGATTAGAAAATCCTAGTTTGGTTACCATTCTGTACACATTCTCAAACTCATCTACCAGAAAATAAGGCTGATACATCAACTTCATTCAAGTTTTCCTGCAAATAGTCTCAAGTTTCCAAATCGCTTTTATGACATTCCTATGACCAAAATTGTGAGCAGCTGGATAAGGACCACACATTCATTCCTCACTAGCAATAACTTCCTGGAGCATGAAATGCCTCTACACTGAACTGTTAACAGTGCTTCACAATGCTGCTCCCCCTCTTTATGTGTTATGACACAGTGAACTGCAGCGGTGGTGAAGAAGAATTAATTAACGAAAAATGAGAAAATTTATCTAAATTAAAAACTCTACATTTGGTAATAACATGACATAACAGACAACTTTTTGAAAGATGAAATCAGTAAACAAAGAAAAGATACTTAAAGGTCATATTTTGACATTAATAATTATGACAAAAGGTCAAGAAATGTTCCAGGCTAGGAATACCTATATGTTAATTTGCTTTCTTCAGGGGGACAAAAAAGGTGTTAGTGAAGAATGCAAATTCCACACACAAAATGTTCTAAGGAGCGTTTGTCTCAAGCATTGGGTTTTATACCACAGCTGGAAACAACATCCACATGGACAAACTTCACCAATTATCCCAACAGGGAAGACTTCTTCATTACTGAAAAAAATCTGTTAATTTAAATTAACTTAAAACACATGAAACCTTTAGAATTTTAGAACTCAACTGGCCCCAGGATGAAAAGACAGAGGAAGCACTGTGCCTCTGGAAGGCATCTGTAACCTGAGGAAGGAGCACAGTGTGCACAGCAGCAGCTGGACGCGGGGCTTGGAGGGCAGCCCTGGGGACACCCTGCCACTGTGCAGCCCCTGTACACGGCTGCTCCTCATCGGGAAGCTCCAGTGCAGAAGGAAGAGGCCATTAGCAGGATAATTAATCTACAAGAAGGGTAATACCTGACATTAACCCTTTGCTCTAACAGCCAGTGTAACAGCAAAGAAAGAAAACCAACTAGTGGAAAACAAATACCCCATACTTCAAACATCAGGCACTATTTAAATGGGCATCCTGGGCAGACATACGTCCCCGACACTGTCATCACAGCATTCACCTACACTTACCCCATGGGTCACAGAAAGAAAGGTCCAAAACCCAAATGATACAATACTGAGTATGTGAGCAAAGCAGCCTCTGAAACTGTACTTGCACAAGAAGTAATGCTGGGGGAGTGGTCAGAAGATAACAATTTAAAAAAAAGTGAAGGAATGATTTAAAAAAAGGAAGTTTAGTGAATACAACTAAATATACCAAGCATACTAAACGAAAACAGGCAGCTCACTTAGTAAAGCCCGGTCATGAGAAATACTGCAGATGATATTAGAAGCCATTTTCAAAGCACTCCAATATACAGAAGGTAAGTCTCTACATTTGAACATTTATGATCTGTACTTTATTGTCGCTTCAAATTGACTTAGAGAGAAATAGCTGGACTTATGGCGTACTAAAAAGCAGCTAAAAAAGTTGCCATGTACAGACAACTGGTTTTGGTTTTGTCTCAGTTGTAGCAAGGAAACCAAGAAGAAAATTAGTGTAGCCTTACCTTATACACAGCTGTTTAAAATATGTATACATAAATTTTATTACCAGTTTTCAGAGAATTTCTAACTCCACTTGTCTGAAAAAAGGGGCTTCAAATCAAGGGCTGTATATCACATATTTAATATATGATTTAATACCTTAAATATCTCTATAGTACTAGATGATGTTTTGCTTTGCTATTGTAGGTTAGTATTAATAAAAATGTTATTTTTTATTGTGTTACTGAACTTTCGGGATATAGCTAAGACACTTCTGTAGTTCTTCTATATTTCATATTTCTTTTTCCTAGTGTTTCTCATATTAAATGCCACCATTCCCATGTCTTTGTAAAACTATTAAAATATTAAGATTATTACTGAGAACTCTTTTCCTGCTCCCTATGAAATGAAAACCACAAATGTGAAATATGCAAACCAAACCCAGGTATATAAACTAGGAGGGGAAACAGTAACTGAAGTGGTTTGTAACTCTCACAAGATGCGTATTTGCATATGAAAGGTTTCCACTCCCCCTTTAAAAAGTAAGAGCCAAAAATACAGCATATGAGTACCTAAAATATTTTTTTAATTTAAAAATCAAGGAACTGAACATTCGAGCATAAAACTTCACAAACTCAAACATGTTTGTGCCTCTCCCCACATCAAAGGAAATATTTAATAGAATATTACAGCTGCGTCAGCTAAGATTTTGTTATTTTTCCATCCAACATTGTATGTATTACAGCCAATTTGCTGATGCATTATAGGAACCAAATCAGGCACACCACAATCGGCAAAAGCAAAGGTGTCTGGGGAGGGGTCCAACGCTGCGTGCCACAACTGCCTCAGCAGCCAGCCTGACAGTGACGGTCCCCGCTTCCCTCGCCCCACGCCTGCTCGCTGTGCGTGAGCGCTGCTTGCTGAAACAACCTGCTCAGCTAACCACAGCACTGCAAGGAGGGCTCAGCCTCTGCTCCTCCACAGCAGGTACCCACACAGCACGAGGACTTCGCAGGCTCAGGACCACATGCTGTGCTGCCATGCTGGCACAGGCAAAAGAATTGGATCAGTAAAGGTAAAGCAGCAAAGGCAACGGTGCATCTTCCAGGGAAAGCAGACTGAACTGAAAACCACAGCAGTCTGCATCAGTCTACAGGCTAGGCAGTGGTGAGAAAAATCCCATTACCACCCACCTGAAGAGGTCTCCAAACTTGCTTCTCAGGTGACTACAGGACACGTACAGATCATAGAGGTAAGCTAAAATACACCTTTCTGGAGAGGAACACTCTGAGGGATTAACGACGTGCTTTACCACCCCGCACAACCTGCAAAAATAAAACCATTCTGAGTTCGTTCCAACACACCTTAGAAATCTGTCTCATATTGTTACATATCATACAAACCCCACCATTAGCTGGGCAACTTGATGACAGACCTTGCATCTACAGGCTGACGGGGCTCACGTGAAGTTTGGTGTCACCTGTGCGCTTGCCTGGGCCCCAGGGAGGACAGGACACAGAGGCACTCGAGCCCAGGGCAGAATGAGGCAAATGGGTAGGAAATCAAGATACACAGCTCCCCCCTTTTCCTAGGTTACAAAGTGTGCAGGTCCCACCAGCCGCCAGCAGCAGGGAGCAGGCTGCAGAGGTGAGCCATCTGCTCCACTCACCTGAGCTCACTTCCAGCCTTCCAATAGCAGTGCGATAGTTGGTCTAACTACCTGAACCTAAACGCATTTTTTGCTTAAGAGCGAACACCAAAAATACTTTTTGGAAAACTGTAGCTACCACAAACCCTTCAAAGACTTGTGCGGTTTGCTCCGAGTTGAGGATGAGGCAGGCATGGTAACGCCGCAGAACGGCGACGATGCAGACGCACAGCCCCGTTGTGTAGCTTCCTGCCAGGCTGGACGACTTCAGCAGCAGCTCTGCCTCCACAACACTCAGCTCATTCAACAGCTAAAAACACATACACAAAAATACTGAAAATAACTTCCAAATTAAACATGTAAAATGTGTGCAAAAAAAAACTCAATAAGGAAAAACTATATGGCAAACAAAAATGAAATTCCTTACTACAGAACAAGGGAAATGGGGAGCAAAATAAACTGTTAAAGTATAAAAAACATCCCTCAGAACTGCTCTTCAGAAATACATGGCATTTCTGGCACCCAGGTGCTTTACTGTGTAATATGATGGTTCAGCCTGAAACAGTGAAGCCCATCCGAAAATACTTTGTGCAAAAATAATCCAGAATTTTATTAATTTTGAAAGATTTAAAAATAAAATACATCTATTGATTCTCCAAAGTTGTCAAAGTAAGACAGGAGGGGAAGTTATCTGGCACTCTGTTTCGGAGGTCAGGAAACTGAAACAGATAAAAGCGCATGGCAGCAAATCAGGAGAATTTGCAGTCCAGCTCTTGGGTTTTTTCAGATTTTACAGAAAATGTATCACAGCTTTATCCTGACATAATACACCCCCACCCCCTCCACCCACTCCCCTGCCACCAATGAACTCTGTTTACCTGTATTGCAAAGTCTATAAGTCCATTGATATTCAGTGCTGGTTCCATGAGATCAAAGATAAGCTGTATATGGTGAGCCAAGGGAAGATGATAGGATGTTCCTGAGGCAAAACTAGTTATCTGTTCGAGAACATTACTGGAGATCTGTGAAAATAAATGTTGAAAAGTCATATGGTGACTGAGGGTTTCTCAGATGCACTAGTGCTCCAAAAATCCTATCCCGTAGGTGGTAATAGCAAGTGACAACATTTTGCAGATAAAAGCACTAACAAATCATGCTTGAGTATATCTATTATGCTACTATCCTGCAAGTCAGTCGTAATGCCATTTTATTTTCAAAACTGACAACACAGAAAATGCTGTTCTGCTGCTTTACACTGAGAGTCACACTGTTCTTAACATCTACAATACTGATTTTTATTCTGTGGGGTATTTTGCTTTAAAGAGGCAAAATCATTTTTCTTTTCATCTTACTGCATTGTGATTTTTTTATTGATGATTTTCAGATAATTAATAACATGTTATCCTGCAAACAAAACATGTAATAAATTCATTCAAAAGACCAGATTCAAAGATGTCTTACAAATTAAGTACCAAACGTGTACCTCCTTTACTTTGTTTCTTATATTAGCCTCTGGTTATTAAAATGTACTTAAAAACAGTAACACCTGACAAAGTGGTGAAATCCTGTGCTGATGTATTTGCACACTTACAAGTCCTAATATAAACCAGGAAAACTAGGCTTGTCATTTAAAACAAATTATTTATGTTCTCCAGTCAGCCACTGATATAGCTTTTTAACAGTAAAGGTTGACTATAAATATCCAGAAAAGAACAAACTGTATTATCCACCAGCTTTTCAAAGAAACATACTCAGTTTGTTGCACAAAAACACAGGAGAGTTCACTGTCCTTCATGAACACAGATGAAGTAACATCTTATACATATGCAAGAGATTGTTTAATAAGTATCTGATTTACCAACGAGCTCTAAACAATGCTGTTAATGGAAATTTATGTAAAATTTATTTCAAATTTTTCATTAAAAAATCAGGACATCTATAATAATCCAGAAAGCTTCTTGCAAAACAAACGAGCAAAATCCCCCAAACACACCAAACCAAACACCCAAATATCTACAGAAGCAGGTATTTTATAATACCAAGGCAGCATTTTTTCACTTGCCTTTGAAGAAGCAGTGCACTGAAAATTCTTGGTATATACAAAACACTTCTAAAAACCTAGATTTGCTTCCTATTTGATATCTCTACAGCAGAACATAAAAGGCTATGATTTTATACAAGGGAAGTACCTGAGATGTCACCTGATGTTGATCAAAATAGGACAGTTGCTGTAGTTTTGTGAACACGGTCTCTAGGGTTGGAAATGCTTCTTGTTTGGTCTTCCTGGCTTTTTGCCCTTCATCCCCAACTTAACAGATAAAAAATTATTTTGGTCATTTTATATTTAATGGAGCCCTAGTAGTTTTGCATTATTATGGATTTAAAAGACAATAAAAATTTTAATAAGCTTTACTCATGACTACATAAAGCCCTACTTGCCTCAGTTTTCCATTATACTTGGGACAAATATACGCCACAGCACGTAACAATATCAAAGCTACTTCGAGGTTATTCCATGCAAAAAGGTGACAGCCAAGAAAAACTGAAAAACAGTCATGCAGTTTTACTAGGAGGGTAAGGAATATGTATCGCTCACTGGCCAATATCTCATATTCCAGGCTTTAGCCAAATGCAAGTGTTTACAGCCAAGTTGTTATAATGGAAAATAGGGATTTCTAACCACAGTGGCCCTTTGCCATCCTGGTGCAGCTGTAAGGCAGGCCAACAGATTGCACTTTGTGCTGACTCTGGTCAGTACTTCACCCAGTGACCGCAAAGGGGATGAAAGCCAAATTACATGATCAACACGCATGGCTCCAGACAACTTGCTGAGCACCTAACAGCTCCCATGATCTTCGCTACAGGCTACCATACAGCAGCATTAAAGCATTTACCACCCATTTCAGTAGTACTCTTCTTATTCAGAATTTTGAGGATGTCTTTGGTAATCTTCTTCAGCTGATGCCTTGCTTCATCGCGCTCCTTACCAACACCATAAAGGAGAATCATACGCTGGTTACACTCATGACTGGAAGATTCATCCTGAAAAGATCAGATACGAGTGAAGTCTCTTTTCTTTTTTCTGTCATCACCTGCAGAAACCCGACCTGAGTAGCCCAGACTGCTATAAACAATAACTAACTCTTCATCACAAAACCCATCTCCTGTGGTTATCAGTGTGGAGGAAACAGTGCCAAATGAAATCACCAAAGAGTAGGGTAAAAATACAGAAGGAAAAAATGTCATCTGATATTAAGAATTCTGTATGTATCTATAAGGACAGAGTCAGGGGACGCATACAGATAACCTCCTAACTGTCCCCTGGATTGATATTCAGTAGCAGATTAGTAAGTAGAAGACAAATGTCTAGAAACTGTGCAACTTTTCTCTTATTATGTACAAGTCCATTGAAAAAAAGAGGCAGCCCAACTCCTAAAATTCTATTTTGCACATCCCAAAGAAATTGAAATATGTATAGTTTATTTAAATTGTATCTGGTTATATTTAGTCTTTTAATAAAATGTATTGTGTAATGTTGACGCACTGTATATAAGTTAAAAACTTGGAGCACTGCTCTGCAAGTCATATAAAGTATAAATATTTTGTTCAGTACTATACTTACCTTCTCCAAACTAAACAATCACCACTACTTTCAACTACTTAAAAAGTTTTTAAAAAATAAGGCTGTGTACAAAAATAGTACTGAAGAATCACAAGGCAAAAAGGTAGACGGGGTGCAACTCTGTGCTCAGACAAGTTGCACAGTCTTACAAAATACATGCTCTCTTTCAAAAATAGTGACTCTGTTAGTAGGTCAAAAGCAGGAAGTAAACCTCTAATTATTTTAAAAATTCTATTTGTCTCTCTCATCTAGAGGAAACAAAAGCAGAAGCACTGAGAACGTCACCTGGAATTTGCAGCTGTCTCTGGCTAAAAAAGCAGTTCAAAGCCAGAGGAAGGTCTAAGTCTCAGAACTGGGATGCTCAGCTGTTCCTCCAGCCTCTCCTTGCTCTGTGGGATTTACACATGAACACTCCTGCCTGCTCACAGCGTGAAGAACTAGAGGAACCACGAACGACCCTCTGTCAGCAACACTAGCTTCCCATCACAGGAAATACCCAAGCGTTTCATTGCTTCTCAACAGCACACTACGGTAATCTCTTTGATTTTGGGGTGGGGGGGGAGGTGTCTGATTTTGCATGCTTAGGGAATTCTTATTTCATTAGGATTAGACTTGGCAGCTGAATCTGTTACGTGCTTCAAAGCATAAGCCAATTTATTTCTGTCTTACCGATAAGATAGAAATAAACCTTTGCAGCTCTGTAAGGAAGATGTCAGGGATGTTTGGGCATTGGCTGACAAAGCATCAACTCCCGAGCGCCTTATTTTACAAAGGCAGAGATCATACAGAAATATAGCAATTTTTACAATTGCATCACTACACACCTGAAAGTTACTCCTTTTGAAATGCAACACTAACTGACTCAACATCCCTGCCTGGCTTTCCCAGGCAACCAGTTCTGATCAGACCTGATCTGATCAAAGTTTTCGGACTAAGAGCAACAGTTTTCAGCCCAGCCCCTGTTACCAGTTACACAGATGCCAGTCGCTCGGAGTTTGTGGATGACTGGCTGGCCAACGTGCTCTTGGTTCCGTGGTAAGAGCGGGCTCGGAGGGGTGCAGCGCTACGCAGGGGTCTCAGCAGTGACTTCACACAGGCGCTCACTGCAGAGCACGGGATGCTGCAGCTCCTGCGTGTTGCCTCAAGTCAGCAAAGCTTTAAATTTATTTGCAACACGGCACCGGTAAAGCAAGTGATTTAGGAAAACGACAGGATAAACTGTCAAACTAGAAGCAAAGGTATACATGAATACCTACATAAATAGAGCTACAAGTAACTTCAGACTTTCCCGGCAAATGTGTAACCACTGCAGTAACGGACACCGTTGGCTGTCCAAGTGCTAATATGTAGGGTGAAGAGCAGGTTCTCCTCTCTCACTTTCCTCCCCTTGGAAGCAACAAACAGTGACGTTGTGGGGTGCCACATCCACCCCTGGAGTACCCGGGTAAAACGGCAGCAGCCTGCGAGCAGCCATTCCCAGGGTCTGAGCAGGGGCAGGGAGGGGAAGGCAGAGATCAGCTTCAAGGACAACCAAAAGCGAGGCTGAAGTAACGCCGCTGGGAGAGCCAGCCAGCCAGCCGAGCAGAAACACGCTAAAAAGGGGCATTTGACCCCTCTTCCTTCAGCCCGGCACTGTTAAACCTGCAGTCACAACAAGTTTAAACGCTACTGCTTTCCACACTGACGAAGATGCAGAAAGGGACGTTTCTCCCTCCTCCCTGGGAGGAGAGAGGCAGCTCGGGCAGACGCGTGTCCGACAAGCGAAACCGCAGCCTAGCCGGCCCGCCTGCGGCACGACGGCCTCCCCGCCCCGGGCGGACCCTCACCAGCTCCTCTCTGCTGCCGGGCCAGCGCCTGAGGCGGCACAGCCGGGTCGAGCCCAGCCAGGCCGGGGCCCGCGGCCCGCCTCGGCCGCAACTTCGGCGGCAGGGCCGCGGGGGCCGGGAGATCCACGTCAGGGCCCCCCGTCCCCGCGCTGCACCCGGCGAGGGCTGCGCCGTCACCCACGCGCGCGCTCGCTCGCGCCAGGGAACAGGCGGCACGACGCCGGCCGCGCCGCCCCCGCAGCCCACGGCCATGCTGGCCCCTCGCCCACCCCTGCAGCGCGGGTCTCGGGGAAGCTGTGTGGGAAGCTCGGGAGGTTAGGATGGAAGGTCGCCTCGGCGTGTCAGTCACAGAAGATCAAGCCAAGCCACCTTACAAACGTGGCTACATCTAGCGCTCCTCCCCTGTAGAAACCTGACATCCTCAGTACAGTAAAACACAACTTACAGCAGCCACAATCCCCAAAGGTATGTTCCCAACAAAAATTAAAAGCAGACTAAAAAGGTTGAAGTCTTACCACAGATAGAACTCACAATTTCATATTTTTCTTTTTTGTTTTTACAGGGAGGGGGGAAAAGACAAAGTGCAAATGAAAGCCACAACCGACTTCGGCTACTCCAGAAACGACACCAACTGCACTAGCGACAACAAACTCAGCCAAGCCATTTTTCCTTTGCTTTATACAATTCTGTTCCTGGTGGGTATCACCATGAACGGCCTGGCAATGTGGGTCTTTTTTAAAATATCCAGTAAATCAAATTTCATCATCTTCCTCAAGAACACTGTCATTTCTGACTTCCTCATGATCTTGACTTTTCCATTTAAAATCCTCAGCGATGCAAAGTTGGTATCATGGGTACTGAGAGGATTTGTGTGCCAAGTCACCCAGGTTGTATTTTACTTCACCATGTACATTAGCATTTTGTTTCTTGGCCTAATAACTATCGATCGCTATCAGAAAGCCACTTCGCCTTTCAGAACATCAACACCAAGGAAACTTTTAGGTGCCAAGATCCTGTCCACAGCAATTTGGATATCAATGTTTGCTCTTTCATTACCCAACATGATTCTAACGAACAAGAAGAAAACGCCTAAGAACGTAAAAAAGTGCGCTCTCTTGAAATCTGAGTTTGGCTTAGTCTGGCATGAAATTGTAAATTACATTTGTCAACTTATCTTCTGGGTTAATTTAGCAGTCATAGTTGTATGCTACATACTCATAAGTAAAGAACTGTACAAATCCTATAAAAGGACAAGATCCAGAGGAAAGGCATCCAAAAAGACTGTAAATCTGAAGGTTTTCATCATTATCGCAGTGTTTTTTATTTGTTTTGTGCCTTTCCACTTTACTAGAATCCCCTACACGTTGAGCCAAACAAGAGATGTTTTTGAATGCTCTGCTCAGAACACCTTGTTTTACTTGAAAGAGAGCACGCTGTGGCTAACATCGCTAAATGCTTGCCTAGATCCATTCATATACTTTTTCCTTTGCAAATCATTTAGAAAGTCCTTACTAGACATGCTGTGCAAGCACACAGCATTGTCAGAACTCAGAGCACAGATGAAGGAGCAGAACGAAGGAGATGACACAGATGAGACACCACTCTAGAGCTAAGAACTACCCATAGTCCTTCTTGGCCACACACATTTATTGGTGGGTGGAAACAGCACAAAGTCCTGTGGAAGAATATCTAGAATTTCACCGACTTCTTTAGAAATTGTCCTACAGATGAAGCACAAGCACCTGGGAACCAACATCACTGGTTGCAAAAATGGTGAAACTAGAAAGCCTTAATAAAACAAGAGCACCACCTGATCACAACCTCCATGCTTGTCAGAATTTCTAGGAAGAAGTTTGAACTTACAGTTGGAGCTGTAAGGAAAAAATTAAAGTCATGAAAGGCTACAGATGAGATTATGAACGCAAAGATTTTGCAGAAATAGCTTAACTTGGGCCAGAGTAAAGCTCATGACAACACAAGATCTGGGAAATGCAAATAAAATCCACAGTAAATGTGATTTTTAAATACAAGGAGTTGTCACCTTGTACACAACTGGCAGACAAACAGAAATATAGGACATACGTAGATAAGCTATTTATCTGTGCAGATTTTTGGTAACAGAATAACATTTTGCTTATCTCATTATATGCTTGCAATCCTTAATCCATTGACCAATAAATTAACAGTTGTATGTCAGAGGAAATTATTTTACAATCAGGCTTATCTTGATGCGAGTTAAATCTTCAAACACTTCACCTTACTACAAGAATAAACAAAAATGTACACTTTTATAGGGAAAAACATATTATATTAGAAAATATACAAAGGATAAATTTACAGAATACTTAGATCTTAGGGAAAGAAAGACTCATAGTAAAATCTTTACTGATTATTAAGGGCAGCTTTTTTGCATTATACAAAAAATGTAACCGCTTCCCCTTTTTCATTTGGAAAAGTTGAAAAAAAACAGGGAAGGATTTTCAGGTTCATAACATGTTCAGGTATCGTAACAACCACACATGAAAAAGATCCTAGGCTATTGTAATAAATTATGGTTCATCACTGCAAAACAGCTCCAATTCAGAAATATGTTTCACTATCATGCAAGAGCTCAGTCCTGCCAAAAGCCATTGCCTGTTTACCCTTCTCCGGTACTTATCTGTGCCTGGCAGGGCACTGGGCATTTTTACGACTGATATCCAATTTCCTCAAAACTTAAAAGACAGTTCACTTACTTTAGCACTCAGCCTTAGAGTTTATGCATCTCTTATAACCTGCCTGAATGAATTAAATATTTTACAAAATGTTTCGTGCACTGCTTATGCTGGTATATGCACCAACACTGATTACGATCAGTAACTGGGTTACACTGCAGAAAACAGGGTACCATTATTTTCCCGGAACCAGCGCTGCTGGTCACTCCAGAGCACGCTCTCCACAACTGACCCCATGGGGCCCAGGACTGATCGTGCGAGATGCCCCATTTCCACCCAACGCTCATTCCCCACATTTTTTGTACCTACACATGGAGAGAGAGCGGCAGTTGTCTGGCAGCTGCTTTTCCTGATCAGATGAGCTGCTCACACAACAGATACTACAGCTATCTGTGTACCATATAGCAGTCACTGACGGGATATGCGGAGGCACTTTGTACCTGCCTCTTACAGTTGGGAACAGTGTCAAGAGGTCAGTTTGGAAGAAAACGTGGAAGATGCTGCCTTGGACATCAGTCCCAGGGTACTGCAATGGACCGTCTCAGCTTTATATAGTCCTTGATGAACGAACAGAAGTCAGGTCAGGCAGCTAGGGACATGTCACCCTGATGACAGTGGTGAGGGTGACCTTCATCCCAGTCATCCTCAAGGCTCTTTGCTCTCTGCCAGCCATTTAACACCGACATCAGCATACACACCTACATTAACCAAAATGTAGACACCAATGCACGAACTTACTGTCAATACAGCTGTAGCCTGAGAACCTCAAAAAGCAATCCATGCCTGCCCACAAAAGGATGGCTTGAACGCGAGTCATTTCCCACACGGCAGCAAGCAAGGAGCCAGAACCCTATGTCACATCAGTTGACAGGAAAATACAAGATAAATCACGACTCAAACTTACACAAGAAGTTCTGTTTGCAGAGAAATGCACTAGATTCCAACATTATACATAATAAACACATAATAAATACAAAGTATACCATGCAGCAGCAGCAGCTTCTGCCAGAACCAGAAAGTTGCTGTAACCAGCACGCTGTATCACCTGGCTACACTGATGCCAAAATAAACCAGAAATCCCATTCTGGAGATCAAAAGTCAAGCTCAGGTTCATGTGTCAATATTAACAGGCTACAGAGGGAGGGTACAGTTTCTGAATATGTCAGTGCACACGATTTTGTGGCCAAGTAACCTACTGTAAGGGTGGCTCTGAGCACACTTTCTGCTCATGCATTTGACAATGACTAGTGCTGTCCAGAACAGGGGAATTCACACACACAAACAAGAACTCAGAGCTACGTTTTAGGATTATCCTGGAAAACTGTCAGGAAACACTCTGTGCTTGCTCATCCCATGTCTCTAAAGGAGCCAAATCATAATGGCACAGTGTAGGTGCCATCAGGTCTGCCCCAGACAAACAAAAAGCCAGAAAATGTGCCTGTCTTGATGGACATAGTAATTTTTTTCTTTATTAGTATAGGAGGAGGTAGTGCACTTTCTGACAGAGAGCAAAAGGGAGAGAGAAAAGCAACAGCAAACATGATTAACTCAGGCAATATGTGAAAATGAGGAAGGAAACAACACAACACACCAACAGAAAAAGTCTCATCTTTCTACACATTTCCTTATTCTTAGTACTTTGCTCACGGCTTCTGTCAGCAGAGGAACAGCGGATGAACCAGAGATAGCCAAAGACCCCTCTCTGAAACAGCTGCTGCCAGGTTTGCTCAGGTACTTCCACAATGGGAGCGTTCACGTGGTGTGATGGGGCACTCAGTCATCTGGCTTTCAGATGTCAGAGGCTGATAACCAGCAGTGTGCATCTTACCTTGATAATGTTATTTAAATCTATGCTGAGAAAGGAAAAATGGTGTGTGCTTGGTAAGAAATACCAAAGTCTCTTCCCCAGAAGCACCTTGCTTTTGGGCCACAACTGTAAAATTTCTATTCAATGTTAAAATACATTTCCATGTAAAGACAAATGGTGCTCTATGCAATCTGCTGTTATACCTTGCTATTATATTATCTTAGGCCTCCATAATGAATATATACCAGTTTAACTTTTCATTAGACATTAGTGTGTAAACAACTTAAACTTCAGCAAAGATTTATATTTTCTATGAACTAGAAGAGAAATCGGTCAGTCTATTTAATGCACCTTCTGGTTTTGGGTTTATTTGTGTAAACCTGCCAGTTGCTGTAAGGAACAAGTCATTTTAAATACAGAATGTTACATGTTTTCTCTCTTCTTTTCACCCAAGTCTATTTCAAACAATGGGAGATTTTGCAAACAAGAGTATTGTCAGTAACTCCAGTGGAGCACCCTCCTCTGCACCGTGCCACCGAGACACCACAGTCACCCAGCTGGTCTTCCCAGTACTGTATACACTCGTCTTCCTTCTGGGACTTGTACTGAACAGCCTGGCTTTTTGGGCTTTCTTCCATATTCCAAGCACGTCAACTTTCATTGTCTACCTGAAAAACATCTTAGTTTCTGACTTCATAATGACCCTGATGCTTCCTCTGAAAATCCTGACGGACTCTGGCCTGGGACCATGGCAACTCAAAGCCTTTGTCTGTCGCTTCTCAGCCGTGGTATTTTATGACACCATGTATATTAGCATAGTGCTACTCGGTCTCATTGCTTTTGACAGATTTCTCAAGATTGTAAGACCTTTTGGGAAGTTCTGGGTACAAAACCTGACTGCAGCAAAGATCCTTGCGGGTCTAGTCTGGCTCTTCTTCTTTGTTCTCTCTCTGCCTAACATGATCTTATCGAACAAGAAAGCAACACCCCAATCCGTGAAGAAGTGTGCCTCACTGAAGAATTACTTTGGACTCAAATGGCACGAAGCTGTCAATTATATCTGTCAGCTCATCTTCTGGACTGTTCTCATCCTCATGTTTCTATTTTATATAATTATTGCCAAAAAGGTATATGAGTCTTATATAAAAACACAGAAGAAAGACAAAAAAAGCAAACAAAGGATCAAGGGGAAAGTATTCATCATTTTTACCGTGTTTTTCTTATGCTTTGCCCCCTTTCATTTTAGCAGGGTTCCCTATACTCTGAGTCAAACAACCACCCGAATGGACTGCCGTATGCAGAACCAGCTCTTTGTTGCGAAAGAAAGCACTCTGTGGCTGGCTGCCACAAATGTCTGCATGGACCCCCTGATATACATGTTCTTGTGCAAACCATTTGTAGAAAAGGTGTTATGCAGGAGAGTAAAGACATTTCAGAAAACCATTCATACAAACCCAAAAACTGAACTGGACACACGGATGACTGCTACTGAATCTTGATTCTGCAGCTTTACGCTCTACAGTCTCTGCATATTCATAGAGAAATTAAAAATAATTTGTTTTACTTCTGCTGTAAAAAATGAAAGTGTGGTTGTACTGCAATATTAATACTTAATAAAAACAGCACAATGGATTTCCTTATTTATGCTCACTGCTTAGCCTTAATAGGCAAAAAGCTGTCACTCAAACTGCCAGCCCTGATTAAACACCTATCTTCCCCCGAGCTGTGCTCTCTCATTGATACCACCATCACTAACCAAAGCTGTGGAAGCCCAGCCATGCCTTGGCTGTGCCCGTCCAAGCCACAGTACTGCTGCACTCACAACACAGAGATCTGTATTACTTCAGAGCTACTCATGTGACTTCACAGCCATAACCACATTGGTCCGAATAGGAAAAACAGCATCAATGATGCATAAAACTAACAATGATCAGTTTGTAGTCTTGTCTTGCTCTGCTGGCTCTGCAAAGCGAACAAGAACAGAGGTTTTCCTAATTTGGTCACTAAATCATGTCCACCTCACAGAATACAGACAACCAATAACCTAGGAATTAAAGTACCTTCATATAACTTAAGACAATCTAGAGAGTAATTCTACCTGCTTTAAACAAAAAAACCTTACTTGTTAACACTTAAGCGGCTTACTGACTATGGCTGCTTCTAAGGACAATTTAGCTTTATTTGGGATTAAAACCCAACAAATGTTGACTTTGTATGTCAGTAATTCTTACACTGGGTGTCAGCTCGGCTGGCACATCGCAGGGCAGGGAAGAGGATGAACCGTACTTGACAGAGGGAAGAAGGACACAGTCCCTCCCTGTCCCTACCCACCTCTCACACATGTAATTACTTTCCTACCGCCTACACCGTTTCACCATCCTTCCTCTCCACTCCCAGCAGGGACTTTGGTGGAGGACTCAGTCAGCAACACTCCAGAGTCCCAACACTCCTTGTCCGGACCAGCAGACAACCCAGGACTGCTTCGCCTGCAAAGGGCACCCCAGAGCCGCACAGCATTCACCCCTACCCTACCACTCGCCAGAGGGGAACACCCAGAAATGTCCCCCTTGGGACACTGCCCCTTGGGAATGTGCTTGGTGGCACATTCACCCTTCCCAGTCTCAATGACAGGCAAAGAGAAGGCAGCAAGCAACACTGCCTAACCCTCCCCGTCCAGAAAATCCCTCTCCACCTGGCTCACCGCACCACTCGCAGAGCTCTCCCTTAGCTATCCCATAGGGAAAGTCCAAATGAACTATGCCTAAAGAGAAACTGCTTTCTAATCCAAAATCCTGGAAATTATTTCACTATTTTAAGACACGAATGAGATACCAACCATTTATTGACTCCAACTCCACAAATTATGTTAAAAAAACTGCTAAGCTTACCTTAGCCTTCAGCAATTCTTCCTTGCTTCTCAAGCAACACGTTCCTACTGCTACTTGTCCCCTGATATACCTGCCACCCCAGAGGACTACCTCTGCATCACACGCTGCTCAGGTGACGTGGCATTGCAGAAGGGACCTCAGGGAAAGCACCACAACTTGTGCTCTCCCATCAGCCCTACTACCTGTTGTAAACTCCCATCACCCCTCCTGCCCCCCGCCCCGTACCAGGACACTCATCTCCTGCTGCTTTGTGACACTGCGGAGCTGAAGTGTGAGAGTCCCCAGCACCTTGCTGAGAAAACAGTCACGTCCCTTAGTAACAAACTTCACTTCTTCTGAAGCTCTCCTGCTAGCTTTATGCCTTCTCACACATGCCAGATGCTTTGATCACCACTTGATAGCTATTTTTAGAAATTAAATATTTACAGCAGCCTAATACAATCACGCAGGTTTCTCCCCACAGCCTGATTTTTTTCAAAGCTGTTTTTAGATTACTGTGCATTAATTACATCTACCTTTGGGATTCCCCAGCCTTTGCCACACAGGTAGATGTACATCTTATTTAGCAATTTCTACTCACTATACCTTCTCCACTAGGCATGTTACATACTTTCCATAACTGTAACACCCTTTTGCAACTGGAAACTGAACTAATCCCCAGTCCGCTACCAGTTGGTTCCAAACTTCCCTATAAATCAACATTATCTCAAATCGTGTCTTCCTCTCAAGATTAAATGCAGTTCAGGAATTAATTCCTCTCTCCCCACACACATATACTGTTTAACAGGATTAATTTAGCTACTTTAGTAAGAGTAAATATATTAAATTCTTAGCTTCTAAAATAGTCACCGCTTTAGCAACTGCTTAAAGAAATGTACGAGGAGTCTGAAAATGTTTCTCTAAGCCTGTTGACATAGCACAGCAATTAATGTAGTGACTAGAGCTAACATCAGGAAAAGACAGTTTGTAAATCAGCTGTGATCTTCCAACAGGCAGGTGCCCATGGAAATGTGTGTTCCTGAACTTTGGATATATTAGGGAAGAAATCAGCATGAAACTTTGCAGCTCAGTCCTCCCTCTTCCAAATGAATCACACCAGCATAGCTAACATGGAGGTCCCCAGGACTCTCAGCACAGACTTACATTCAGCTCTGGATTTAAAAGTGGAACTCTGGCCCATTTTTGTGGTTATTACAGAGAAAGTAACATAAAATGAGCAATATGGCAGTGATAAACTACGAAAATGCTGAAGAACAGAAAATTTATTCCACCGTGGAAGTTTGGGTTTTTTATTTTCTCATTTCTACTGCTGGTACTACAAGGCTCATTTAACACTGTGCACACACATACTGGCAGTACACACAGTTAAGTACTAAGAGGAGCCTGCATGTAAGGGTGGGTGTAACCACAAAACGGGCTGAGTTGCTCCTTAAATAAGGGGTGTGCCAAAGGTTTCAGAGGAGTCTTAATCATTTGTTTTTCAGCTGCTGCTTCTTAGGTAGGTAAAAGGGAGCCAGAGTTGCCAAACTCCGTAGCAGAGAAATGCAAGGTGACTGCACGGATGGGACATCTGGTTGATCTACTTTAAAAAGTCCCCTAAATTCTAACATTTGGGATTTTGTACTTTTTTTTGCAAGTTTTTAGATCCCTGCCTCCAGGTGGAAGTAAGAATCGTAACAGTTAAAATGCCTCGGAGTTTAAGTCTCCGCTTTTTAAGGCTCAGAAAAATAACCAAAGTAATATTTTGTATTTTACACCTAGCCAAAATGGAGACAGGTTTTGAGAACAGATTTGCGTCAGAGATGAGGAAGCCATCAGCCTAGACCACAGGTAGAGAGGACCAGCAGTATGCCATAAAAAGCTGCTCTTCTGGGCGCTCCAGATTTCTTTAGTGCAGTCAAGGAATTCATGTAATTCAGTAAAGTTTATCGGCGTATTAAATACAACAGTCACCATTTTTCCAAATCTCATTTTTCTCCCAACTTAACTTGAAAAGGCTGGTACTGACGCTCAGGAGCTGCTGAGAGAAACCTTTCCTAGATTCAGCAGTTGTACAAGACAGAGTAAACGCATGTAACATTTCCACCTTACATGTGCTTACTCCAGTCAATCACCACCATGAGGCAGCAGCAGGGCTTTTCCTTTCTGCATCCAAATGTTCATTTGCTTGGCTTGTCTACACTCCAGACTAGAAGCAGCAGACAACCTAGAAACTGGAAAACTGGCACCAGGCCTTAAACTTGTTCAGACAAATGAACCTTATTCCAGGCTCCTATGGTCGAGGATTCACACAAAAACTATTGACACTTATTCTAAACATTTTTACAGGTTGCTGGGCTCCCAAAGGGGAACTATAGAGCACTACTAGGCAGTCAAATTTTGTAGAAAATCAATCTTATTTTGGTACACAAAGGTTTACATATATTTCTTTGTATTTTTTATCTTACTTGCACTTCAGAAAAAGAAAATATATTATACCTTTGCCTAATACACACACCATCTGGCCTTCCAGATTTTGTGTTGGACTGCTTCTCCTCAGAGGGACAGCAAGTTAATTCCTGAATGCCTAAAGGCAAATTCTGCACTTCATACGTACCCCAACTCTCTGGCACAGCGATAGACATCCTTCCATCACGGCTCCTACAACTCTGAGTACTGAGAAAACTTTCATAATATAAAGCAGTACTTCAATTAATTAGAAATGCAAAACAACAATTTGCATCATGAACAAGAACTGGGAAGCCATGTCGAGCAACCAAGATTTTACCCATATGACAATACACAAATGCACAGAGCCAGCAGGTCGCATGGGAAAACTAAAGGCACTAGAATAGACCTAAGTCTATAGACAGGATCAGCCAGCCAAGGTGTGTAACTTCAGATTACCTATCAACATAATGTGAGGAACTCAAGGATAGAGGAAAAAAAGAAATGAGCTTTTAAAAAGTCAGTTCTTAATTAAGTGACAGCCACCAAAACAGTGATTGAAGTAAATCACCTAAGGAAAGGGGAAGTGTCAAACTCTTCCAAGACTTTTCCACTAACAAAAGCACCTCCATCTTCTACATCTGAAGGTATAACGCTGGAGGAATCCTCCCAGTGTTGCAAGCTCTGATCCTGCTACCACTTTCTATGTTTAAAAAAAAGAAAAATCCAGTCTCATATATTATCCAGGTGGCTAATCTGCTTTTAAAATAACCCTGTAGTTCATATTGCTAAATATGATAGTAAAGCAGTTTTAGAATGAAGCAACACAATAATTGTTGTAATAACGTTGTTCAGGCTCTTATGAAATCTGAGAATTGCTCTCTAATCACCAGAATACAAAAAGGGACATCCAACCTTTAAATAATGTGAACAATAGTAAAGTTACAGGTTAGCTTTCAGCTTTTCTTTACATCAGAGCTTCACATTTCTTTTGCGCTATTTTTACGACAAGCTCCATAGCATTTCCTTTTCATGTGCCAGCTAGTCCTGACTTGCTCCAGCCTGAGAACAGCCAGAAAACATGTCTGAATTAAAAGCCTGCTAGGGGATGCTATGACAGGGTGTCTAATCCATCAAGTTTTACCGATACACCAAATTACAGAGATTTTAAAGAAAAGTTAATGTGCCATTGCACCACGTTCAAAAAATAAGCAAAAAAAAACCCCAAACCAAACATTCTCATGTAGATTTTATGAATCTATTTATTATTTGACCACTGTTAACACACAAACTTTGGTCTGTGTACTCCATTCACAGAGTACCAACTATTAAACGCTTGAGTCTCTGTAAGAAATTAAATTATATTTTTTAAACATTTTAGTTTTCACTTCTAATTTCTTCCCTTCTTCCCCATGACATGTCCTGCAGCACTCAGACCCCAGCCTAAGACAACACCAGCATTAGAAGTGCCTGAAGAACAGTGCGAATCAAACCATAATGCACTGTCATGCCATGTCTTGACTGAAGCCTGCAGGACTGAGACCAGAGGAGCAGACACATCTGCCAGCACCACCCCAGGGTCGGAACCATGCCCCTCACCAAGGACACAGTACAGCACCCAGCTTGGGAGTGCGTGGTCTTGTGCAAAACAAAAGTCAAGCGCATAACTTTCAGATTTAAGTTGTTAAAACTGCTGTTCATGATCTATCTGCAAATCTGCTCCCAGCCCTCAGCCACGGTACTCAGACTTCCAGGTTCCCAAGTCTCTGGTCCCAGGGGTCTGCTGTTCCTCAGAACAGAGATAGGAGCTTATCACCCCCCCCAGCTGAAGGGCATGCTATCAGGCAGTCTGTGCACAGAAACACTGGAAGCAAGACCAATGCAGCGTGAACGCTTTGTTCAGTGCCCAAGCTGTGAGGTCTCTGCTCCTCTAAGGACCTCTGACACTGAGATTTTGGGCTGTCCAAACATCCCAGAAAAGGACCATCTATTATGAGGTATCTCAATGGAAGAGAGAGGTTGATTTCTCCTGCAACTTCTGCAATATTTCCCCAGACACATCAAACTCTTCAGGAAACTTGAAGGACTACCTACAGTGTGGCCTCCAACAAGTGAGTGTCCACCATCGCATCTGTATGAGTGTTCAGACGTAGCTCTTGAGAGCCAGGTTTCTGAAGGACGGGAATTTTGAATACTCTAATCCCAGACAATTTTCAAGAAGCCAGCACAAGAACTCACCTTCACACAACTCTCTCTCGTGAACAGATATCCAGAGACAGGACACAGCTTGAGAGCATCAGGACTGTGAGCCCTGTTCACATCACTCATCGCCAGGGCCCATGTGGCTGCTGGCAGCAAGTCACTGACGAGCAAGCCTGATCTCCAAGTGGCTCCTTGAAAGGATGCAGTATCTGAGAGGTGAACCGAACGGCATCAAATGGGAAATGGGCCTGAGACATGTGGTGAAGATATCTGTGTGCACAGAACAGCAGTTACAGACCATGACACTACTCAGCTATACCTGGTACAGGAGTCCTTTGCACAATCGGGCCCCACAAGATACAGACAGAAAATCACTGCTGGTAATACCCGTGGGAGAAGACCAAGAAGTCGTCACCCTGTCAGAGCTTAAACTCAGAGCTCTAACACAAGCACCGAGAAGTCTAAGTTGCAACAAAGCCAAAGAATAGACCCTTTGGACAATGGTTGTTTTATCAGTAACAACTGGAGAGGAGACCACAGTGGTGAAAAAGTGATGCTAAGGTAAGACGCAAAGCTGAGCATAAACAGGTCTGACTCCAGCATCAAACATCTGGTATTGGGGAATAGATCTGAGAAATCCCCAAAAGGGCAAAGAAACAAAGAGATTTAAATAAAATCCCCCAAATTCTCAAAAGGACGGAGATGAGGCTAACCCCAAAATCAGCACAGAATATGCACAGCACCCTGTCCTCAGGTAAACCAGATCATGCTGAAAGTCAACCAAAGAGCTCACAGTACAAGGCCCATCCAAAGAGTGATGAACAAAGGCAGATATTCTCATAGCTCTGGAGCCTCCCAGCTACCGCACAGCCACAGGAGAAAGGGCAAGACAAACAGTCTTGTACGCTCCCCAGAGGAAGAATGAGGTCTCCTACTTAACAGAGAGCAAAGACAGTGATTTACAGAGATAGGAGAGAAACACCTTAAAAGAGATTTAATGCTGAGAAATCAAGCTGTTTGCATGGCTATGCAGTGAGCTGCACCATACCTGAGCTGCACTAACTAACGATAGCATTTAGCACCGTATCCCAGGGTGGCTCTCACTGCCCTCTCCACGGCATAACTTCTCAGCTCGAAGGAGCAGCCTACAAGACCATCAGTCAGGCACGTACTCCTGTCTTACACAGGCTCCACTCGGAACACAGAACTAGATCAACACAAGTAAAGTTAGGGTGGAAAATGACTGAAAGCCATGGAGGAGGTGAACCAAAGATTGGAAGGAAAAACAGAAGGCACCATTAGTCTAGAAACAGGACAAGCAGTTGGGAGGGGAACAAAACACAAGCAGCTGCTAAACACTGGAGCACACGGGACAGCTGAAAGAAGGTGAAATGGTAGCTGGCACGTGCTGTCCTACGTAGCCATGTGCAAGGTCTGAGAGAGGCAGAGACTTCGTCAAGTCTCCTGTCCCTAACTGCAGAAAAAGCCTCCATCCTCAGGTGATGCGACGTGTGCACTCCAGCATGTGCATGCAACAGGAACCATCACTTAATGTCAGAATATCCAGTTTCTGAGATCAGTTTGGCAGCTTGTTGTAATAAAGCTGAAAACATACGACAGAAGTGTAACACATGTTCCTGCTGGCTTCAATGGCATTATCTGTTTTGCCTTGCAAAACCTGGTCTTCAAAGATGAGCCGAGTCAGAAGTCTCCTACAATCAGGGACTGTACCGGATTCAAGGGAGAGGTCCTGAGGCAAGTGGGAATTTTACAGTCTGCCCACTAGCAGAAATGTGGAAATTAGCACAGGGCCCCCCCTGGACACAGAGCCAGAGGAAGCTGTTCACCACTATGGGGAGGCAGCTGGTAGGTCCTGCTCCTGGTCTGCCTCCTCACAGGGTTCCATGCAGCTGTCAAGGGCACCTATGCAAAAGGCTGTCCAGTCTCAGAAGAGGGGGGGCTGGGGATTCAGTCCCTCAGATTTGAGGAAAAAAGAAAAAAATGCGTATGGAGAAGTCCAGGCAAAACAGACAGAGCAGTCCAAGAAAAGTGACTTGGCAGCCATTGCTCTCGTAGCACTAAGATTATTTTTCTTTTTCTCCTGAAGATTGAATGAGGGAGATATATATTTGCTTTTTTTTTTTAAGAAAGTGGCAGAAATGGGAAATTAACCACTTTATCATCTATGGACACGAAGCAAAATTTTGTCCTAACTACTCCCACGATTATTTCAATGCTCTTAAGGCACTAAATTGTCTTGCTCTAAATGTGTGTACACCCAGGAACACTGACAGCAGGACTGCAAGAGTCAGTGGGCTCACAGTCAGAGTCTTAAAGAACATCATAACAGTAAAAAGTATGCAGTAAACAGTCTAGTCATTTTAGCTGAAATATTTAGTTACAGACTTAACATTTTGCTTTCATCCTACAGGCTATTTAGAAGAGAGGATCTGTTCAAAGCACAACATTAAAAGATGTCTAAGTATAGTCAAATTAATAATTGACAAGATAATCTCAATTAGCAGATATTTGCATCTAGCCAGCACAAGGTTTTTCAGTATCACACTAAATTCACATTCACCCTGAAGACAAAACCATATTATCCGAAAGGCACAGGCACGGTTGCACAGGTTGCTGTAAAACACGACTTCAGACTGTTTGCAACGTCTCCCCGCACGAAGGCTGCTGCCTTTAACAGGCACTAACCCACCTCTCAGGTGAATCACTGTCTGCGTCCTGGGCGCCTGAGCTGCTCCGGAGCCAGGAAGTGAGCGGGAGCGCACCGCTCACCTACCCTGGCATGTGAGTCATTCCCAGGAATGAGAAAGCCAGTTGCTCCAGTTGCTCCTGGCCAGGGGAATTTTGACTCTCTGATCAGGTATCGCAAAAAAAGCCATCGGAAGCAAAAAAGCTTACTTCCAGATATGGTTTATTTAACTACCTTATCGCAAGAAATACTCTCATGCCTACTGTAGTTTCAAGATGCATTTTGGAGGAGTCTAAGGCACTTTCGAGATGCAGCTCAGAGACAAGCGGAAGGCGACCACGGTGACAGGTAAGTGATCTTTGACCATCTGAAAGGCGTTTGATAAGTCGTTCTGTGAATCTTCTTGCTCTTAATCACCCTCAAGTGAAAAGAAGACAGGAATTAAGATACAGTTGCTAAAAACCAGACTTGGAACCATAAACTGAGTATCAGATCAATTAAAAGTGTGAAAAGTCCTCAAAACAGTGCGACTTTACTAACCTTTTATTCATTCATTAAACGTTACTTGTTATCTTTTTGCCAATAGCAAAAAAATGGTTTTCTACTAATGATTCCTTCTAAGACATGAATCGAAGTGCAGGAGGGTTCATGGTTTCAATAACTTACTTCCTGGCAGAGCTTAATTCATATAAAGTAAGATTCAGTAACTATAACATCTGAGTTTGATATAAAAGGTTTGTACTGTATTCCTTTTCACCTCTTTCAGTAAAGGCAAGCATACTTGAATTCTCTTAATTATATTATACAGAATAAAGGTTCTCTTCCTTCATACTTCAGTCAGATCATGTTAAAACTTGTCAGGTTCACTGGAAAAACCACATAGCTCCGAACAAGCAACTTACAAGCTATATGTTTGATTAGTCTCAAAGCAACTTACAAGCTATATGTCTGATTAGTCTCAAAGTTTGGGAAATATATAAGGCACTTTCAAAAACCTATGTCATTTAATGAGTATTTTAGATTGAAAAGGTTATTCGTAGTTACAAAGAACTGAAAGTAGCAGTGCAATTAAAGTTTTCCTACGTTAAAAAATGACTTGCCGTTTGTGCATTATAGAGACTGTAGACATCTGCTTTCTCATTACATATGCTTGGTCTGGAAACTCTGGTGGTGTTTCACAGTTTTTTCCATCTTTTTAAAGAAGATTCTGCAATCTTCTTTTAAAAAGGGAAACCAGGAAACTCAGGCAAGCATTCAGCTGATGTCACTGATTTACTCCCAGAAGCACAGGCCCCGGATCACATGAAAGCGACCAGCATTTCTCTGGTTACGAGCTTGCTCCGGCGGGCACCTTACTCTTTGGGTAGGCAGCCGGCTCTCCCGCACAAGACAGACCTTCTCCTCCCTCCCCACTCTCTATGGGGAGGGGGAACTGGCAGCACCTGGGGACAACCCCTCCGGAACAGAGGACACGGGTCAGCTCTTGCAGGAGGGAGAGGAGAGCAGGGGAGCAGAGGAGGCAAGAAAGGCCGAAGTATGTGCAGGGACCTCAGAAACAGAAAGCGTTTGTTTGCATCAGGACACGTGAGAAAAAAAAAGTAAATTTTCAGCAGCACCAGCCGCCGGTTCCTCCTCCCTCCCTCCCCACAGAGGGTTGCCTTTCCCAGCTCAGCCCTGCTGTCTCACCCTCAGCTCCCTCCCTCGCTGCCAGGGCCCCCCCGGGGCAGGGAGGGAGCGGGGAGACCAGCTCGCCCAGCACCTGCACCCCACAGCCCGTCGTGCGCTAGCACGCACCCGGCGCGGTGCTGGAGCACCAGAGCTCCCGGGGCACTGGGGCGTCGGGAGCCGCGTGGCCACACGGATCCCGGGAGCACGGCCGAGCTGGGAAGACACCTGGGCAGGGCGGCCAGACAGGGAACGAGCACTGGAAGGGAGGCAGCAAGTCACAGTGCAGAGTTGGTCCGACACTGAAGCAGCCCTTCGGAGACTAGATGCTCCCTCTCCACCAGGAAGCCTACTCCACTCGCCGCATGTAGCCCTAGATGAGATATATCCAGGAAGGGGGAAGCTCCTTCTCCTCTTTTAATGGCAAGTCCCTTGCTCACTTTCGCACCACAAAGTTCAGAAAGACCTCCTCTTTGACCAAGTGAGCGCTAGGAAAAGCCAGTCAAGACATCCACAGCAAGATTGTAGCATTAAACTTGAAGTGTGCAATATTTATTAAAAGTTTGGAACTAAGTGAAAATGCACATGACATAAACCAAGAGCTACAGATCCACCATACTGCTGTCAGCTATCGGGGCTCTGTAGGAAACCAGGCTGCAAGAGAGACTAACCCAAGTGCTGCTAAGAAAGCACTAGAGGAAGTCAGTGGTATTAATTCCTATGTTTCAGCTGTCTTTACCCTTCCCAACACAAAAAATTACCATACCATCTTAAAAAAAAAAAAAATTTGCACCCACGATAAACAAAAGTAGGTTTCCACATCTGACCAACACTGAACCTCACATGAGATACTACAGTAACCACTACTTCTTGTTTTCCCTCGGGAAAACATCAGTGATATATCAAAGTAACAACTGATGATGAGTAGTATAAATAGGGCTCGTATCACCTTCACCTCACCAGCAGCTTCTGCAGCTACACAAGGAAAAGCCAAGAGCTGGCAAAGCAGTTGGGTCAGAGGAAGAGCAGCAGCTCTCCACAGCCAGCACCCTGAAACCCTGCCCAGGATTTGCAGTCTGTCCGTTTCTGCAAACAGCAGACAGAGTGGGAACTCCCAGGCTGCTCATGAAAAGTCAGGGTTGCACCAGGCTGAACTTCTCCCAGTCATACCCCAAAATCCCCATGTCCTTTTCCTTCTTCTTTGAAATAGCGGGGTTGCTGCAAGTAGCTAATGCGGTCAATTGTGTCACAGCAATACATACTGAAGCACAAAAAAACCCCAGCTGACAACAGCGGATGAGGATTTTTTTGTCCTTTTGCAATATGAATTAGAATTGCATATAAAAAAATCAATAGAAATTGTTTCAATGCAAAGTAAAACACCTAAAAGTGAGACTGGAATTACTTAAAAGTTTAAATGGCACTGCCTACATGCATGTACCAATAATAATTCTTTTTTCCCCACAAGACATTTTTTCACAGTATCCCCCGTAGCATTTGCGAGACACGACAGATGCACAATAGCCAGAGCTACAATGGATGAAGGTGTAATGCGATCAATCACATACCTTCACTTTTTTTCTTTGTGACCCAGGCAACACCTTGACTGTTTTTAGTTTCATTATGAGCTTTTTAACTTAATGTTCCTCATGGCATAACACCAATAATCAAACCTAAAAGCTAATATTTTCAGGAAAGAGCTCCAACAAATCTAGCCTGACACCCAAGAGAGTCTTCGCCTTGCAGGCACGCTGCAGAGCGGAGGCCCCGCAGGAGCTCTGTGCGCCGCAGAGCAACCCGGGGAGCGGCAGCGTGGCACTGCGCTCCGCAGCAGCCCTGAGCAGAGCAGCCAGCTGCCTGCTCGCCTGTACAGAAGCCAGCTCCTCTGGAAGGAGCTCAAGACCACCCAAGCACCACATGCTGAAACTTAATAACCAGTTTTTGCTTTTTGCCCAAACTATTGTGTCCATAAAATTTTAAATTTAAAAGACTATGACTTCAGGATAATAAAGCACACTGGATAATTAAGGAACAGCCTGTGGAATTGAAGGGTGATTATTTGCCCAAGATTTCCATGCTGCCCGTTGTACCAAAAACAGAGCCCACAAAAACACAAGCAGAACCGGAACGGAAAGGCTGGGAGCGCAGCTTGTGAAGACATTAAAAGAGGGAAAAGTTTGAGTTATTCTGGAGAAATACGTGCAAACGTGAACCTGCTTCTGGTCGCCCCCTTGGAAGGGAAGACTAGAAATGTGACCTAGTGAGAGATAAAAACTGTGTCTTCCAAGCAGCAAAAGAGCTGTAATCCAGCGGGATGGAAACAGGACAAAGTTTGCAAATGACACCAAACTGGGAGAAGCGGCTGATAGCCCAGGGGGTTGTGCTGCCATCCAGAGGGTCCGCGACAGGCTGGAGAAATGGGCCGACGGGAACCTCATGCAGTCCAGCAAGCAGAAGTGCAAAGTCCTGCCCCTGGGGAGGAACAGCCCCCTGCACCAGGACATGCTGGGGCACCGGCTGGAAAGCAGCTCCGCAGGGAAAGACCTGGTGGACAAGTTGAACGTGAGCCAGCAGCCTGCCCTTGCAGCAAAGCAGGCCAACAGCCTCCCAGGCTGCATTAGGCAAAACATTGGCAGCAGGTCAAGGGAGGTGATCGTTCCTCCCGGCTCAGCACTGCGAGGACATGCCTGCAGTGCTGGGTCCAGCTCTGGGCTCTCCAGTACAAGAGAGACAGGGACATACTGGAGGCCAGCACAGGGCCGCAAAGGCAACTAACGTACTGGAGCACCTGATGTACTGGAGGGGCTGAGAGAGCTGGGACTGTTCAGTCTGGAGAGAGGCGGCTCAGGAGGATCTTATCAATGTGTACAAATACCTGCAGGGAAGATGCAAAGAGGACAGAGCCGGGCTCCTGTCAGTGGTGCCCAGTGCCAGGACAGGAGGCAGTGGGCACAAAGTGACACACAGGAGGCTCCACCTGAACATAGGGGGTTTTGTTAGTGGTGATGTTTTGGTTTTAGTTTGTGGTTTTTTTAATAACTGTGAGGGTGATCAAGCCCTGGAACGGCTTTCCCAGAGAGGCTGTGGAGTCTCCATCCTTGGAGATACTCACTGCCTGACCAGACACGGTCCTGGTCAGCCAGCTGCAGCTGATGGTGCTCTGGGCAGAGAGCTGGAGCTGATGAGCAACTGCAAAAGACAGTGTCAGGAAGGAATTGAAAAGGCTGCAGGAGGAGGCTAACTGGACAGCGGGCAGTGGTGCCAGGGGAGAGGCCAGGACCACACTGCTCAGCACTTCGGGACTGCCACCTACACCTGAGCTTGCTGAGAGCGCTGCGCGTGGAAGTTGCAACTTGCATGGCATGTTCTTAATGGGGGTTCAAAGGAAGCAACTCTAGGGTTACAATACAGCTTCCACTATCAGTAGGTTTTGTGCAACCAGAAACAACCATCAGCAGCATCTTCTAGAAAGAAGCATTCCAGAGTTAATCCTTTCCTCCCATCTAATTAGAGGCCGGCATACTGAGAAAACATTAATTATCCCAACTCTGCCAACCATTGCAGTGTGCTCTTGTCTTTTTCTTTTTTTTTTAAGAAAAAAAAAAAAAGGCAAGCAATTGCAACACATAGCTCCTCTTCCACCAACAGCCATTTACCTGCTGCCCAATAGGATACTATTTCTGTTGGCAGTTCTTTCCTAACTCTTCATGTAAAAGCAACTGCAGCCTACAGGAGATGTACTTTAGCACTACACTTCATACTACACTGCTTTAGAAATGACAGTCAAAGCGCTGGCCTCTTCTACAGAAAAGACCAGCCTGCATACAGCCAATTGCTGCAGTCAGCCTGCAAAGAGCAAAGCACAATACACAAGACCAGGACCCACAATAAATGTGTGACAGTAGTTTCTGCTTTTGGGTCATGAAAAATGCACATGCTTGTCATTAATGTAAGAAAGGACTGGAAAGCATTTCTTCAACATCACTTAGGAACTATGATGCATATTCAAGAGGAAGGAGAATTCATGCATCTTTAGGTTCTGCAAATAAGTTTAAAAAATAAACAGTCTTACAGTAATGATTAACAACATTTACTAGATTTTGTAACCTCTGCATAGAAAATCTGATTCAAAGTAAGTAATACTAATCCATGAACTTTTAATAAGGAACAGTTCAACAGACAGGAAAAAAAAAAAAAAAAAAAAAAAAGAACTTGACAGTTCAGGCAGCATCCCAAAAAGCTCTCATGTCAGAGCTATCCCACATAGGGGAAAATAAGGGTTCATAATCATTCACTTGAAATGAGAAAAAAATTAATGGTTACATTTGGATAAATATTCCAAAAGTCACTTTGAGAAAATTAGATATGTCCAAATAATTCTATTTTTGTTAAGTGAACATGTTATCCTAAGGGCCTATTCCCCCAAAATTGAGACTTTTGCATATTAAACAGTATTATTTAATGCTTACTGCAGCATTCTGCAACACCCAGTTCAGGATGTCCTGCAAGTGTAAAACAACTGAGTTACAGGTGCAAACTGAATGTGAGATTTCAGGCAATACCTACAGTAAAGCATGGGTAGAGACTGATGTAGAAAGCATAAATGAGCACATTTAGCTGGTTACTCAGATGCAAGGTACATCTACCATGGGCACTGAAAATATACATAGTACTTTTAGCTGTCATATACAAAGGACCAGGAAAGACTAAACCCCAAATTTCAGCAAGCGACTGCATGCGGGAAGCTCTGTAGGTTACAAGAATGGTGTACAGATAATTTTTCTGAGACACCTCTTGGGCAAAGTGACTGTGGGGAAGGAAGCGTGTCTCAATGTGGATGTGGAGGGACTGCTTCTCCCACATGCGTACCGACACAGAGGGCAGCTCAGTGTTCGGCAGATGTTTGCACGTGGAGGTAGGCTCCCTAACCACTGGCATCACGTGTCTTCTACTGAAGACAAATGGATAGGATAGGGCAGGGACAGGATAGGATCCTGGAGAGAAGAGAAGCTGCTCTACCAGCTGAAGGCAGATGGACGCAAGTTGCACCGCAGCACAGGACGCTGTGCTGTTCAGAGATGTGTGACAGAAAAGTTAGGCTGGAATTGAGGGGGAAGTTCAAGGAGGAACCTGAAAACCAAAAAGGGGGTTTTGTACTAGATACTGAAGCAGACGAGAAGCTTTCTGAGCAGAGGCAGTGGTTCCTGTTTCTGGATGTAAGTAGACAAGCACTGTAAGCCACAGCTGAAGACAGTTATACCCTAGTAGTTATTTTTCAGCCTCTCTGCAATTCAGTCAGTTAAGCATGGCAGCGTTACTGCGTTACAGGGAACTAGCACATACTGTCTGTGTGCCCCTCCACCACCACACTCCTAGGAAGGCAGGCACCAGGAGCCGAGGGCACAAAGCCCCACGGAGGGCTATTTTCACCCTCTCCCCAGCCAGCCCACGTTGAAGCAGTTCCCAGTTTGAAGCAGCCAACATGTGCCAGCTGGCTAAGTCGGACATGCAGGGTGGTGGACGCCACCATTTAGCTCAGCCAGCCTTCGGCAGGCACACGGGAGCGGGCATTCGGGACTCTGCCACTGCAGCAGAGCACGGCTGAGGCAGCGGCACCCCAGGAGCTCCCCATCCCACCACAGGCAGGGCCAGCAACACCAGGCTGCAGGGCTGGTGTCTCCCGGGATGGAGATCCACAGCCTCCACGAGCAACCTGCACCCGTGTTTGACCACTTGCACAGTAAAAAAGCATCTTCTTGTGCTCAGATCTAATTTCCTGAGTCCCAGTTTGTGCCCACCACCTCCTGTCTGGATTAGTGGGCTCCACTGAGAAGAAAGAGCCGGGCTCCCTCCCGCCAGGTAGCCATGCAGACTGTAGGAGCTCCTGAGCCTCCTCTGGCCCAGGCTGAACCACCTCAGCTCTCCTAGCCCCTCTGCAGACAAAAGACACTATACTTGGTATATGATTACATCTGAACACAAGTGGCTGCGGTCCTGCAGTGCACAGGAGTCTCAGACTAACACGAACCCTGGCGTTAGGCTAGTTCTTGTCACCACTTGTGCTGCTGCCGACAGCATGGCATCTCTTGGCACAGCTGGCACAGAAGCACAGTTCCAAGGACGGGGATGTGACAGCTAGAAAAATGCAAAAAAAAAAAAGAAAGTGTGCAAAGCACAAGAGAGTAAGTGGTGCATACTCACTTGCTGTAGGTACAAATTCCAACAGGAACATCAAGTTATTCCACTATGCATTAAGAGTACATTAACATACACTTTTACCAAAAGGGAGATGGACAGTTTTTAACAGAGGCTTCCAAGGAAGGAAAAGGTGGTAATGTCCTGGTTATTGGGATTGGGCTCTCTTTTAGTGAACAAGGAAAAGCGCTAAGGAAGATAAATAGATGCAAGAGGGGAAAAACTGAACATTAAGGCTTGCTCAGGTGATGCAGTATAGGAGTGGACTGAAATAAAGAAGAAAGCAGGGACACAGGCTCCACTTGTCTGCTTGCAGAAGCTTTATGCACACGTACACTTACCCTGCAGCCTTCACCGATGCTTTTTTCCCCTAAATCTTTACAATTAACTCAGTGATTTGGTTCTGATGGGCAACAGAAAAGAACATAATTGCAGCCAGCCAATAGCAAATTTAATAAACTGCCTCACATTTCTATTGTTTACATTAACTGTGTCATTTACCAAACTTTATGGTGATGAATGCAGATTGGCAAGAAGCCACACATCAAAAAGTTATGTGCCCAAAAAAAAAAAAAAAAAAATCACTTAAAACTCTGCAGCCCTATGACCTAGAATATCTAGTCTAGTTCACAAAGAGAAATTTCTCATTTTTAAAAAGTTGTAAATAAGATCAAAAAAGAGCAATTAGAGTTGAGGATATAGAATCTCTTTAAACAGTGAGGCAACTTAAAGCCTTAGTCATTAGAAAAACTATACAGTCATTCCCTACCCATATGACACTGAAGTCTGCCATGCAGCCTATTATTTCTCATCTGAGGTTTTATCAGTCATGCATATAAACCAGTCTATCAACGTTAGCAGTAAAAGATTACCTCATCTGTGAAACAGTATGTACTTATATTTAATGCAGTTGACAGCCTTTAGGGGAATGGTTTTAAAAGCTACTTGAATAAAGGAGCAGCTTCTAGTGCATCTTCAAAACCATCCAAGCAGAATATATTTATATGGAAGAATGAGACAGCTGGTTAGGATGAAATTGGTCAGAAGAAAAGTGTCTGGAGAATTGGACAAGGAGCAGAAAACCAACCCTGCCCAGCACAGAAATACCATATTCAAACAAGTAAAAAAGCCACTATCAAGAGTCCATAGTCAGTGAACAATTATAAAATAACTTAAAATACTCTTTAAAGAGAAGGCAGTCTTCATCTCCCATTCCAAAAGAACACATGGAAAAGGGTGAATTCTCCACATGTGATAACTTTCTTCCTACTCCTAGAGTCTGCAATGTAGCGGTCTTTATCAGAAAAAAATGAAGCTTCTGGAGTACAGGGATACACCAGATTTGACTCCAATGAGCCTTGCTCACCCACCCTACCATGTAAATAATGAAGCCACGCTACTCCAAGTGCTCTGTCTACCACAGTACCCCTTAGCCTGGTAAGACTTAGGCACGAAACTATGGAAACACCTTTGGACTGGTGAGCCTAAGGCAGGATCATCTCTGCGTATCCCAAAATTTTGTGACACGACCAGCTCCGTGCAGCAGGGGCCATCGTGGCTGCACTTCTCTGCTGCTCTGCACAAACCTGTTTAAGACTTTAAAGCTTCAAACTACAGCAGCATAAGGGAAAGTCTTTAGCACATAATTAGGGCAGCCGTCAGTAGGTGTTGTCTCTAACCTCCACCCCATGCATGCACCAAAGCCTCTCTGCTGAGCTCAGCTGTGCCAGCAAGGCAGGATACAGAACACTGCTAATGTAGTTTAGCTGTCATGGTTAACATTTGTGAAGAGTTTGCTGCTTTCTTTTTCCAACCCATACTTTGTCGGGATTTTTTGGAACATGTTTTAACATGAAAACCATCAGGAATAAGATGACGTAGAGATATCCATTCAGAGGCTTGATCCTTATTGGTCTGCAGGAACAAGCAGCAAGCTCCCAGTATGGCTTCCAGGTGACCTGGATTTCCCTGGGCAATTAGAGCATGGTCACATCTTCACTGGCCCAGAAGATGCATGTGGCAGGCATCCCCCATGATCAGTACTCTGGGCAGGAATCAGCAAGCCCGTACGGGATTCGCTAAAAGCAAGCAGCGCTGACTTGAAAAGCGTAAGAGATGGGATGCTGCTGCTCCTGTCACCCACGCAGCGCCTTCCCATGCTGCATCCATAAGGGACAACAGAGCCCAGCAACCGAGCAGCCAGGCTGCTTCAGCAAGCACAGGTTTTGCATAGACCAGGGAGATAAGCAGACCTGCACCTGAGCAGACGAGTTGCAGGGCAAGCACGGGAGCAGCGCTGACACTATCAAACCCCAACAGGCACTGGTGAGTCCATCAGAGACTGGGGACTGTAACACATTGCCTGGGTGCTAAGAAACATGCCTGCCCAGGCAGAGCCTTCTGTGACAGTGACCAGCCATTTCTGGTCCAAGTGATTGCAGTTCATCCTCTGCAGTAGTTTTCAGCTATAAAATGACGGGCTAAATGCCAAGAGTCAGACTAAGAGCCCAGTGGATTCATGTAACAGTACCCAAGAAACAAAATACCACCCACAAGGAGGAAGGAAACTGAATTTTGATCCACACTGAATAGGGGCTTGAGAGTCTTAAGGATGTTGTGGATGGCCCGTCTCTGCTGACAGTAAAGCACAGGATGCAGATGGGAACGCCAACAGTACAAGCCAAAAGAAGAGACCAGAAGACAGCTGGGCAGAGATCCCCTGCAGCAAGGGAGCTTTCTCACCAGTGTCAGAAAACATCCGCCAGTTTTCTGATGTAAAACAAGAGAGAGAACCTTTGGAGAGTGTAGGGGCTGTTTGTACCTGAAGAGGCATTCACAGATACTACCTGCTGTTAGATTTTTATGGTCTCTTAGTGACAACATCCACCTAAAAGGACAGATGCAGAGGTGGAAAAAGGAAGAAGCCTTTTTTGACAGGATTTAGACCAAATCCCTTTGGGACCTAGAGTAACTGACAGTACATGAGAAGTCCATTTAGCACAGATTTAAACCCCAGCTCCATCGAACGCTGCCGTATTTCCCAGGGTTACAGCATGGGAACACAGCCTCAAATCTCAGGCAACACAACTGATGCTTTATGAACTTCTCTGGACTGAGGACCTGGGAGAGCACTTGCCTGAAGAGCCTGAGAGCAGGGAGCTTTCCAGGGACCGGGACCAGGACCAGGAATCATGCAGACTTAAAAGGAACTCTGAAAAGCAGGGAAATAAGCATCTTATTTGCATATGAAGATAGATATGCATCTTTTCATAAAATCACATATTCTTTTGATCTCAGTGCCTCCTGGGTAAAAAAGGATAGCTGTAATTTATAAACAACAGCAAAAAAGCAATAGGTTACTGCTTCTCAGACCAAGGGAAAACAAAATATCTAAAATAGCCCTGAGAATCTCATTGGGGACCCCAGTTATTATCAGAGCAAACAATGCCAGACAAGAAGCTAAACCAATAAAAAGCTTAAAACATCAGAATTAAAATTTCTACTGACACTTTAAAATGTAATGATTTCCTTTACTGCCATCTAGTGACAATTCAATGCAGTTTGTAAGACAGTGATAATCACATAAAACAAGTTTAGATCTGCAAAAGGGCTTCAGTAATTTTATCATCTATTCATTCCCATAAGAGAGGCAGTCAGGTCTAGTGTAATTGCTGAAATCTGAACTATTTTGCTAGTTTTCCTATCAAAACTTGTAAACAGAAAGTGAAGCATGGAAAAATTAATGCATTTGCATACTGCAAGAGTAAAGCAACAATCTGGAACGTAGTCTTACAAATCGGTATTGTCAAAATTACTTGGAACAATGCCATCAGAGCATAAATTAGATTCTGCAGCTCTTCAGTATAGCCTGTAGGCTGGCTTCTGAAGCACTTCATTCAAAACCATGAGAAAGGAACAGGAACTTAAAATTTCTATAATGTACCCAGCAAATTGGGGTAAAGTTATACACACACCTCTCATAATTACATATGAAACTTTTTTACTTCAAGAAGTGAGAAATTATAAACTTTAAAAAAAATTCCACTCTCAGGCATCCATCACTGAAATGTCCAAGATTGAAAATAAACAAAGACGACGTACAAGCAAGAGATGTCGGGAATAAGCTCAAGGGCCTTTACCAAGGAATAGGAAACCAGCTGTAGTGGCAGATCATAACAAAGGCATGAAGCCATTAAACCAGCATTTTCTGGCAGTTAGGAGACAAACTTCTCCTACTGCAGTAACTGGGGTGGTATGTTTGCAAATACTTGAACGCTAACCTGTTTTTAAAGCTGAGAAGGGTGGTGTAGAAATACCTGCCTGGAGACTATCAAAAGCAGTACCAATTTAAGAAAAGAACATTCTTGGCCAGGCTGTTAGAGGCTCACTAGTCACAGCCCAGGTTTTTGCAAAGGTTTGGTCCAAATTTTTTGAAAGAAATCAAAATAAGGAAGACAAGTTTGAAAAGTTGAAATCCAACATATTTTTACAGAAGTTAACGAACTTGAACTGAAGTTTGCTGGCACAAAAAAACCACAGGATCATGCAGCTAAGGACAATAAGCAAGCTGGCTACACACTGGCACCGATCCCTGTGAAGCACCGAGGGGACAGAAAGTGTGTCAGAGCTGATCCCAGTACAGCCATTTGCTACCTACCTGGTGCAGATGTAAGGAGGAACTGAGGAAGTGAGATCCCAGAAAATGTTAGATGAGGTGTTTTAGTGGTGACAAAGAACCCAACCACCGCAAGCTTTTCTTAAGCCTCATTTGTAAAACAGTGCACAGTATTTGTCAATGGGATTCAAGGAAGATTATCTTAACTGGAGCAGATACAGAGAAGGGCTGGTATCTTCAAGTCCTACAGAAATATGAGAAGGGTTTGGGCTTGCTTCATCACAGTAAGTGAAGTTTCAGTAGAGTAAGAAACACGCAGAGGGCTAAGTATCAGAGATGGAGACAGGTTCTTCAAATGAAAGGCACTGGTATAAGAATATACGAGACAGAAAGTGGCCACAGAGACATTCAGGCTGGAAACTAGAATAACGTTGCTAAATATTACAGCAATAAGGCTCCAGCACAGCTCTGTTAGTGAGGTGGAGAAAGGGAAGTAGTCTTAACAGTGAAACTGATAGGCTTACAGAAACTAACATGGCAGGATTGCCTGCAACAATGCAGCAGATGCCCAGCTGTTAAATGAAGATGTGGCAATGAAGACCTCGATAGCAGAACAGCTGAGCAGTATCCAGAGATCAGACACCAGCACACCTCAGCCCTTCCATTGGGAATTCTGGAGGATGCTCATTGCACAAAGCTCCTCTCCATGCTGGCAGGAGGAGGGTGGGGTCTTCTGTTTTGCTTTGGTTTTAATTCCAGTTTATTTTCCCCAGAATGTAATGCTGGCACAGCCCATGCCACATCCTGGATCTACGGCTGCCAGTGGGACTCCTGAAAAGCATTTCAGCTGAAAACCTACAGCAGCGCAAATGATGGGGTACAATTTGTCCTATGGAAAACTGCCAGGTAAAATAATGTTGGAGATTTAAGCGATTGAGAAGTGTTTATTGTATTACTATCAGTTCCTACCAACATTTTAAAGAAGTAAGTCATTTCAGAAAAGGCTAAGTGCTGCACCCGTGGGTGTCAGTCCGGGTTTACCACACCAGCCAAGTTCAGAGTATAAACAATATGAAATAAAATGTGCTATAGTTTTATAAGAGAATTTATAAGTCTGAAGTTTTTTCACAAACATTTACACATGACATCTTAAAATCCCCAGAGAATACATATAACTAAGCTAAGTTTTAAATTAGGGTTTTAATAGGCCCAGAGAGTCTCTCCAGAGTCCTATCTCTTGATAAACAGACCACCCCAGCTCACAAGTTGCATTCTGTCCAGATAGCCAAGCGCCGACACCCTGTAGTTTTGGTTAAAAGTTTGTTCCCAACATGCCTTTGCCCGCTCCCCCGCACAAGAGCGGCGACGGGCAGTGCAGACCTCGGCCTGCAACGTGGGGAGCGCCCAGCTCCGCTTGGATGGCGGGTGGCTTCCGGGAACTCAGATCCTTCTCGCCTTTCACTAACCCGACTCACCGGTTCTCTCTGCGGAGAATTTCCAGGCTATTTACCTTCTTCAGACACCGCAAAAACGATTCCTTGCACAAACCCACCCTGCCGCTCCCGCCGCCTCACCGCTGCCCCGGCAGCCGGCGCCAACCGGAGCCCCCCAGGAGCAGGCGTACCCGCCACGTCTGCGGAGCAGGTCCGGCAGGCGACCGCCCCGTGCCGCCGCGAGGGAGGACGCCGCCGGCACGGCCGCGACACCGGGCGGCAGGGAACGGCCCCGCACACACCGCGCGGCGCCCGACCCGGGCCTCGGGCCTCGGGCCTGGCCTGACGGCTCCTCCCGACCGCCCAAACTCAAAGCGCCTTCAGCGACAGAAGGGCTGCGCCATGGCCCGCCGCCACGCCGCGTCCACCCCGCCACGCCGCGTCCGCCACGCCGCGTCCACCCCGCGTCCGCCACGCCGGGCTTGCCGCTCTCCTCACCAGCAGGGCGGCGGCGAGGGCCGCCGGGGAGCTGCACGTCAGCCGTGCGGGAACCTCGGGAGCGTACGCGCGCTCGCATCCTGCGTTTTCTTCCCGTCAGACCATTTGCAGGAGCACCTTTGTCTTTCGGCAGAAAGCGCAGACGTCACGCTCAGAGGTTAGCAAGCCACAGGCGCGTTTATTTTGACACGTGCAATACTTAGCAGCATCGTTTTAAACCCGGGTTTTCCCCGAGCAGCCTCCAGACTTGCCCAGAGATAGGACGTTTTCTAGAGGACACTTCTAAAACGGCCCCATTTGTAAAACGCTAGAAACGTACTTTAAACTTGTTGTTCTCCCTCATTCCCACAGATGATCGTCTGAGCCAAGACAACAGTACCTCGCCCAACGCCACAGCAGGCTTACTGGGGAACTCCACACACAACGAATTCACCACCATCGTCTTGCCTGTGCTTTACCTCATCATTTTCCTAGCAAGCATCTTGCTGAATGGCCTAGCAGTGTGGATTTTTTTCCACATCAGAAATAAAACGAGTTTTATATTTTACCTCAAAAACATCGTGGTTGCAGACCTTCTCATGACACTAACGTTCCCGTTCAAGATAATCCAGGACTCGCAGCTGGGACCGTGGCACTTCAACTCTTTCCTGTGCCGATACACCACGGTTCTGTTCTACGCAAACATGTACACCACGATTGTGTTCCTCGGACTCATCAGCATCGACCGCTACCTGAAAGTAGTGAAACCTTTTGGAGACTCCAGGATGTACAGCATCACCTTCACCAAGATCTTATCTGCCTGCGTTTGGGTTGTAATGGCTTTCCTAGCTTTACCAAACCTGATTCTTACAAACGGCTACCCGACAAAGAAAAACATAGACGACTGCATAAAGCTGAAGTCTCCCTTGGGAGTCAAGTGGCACACAGCTGTCATCTACATCAACACCTGCATGTTTGTAGTGGTGCTGATAGTACTGATAGGGTGTTATATTGCGATATCCAGGTACATTTATAAATCGAGCAAACAATTTATTAGCTCATCAAGCAGAAAGCGAAAGCATAATCAAAGTATAAGGGTTGTTGTGGCTGTATTTTTCACTTGCTTTCTGCCATATCATTTGTGCAGAATACCCTTTACTTTTAGCCATCTAGATAAAATTTTAGACGACTCTGCACATAAAATCTTATATTATTGTAAGGAGATGACACTGTTCTTATCTGCATGCAATGTCTGTCTGGATCCAATAATTTACTTTTTCATGTGTAGATCATTCTCACGAAGGCTGTTCAGAAAATCAAATATGCGAACCAGGAGTGAGAGTATTAGATCACTTCAGAGCGTAAGAAGATCAGAAGTGCGCATATACCATGAATACACTGATGTCTGAAGTCACCCACGCAGAGACTTTTGCTAATTTGTGAGAATATTTGTATATGATGTAAATAAAACATATCTTTGAGTATCTGACCATGGAAGTTCATTAAGGAATGTGCAGACATGTACAGCTTTTCCATTTCAGCTTACTAACATCCATCTCAAAATTCAAAAGCTTAAATCCACACAGAGATCAGGTTCACTTCAGAGGGGTTTTGGGGGTTGTCTTAGTTGGTTTTTTTAAAGGCCAACAGAAGCTAAGGATGCCTCAGCTCAGAAAGCAACCTGCAGCTCCAGGAGGCTCCAGCTGCAATGGACAAGCCCCAGCCTTGGAGCAGGATCCAACGAGATGAGTCAACATCCCCGGGGTCTGGCAGATGGCCACCGAAGGACTTGCAGCAGGTGAAGGAGAGGGGAGGAGGTGGCACACACTCCTGAGGAGACCCTCGGTGCACTCGCAGGCAGGGCGGCTGCTGGGACAGGGCAGCCACAGGGCTCCGTCTGCGGAAACAGCACTTTGCTGCTGGCCGACAGCATCTCGGCTTTTCCTCTTGGGCATTTGTGGTGCTGGCAGCACCGCCTCGTCCACAGATCAAACCTACCGAAGTGCTTCTCAGCCCTTTCAAAACATCAAACATAAAAATTTCAAACACAACACTAGTTTAAGTCTCTTCTCAAAAAAAAAAAAAAAAAAAACAAAAACCAAACCAAAGAAAAAGACTGTTAAAATGGCTTTTAATTCCCATTAATCTCATTCTAAGTGAGAACACAATAAAAAGTGTCCCTTGGCAGACTCGCATGTGACAAGACTAAGCAATCAACATCAAGCTGAAAATTCAGCTTCCCACTTTCTATGCCTGTGTGGTGGTTTAACCCCAGCCAGCAACTAAGCACCACGCAGCCGCTCACTCACTCCCTCTCTCAACTGGACAGAGAAGAGAAAATATAAGAAAGGGCTCGTGTATCGAGATAAGGACAGGGAGACATCATTCAACCAATTACCGTCATTGGCAAAACAGACTCGACTTGGGGAAAATTAACTTAATTTATTGCTAATCAAACCAAAGTAGGGTAATGAGAAACAAAACCAAATCTTAAAAACACCTTCCCCCCACCCCTCCCTTCTTCCCAGGCACAGCTTCACTCCCAAATTCTCTACCTCCTCCCCACCAGCAGCAGAGGGGAACAGGGAATGGGGGTTGGGTTTAGTTCATCACACATTGTCTCTGCTGCTCTCCTTCCTCCTCAGGGCAGGACTCCTCACTCCTCCCCTGCTCCAGCATGGGGTCCTTCCCACAGGAGACAGTCCTCCACCAACTTCTCCAACGTGGCTCCTTCCCACGGGCTGCAGTTCTTCACGAACTGCTCCAGCATGGGTCCCTTCCCCAGGCTGCAGTCCTTCAGGCACAGACTGCTCCAGCGTGGGTCCCCTGCAGGGTCACAAGTCCTGCCACCAACCTCCACCGTGGGCTCCTCTCTCCACAGGGCCACAGGTCCTGCCAGGAGCCTGCTCCAGCGCGGGCTTCCCACGGGGTCACAGCCTCCTTCGGGCATCCCCCTGCTCCGGCGTGGGGTCCTCCCCGGGCTGCAGGTGGAGATCTGCTCCACCGTGGACCTCCCCGGGCTGCAGGGGGACAGCCTGCCTCACCGTGGTCTTCCCCACGGGCTGCAGGGGAATCTCTGCTCCGGCGCCTGGAGCACCTCCTCCCCCTCCTTCTGCACTGACCTGGGGGTCTGCAGGGTTGTTTCTCTTACATGTTCTCGCTCCTCTCTCCAGCTGCAGTTTCTGTGCCCCAGCAACTTTTTTTTCCCTTCTTAAGTATGTTATCACAGAGGCACTACCACTGTTGCTGATGAGCTCGGCCTTGGCCAGCAGCGCGTCCATCTTGGAGTCGGCTGGCATTGGCTCTATCGGATGTTGGGGAAGCTTCTAGCAGCTTCTCACAGAAGCCACCCCTGGAGCCCCCTTGCTACCAAAACCTTGCCATGCAAACCCAATACAGCTTGCTTAAGACAACAGGAATGAGACTCAGAGCATTAAGAATTTTTTGTTCAAAAACTTTGGCTGCTTTCAACTCTTGGAAACAATTATTGTGTGTGATAAGCAGGTGAAATTCATGTTAGGAGAGCAGTTCAGATAACACCTTCAGGGTATTATTTTACACTATGGTACATGCAACCAGAGCAGAGGAAATATTAAAGGAGAGCACCCAAATCAAGGCAAGAAGAAGGGAATAACAACAGACCAACACAGCAGCTGCTGCATGAGAAAGTGTTGACTAACAGCTACATTATTTAAAAGAAGAAACCAAGTCCTGGAAAGTACCCACCAGAGCTAATATTGACTGGGACACCTCAAATCGTTTCAGTGAGATTCTGGCAGGCTTCACACCACGTGAGCAGTCAAGAGCACTCCAGATTTGTTTATAACAAGGGCAGAAGAAATCTAAACCACTTGTCACCACTGCTTGCACTAACATTCCCAAGCTGGTTTTGCACCAGCTAATCCTGGCAGTGCAGGGCAGGCGGCCGAGCTGGCCCGGGGCACCCACGCCAACAGGGCACAGGGCCCAAGGCTGCTCCAGCAGCTCCTGCACTCTGGGACATGGTGTGGGGACCTCTCAGGGTAAGGCAGAGGCAGAAGGACAAGTTCCTCCTCCTTCAACGGCTGCACTCTACAAAGGAGGCCACCTCCCACCGAACGGCGCGGGAATGTGCCCTGGTGCCTCCCGCGCTCCCCGGGAAGCTCAGAGCGGCTCGGCCAGGGGCTCCAGACGAGAAGGCAGGGACAAGGCAAGTGCAGGCTCCCTAAGGATGAGCTCCCCAGGGGCTGGGAGAAGGATTTGCAGAGGGGCAGGGAACCATCCCCCAGGAGCGTGAATTCAGTCACCTTCAGCCAGCAGAGATCACCCTGAATTCACAGCTTTTCAAGAACAGTCTGGGCATGGGGTTCACCCACTGAGCTGAGCACAGGCAGCTCCAGGCATACGCGTGGCCCTGCACAGCCCCAACACCTCCTCTCGCTCTGCAACCTCCCCAAACATCCTCAGCGTGACTGCAGAAATCAGCAGGGAGGATATATTTGGGCACTCAAGGTTACAAGTATGTGTTTGTATTTAATCCTGTAAACAGAACAATGTTTACATGAGTCATTTTGTACTGTATTTCACCGTGGATTACATCAGTTTAGAGTAAAAGCTGCTCATACAAAAAATAAACAGCCAACTTAAAAAACACAGATTGTAAGGAGCTGATGCGTGTTCTGACCAATCAATTTTTATATGCATCTTCTGCAATGTAGTGCAATTGAACAAACAGAAGATGGCAATAGTCCATCATCAAGTGCCTTACTCATATAAGGACTTTCCTTTTAATATAGGAGAAAAATGGTTTGAGAAGAAAATCCTGAAAATGCAGCATTCGAATAACAAGATAAAATACTGCATGAGAACACCTCTGATGAAGTTTTCTACCAAAACAAGGGGGTTTTGGGGGGGGGGGGGGTGTTTAACACTGTTAGTTTAGTTTTAGATTCCATTTTATGCATAATGAAAAAGTTGAAGTGTAAGTATTGTACTGTTTGGATTATACATTTGGATTAATGCAAGTATTCTAAAATTACTTACATTGTTCAGGGGGATCATTTCTGGAAAGGAAGACGGGGTATTTTGGATATTTATCCTACTTTAAATAAAAATATTTTAAATGGCTAAATACCACAGAATAAACCCTGTTTTCCAGTCGGCTCTGTAGAAAACTGTGTTCATACACAACCTCAAAGGCTAGTTCTGGGATCAAATTTGCCATTTTGTACTTTTAGGGTTCTATGCACATACAGAAGTGTATTAAGAGAACCATTTTGGGGACTGGGTTGCATAGTTTAAATTCTTGTAAGCACCAAATTAAATGGAACAGCATACTGGGTTGCTTTTGTGAAATGGCAACATTTAAGACTGCAAGATCAGTTATGTACACACAGACCTGAATAACCAAAGAGTCTCTTATTAGGTCTTATATGGTTAAACAAAACCAAGACGGAGTGCTTCTGCTCTCCCTTTTATGATGCAAGTAATAGTAAATCACAGAAGGCTTTATGGCTTGTTAAATTGTGCTCGATAATTACTGTGTTAAATTCATACACACACACACCACCCCGGGTCTCTGCTTTGTAGCTATTCCCCTTTTAACACCTTTGCAACACCCATAGGAACAAGCAGGTACACACAGTTTGTCTTTTCCACTAAGGGAGATCGCTACACAAAATCTTCCAATAACAAGATCATTTATTTATGAGGGTGTAACTTCTTCCCCCCCCACTTTGTGCCCTCCCCTCCATGTGCACATCACCCCGCCGCAAGGGTGGCTCATGCTACTGCACGTTCCCTGGGCTCAGCATGCAAGACAGATGGGTATTATTGTATTTTTACTTTCTTATAGCCTTCTCTAGTATTAAGCTTTTGAGCTGAGTTTTTCTGTGTACTATAAAGCCTATCTTGATTTACCCAAAAACATCTTTTGTCTTGCAAGAAGGCGTGCAGACCCATTACAACAGGTTTTACATCTGCTGGGAGAGAGATGCTAGACTCTGCTGTCAAACTGTGAATGATTACATCCCTTACCAGATGGAACTACAGTCAAGCCCATTACTAGTAGATAGGCTATTTGCAGAATAACCGCCGTCCTACAGATGAAGATGGCTCTTACCGTCTTCGTTGCCCACTACTGCTCAGAAACCGTCACCACTTGCACTGTTTGGAACCAAAGCTCACGAGCCTGATAGACTTAAGGCTACTCAACCACAGTCAGGCTACACGTTTCCACCAGTCTCCCTGATGCCCAGTTTCATCCAGGTTCTTCCATTCTCAGCGGTGCTCCAGCTCCTCCTTACCATAAACAGACAGCTGAGTCTGTGCCCCACATGCTTTGCTGAGCTAAATCCCATCAGAAGCAGATCACAGAACAAGCACACACCTCCTAAGATTGAATTAAAATATCCCGACTACTAGAAATATTTTAAATATACAGTATAGCAGAGTATTTCTATACATAATATACATACACACACACACACTCACTCTGTAGGATTCATCGTATATATGCAGAGCAAGAAAGCTTGAACCCCTCTCAGAATTGTAACATTTTTCCAGGTGGATGGTGGACTTCCTACCCAACTCCAGCAAAGCACAAAGAGCTACTTCAGTGGACACATCCCTGTTTGTCCCTAACCAGGGACACAAAGGACAGGCGAGGAGACTGCAGACCAGGTGTACAGGATCCAGGATTCTCCACTCGCACAACAGTGCGCACCAAATGGTGAACCTTAGTGATGCTGAAAACACGACCAGATGGCCACCTACACCTCTTCTAGCATGCTGCATACTCTCCTTACAGAATGCGCATGCACACACACTACACTTTCTCACTACCCACTTATTTTTTAACTAAAGGCTGCATTTACATAGGATTTCCTCCTAGGAGAAACAGTACTGCTGTGCCCTAGTAAGATTTTTATACGAAAAAATCTATTATCCAAAGCAACTGCACCCAGGGTGATGCCCTCCAAAGAATGGCCTAAAGATACCCTTTCCAGGGGACCAAAGAGATAAAGCAACCAGCAGTTTCTGGAAAGTGTGGTCCCACCAGGGAGCAGTGGGGCATCCATATGAAATCCTGCACTGGGAAGGGAAGATACAGCCACACACTCCCAAGCACACAGGCCAGCCAGAATGAGTCTCTGCTCTGAAGCCCGACAACTGCAATACATACAACACTTCACTGTAAAATCGCCCCCCAAATAAGTTTACTTTATCTTGACAGGATGTATCTGTGATAATCCTTTATCACTGGTTTATACATGCACTTACATATACAACACTTCTCTGAAGATACTGTTTGTGAAATATTTTCCCAGGGCTAAAAATGAATTATAAACCAATATCCTAGTCTCCACATACCAGATAACTATATTTAAATTGTCTGAATTTGACATGGAATTTTGGTCCTTAAAAGTTCTTCTTGAAAGAAAAAGGTACAAGAAAGTTTGTAGGAAAAGTCTCAGGCCCTGATCTATTGCTGTCATTTCAGAGAACCACATCAGGACAGACGCATATGTAAATTTTTATTGTGCAGTCTGAGACTCCCATTTTTTTTACAGGACACTATATGTGAAACTTGGTTTTCCAGGTGGAGGCAGGACAGCAGATCAGACCCAAGAATGCAAGGAGCATACAGTTCGTGAACATTTGTGATATTTTTTTCATTTAGGAAGCTTTGCATTACATTGTAACTGAGCAGCCCAGCCAGAACTCTCCATGCCATGGGGTTATCGTGGAAGAAACGTTACTTGAACACGTACTTACAGACAGCTCCAGACTGCTAACCGTGCAAGATTTTTGTCGCTATGTTTATTATGCCCTTTACTTTCGAGGTTTCTCTAGCAATAACGTTTACTGTGGCTTTCTACCAGCGCGGCTTCCTAGGCATCTTAAAAAAGGAAACTAAAACCCCCAAAGTTCTAAAAATGTATCTCTGTATTGATGCACACCAGAATGTCATGAATTAAGCAATCATAATTGCTTAACTAGTGCAACCGTGACTGGACTTACTCAAATGTGCGTCACTCCCATTCCTCAGCTCTCCCCAGTGGACCCTGTGCCACCCTGTCACACAAAATGTTTGCATTGTGAGTGACAGCAGCGCCATCTGAATGCGGCCAGAGACCTGATAACTAAGTTTCAGACAGATCCTTGTAAGGCCTCAGGCGGCTATTCAACAATGATCCATAGACATCTATCTGTCAGCAAAACAAAACTAGGCATAAAGTGTTTGCCGGCAGCTTTGATAGGGTAAAAAACAAAATTCAGAAGTCCTGCGATACTTTTGTAATTAGCATGTCTTCTAGCAGGATTATTCTATGAAAATATTTACCTTATTCATCCTGCTTTTATTAATTCACAGAGCTTGGCCACAGATATAATACAATCTATGTGTTTTCACATTTAGTAGGGTTGGAAGCACTGACTGCTTCATTAGAAGTTTTTGATAATGGGGCACAGACCTATAAGAAGATTAGTAGTCAGAGATATTGCTTATATATGGCAATGGTTTGGTGGTGTAAGATCCTTCACTTAGAAAAACCAAGTCTGAACCTGTCAGCCCCATTCCTGTTAGCAAAGGCATCAGAGCTGCCACCCCAACTTGCACTTCTGACATCAGACACATGAAGAACCAAATCACCACCACCACCAGCAGCCCTTTCAGTGACCAGATATCCTCTGATACTGTCAGTTTTCTCCCATCTCTGTCTACGAATCTGTATTCTCCGGTTCTGATACAGAAGTCCATCAGCAGGACCATAAAAAAGGTTTTCTCTCATAGGCACTGAACTCAGACAAAAAGTTCAAATTATTTTCTTCATAAAACGATGGCTAGACCAGCAGAAGTGAATTTTGGATTTTGGGAGAAGACTTGTATGGCTAAAGGTAAAATACATTATCAGTTTCTTCTTAAGCCACCAAACATACGATATACAGCAGGGGTCTTCCGGCAAACACGCTCACTGCTTGCTTTCTAACCCTTTGGAAATAGCAGTGGTATCTTTAGGTCCTTAAATATTAAATTTGGCTGGCATTTTAGAAAAATATCCATGTTTGCATAACAAAGCGACCCTTCAGTTTGCCCTGCTGTCTAGAGTCATTCCAATGGGGTGAAACTGTACACAGAGCTGAGTCGTCCTACCCACCCTTTAAGCTCTTAATCCTCTGCCTTGGACAACTGCTTACTTCTCTCTGAAGCACGCAAAAAATTTGTGCTGCAACATTCAACCCATCACAGAATGCCAGCTTACACTTGAAAACATTGCATTTCTTCCTTCTTATGGGACTTCACATACTCACGGACAGCTGCACACTTCAGTCTTTTACTGGAGGCAGCATTGTGACTGACGTGCTTAGTTATAGTTCAACAATTCTAAACAAGTTTTAACCAAGAAGTTCAGCCATGCCATTAGGCAATCCTACAATGACATAATTTCAAAATATAAAGTATGAAAAAGTCATCCCCAAAGTTCCTCACCCTTGGATTCTGTCACCTTTCTGCATATTACCATTTTTTAAATAATTTCATACCGATGGCTATGAAGCTTGAACTGCCTGCTGCATCATGAGACCTGCACAACTTTTCAGAGAGAAATCACATAGCATCCACACATTTTAGCACTTCAGCTGGTGTTAGAGATGAGTTTGCCTGCTTAGAATTGACTTCCTTTTCCAATATGCACTGGCTACTCGTGATCTTCCGAGAGGAAGACCACTGACACTTCACTTCTGGTCCCCTGGCAAGTGGTGTTCTGCTTTTATTGCTCAAAAACTCTGCGGCGGCCAGAGCTCGCTGCAGCTTCACTGCATGGGAGCAGCACCGAGGACCACTGCTGGCACAGCCCTCCAGCCCGAATCGCAGGAGAGAAGCAGCTGCTCCGAGCACACCAGGTATGCCCTTCCCTAGGATCAGCTAAACGGGAGAGAGCATCCTCTTAACTTGGGCTTATATCTGCATTGTGTATTGCTTTAAATTAAAATTCTACCCCCAGCTGACATCTTTATTGGTAACTATTTCCATTATAAGCCATTTTCAAGGTATACATATTAGCACTGGCTTGTTCACAGGGGCTTACATGTTTCATTTTGTGTCTTCCCCTTTCCTGTTGAAGAAGGTAACAAGCTTTACAAAAAATATATGTGTATATAAGATCCTGGATATGTCAGGGCAATAAGATATCCTGGTTCCATCCACAGCCTGGAGCTCTGGATGTCTATAAACCAGTGAGTGCTTTATGGTGAGAGCACCATCAGAGTGGGCACCACTGTATCTGCCTTCCTTTCTATTATTTTCTTCCTAAGCAATGACTCCTGACCATCATAAAAAACTGATTTCTGAGTTAATTAGTATCTTGGTTTGAGTTAGTTCAGCAATTTTATGTTTCTATAGAATATGATCAAGTTCTAAATAATCAAGAGACTAGATGTTGGACAAAGAGAGTCCAGAGTGTGAGCATATTAAACATATATGTTTGTTTTACCACTACATCTATATAAAACTACTCAAACACATAGCCTTTTGATAAACTCCACTGCCAATAGTCTGCTAGAACTATACAGCAGAAACACCCTGTTCAAATTAAGTAACAAACTTGATAATATGTGAAGTGTTTTGTTTAGTTTGTATTGTGTTTCAAGTACAATGATAGTCATCAGAGGCCCCAAACAATAAACAAAATGGAAAAGTAATACAACAGATAAAAGTGAAATGAGAAGGAGAAAGGAGATGTCACTAACCAGACTGAACACAGGATGGCTATTTAAAGCCACTGGCACAGCTTTGAACACTTAACATGAAAAGGTGCATTTTGAGGGTTGTTTTTAAGCTTTTCCTTTTTTACCTCAATACATTAAACACACGTATAAAATTGTGTTCTTCACTCACTATTAAACGCAAACATGGTTATCTTTATTTCCTTCTGGGCAACAGAGTTAGTGAGTTACAGCATTGAACTGCAAGCCTGAGCAGCAGGGTCACACTGCCCATCCAAAGATGCTACTCAATTTACTGCAAAATACTTTGGCTTCAACTCCCCAGGAATATTTTGCAAAGCACAGAGAACAACCCTCGACTTTGCAAGAACCAAATCGCAACTTTTGACTCCAACTTAAAGACATTTCCCCTCTAGAAAGAATGAATTTAAGACTCCATTCAAAGGCAGGCTGCGTTTAACAACTTTTCTGTACTCTCATTCTGGGGATGCATTTACATGACATAAATAGAGCCAAACAAAAATTGTTCTAAAAACATCTCATGAAGTTACAGCGGGCATTGCTCTGAAAAGTCATGGGACTACGAACAACGCCTGGGGATTAACATGAAGCCTGCGTGTGCAGAGAACAGGCATATGATGTTCTTTGGGAGTACAGGGCTCTGGTCTTCACTATGTCACTAAAAAGCCCACCAGCCTTCCTAAAGCAAACCTGGACCCCCACTAATGCAACCAGTAGAAATCAACTGCAGCATCAATCTGCTTACATTGTTATTCTGAGTTACTCAGTATAAATGATTTACATAATATTCTACAGCAGTCATAAATATGGTGCTGGTATTGTTTTCTTAAGAGAAATGAAGTCAGTACAAAAACTACAGTTTGTTAAACATTCACTCACCCCACATCAAAACCAGAAGTGCTTACTTCCAGAACTGCATTACACAACATTGAAAAATAAGGACAGGCAGCAGTAATTTGCAATGCATGTGTTGTTCAGTGTATCTTTATGCTCAGCTGAGAAGTAACAGCCAGCCCTGCCATATGCACATTACACAAGACAGCTTTCTTTTAATGTTATCAGGGTTGACAAGAACAAGATGCTTTGTTTCAAAGCATTCTCTGGTTTTTCTTGGGGTGTGGCGGTGTGTGTGGGGGTGCACAGCAGCAAGGGGAGGGATAAGAAAGGATATCCAAACAACTACAATCCAAACTAAGTGATCTATCTGCTTTACAACATCAAAGCCCCATTTCTAGGCTGCACAAGAGCAACTCATAATCTGATATGAGACCCCGGGAAAGGAACTGAGCTTTTGAAAGCACTGAGAACCCCTTTTAAGCAAGCTGGAATTTTTCAAGCCACTCTCAATTGAAATCGAGCCTTTCAAATAATAATAAACATGCAATCAAAACCCAAACATGCAACAAGCATTCAATCAAAACTGTCCTACAATTTGCCTCATAGTGGAGATCAACTCCAGCTCTCTGCTTCAGCTCTGCCTGCCCTGGCATCGGTATGTACTATGGTCACACTCTGTCCACGCGCTTTCATTAAGAGCCAAAAGCATCCAACCCACAAGTTCCATCCCACTAACAAATGAACACCTCGTGACTGATGACAACATTCATAACTGGAGATGACAACTGTGTAAGACTTACTGCTTTAGTACATGCAGAATTAGCAAATCTTTTAAGCAGTTCCCATTTATAGCCTCACAGTCCCAGAGCCTGGTCTTGATACGACTGCAAGGATTTCATGCGTACCTACGCTCCTACCTGCCACAAAGCCAGAGACTAAGAGTCTACAACACATAAAAATCAAGAGGTTTCTCCATGAAGAAACACCTTTCTTGGAAGGGCAGGATGTACCCCCACAGCACTCATCATTTCAATTCTGTGCAGACTCAGAGGCTTACAGGATCAGTTAATCAGCATGTTACAGGCAGACGGTAGGGAAGATGACACTGCACTGCCGAGATGATTGCCAGATGTGCCATTTCTAGGAAACCTCTGGTTCATAAAGAAAACTGAAACATAAACCTAACAAGTTAATCCCCTGATGGCGCAAAATATTTAATGCACAACAACTCTGAGTGCCAACAGATAATTTCATGGACTTTCCAATTATGATGCTGCAGAGCGCAGAGTCTGGGTCTGTGGACTTTATAACTCTAAAAAAGGAAATTTGCAGGCAAAGGATGGAGGAAATTTGCTGTTCTTATTTATAATAAAAGGACAACAGAATCCCATGACTGAAAGTTTCCACAGCCGTTTCCATCGAAGGAAAGACAATACACAGCTATATACAGAACTCAAGTGTGTCTGACTCCTAACGGTCACTTGGTTATTACCTTGAGGAGTGCTTATTCACCAATGGCATCCACAGAAAAACTGAGATCTTCTCTCTTTCATACTCAGATGAAGATGTAAGCATGATGCATTTCTCCCTCTAACCAAAGCAGCGAGACTGTGCAGAAAACCAGTCCCGGGACGGGACCATGCGGAGGAAGGGGCAGTTCCTGCTCTGCAGAACCAGGGAGCTCACCTGCGGTGGGATGGGAAGGTCAGGTCTGAGCCCTGCCTTCCCCGAGACAGGAGTACTGCAAGGTCAGCGTAAACACACCAGATCACTTGCCTGTGCTCACATTCACCTTAGTTAGCTAGGAGAGGTTTACTTTATAGATCTAAAAATAACAAATTACTGAGTCATTCAGGGATGGAGGCCTATGATTGGACTGTGAACCAGCTAACCAGCCCAAGAAGGAACATTATGCTTCAGAAAAACATAAAAGAGAAATTTCTCTGCACCGTAGAGAAGAGCTACATCTAGCTCAAGCTTTCTGCACCCAGGAGCAGGGCACAGCTCTACGTATCTACACCTCCTGGCATGAACCGAGTACACCTGCAGTAAAAGCCCGAGATGCTCTAACACTGGTAATGCAGATGTGGCAGAAGAGACTTCTGTCCTCACACGTATACAAGTAACATTAATGAGCCCTGGATGTGCTGAAGTGTAAGAGCCATGTCCAGAACACCAAGCGATTCTTCTGGCAGGAGTCTCACTTCCACACCACATCACTACCTGCAGGTCCAACACAGTGCGCAGTCACCTCTGCTGCTGCTGGAAAGCACATAGGTGGTTTTGGGCCACTTTAGGCAAACTGGAAAATAAAAAACTTGGGGGTAGAAATAATGTACTAAACAGTGCTTCTTCCCCACTTTGCTTATGAAACAAAAGGCCCCTGCAGTCTAACTGCAGCAGCAGGGAATGCTGCAGCGTAACACCTTCAACCCCTTTACAAGTCTGTTGTGGTAACAGACTTGCAGTCTCCCTTGGAAATCCTGATGTCTTCTTAGATGTGCTTTGTAACCACCTCCTCAGCTTCTTTTCAAGCTGAGACAGAGGGTAAAAGCCCTGCTTCTGTTACTGCAGTTCACAGGAGACTGGGGAAAGCAGCCTGTGTGCTGGTGCCTTTGGAAAACAGCCGGGTGGGAGGGCGTGGAGAAGAAAGTAGAGAAAAGCCACCCATTGTGCACTGGTAATTAAAGCTGAAAGAAACCTGGAGAAGCTGGCTACCAGCCTGGGCTGTGCTTTGGACTTCACTGCCAGTTTGCTTTGAGGCACTCAGTCTTCAAACAAGACTCTTAGTTTTGTTGCATGGCATTTTACTCTACCAGAGCCCAGTCCTTCAGTGACAAGTTTGCCATATTAGCCCATAGGAAAGACTATTTCTGTCGCACAAAGGTTGGTAGTCCGATCCAAATTGTTGGCTGCAAGCTCAAGTCCTAATTTTCCGATGAACGAGCAAAAAAGGTTATTCAGCTCTTTGCTAAATACTCAACTGCTTGAAACAACAGGAATAACTTTTGAATGTTAAGCTATTTTCTCACTGCTCAAATTTTCCCTTTCTCTAGGTCTTTGAACGATGGCCTCCTTCAATAGAAAGTTTGGGGTGCTGCACATAAAGTGAGAACTGCCCTTGGGAGAGATAGATTTAATTGAGGTTGGTGGACAATTTTGCTTTGCCAAGAAGTTCCTCTTATCCTTTATTTTAATGTTTCTCTTTCGAACTCACTTGTCTTCGCAGACTACACTTTTCTTCCCCTTCTGCAAGGATTTAATCTGAACATTGCCTATTTTAATTTTAGGCTTAGATGAGGAAACTATTGGAAAAAGTTTGTTGTGGGTCACACTCTGAACGTTGACCTTGGTCCCACAAGGGATATTGAGGTTTCTGCTGCTGTTTCCGGGGAGTGGAAAAACAAAAAAAAAACCAAAAAACAAAAAAGGGGGGATTTTTTTAGAATTCATTACAAGCTGTCTCAGAGGGCCAGAGGTTTTTAAAGCACTTGTGATCAGCCAAAGCCTTGTCTGACCCATTCCTCTCGTCCTTGCTTCAAAATCAACAGTAGGGTGGATGGAAAGAGAGGAAAAGTTTGGCTGACTGGCTGCCTTCTGGGGAGCACTTGAAAAGCCTCGTGCATCGTCCTGCCTGGTCCTCGCCTGGCTGCAGAAGGTCAGCCAGAGGAGAGGCAAACAGAGCACGTTTGCCCTTGAACAAACCTCCTCACTCCGCAGCGCAGCCCAGAGCAGCCGGTTCCAGCTGGGCTTCCCAGGGAACAGGCTTCGTGGCTCGGAGCAGCCGGGGGATGCGCTGACGTGGGCAGCCCCCAACATCAGCTTCTGGCAGCGGGCTCGCTCGAGGAGATGGTGGCAGCCGTGTCCCAGCAGGAGCGGAGCTGGACGCCCGCCGGAGCGCAGGCTGGGGACGGCAGCGCTTCCCCCTGCAGAGCTGCGCTCCCGTCGCACAGCCGAGAGCCTGGGCTACCTCCAAGCCTGCACAAAGCCCAGGTCCGCCGGCACAGGACTGCAGCCCAGCTGTAAAGAAGAAATAGCTTCTGCTGCCACCAACTCACGTCTCACAGCGTGTAACGGGGCTCCCAGCTCACAGGCGTGATTCCTCTCTAGCCAATTTCCACATTCGGAACGAGAATGAGAACGCGACCCAGCGACAGCAGTTCAACGGCCCCCCCGCCATCCCTGGCCAAACCCTCCCAGTTTGGCAAAGTGCTCAAAGCAACGCAGCTCCGCCCAGCTGCTCCCAGCCTGTGCCTGCAGTGCTGGGCACCGGAGCAGAGCAGGATGGTCTCCATCGAGCCTCCCCCAGGAGAGAGGGGAAAAAGCCCAAGTGGGGCGTAGGCACATGAGGACGCGGGACACGCACACACACACACAGAGCTGGCACTGGGAACGAAGCAGGGCAGTCACACTGGGTGGGTGTGCTGCAAGGGTTATGCTCACGAGGTAGGCGTATGGCAGCGGGAAGAGAGTAAAGGGACATGCAAGTGCTCCTCCAAGCCTTCCCACGACACTGAGTACACATCCATCATGAGGAGGGTTAAAACCTGCAACCTCTGGCACTCACCACTTCTTCCTAAGTCACAAGTTTAACCCTCTCTTCTCCTGAGGCACATGAAGAGCTATGACTCTTCAGGGCAGACGGATTTCCTTCAATTTGCTTGAAACTGAAGCCTGACGGTATGAGGTGTGACACACAAAGTCCATGGGACATGAATCCTAAAGCTACAGCCTGCCAGCCCACAGGGAAGACAGTGCAACAGGGCCCACGGCAGCAGTGCCAGGGAAGCAGGCTGTTATCGGCAGGATCCCCGCAGGAGCTGCCACAGCTCGAGGAGACTGCCCGAAGAGGAAGGAGCCCAGTGCCAGGCAGCTGAGAGGGGACCAGAGCACGCCCCTGCCACTGACACCCAAGAAAGTAACTGAAACCAAATTTCTACATCGCAGCACCTGCCTACCAGACCCGAAGAGCTCAGATTCAGATTCCCAGAAAGGCTGAATGCTCACACTGCTGCCGAAACGGAATATAATGCAGGTATAAAAACTGTCAATGAAACAAACATCTAAACTCATCACCTAAGAGCAATGAATAATTGACCATTATGGCTTTGATCTGGGAGTCTCAGAAATAAGAGAGGGGCAAAAGTACTCACAATAACGTAAAGACAATTTTGTCTCTGAAGGTACCCCCTTATTTCACTGAGAAAGATTCAGTGACATTTGGGGGAAGGAAGGGACTACAGGTTCAGGTTAACATGAACTGGCTCGGAGTAAAGGATGTGTACATGGCAGCAATGCGTTAGCAGAAGGTACATACATTTGTCCATGGCTTTGGGCCCCTTGTTGTAAACTGATAAACACTCAGAGGAAAGTCCATGAAGAAACTGCGTATTTAACGGAGGGTTTGGGTTACGCAACATAAAGCAGAGCTCAAGTCATGTACTAAATGTTTACTAACACTAATGTACACAACTTGCATATTTCACTTCTTTTTAAATAAACATATAAACTTCAATTTCTCTCCCCAAACCTCAGATCTCTCTCAGAATATACTACTTTCCCACATTCATAGAAAAGATATTAGCTTTTCCATTACCATCCATTTCCACTAATTTTGTGCTTGATTCCAAAGCCTCCCAGTAAACATATGGGAAGAAAAGGAAGGGAGGAAGACAGACAGGTGATTAAGGTTAAAAGAAAAGAAAAAGAAAAAAAGAAGAAAAAGAAAAAAGCCATACACCAAAGATTCATCATGCATCCCAAGAACACATCTCTCTGCCTTTGAGCACACCCTGAGCAACCATAACGTAAGCCTGTGCACTCCAGTTCAGAACACTCCCATTAACAAAAGCAGAAGCTATCGGGGTAGTAAGCTTTACAGAAAAGGTCACAGCCAGGCCTGGGAACAGTTTAAGAAAAGAAAACACCAGCCCTTAACTTAAGATCACTTACTGCTTTGCCAACTGCACAAATGTGTCTTTCTTGAAATCATTTCAACGCTATCTTCATGGAAGTATGTGTAAGTACACAAAAATAGCACTGGCCATCTGCAGCACTTGAGATCTCGACCACATTTGGCCAAGCAGCAAGGCACGACTCACCAGCTCTTCAACTTTCCGCTTGCAAAGATACAGTACACCCTGAACCACTACCACTACCGAAGCAGATAATGAAGATAATATTGCAAAGCATTTGCTTGAAGAACTAAAGGCTATCCACCTGCGAAGGAGCAGCCAATGGATGAAGCAGAGCAGACAGAAGACTGTACTCCAGCCAGTAAGTAACAGAACCTGCTGCAGCTTACACGGTTTTTATGGTGTTTTACATTATAAGGCAGTTGTAGAGGGCTTATTCTGTAAATCTGTTTGAGGGACCACGCATGCAATTTTATACTTCTTTCCAGGTGAAAGGCTCTGTCTTTTCATTACATGTTTCTTACATTACCAATGCTCTCAAACTTTCTAATTTTTAAATAACTACCACTGTATTTTTATTTTTTTTAAATTGACAAATAAGGTGAGCAGGAAATCATCCATGCATTATGCAAACCACAAAATACTTAGAACACAAGTGAGCAGTCATAACTATAAATAAATATAGAAAACTAAGGCAGACAAACTCTCACACCTATTAGGCTGAGACATGGAACAACCTCAAGCTACACCACCAAAGACTGCTGATCTACAGGTAAGGATTGCTCTGTATTGTGTATCTTAGCAAAAGATATTTTTCTTAAGCAACTACTTTTGTTTTAATTTATGACTAAAGAAATATAACTATATAAAACTCATAGTTTAAAACATCAGAAAATAGACTTAAAAATCAAATATTTAAATGACAAGTGTTACTATTAAAATAGAATTTTAAATGGAACAATTTCTTTATTTGAACCACGTTACTTCTTTTAAATACCCAGTTTTAGGACATTAGGAAATGACTAATCATGAAAATGTTTTATTGACATACTCTTAATAGAATAATTCCAAATTTGATAGGACAGTTGCTTTTAAAAGCTGGTCTGTTTAATCCTCTAATATCAAATCATAAACTGACCATTCCTAATACCCTGGTCCTAACTTTTCCTCTTACATCCACCACTCCCTAATTCAGACACTGTAACTGATTGGAGATTGGAAGGATCGGTGGGGGGGTGGGGGGGTGTGTGTGTCTGAGGCTTAATTAAAAAAATGGAATATTTGGGTTAGATCTGAAAATGATCCTACATGCAAATGGCTCAAAGCATTGCCTAAGTTTCAGTGTGAATATCAGGGTTTGCACAGCTACTTCACAGGCTCTAATCTTTTAATGCTAAAAGGTTGTGGGTTTAGAATAATTTAGACCCTTGTCTAAAAATCAGAAATAAAGATAGAATGAAAAATTTAACTTATCAGGAAAATTAGCCTGTTAAATTTCAGATTTCAAAAGTAGCCTAGGGACTCCTGGACAATAAGAAGAAATGAAACAATTACCGGTGGGTTTTGCGAGACAGAAATAAAATTCTACCCTTGAGGTGTCCTCACACTGCAACCAAACGAGCTTGCACTGCCCTTCAAAGAGCCTGCTATTTTAACAAGAAATAAACAATCTTATCTACAGCTACCTTTATACCTGTTGGCTCTCCTCTCTCACTTTGTCCTTCAGAACACCAGAAATGAATCATACGTGCCAAGAAAACACCACGTATGATCTAATTGATCTAATAACTTTGGTCAGCAAAATCTGTTATAAAGTGCTGTCAATGCTAAACGCTGTCTGGTGTCATTTTACGCGGCACGCTTTCTTCTGCCAGGTTAACAGCAGCAAGTCTTTTACTTTAGCTTTGTTCGTGAACTCGGCAGAAGCGAGCCGGACACCCTCCGGCAGGTCCAGCTGGAAGGCGTGGGGCTGACCGGGCTCCGCACCTCCCCACGGCCCCTCGCGCCCCTAACTCGCTCGCAGCCCTGCCTCCTGACAGGGTGCTGCAGTACAGCACCTTGCTCTGATCGAACCTGGAGACAAAAACGTTTATTTTCCTCATCTCTGGGTTGCCTGAAAACATCGGCTTGCAACGTTTTTTTCTTTTTTTAAAGGGTGAGCAGCTGGGGAGGAGAGGAAGGAAGGAGGGGAGCAAGCAGAACAAAAGCTCAGTACTGAGATCTGCATCAGTTTTAGAAACAGATGTTTTATATCCAAACGGAAATGAGAATTCATTCACTATCGTAAAAAAGTCAAGGCTTTCTACTGCAATACTGCGTACTTCTGAAAGGTGTTACTGGGACTCCTCTCAGCCCAATCGCTGGCAGGAAATGTTTGTAATGCACTGAACTCACAAGCTTGGGAATTGTTTGTGCAAATACAAGGAATGAGAAACACAGATACAATCGTTAGTTCATATTGGCTGTGTTATACAAAGAAGCTCAAATCCTCACACACGCTCACCCCCCAAGAACTGTACAACCAACCAAAAGAATACAGGCAGCCAGGGACAAGTATAGTCCCAACAAAGAGATGTCACAAAAGATGCCACGGCTTTACTCCACGTTTTTTGTTAAAATAACATTTTAAAGGTTAGATGGCATAGCCAATTTCTTCCAAACTGAGCAAGTCAGCTGCTCCCTTCAGTTAAGAGATGAGGAAGAAAAGACGATCCAAGCTAGGACCTGCTGCTGCTCAGTGCAAAGGGCTGCAGACAGACGCGATGGTGCTCAGGGTGCTGCCGCCCCGGCAGGTGACGTGGGGTCCCTGCCCACCAGGTCGTTCGAAGGGCCGCAGTCCCTGCACGGGCGTTAGTGATGCTAAGTGGGGACACTGGCAGAAGGGGCAACTGCGCAGGGCTTGGGGATGAGATGCACACAGGAGGAGAAAGACGGTACACAAGGCAGACAGTCCACAAGGCCCGACAGCACCATCAGGGCTGGCACGCCATCTTAAGAAAGCCCCAAAGGACGGCATTCTGAGTCGGAAGAGGTCTGGGTCCAGCTTTTTGTTTGATTCATCCCACGTTCAGGAAGCCAAGAGTTTGTAAATAAAATATCACAGCATGAAAAAACACCTTCCTCCATCACCAGTTGCTACCTCCTCACTAGAATATCCTGAATTTTGCCTTTTCAGATCAAAAGTGAGAAGTACTGTTAAGATATAGAGAGTTGTTTACACTTCTGTTCTTCCCCTTACTAACCGTAGCTGCAGACAGGACATACCCGCAGCTCGACCTGGGTCGGCGGGAGCCACTGCTACTCGTGGGAACGCAGCAGCAGTGACCTTCACGGGACACGCAGCCTTTCTCAGCCACTTTCACAGGGGATGCCACTCTCACCGGCACCCCGACGAGCAGCCCGAGCAGAAACATGGCTCACGCAGTCCTCTATCTTCTCGCACCAGGCGTGAGTGGTCTCGAAAGCAAGAGCTGGAAGGCACAGCAGCCAGGAACCGACACCCTCTAGCAGTCACTGCCACACTTACCATCGCCCTTTTCTCCGAGCCACACCAGAGGAAGCGAGCACTGAGCACCACCACGCACGATGCTATCTGACAGTTACTCGCTTACTACTTCCTGCAACAGGAATGCTATTTTTTCTGTCATCCTTAATTTGACTAGTCATCCCGTTTTCCTCCACTACATTCTATGCATCTATGACAAACAAGAACTACCACCCAATACGCCATTTTAAAGGGCTGAAATAGTACATAGTGCGTTTTGCATACTTTTATTCTCTGAAGTATTAAAATCCAGACATTGCCTTATGACAAGCGTTATAATAAGAACAGAAAAATAACGAAATCTTAGTCTCTTGGCAAACTTGCAAGAAGTCAAACGTACCAGCATACCTCCACAGTCACTGCAAAAAACGCCTTCCGAAGGAGACCAGCAGTTACAACCATTGACCCCGAAACGTCTCCACCCTGGCACCCCCCCCCCCGCCGCCTGCCAGGTCGGGCACCTTTGCGGAGACGCGGACCTGAGCACGCACCGGCTGTGAAACGCCCAGGCGACCGGAGAAGAGGGCTTTCCCTCGGACAGCCCCTGCCTGCCCCCGCCAGCTCTCGCCCCCCCAGAACGCCCGGCTGAGCGCCTTCAGAGCCCAACGCGGAGAACGGAGAGACAGGATCCCACCGCCTGCAAATCACAGCTAGCAAGCCCTGCTTTTACGTCCCTCCGCTGGTCCGGCTCCTAACCAACAAGTGAGCCTGTCCGCCCTTTGAAGGCCCCCCCGAGACCCCCAGCGGCCTGCCCCGATGGCTTCCCATCGGCAGCCGCCCATGCATGCTGCTCGGAGCAGGGCAGGACGAACGTCCAAACTGGGGGCTGTCTTCCAACAGGATTACACCAGCGTGGCCGGGACTGCAAGTTCAGACCACTACCGGTATTCCTACCGCATTAGACAGAAAATCTTGAAAAAAGATTCTTCTTTTAGCACAACTCAGCACAATTCGCAATTGCTGTGTTTTGTGCATTGCGCTTCCTCTTTCTCTAGATTTCTCATAACATCAGAGATAACATTTGGCATGACTTTCTTCCCTGATAAACTCCATTTGCAGTTCAAAAAATATTTCTGGGGACAGTGACCACTGTCAACAATTCCTGACCCAGTAACTGCATTGCATATTTATTTATCAAGCAGCTGCATTAATTTCCATAAATAGCTAAAATGTGCACTCAGCACTACAGAACCCTCATTGTGTTCAGGGTAAAAAAAAAAAAAAAACAAAACCAAAAAACCACCAACTTGTAAATATTATTCTTATGTTCAGCAAAGCAGCCATGAACTTTGAAATTCAACAGCCAAGTTACAGAAGTCAAGAAAAAGTGCCTTAATGGTATTGGAGGGGTTACAAATGATAGCGTAAGAGTTTAAATACAGAAGGAACTAAGCAATTTTAATGGTTTATGCAACTTTCCTTTAGTGTATTTTACCAAGAGAACACAATTTACAAACTGAGAAGAGTTCAAAACTTTCATATATTTTATCAAATGACTCTTGTTAATTTGGTGAATCAAGTTTGCTGGTTTTGCACAATTAGTTGATATTATTTACATAGAATAAATATACTTTATGCTGGACCAAGCATTTGAACATGAAATGCTGCTCAGGTATGAAAGGCTATTCTCACATACAAATCACAGATTGCTGGGTGCTAATACACACCCTCCAACACACACCAGCAAAGAGCAGTGGTTATACAGCAGCAAAAAACCCAATGTTGTAAGAATTCGGGGAGGCGGGGGGGGGGGGGGGGGGGGGTGAGAATCCTTAAGCTTAGTCATCACCTCAAGTAGCATTTGGACAAAAAGACCCTAAACTGACCCACCAATTAACATCAAATGAGGAGTATTCACAGTTTCCAGATGATCCCCAACATGGAATGAGGAGTGAATATCTACGCTCATTTCAAGCTGCACATCACTTGGTGGAGCCACCCCAAGTTCTCAGGTTCTCGAGAGAAGAGGTTGTTCTCATTATGAAGGCTGAAGGGCAGCTTGAACAAGAATGCGATGAGAACAAGCATGAAAGGACAGCTCCTCTCTAAAGTGGAAGCATGCCTTCTGCCAACCACGCACAACCCACCTCTGCAATCCACGAACAGCAGAGGAGTGCAGCCGTCATGGTGGCTGTGGTTATGAGGATCCAGAAGCACCAAGCAGCTGCATGAAGGCCGCTCTGCTAGACTGATTCTTTACCAGAGCACAGGAGCGAGACCTTGTGGTATCATATCGCCATAACTCCTACAGGATCCACACTGGGACCCGCGACTGACGGAGGGAACAGGCTAGTGAGGGGACAGTGTTCGCTATCAATGCTGAATTATTCAGAGCAGTAGGGACAAGGCCTTTCGGAAGGAGCTGAGTATATGACTAGGTGACAAAAAGAGCAGATAAAATTGATCACGAACGCAAGTGACATGATGCACAGCAGGGGGGACACAAAAGCCTCTAGCCTTACCCATGCAGTGATGGGCTTTAGGCTGAACACGACTGCTCTGTGACTCTGTCCCTAACCAGTTTTGAAGTCATCCTGAAAGATCTGAAGGCTTGTCTGCAGTACTGATCATTAGATGGTCTAAACAGGCCTCGCACTGTGGGAACCCCTCAGCACCGCAGAATTACACTGTCCTATGTTATGACACACAACTCTAACAACTGTATTTTCTTTCTCTCACATAGGTCTCCCAGCAGGAGAAGAGGCCCTGTGCCTGAGAATGGAAGGCGCTCTAGACCCTTAACAAAGAGCACCACAGCAGTCAAATCAAGAAAGGTAAGGACATGCCATTGATATTGAAAGATTTAGAGAGTCTAGCTTGGAATTTGGCCTCCTTCTCAACCACAGACAGTTGATAAATCTGCTGGTATCAAATGTAAAATTTGTCTAGGGTGTCTTCCATGCTGCAGACACAATATACTTTACAAAGTTTTAATGTCCACATCTCTAACCACACACTTCTGAAATAATCCTTTGTTGTGTGATGCCTCAGCACAAGAAATACTTCATGAACTTCTTAAGACATTTAGTATCTATTACTAAGTCCAAGCGTAGAAAGACTCACCCTCCAGGTACTTTGCTTTAGGAAACCCTACAGAGCAGGAACAAGTTCTAAATACATCATATGCAGACAGGGTCCTGCTTAGGCAGCCTGACAGGTGGAAGAGAACATGTACACAGCAGACAGCAATGGGAAGAGAACAGTTTTTAAATACCGTGTGTTACCATCTGAAATAAAAACGCCATTCAGTATTGGTGCCTTTCCAGGAGATCTTCTAGTTTTAGCAGTTATCACCCCCAACCTTGCCCATTATTACATTATTAACGCACATATTCACATGGTAGTTATATTATAATACATGCTTTCCACACCATCTTTTTCCTTTAAAAACCCAACCAAACAAAAACAAATGCCTTGATGACTAGAGCTTAAACATAAAGATAGGATGGCAGGTCCTCATATGGGAGAACTACCAGGAAGAGATTAAGTGCAGGCTTTGGGTGTGAACGGGCGTAACACCTGCTCCTTGCTCCGCTTATCCATGCAAGTTTCAGAGCAGCACTTAAGCTCATCAGCCTTTACAGCGTCTGCGAGAGAGATACAGAAAACAACATACCAAAGGAAACAATTTTACCTATTTGAAAGAAAATTTCCATTTCTAGTTATTGCAAGGTTGCACTCGGGTTCCAATCTGCTACACGGAGGCATCAGCTACTAACTCTCAATTGTGGCAATATGGAAATTCTTTGTTTTCTAAAAGACAGGGTGGGGTTTTTTCCCCAGCTCCACGGCATGTGTTTTCCAGTTGCCTAGGTTTTCATTTGCCAAATACAGCAGCATTATATCTATATCTGTTCTGCCCTCCCTACAGAGGGTAATCCACCCCCATAACCACTCTGTGAAAGAAAAGCAGACAGCAGATGTGATTTCTTCTTGGAGATCCTCTAAAATTTAGATCTGAATGACTTCAGAGGACAGCTCTAGCTTCTATGTTATGCTAACACACAGACACACTCCTGTGCGTCACGCTACTAAAAGGAAAAGTTTAAAGCAAACTGTGCTAGCTGCACATATGGGTTTCTTTCAAGTGAACGTTAGAAAACATTGGCGTACACTAGATATTTCCATGCTTGACTAACAGAAGAGAGTCTTTTATGCCTGTAAACAAAACAGAACACTTGTACAAGGAATATTGATATCCCTCACGTGCTTCCTGGTAAACCAGTGGTAAAAATACATCCTGGTCCTTAAGGGTTAATGAGATGTATTTACAGTCACAAAATCACTGTGGCTCAGTCCCCCTCCTAGTTCACAGCGCATAGGCTTACACCCGCAGAAAAGGGGCGGCACAGGGCTGGAAGACAATGGATTAAAGTCAAACAGAGAAGCAAATGGATTCTCTGTTCAAAAGAGCAGTATGCCCTCGAACATCATCAAAAAGTGAGACGGCACCACTTGGAAAATACTAACTATGCATCCCTGCTAGAAATTATACAGTGTGGAAATGTGGTCATTTCTGAGATGTATGCCAAGTTTATTTTGGAGTAGAAAACTTATGCTAATTAATGGAAAGCATAGCACCTTTTTGTCTTACTGAGATAATCTTTCTCTGCTTCTAGGAACAAAGATATTGTAAGATGTTCAACTCCAGCACAAACTCCTCAGCAAACAACTGCAGTCACAGCACAGTAGTAACTAAGACAGTCATGCCCCTGGTCTACTGTTTAATTTTCATAGTAGGACTCTCGCTGAACAGTGTGGCAGCATGGATTTTTCTGTATGTTTCTAGCAAAAAGAGTTTTATTGTCTATCTCAAAAACATCGTTGTTGCTGACCTCCTAATGAGCTTGACATTTCCTTTCAAAATTCTGGCCGATTCAGAAATTGCACCTCCACAGCTCAACACGTTTGTGTGCAGATATTCTGCTGTTGTTTTTTATACAAACATGTATATCGGGATAACATTTTTTGGCCTCATAGGTTTTGACAGATACTACAAAATTGTAAAGCCTTTATTCACCTCCTTTGTTCACACAGTTAACTACAGTAAGGTGGTCTCTATAATCGTATGGTTATTGTTAATGCTTATATCACTTCCAAATATGATTTTAACTAATGAAATCACTAAAGAAAATTATTCCAGAAAATGTATAGGTCTTAAAAGTGAGCTTGGCAGACAGTGGCACAAGGCGTCAAGTTACATTTGCACGGGGATTTTCTGGGTTGTTTTTCTTCTGCTAATCATTTTTTACACTTCTATATCAAAAAAAATATATAGCTCTTATAAAAAATTCAGAAGGAACTCAGATGTGACCAAGAGAAAAACCAGCCGTAATATATTCAGTATTATGTTCGTATTTGTTATTTGCTTTGTACCCTATCACCTCTGCAGAATACCATATACTCTGAGTCAAACTAGCTCACAATTCAACTGCCAGTCAAAAAAAACTCTGTTCTATGCAAAGGAGTTTACTCTTGTACTGTCTGCTGCAAATGTGTGCCTTGATCCCATTATTTATTTTTTCCTCTGCCTCCCCTTTAAAGAAAAGCTGTATCAAAAACTGCATCTCAAGCTGAAAACTGCAAATGAGGTTGAAATTTCTAAATCCAGAAGATCAAATACACTTCAGGGAAGTATAAACATAGTGTAGGTTCAGGTCTGTGAAATAATTCACATTTCAGAAATTTATTCAAGAACGCAAATGTCTCTAAGAAAACTGAACAGATGAGAACCAGCAATAAAACAGAAACAAGGTTTCAGCATAAAATACCAAGTGGTGTTTCTCTGTATAAAACATTATTGCATGTTGCCAATATATTTACTACCTGCTATTTCAGCTGATGCTATGATTGCATTATGGTGTTATACGACCTATCTAGATCTCAAAAAAAGAGAGAGGAATAACGGGAACACCACATTCTGGAGCTCCAGGCCATGGTTCTCTGAACAGATTACCCAACAGACCAATAATCAAACTGATATGCTGTTGTTTCTCACAAAGCCAGGCACGACACACATGATGATCAACAAACCAGCCTGAAGGGCCTGGGAACAACGGATCGCTCCACCTCGGCTGGAGCAGACCCCTCAGAACCAATATGATGAAGTTCAGCACAAGTCTCTCTGACTTGGCCTCCACCAGCCCATAAAAGAGGACTGAGACCCTGAGGGGAAGCTCTCATGTATCTACTAGGTCACAAGGTGTTGAAGACAATGTGCAGCTTAAGGAAGGACTCTATTCCAACAACTGGGAGGAAAAACAGAAGAAGAAAAAAAAAAAAGAAAAAATACACATCAAATCCTCGAAGATCTGCAGAGCCTGAAAACCCCTTGATAAAATTTTTATATATATATATATATATAGGCTTTCTTAAGGGAAACTTTCTACAAAATTAAGAATTAAACATGACTATTTGTCACCCTTGGGCACCAAATGTCAGAATGTTTCTATAAAATGTGATGTTCAACATAAGCAAGTGTTTAAAGAGGATCCTTCCATAAACTAAACAGCACAGTTACACTGTACCATATTCCTCAGGACTCTTCTGAAATAACATGGTGTACACCAAAAAATGTTCATACCCAACTGACTGAGATACTAGTAACTCCCTTGCTGTTGTTGCAGAAGGAGGTAAGAAGACTCAAGGAGCCTTTTGAAAACACAAATGTACAGCTGTCTAGAAACTCGGGGGTATATTTAAATCCAGAAAGAATGGTTTGTTGGTTTTCTCATGCTTTTGGCATGATGATAAAACATTTCCCTCTGTACAAAAGTAATAGCTGAAAGCCACCAACCTTCTATGTATAAATATAAACTCTTTTTTAACTGTATTTTTCAGTGCAGCTTTTTGGGGTTTGTTGGGGTTTTTTTTGATTGATTTTATCATTGTACAGGGAAAACACACCGGTGCATAAAGTACACACACAAAGCTTTCAGGCAGTGGCTCTGGAAGCTGAATATTTTCATTTTACTTAACAAAGAAGATACAGGGACAGAAAACAGAAGTAACATGTGCTTCACCTTTCTGCCACTGTGTTTCATTTTAGTCCTAACAGATAATCTCTCAGGGTGAAATATTTTTAAACATATGGTCTTTGAACCTTCTCCAAGGCTGCGGGTAACTTCTCTTGGTCCGAGACCACTGATCTACGGGTAACAGTATTCTACCATCACACAGGATTACATTTCAACTAAAGGACCAGGCAACTCTGCTGTGTTTAAACACACCTTTATGGAGCGAATTTACCTCCATTTATTTCCCGCTTGCCTGAAGAGCGGTCCCACCCCAAACCCAGAAAGCAGCCAGCACCCAACACCCGGGGGAGCCTGGATGTTCATCTGACTGCAGGGGCTGGGGGGGAGCCTCAGCCCGAACCAGCCCTTAGGGACTACAGGAGAAGGCTGCATTTTGGTTGTGTTTTTTAAAGAAAATACATAAAAGATTATTCATATGGTTCTTTCAGAGCTCCCTGACTCTTGTCAAACTGAGACTTTGCAGGCTCTTCCCTCCAAGCAAGGGAAATAGCCTGTTAGGGAAGGGAATCTGTTGCTTTGTGGGAGAATTTTTGTCATTTATGGCAAAAACATTTAGTTCCTTACATGGCATGGCTTGGTATTTGCCTACGTAAATCTAAATAATTGCGGCTGTGAAAGCACACTGGCATACAGAGATGAAAACACTTCCACAATATATATTTGTATAACTTTTTAATTACTTTGCGAGCTTTGAAAAAATTATTTCTGTTGTAAAATTGTTTCCTCACCCCACTAGATTACTGATATTAGAATGACAAATATCTGCATACCCAGGGGAAAGGATGCCAACCGACACACTTTTTTCAAAAGTGACACTAAATTTCTAGCTTTTCGTTCACTTTGAAAAAATCTTCCTCCAGTAGCTTCACTAGTCAGAAAATGCTTCTGTGACCCCTGATCCTACTGCAATCTGCCACCCTGTGTGTGACGAGTCTCAAATAACACCATTATTAAACCAAGCTTCTGCTCTGTTTCCCCAGCCTTGCTCTTTACTTTGCTATATGAACTGGGACGGAAAGGTATGGGGCCAATTTTTTTTCTGCACCGGGTAAGTTAATTCTTTCACACCTTTCCCAGCACATCACGCCTCAGATAAACCTAGCCAGCTCCTCAGGCACCCAGAAGTCTTGTGGTCCCACGAAGTGCCAGCTCTTGCCTTGTCAACCTGCCACCTGGAGGAACTTCCCCAAAATTCTTGCAGTGAAAGTTATGGGTAACCCAGAGCTAAACAAGGTTCCCTTTCGGCAGCGACCCAGTCCCCAGCTGCAGCTCCTCCTGACTTACTCATGACTCCCTCCATCGCACTGCAGGAGCAAGAAGCTGGGTTTGGTCTCTTTATTCTTTGGAGAGCTAAGTTATTCAGCTGGACCTGGAATCTCTTGCAAAGGCGTGGTGCCCCTGGGAAGAACAAGCCTACACCACAGGCTGCCAAGAGACATCAAACACACACATTTGCACAGAAAAGTTGTCATGCTTACACATTTCGGCCTCTCTCCCCCAAGCCTGGTGGAGTTCCCGGTCATCCCTTTGTAAGGAGACATTGTTCTGCTATTCAAAACCTTGAGATAGCACCCAAGGATGGTGGCATAAATCTGCTTTAAAAAGCCTGTAATGTCTCACATTTTAAACTATGCATCACCTCATAAACCTGCCCTAGCCTTTAGCGATACCGCACAGCTGTCTACCCAGAAGCCAACTTAACATTACACTGGACAAATGACAATGCTGCAGTTACTGTGCAATGGGTTATTTATGCTAGTATCATGGTGTAAGGCTTCAAAATGGACCATTTTCTCTGCCACTGATAGAGCATCGTAATTTTTCAGGGAAAGAGCTAAACCCAGCAAATGGAAATCCTTTCTCCAAACACTGTTTCAGGACAGAAAGCTCACTCCACAACTGCCTCAATATATAAAAAAAGTCCCGATTGTGCAGAAATCAGCAATATTAAACGGAGTTTAATTTTGCAGAATATCATCTCAAAAAATTATCTGTATTGTAAAAAAACAAAAAAACAAAAAAACCTCACCAAAGAGGGGGCAGATGCCACTTTACCTAACAAGGCCACACAGTCACAACCAGAAGATGTAATGAGGGAGCACCCCTTGTATTTGCTAACTTTAACACAGAAGGGACAGGAGGGAAGGTCTAGTTTCCCTCTGCCGACACCCTCACACATTCTCCCATCTCACCCCAATAAATAAGTCTTTTACTATTTTTATGAGAGCACCTTCATTAGCACATCTAATAATCATCACTTCAGGGCACCGTGTACCTGTAAAACACTGTTCAAACAATTAAAACTAAATATTGATAATTGACAGAAGGTGACAGGGCAGGCTAAGGAGCTACTCGCTATTTGACAGCAGGCGGGTGTGCTCTGCTGGCTGCCGATGATGCTGACCCCCAGGATGTGGTTACCTACGCGTGGTACCTGGGGTTCACACAGCACCGTGTGCCAAGCAGAGCAGATCCCACCCCTCTCCGACAGGCTCGGTGACACAGGCTACACTGAACACATCTTACCTCCTTATGCTCAGAAGTAAATACAGGAATCAGTTTTTTTCTTCATCAGAAATACCTATTTCTGCTCAGAATTCATAACTACCCTGTGCCAAGATCACTCCTATTTTTCATTTACAATGCAAACATTACAATGGGATAAAAAATTTTAATCTGCCAATGAAAGTCAAGAAAAGCTGTAAGAGAAAATACTAAACTTGCTAGTTTGTACATATTTGTACATGAAAAAAAGTTCTTGGCTACACGATTAAAGGATGGCAAAGACACCACTCAAAGATTGCCCCTCAAAGACATACCTTAATATCAAAACAGCGTCTGTGACAGCCACTCACAGAAAGAGAGGAAAACTCGCAGGACTAATTTGTACCACCCGCTCATTACTGTGCCTCTGACGCTGATTTTGAACGCTTCTCTCACAACTGAAGATAAGCTGAAAGAAAATCAACTGTTTGCCAGGGTTTTTTGGTTTTTTTTCCTGCCTACCATCACGTAAATGATACAAAACCATGACAAAACCAGGGTTTCCCATTAGTTCTCTATCATGCATCGACTGCAGAATTTCTACCCATGCACATCTGTCTGCCTTGTACTGGCACATAAACACACACTGAAGACATCAAAACTCAAACTGGAAATTAAATCTCAAACTTTCAGTACCCTTAACAGCACATTTATACAGAGCGAAGCGTGCGAGAGCCACATCCCTCCCGCAAGTAATCCACCCCAAAACGTTCTCCAGCCCAGCCGTTGCAGCCGACTCCTGCACACGCCTCTGGAGATCTGCCTGCCGCAGGCAGCGTCGCTGCCCGGACCGGGAGGAGGAACCGCCGCCGGGGCTCTGCCCGCGCTTGCACCGCTCCCGCCGGGGGCTGTGGGGCTCGACCCCCTCCCGCAGCCGGACGGATCCTGCTCTCGGGCTGCTTCGCTCCGAGCGGCGGAGGAAGGACAGGGTGGCGAGGATGCTTCTCCCGGGAGAGGGAAGGTCTCCGGCTCCCCCAGCACCGTCCCACGCCGCAGGAAGCTTACAGTTACCGTCCCCCACCTAAGCGTGGGTAACGTTTCTCCCAGTTTTCTCCCACTGCACCCAACGCTGGGAAATCTGACAGAGAGAGCCCATGTGGGCACAACGTGCAAAGAAGCCTTACTTTTGTAACTGCATAGAAAGTAGGCTCAAAAACCTTACATAAAGGAATCATGTAACTCTATGCTTGACAACCTTCCTGATTTAAAAGACGCAGGGATATGAATGATATAGATTCAAACATTAGCTTCCTAACAGATGGATTAACAGGTTATTACATATTTTCCTCACTTAAAGAAAGGAGATCACACAGAGCCTTGAATATCCATGCCCGGCCAGTGCTTGCTAACATTTAATGTTCTCCAGGACTGAAGACAAGGAACAGACAAGGAAAACGAGGGGCTCGGAGACATCCCCTCACCATAAGCTGCACCCGCCTGGCAGCCGCAGAAATAAGGACAAACATACTGTAAATGCACACTCACATGCAATCCTGCCTGTGCTCCTCCAGTACGAAATTAAAGAAAGTTGTCCTTTTAAACCTAACTGCACCCTTTATAGTGCATCTTTAATTAACTTTAATGCCGAGTAAGTCCCACGGGACCCTTACCTGAGGAGCCTTAAGTAAATAACCCCTGAGGCGACCTGCTGAAGGGGGAGGAGAAAACACAAGGTGGCATCTCCCGGGGGGAATCACCAACCAGCGCAAGCACTAGCACACCCTGAGCGCACGCGCGGGGACGTCACGCGATGGTTCCGCAAAGCGCTCGTCCCCAGCGAGCGGAGCCCGGCCGGGCAGACGTCAGCCCTCCCACACCCGGGGCACTGCCGCCCCACGCAGCCCCGACGCTCCCCACGCAGGGTGCCACGACATTAACGTTTCGCAGCTTCAAAGAGTCGAACCCCAGGCAAGGAGAACCCACGAGGACCCCGAGGTACATCCAAACTCACTCCCCATCCATTCGGCTACTCTCACACCCTTCCTCTTCTCCCAGCTCCTCCGCATCCCCCGTGGGCAGCCCAGCCGCAGCCTTCAGGAGCGAGTCCGAGCCCTCCCCGCTGCGAGACCGGAGCCCTGGGCTCCCCCTTCCCGGCGGCACCGCTCCCTCCTCGGAGCCAGCGGCCGGCACTCAGCTCGGCCACACCTGCCGTGGAGGGTGCTCGGAACGAAAAAAAAAAAAAAAAGGTTAAAGCCTACTAACAGCAGAGCTCCAGAAAGCCTCCGGAAACTTTCTGGACATGAAACCTTTCTCCAAATGAATAGGCAAAAATGCAGAGAGGTATCAGAAGGGATGCTGACACGAGGACCACCCACATAAATCTTTGGTGTGTCCAATTCAAAACACAAGGCTCCTGATGCCCTTTTAAAGGTCATCAGATTTAGGGGGTTTTTTTAAGGTTTAGATGTTATTTTTCCTAGCTTTGTTCTCAGAAATGATCTAATCATCTTGGCTGAATTCCCATCCACACCACCACCCCTTCCTTGCAACACCCCCCAATCCCAGGAGTCAGCCTAAGCAGGCATGCATCATGGAAGATTTCAAATCAAAAGTCAAAAATTAACAAAGTTTAAACCACCAAAAATAGGGTATTATGATGAGAAGTGCTTAGCAACTTTAATCACAGCAAAATCTACCATCTGCATCTGTAATTTATGAACTAAAATGGCCTTTTAAATTGGACCTACAGACAGGAGACGAGGATGACACTGAACCGCAATAAAAAACAGAATTACAACTCAGTAGACTCATGTTCTCATGTTTCTTCTCCTCCCAAAGCACTTCTGTAGGAAGTGTAGGTCATTTTTAAGTAAAGGTTTACCTAACCATCACCTTGTCTTTTTAGACCTGGAAAAGTTTTCTGAGCTGTAAACTGACTCTACAGAAAAGGGGAGACACAAACACACACAGGAAAAAAAACTGACTGAATGCTACATTACAAGTTTTTAAAAATAAATAAATAAATAATACAAGTATGGAAAGATCAGTTTTGCATGATGCGCATAACAAGATAAAACTAGTCCATGTTTGCTCAAAACCAAACATAGGATCACTCCAGATTATGAAGCTTTGCAAACATTTCGACAAATATGGTCTGAACTTTAAACTTATGACTAAACTTAAAACCAGACATTCTTATTTTGTTTCTTCGCAAAGCTCTGGTACGTGATTTCTAAATTCCTGTGGATTCTCAACTACAACAAAGTGCTAACATTTTGGGGTTTCAGTATTGTTGTCAGTACCTCAGCCCCCTAGCATGGTATTAGATATTCTCTCCTGTTTAAAAAAAAAAAAAAAGGAAAAAAAAAGCTTAATTATAAACATTTCCCCTATATACCTAACTTGTCATTTTTATTTTTAATAGTGCTTGGCAAACGTCCTAAGGTTTAAAATTTTAATTGCTATCTGCAGAGTCCCTATGTGCCTTTAAATCCGCAAATTAGGTTGCGACGAGAAAAAAACTGGAATTTCACACAGGAATGTTATAATGAATGGAGGCCAACTATATTGCAAAACCCTGATTCCAGATAGATTTAAAATGTAAGACATGGAGGGGGGAAAGAGAGTTTCAGATTTTTAAAAAGGAAAGCAAAGAATCAGCCATTGATGTCACACATCTACAGCCCCAGGTCAAGAATCTGGAACTAACCTGATGAAGTTTTAGGAACTACATGAAAAAGTCCAAATGCTGGAGCTCACCAAACCATACATGTCTCATCACCCTTACACACGATAAACAATTAAACTTAAATCTTCAGGCTAGAAGTTAGGAGGAGAGAGTGAAAAATCGCCCTGCCTTCAGTTCCGCTAGGTATCAGCCAGTTTACAGCACTGTTCACAACATCCCTGTCGGCGCTCTGATGCAGACAAGGTCAAGCAACTCTGACCGCCCTCCCTCCGCAAAAACGTATTTTGAACTGTAGTAACCGTAATAATCCACGCTACTGGCCACATCGACAGGTCTAACTCGTCTCTTTCGCAGCCATTTTTCTCCCCGTGGTTCCCTACGTCGTCCTGCGCAGCACCGCGAGCCTGAGCAGGGGCTCACCGCAGCACCGCGCGGGCAGAGCGCGCGGAGCCCTCGGCGCGCCTCCCGCCCGGCCGCCAGCTCCTGCGCAAAAAACAGGAAAAAGAGGTCTCTCTGGGCTGTTCCGTGAACACTTACGTTTTTCTGTCACCTCTCCTTTAGGTAACTTCCACGTGGTTTGGTTATTTGAATGCTGGTTTTAACTGCGTCAATCAGCACATTTAAAAACCACAGACATGTTTTAAAAAGCCAGCAGACGCTGCCAGAGGAAAAGATTAACACGCTATTGGACTGCGAGAGCAGGGACCGAGAGACATCAGATCTTCGCAGACTAATGCTCGGAAGACCCCAGAGACCACTAAGACAGGTACGTGCTTCTAGTCTTTGTTCCAGCCTACCTAGAGCTACATAAACATACAGCCTGAAACATTAACTGTGGCAAACACATAGGAAGTCAGGCTCGAGTACTTAGCAAAACAGCCGCTGCTTTGCCTGTAGGCAGTTACTCGGCTGCAGTCATGCTGTATCCTTGGAGGCTCCGGTTCCAGCAGCATTTCAGGGCTCAGTTTGCCGGGCTGCCTCTTCGCCCCGGGGAGGACGAGTGGGGCTGCACCGTGCCACAAGGCAGGAAAATCCCACCGCCTCAGGACCGACAGCGCGGCATGCTCCTCACCTGCACTGCGCGTACCCAAACTTAACTCGACTCAGTTACATGTTTTCAGGACAACAGAGACCACCTCCAGAAAGCCAGTTGCAAGAAACAAACTGCTTTTTCCCCCATTTTAAATCATTGGAGTATCTGCAATCATTTTGGTTTACAAACTATGCACATCTGGATACCTGTTTTACAGCAGAAAATACATGTGCAAAGGCAGTGGTTCTCTTATATTGTATATTAAAATTAGGAACAATATAATGAAATACAAAACTGTTGCAGTCTGATGCTATTCAAGACATACATGTACTGTTTTTCATTCCAAGAAATTCTAATGAACATGCCTCCTTTCCCACAGACATTCTACACACCAGTCTGACAGCGTAGCAAAAAAACAAACAAACAAAAAAAACCCCTCGGTCATGGAGTAGTGTATTTAGTTAAAATAAGACCAAAAGTTTCTGCTTTTCTTCCCTATAATTTCTAGTGAAACCTAAAAAGGAAGTGAGCAAAATTATTTAATAGCTGCTTCTTTCAAAATACGCTTTTTCTAAAGGCTTCATAAAAATATGCAATTAATTTATCCTCTGTTCAAGTAGGAAGAGAGAGCAGTTTGCAAAAACTTAGGACCAATTAGAACTATTTGCTCATCTATCTGGCATATCCGTATATTGGTTTGACAGTGCATTAACTTCAAAACCCCTAATACCTTTTTATAGAACAAGACTGCTACAAATATTACCCTTTTTTAAGGCATAGTTTCAATTGTTAAAAAGTTATGAAGTTTTAGTATGACCATTATTAACCAGATGCTTAAACAAATACAAACCTTTTTCTTTGGCATTTCCATTGGGGGCAAGGCAGGGGGAAGTTTGAACCAAACACACACGCAGAGAGACTGCTCTAGCTGAAGAGTTTCTCCGAAGTCTATATGCTTTCAAAAACAAATCCTAATACATTTCCAAACTTTTCTGACATGAGAATAAAGCCCTCCTGAATATCTGTGAAGCAGCACGAAGAGAGAGAAAAATATTTCTTCCCAATTGCATTTTTTCCATGAAATCAAACAAACAAAATTCTCAGAGAATAACTACTGTTGCTCAGGAAAAGTTGATGTCATTGATGTCTTCCTGGTTCTTTTTGTAGGTTCTTGGTATCTCCTAGCAGCAAAACCAACTTGCACAAGAAGTTTACAATGTCAAGCAATGTTTCACAATGCCATGTCAGAAAAGAAATGGAACCTTTTACTTATTTTTACTACTTGATTTTTCTTGTGGGATTTATTGGAAGTTGTTTCGCACTATGGGCATTCACACAAAAAGATCAGAAACAGAAGTGTATGAGCATCTACTTAATTAACCTCTTAACAGCGGATTTTTTGTTGACTCTGGCGTTGCCAGTAAAGATTATTGTTGACCTAGGAGTTGCATCCTGGAAACTGAGAATATTCCACTGTCAAGTCACAGCCTGTTTCATCTACCTGAACATGTATTTATCAATCATATTTTTGGGATTTGTAAGCATGGATCGTTGCCTTCAGCTAATGCACAGTTATAAGACCTACCGCATTCAAGAGCCTGGATTTGCCAAGATGTTGTCTGCAGTCGTATGGACAATGGTTCTCCTTATAACAGTGCCTAACATGGCTATTCCAATAAAAACCATTGAAGAAAGACCTGGTGCAGGGTGCATTGATTTCAAAACAAAATTTGGAAGAGACTGGCATGTGTTTACTAATTTCATATGCACAGCAATATTCCTGAATTTTTCAGCTGTGATACTGATTTCCAATTTCCTTGTTGTTAGACAACTCTACCGAAACAAATACAGCGAGAGTTACCCAAACGTGAAGAAAGCCCTCATCAACATACTGCTCGTAACTGCAGGCTACCTGCTGTGTTTTGTTCCGTACCACATTGTTCGCATCCCCTACACTTTGAGCCAAAGCGACACCATAACCAGCTGCTCTCTGAAACAAGCTCTCTTTAAAGCTAAAGAATCTACCTTGCTGTTTGCAGTATCAAACCTCTGTTTTGACCCTATTCTGTATTACCATCTTTCCAAATCATTCAGACTGAAATTTACTGAGACTTTTGCAGCACCGAAAGAGGCAAAGGCTTTCGCAGACAAAGAGGTACGACACAGCAGTGAACAGCAGATGCAGAAGTACTGATTCTGAAATACATCAGAAGAGTGTGCAAATGTGCAGTATAAACAGCCGTTGTGCAATTGCAAGCATGGCTACCATGGTCAACAACATTCCTGCTGAATCATAAGCCCAAGCAGAAGGAAGAAACTTGAACAATACCAATCACTTTGTTATACGTTCACGTAGTAGGTCTGAATTAGCAGAATGTTTGATAATGCCTTTCAGAAATAGTTCAATGTACCAGTGATGACCTACCTGGGATCAGCAGCACTTAAGAATACAACATGTTCAGATTCAAACATACCTTGCAATTATTTATGGTAAACACCTGAACTCACCTTTTCTAAGTTAAATATTGTATACTTACTATAATAAATTACTTGGTGCAATCAAGTGAAGAGATTATTTAACAGCAGTTCTTCAGCTGCAAAGATTTCACGTACACAATTAACCCAAAAGCATTTTAGAGGGCATTATTTACTCCAGAAAGTGATTTTAAGCTGCACTGATTAAAAAATATTGTATCTGTTTACATCACACCTGCAGTTTTATAAATAAATCTCTCATTCTTGCCAAGCTCTATTGCCTTTCCTTGCTGCTGCTTCAATGAATATGAAAAAAAGCTAACAACATGTTATTATAGAAAATTCAAGGAAATTTTAAAATTAAGATAAAGTGTAAATATCCAGTGTGTTCTCTTTGCTTGTTTTTTTATAAAAATTTATAAAACAGCAACTAAGTTTATTAATATTCTAATTTACAATTAGTTCCAAAAAATAATGCATATGTAGAACAATGAAAATCTTAAAAATCAATTTGCAGAGGCAAAATCCAGCTACCTGGATTAGCTCCATCTGTAAATCAAAAATATTTCAGAAACAAGACCAAATTAAGCCATCTTTTTTCTGATCCTTAAAACGGGCACAATGTGAATCAAGCTTTCAGCAAGCATTCAAAACTGTCCTGAATGGAAATAGCTCCTTCAGTATTCTCATAACAAATCACCTGCAGTAAGTCAGAACCCAAACTTTGTGGAGTAAGAAATTTAAAGCAAACAAAACTGTGGTTATCACATCATACTCTCACATGACACTTCCTGTGTTGGCAGGATTTAATGTTGTTAAAGTTATCCTTGTTTAAAAAAAAAAAAAAATAATTCTCAAGTAGATACGTTCCAGTTCAAGGCTTGTTCAGTATTTGGGCCCTTTTTCCAGCACAGTAGAAAATATGAGAAGTCATCTGAATGAGGATTTAGGATCTGGGACCTAATTCATGGGGCTTTCTTCAGTTCCCTTGAGCCTACAAACACAACAACAGCAGCAGCCAAAAAATCCATGCTAGAAACAGTGAGGAGTGGGTGGGAGGAAATAACACCATTCTGTCCCTTACATTTCAGAACTACTTCTTTCAGCTATTTTGGTATTCACCCGTCTGTCCAACTACAACATCGAATTTTCTATTTAGCAAACTTTTCTTAGGCCCTGGAACGTGGTGCTTTTATTGTGGTGCCCGCCTCCTTAACCCGAGCAAGCCACCACACGTTATTACACCTCTCGCGTTCTTCCAGCTAACCCCCTGTCGATAAAACGGAGATGCCCGCGCACTGCGCTGAAGCCACCCCGCAGCGCGCAGCGTGTGCATGCCGGCAGCAACAGCATCGTGTGAACCGGCCAGGAGCCCTCGGGCAGAGGTCTCTCAGCCCAGCTCTCTTCAGAGAGCAAACTTTTCCTCCTTTCAGTGCTTCGCTGTGACATCAGGCAGTACCGTTACACACGCAAGCGCAGAGGTCACTCACCAGAGGTATGGGGAAATGTGTTGCGTATTGCAAATGGCGAAGGAGGTCATAATTGGAGGGAAAAATCAGTTCTCTCAGTCTTTCCCTCTTGACGGACTTCTCGCTGGTAACTGAAATTCTTCTGTCTAAAGAAGAGCTCACATTCTCGCAAGACTCCCCAGGCATCGGAGAAAAAATCTAAGTCATGTAAAACAAACGTTTAAGGTAAGTGTAACCTTTAGCTTTCGAAATTCAGCAATTGCATTCAGAGATACAATTTTGTTCTTGTTTACAGTTACTTTCTAAACATCTGAGGTTTTTCAAAGATAGACAAAGCGAGGGCAATCGTAATCAAGTCTGAAATTTAAGATACATATATACATTATATCTCTATGCATATCTCCATTATTATTAGACAAGTTTTAAACTAGTGATATTCAGTCAGGGAAAAAAGCACTACGATTCAGAGCAATCTCCACACTTCTTATGCTGCTGTGACACAGAAACCACAATGAGATATTCCAGTGATTGAGGGAAAACAATGAAAAGGGTGAAGTGGGAGGTGACAAGAGACATTGTAGGCAGGCATGGATATGCTTGAAACCACCAATATGACAGATGTCAGGCAGAAACACGGGTCCCAATAACCTGCAAGTGGATCTGCGCTGATAGGTCCGGGCACAGGAGCCCATGCAGAAGGAGGACCAGCCCAAAGGAAGAAAATATGAGATTCAAGAGCAATGCAGAATCAGGCTAACAGTAAGGAAAAAGAGTGGGGGAAACAGATGTGGAAGACGGAGCCAAAACATAGAACAGTCACTTGAAAAACAAATGGGGTTCCTCAACGTCAAAGAAGTGGGTAGCGCTGCATATTTATTCGTGCTTAACTCCAATACGCAGCACTCTGAATGTGCTGAGGGTAAGGGGGAGGGAGGGAAGGAGGGAGAGAGAAGCGTGCGTGCGTGTGTGCATGTGGACAACTAGGGGAAGCACAGAAGAGCAGCAAGTTGTCATACAGCAGAGATGCAGAGAAAGGAGACGATGCACTGACACAGAAGACGGCAGGGACTGGATGCCAAAGGACATCGGCTGTTGACGGAGGAAGCAAGGTGGTGCTAGGGGCATGGGGAGATATTCAGTAGCAACAGCAAGCAGCAGACACAGGCATCAAAAGCATGCAGAAAATTGAAAGTTAAACCTACTGGAAATTCCGAACCAAAATCTGCCTTAAAGTCACTCTTGTCTACATCATCAAAAATACTAGCGGTTCCCGAGTCAATGCCCATATGTTCCATAATACTATGATCCTAATAATTACCAGAGAGAAAAACAAGTATCAGTCACACTTTACTGAAGACCCATTTAACTGATCACAGGTAAACCCAAGCACTCCACCTATTTAAGAAAAAAGTATTGATGGTAAGAAGTTTTCAGATACTGACTTTTAAATCTTTACGATAAGACTTAATTTACAGAAGTATTTCTCAAGCCTAACTCCACAAAAGCATAGAAAAGGGCAGGAGCCAAAGGGGGGAAACAAAACTTTATAGTATATCCCCATAAGCAATTCTGCTCCGGGGACACCTACAGAACAGGAAGCCGACACTTGTACCTTCCCAAGATTTATTTCCTACTTTGTTGTACCACGAAAGGCAACTTGTAGAAATCCCCTATATTTCAGGGCAAATTTGGCCATGAGACCGACATAGGAGATATACGAAGTAAGTTAAAAAGAAACACAAGAGGATGCTTTAGCTGCCCACAGGCTCCACACGGACTGTGCAGCAGAACAACAGGCTACATCTCATCACACAAGTACAAACGTGGTCCATGGTCTGGAGTTTAAAATTGCCGCCTTCTTGCGCTAGTTTTAGAAAAGGTTACGAACTGCTCATCTGGTGGAAGACTCGGGATTGCACCTGGACCATGCACGTACGAGTTACGAGGTTTGGCTTCACAGTCTTCAGTCGGTGGCTGTGTCGCACACAGTAAGCTCCAGATCGCCTGCGAGCGGATTACCAAGCTGCGCATCGCTCACGCCTGTGCTGTGCCAGCATGTCCCACGCTACAGAGAGGACATGGGGCTTACTCCGGGCTCCCCACTGACTCCTCCTGCTTAAAGCTCTCCCCTCTCTTCATTGAAGCACATCTGCAAATAAGTTTTTCCACTGGTACATTTAGAAGTCTACATTGTGCCCTTCTGTTTGTCCCGAGCTATTTAGATCACCAGACAACTGTCAGTTCAGCATATTCACATTAAAACGGCAATATTCACAGCTATATACACAAGAATGAAGCTAATGGATTGGTTTTGGTCTTCTCAAAGAAAGAGAAAGAGACAAGGAAGACAGATTAAAAAACTTCATATCTCATATCTGAAATATTAATGCTTTGGTGAAAATCTACGTTTAACAAAACAAGAGTACCAAACGTCGGAGAAATAGCATGAAGTGTTACCTCCAGTTTCACATCATGATCCTTAGAATAGTGTTCATCCACAGTTTCCCCATTAGGTGAACGTGGTCTAGTAGTTGCAGTGATTGACAAGTCTCCGCGTGATATTAAAGTGCACATGTATGCATCGTGGGAGAAAACATCGTGCCGAGTGAACTCAGAAAAAAGCAGCACCAAATTCACAAACTCTGTCTTCTCATGGTCACTATTTGGGTCAGCTACCCAAAAAAAAAAAAAAAAAAAAATTAGACTGTAGTTTCAACTTATAAATATTTGGGTTTCAACTATCCAAATTGCAAACCCCAGCAAATTAATTTTAAAGGCCTACTAAAAATGTCTCAGGCATCCTGCACAGGTTTCTCTTTGTCTCCACAGAACAAACCACGTCCCATCTAATTTGCATGCTTTCAACTTTGCTATCAGCTCCAGACACGGGACAGACTTCAGACAGGAGTGGATTCCAGAGCATCCTACCCCATACACATCTGCCCCAGATGGTTACGTGTGTGTCAGCAGTTAAGTACAATGTTCAAATACTTCTAAAAATTAAGAAGAGAGGGGAAGAGGGCAAGGACATTCCTTGGTGAAGAAAAATTAAAGCTGAAGCTTTGGATTATAACAGACCACCCAGCAGTTGTCCTTTCTTCCCAAATTATATTACTGTAGTAAATGTTACTGTCTTACCTATAGTACTTTTGTGTTCATAACAGAAAACCTTTTAAAATACTTTCAAAGAACTCAAGATCTCTGCGTGCCAGGCCTCCAAGATGTAAAAGCAATTAATTTTATTAAAGCTTGATAGTATGGTGTATTTTATCTATTAAACATGCTCATACACATCAGGAAAAAGTTTAAAATAAATGCATGTTATTTTGCCAGTGCCAAAGCAAAGCCTAGAGAAATACAACATATAAAATTTTGTTATTAAGTTTTCATTTCTCACAGCTATATTTAATTTGACTTGTTCTGTACCACAGAAAGGTTTGCAACATTGCAGTTAACAGAAAATAGCTTTATACCATGCCAACTCTATTGGGCAACAAAACCTGCAGCTACAGAATCACCAAATCTGAATAATCAACATTTATTTAAAAGCAAATTATGCTTTACAAGTTCAAATTAGTTCAATATACAACACTATTCCTATTTAGAAATCCTGATTACACTGCAGCACAGAAGCTGTAACAGTAAGCCCAAGAGCACACCAGCTCAGGGTCAGAACCCTTCTCTGCAGCCCCCCGGTCCTGCTCATCCGGAGCTGCCCACCGTGACTCACCCCTCAAAAGCAAGGCTGGATGGTAAGTGGAGGAGCGTCGTAAAACACGCACCTGTAGACCAGGCGATCTGCCCTCCTTCAAAATATAGCAGTTACATGCTTTTCGGTTTTGGAGACACAGAAGCTCAACCACCATAGAATACCGCAAAACTTGTCCAATGCTCGAAAATACCAAAGAATATTTCAAGCAAGGAAAACATTCCCCAGCTGCTCTCCCTACACTGCCTCGCAGAGCTACCTGGGTGAAGAAGGACGATACCACACTTGAAACAAACACACCAGAAACACAAGTCTGAATAACACAAACAGTTTGGATGGTTTATTAAAATCAGGGTCACCACTGGCACGAAAATAGAGCACTGCCAATACCTCAAGGTCTGTAACAAATTTTTAAGAGGCTTCTCCTTTTTCAGATGTTGAGAGTTTTCAGTATCATGTTTCAAACCACTTAAAACCCCCTTTACTTTAAGGGGACCAGAAAAAAAACCAACCAAAAAAAAAAACCAAACCACCCAACCAGCAGTACTCAAGATACCAGAAACACAGGCTACAGTATCAGGCAGTTTTATTAGACCAAGACATTTCATAGAGCAACCTACCACGAACAAAGATCCTTTTTAAAATCCACCTATTTGTCAGCTAACAGCTTTTGACTTTAACACTTGTGTGTAATTTCCAAGTCAGTCACTTCGAATGTGGATGTGTCAAAAAGACCAAGTGTTTGATGTTAAATATGCATAGAGTGCAAGTAATTTCCCCAAATCTCTTACAGCTTAAACAGAAATAAACATAGTTTCTGCCCATTTTCCTTTTGTGAAAAGAAAGAAATAAAAATCACAGAAAGATCCTATAACAAGGCAGGAGACTTAAAAAAAAAAGTGCATACGAAAATAGAGCAGGTAATCATGGAAACTGTGAAACACCCACTACAGTAAAACAGTAACTTCAGCTACCAGACAGCGGACCAGTTGCTTCTGACCTACTTTGGAATATAAATTAGTTAATACTCACATAATGAGGGAGCTTGTGTATCTAAAAACCTTAGCAGGACATTCTGAAAAACAGGAAGACTGGAACCTGTCAAGGAGGCTGAAGACAGAGATTCCTTTTCATCTATGACTTCAGATTCACCACATCTCTGCACAGTTGAATAAATAAAAAAAGCATGTATCTACACACAAATGCATATAATATTCCCACAATTTGTATCTGAGGGAACTATACATGTGATTGTTTCCTACCTCTTCATAAAATCCAGACTTGCTCTAGAACAACAGGTTTTTCCCATTACCTAGTTTGGTTATTTCTAAGGTGTTTTACTTAATCACTTTGGATTACTTATTGAAAAGGAATGCCTGAGACACGTACCATCATCTGCAACAACACGGTTTCATATAAAAGCAAAAATTTAAGATACAGAACTTCCAGGACCAACATGAATACAAAAGGTAACTCCTCTTGTTTGTGTAAGTTACACTAAATATAATAATAACCAGGGCAAACATCTCTGCTTTGAGAGGATTTTGGTGTGACTGAGGCAGAAAAAAATAGAGTAAGCTCCCTTCCCCCTACTTAATGGTTTGTGGTGAGGAGGGGACAAAACAGAGAGGCTTTGGAAAGTGAAAGCCTTTTTGCACCTCACGCTGTCTGTACGTCTGTCTGGACAGATGCGCTTCTGCAAGTGCTCTCATCTGTCTGTCCCCACACCCAGGCTGAACAGACATCACACATCACCTTCCTGGGGACCTCTTTTCCAGGAGAAAAAAAAAAACAAAAAAAAACAAAAAAAAAACCAAACCCAAAACAGAACACCCATCCAGTAAGAACTGCCTGCCAGCACTGCACGGGTGCAGGTGAGGCCGAGGCAGCAGCGCTCCGGACTACGGGGAGTACCACTGGTCCAGAATGGTGCAGCAAGGCTGCAGTGAGCGAACACACTGCCTCTGTTTAATCCTCACTACAGAGCAGATTTAGTATTACTGAAGTTTCAAGGAGAAGTGTCAGCTTCTGCAAGCTGGAGTAGGATCATTTGCCACAACAGACAGACAACGGTTTACATCAAAGATGTCACTACAGCATCCTGCTTCTCCCGTGAAACGTTTCATTTCCCCTGAAAACAAAGGAGTTCTACAGCATGCAAGATTTAAAGTTACACTTGAATTTTGCCTCAAAACGGATCTTAGTTTGGGAACCTTCCCAGAGTCCCCCCCCAGCTGAACAGCCCTGCCCCACCAGTCAGACCCACATCCTTCTTTTTAAGGGACTCCAGTTACTGTGGCACCCCTTTATTTGGACAAGTAGTCCACAGAAGTAAAACACTTCAAACACACAGACGTAAGTCAGCTATCATAAACCGTTCTGAGTTAGATTGCAATTCCGTCTTATTTTAAATAGAAGGCTTTTTCGGTTTAAGCTTATCTAGAATTTATAAACTGTAAATTGATGACAAAAATCCCCAGTGCTCCAAATGCCATCAAACTTATTTGTTTTGTAATGAGTAGAGATTAAAGCGATATTTCCTTAGAAATACCTTACTTTTTAAGCATACTGTTCACACTATTCTGGAAATAGAAAAAAAACTTACTTCTGCTTCAATTTCTGCTTGCCTCTTCTCCAGAAGTTTGGCTACAGCCATGGCCCTGTGCTTACCGGACCTTTTACAGCTCACAGCCCATTCGCAAAGCAGCATTACCACAGCTTCGTCATTTGGGGCTACCTGTTCAGTGCAAGAACAAAGACAGAAAACCATTTCACCCACACAGCCAACAGGCTTATTTCTGAGCAAACAGCTTGCAGCAACCAAGGTTCTGGGGGATGAAGAGAAAAAGCTGGGTTTTGTTCTTTAGTACTGACAGATGCGCATGTTTGCTTTATTCATAGTGTTTTCAAATGAAATATAATCTGGAAGCCAAAGAGGGGAATCTCAGTTTTCACACTGCTGATAGTCAAATCAAAAGTTTCCTTTATCATAATGTTGCTTCACAAAAACAGAAAAGGGTGATCTGCTTCATGAGCAAGAGAAACCGGTAAAGCGTATCGTAAGAGCCTCTCAACCCAATTAACCACACAGAATTTACGCTTTCCTTACATTAATTCTTCTAATTAACCTCCTTCGTCTGTTTCCAGACCACTACCTGCATCCCCACTGACGCATTAAAAAAAACAAAACAAAAAACCCCCTAACCTCTAAGATGTATCTATCAGATATCCAAGGTCAAAAAACTCCCAAAAAGCTCAATTTGAGCTAACACAGACATTTTAAGAAACAGTACATGTCTTTAGAAAATCCTTATTTACAAAATAGCAATGGGATATAGTATGCTTATACCTATTGAGTGTTCATCCAACCTCCGTTTCCACTAATCACCCACATTTTGGAAGTATTTTTTTCTTGTGTGCTACTGAACTGGATGTGCTGAACTTCCTCACCCCTGCCCAAGCTGGCTACCATCTCTGAACACCTAAACATAAGACTGACCTGCAAAAATTTTAATTCTTTCCCCAAGATTAGTGAAAACTACACTTACAAGTAAACATTAGAAGGGCTAGTCTCAAGCACAGCACCCTCAGAAAGCGAATACTTTTTTCAGAGTGGTCAGGAATTAGAGAGCCACAAGCATGAAAGTTACTGCTTCAAAGCTATCCCAAACATCCTCAAAAAATACAAAAAACCAACGGTATGCTAAACAAGGCTGGTGTGTATATGCACACACGTCACACAGAGAAGTTTCCTGTAAATACGCTTCAACAGGCGAGCAAGAGATACTAAATGACTAGGGGTGCGGGGAGCGGAGGGAAGAGGGGAAAATGCTTTTCTCTTACCCAAATAAAGTGCCATGGTAACCGTCACTGCTGTGGTTAGATGCAGTCAGTTAACAACAGATGTGTGGATACTATGTATTTTTGAAGGCAATGCAGAACACCTGAAAGCCCTGATCTTCACACTGACTTCTTTCCCATTCTGCTAACGGGAAACCACACCAACAAAAAACCCAAGCGCCTCTGTGTCTCAAGCAGGAGACACCAACTCATTGCTCAGGCCAAGCGCGTCAGGTCACCCATTCCCTGAAGCTGCGCCCGCGCTGCGCCGCATCCTGCGGCATCCCAGGGACGGCAACACAGGACCTCCCTCGCCCGCTCTCCTACAGGGAACGGCACCTCTCGCAGAGCGGCCGAGCAGCTTATCTTCTCAAGCAAGAAGCAAGTGGAGCTCCTACAACTGAATCCCTTCAGAAAAGTAAAGGAGGAAAGCCTTGGAGAGGTGAGACAATGGGGCACTAATGTGCGAGGTCAGAGCTCACTGTGCTGGGGCAAACACCGAGAGGGAAATCCTGGTAAGAGACATTTAAAGGAAGACTTACATGGGGTACTTCTGAAGGAAAAAATGGTTATAAAAGTGTTCGTACATGCTTTTGTTCTGGCCTAAGGAAAAGGGCTTAGGTTCTTTTGGGAAGCGTCAAATCGTAGAAGACAAAAGCCAATTTTTTGGCTTTCAATTATTTTCCACTTGAGAAAAACGAGGGTGCTTTTCTTCCAAGGAATACGCACGCTGTACAGGCATTGCCAGCACGCAGACAGACACTGAGGTACACGTATGCATGTGCACATGTACAAAGATTTGCTTCAGACACGGCCTGAGATAGTAAGCCAAGAACATCAGCCTGCTACTCAACTGTCCTCAGAGCTACGCTCAGCTGTACGTAGCACTGAAAAGCAAAACCACCAAAGCCTGCAGTCGGTGAGCTGACCACCTCCACTGCTGCTGCTCCCGCTGCACAAGGGAACAGATGTTTCAGCCTTATGGGAAATGTGAAAACAGCCCGAAGTAAAACCCCGGTCACCACACCAAGAACAAAATTCAAACCAAATTTCACGTGCCCGTGGTTCTGGAGTCCTAGGGAGTATCACTTGCAGCTTTGGGCCTCCGCCGCTTGCCTCCGACTGCTGCGAACACAAGACTCAGCGGGGCTCAGCCTGCCGCCGCCGCCGAGCCCTCCGGCCCCCGCCAGCCGTCGCTCCGTTCGGTGAAATGGGAGCACTGTGCCCCAGCGAGCGAGCCCGCGGGACAGGCGCGGGGGGGAGGCAGGTCGTACGAGACCCACCGACCCGAGGGTGGGCTCCCACACCCCACAGAGCCGCTGCGGCCCCACGTTACAAAGCCAAACGCCAGAAGGCCACGAGCATTCGTTGTCAGACACGCTGCCTGCGCTTACGTGTTGTAATTAACGGGGTAACTCGTGTGAATTGCACCCCCAGCTGTCTGTGATCAAGGGCTAAGGCTTATTTACCCAAGCACACTTCTTTCACGTTTGGTTGGTTGTTTTACAGTCTTTCACGAAGCTCATTGAGAATGAGTGCAGTGGAAACTAAGTAACATCGTGATCAACAGCAAATTGCACCTTCAGAGTTTTAGGTATTAAGCCAGGAACAGCCACTGCCTTTTTTTTTTTTTTTTTTAAACTAAAGATTGCATAAATTACTTATTTGACAGCCCAAAGAAAACAGAAACCCAGGGCAAGCTGACCCTTTCCTGTTAAAGCAGTTATTTCAAGAAATGCTGTGAATTCTTACTTTCGAACAGCACTTCCACACGTAGCTCTGTATTAACATTCTCTTAACAAAAAGGATAAATAAAGGACAGACATTTGTGCAACTCACGAGAAAGTAACATGAAATTATCCTGGTCAGGACCGCATTGACATCTACATAAATTAACTACAGATTAATTCCTCGTCTGTTCTACCTGAACTTCAGAAGATTTCACAGAATGACTGATCAGCTTCAAGCAGCTTATTTTCAAGGGACAATCTGGTTTTTTCAGGTGGGGGTGGTGGAGGTGGTGTTAAACGTAAACAACTAGAAAGAGACAGCTCTACAATTAAGAAAATGCAGACAGTTAATTCTGTTCACAAACGAATCATCTGCTAACACTGATATTAGTGCAAAAATATAAAAATAAGTCCCCAATTCTATGCCTATAAAAAGCAAAACTACATTTTCAGAGATGTAGCACCCAACATCACAACAAATCAAACACCTAGAAGTGATTATGCACCTTAAAAATCGCAGTGTTGATTCTGCAGTTTCACATATATGCAGACTATAACCTCTTTTGAAGGGGAAAAAAGCCCACAATAAATACTTGAAATATCAAGGTGTTTATCCATCTAAGAATTTCAACGACACCACTATTAAGGGCCCAAAAACAGTGAGTTTGGTTCTCAGGAACTGACACACGCAGCAACTAAAAAAAAAAAAGTTATCTGAGTGCAGGTAATTATTTGAACCCTCTGATGCAGCCTTTTGCTGGGCAAGCTGGCATCACCAGAGCCATTCCCAAACACTGGGCTCTTGGAACACGGGGCCCTGCAGCACCCAAGAAAAGTTAAGTTGAAATGCTTGACCATCAAATACTTTATTTTGCTTTTGACTGAAAATAACAAATACATTTGAAAGCTGTATCAAGTCCCTGCAATATAAACAATTACCCAAAACCCCTGCAGCGAGTAGGTCTCTACAGCAGGACACGGGCAGCGGGAGCCTATGCTAACCGACCCACATCTCATCTGCAGAGCCGCAAACTGGAAAACGAGTTAGTCCAGCGCTGGAAACTCCAGCGCTGAGCGCTTGCTGCTTTGGTGAGCGCGGATAAGGGCGTGCTGCTCCTCGGAGCCGGGGCAGCAGCGGCAGCCCGTGCCAGCGGTAACGCCGACGGGCGAGCTCCGGCTCCCTGCGGCCACGGCAGCCTGCTGCAGGCTGCACGACTTCCTCCCGATGCTGCCTCCCGATAGCGGTACCTCACGGTTTCCTCCCTTCCGACACCGTGTTTACTTAAACGTGCTAAGAACGCAATTAAGTAACGCCTCTCAGAATCATCAGGTTCTGGATTTGTCTCATTTGGGATCCTGCATCTGCAGGCGGTCTGGCCTGGAAAAGCACAGACCACGTTTCAGAGGGGCTCAAACTACCGCCTTGAAAAGCAGCATTAAGGTCGCATTTGTACCCGTAAAATTTCAAGGGTGGGAAAACAAACAGATGAGTTCACACGTTACTTAATGACCTCGCTCTGTAGGGAAGACAAGACGTCACGCGCGGAGGCAGGGAACAGGCACGGCTAGGCAGGAACTGCAACTCCCTCGGGCTGGGGGAAGCTCTCCCACAGACGAGACCCTTCCTCGAGATTCCCAAACCTTCCACCGGTCCTAATGAAAGAAAAACACTTCGGGGGTGGCATTGAATGGGAGAGGTTATCTACACCAGGCAACACACACCTTCGAAGCAAGATTTCAAGATTAGACAACTCACAACATTTATCATTTTGCCATGACCCAAAATAGCTGCAACCTTCTGAAAGCCACCAGTCAGACCCTTTCAGAGAAAAACCAAAGGCCTCATTTCCACCAATTTACAACTGGAGCAGAAGGTGGTTGAAGAAAAGAGAAGAGTTGATTTTTGTTTAAAAAAAAAAAAAAAAAAAAAGCACCACAACTGGAAACACAGGAAAGGATTAAAAGGGAAGTATTAAATGTTACCATTCCTGACAGGTGTGGAGATAGGAAGCCAAAAGTACTATTAAACCTCCGCTTTCCGTAACTCTCAGCCCTTTTCCCGCTAGTCCTTGCTTTCATTGTTTAATTAAAATTTGCTGCTGAGGAGCTGGTTTGACTTTGTGCTAGCTAAGGCCACCGCTGAGGCGCTGGACTGCAGCAGTTACCTTTTCATGGGGGAGGCAGGAAGAGCAGGGCGTCACACCCAGCACCCCAAATCACTAAGCAAAAGGAAACCCCAACCTCCCCGCACCTCCCCGAAACCTCTCCGGAAAGCAGCCAGGTGTGCGACTCAGTGCTGCCGGGGAACGCCCGTGCCGTTTGCCACCGCTGCTCGCCGGGCTGTCGCGTACCCCGAGGAGCTGCCGCCAGCCCGGCGGATCACCCTCCCTGCGCTCGGAGCCGCTTGCGGGAACTCGCCGCCTCTCACGCCACCGCGACGCGACGCCTTTCGAGGGAGAGAGATGAACGGCACCCGAAAAACCCTTCCTCCTGCCCCGAGACACGCCGCTGCTTCTTGGGCTAAAAGGGGAAGAAAAACAGCTTGTAGCAGGTGTGCTCTTATGCAGGTCATAGACGCCTGCGGAGGATATAAAGGAGATACTTCGTATATACACAGAGGGGGGGTGTATATATATTTATATACATATTTATATGACTAGTCCTGTTCCTTTCAAAACAGGAGGATAATGTATTCAATCAAACCATTCAACAAATCTGAGCAGGTGCTTTTCACAAGTCAAGTCTGTGTCGCAGGAAGCCAGCCTGTCCTTCAATCATGAAGGTTAACAAAAAAACAACAATGACGAAAAATCCAATTGCTTCCTAGCGTGATAGGATTCAGTCTCAAAACACAGATCTGCTTTAGTTCTAATATTGTAGAATTTTATCATTTAAGAACATTCCCTTTAAATACTAAGCTTTTTTTTTTTTTTTTAAAGGTAGACTATCTAAACTCCAAATCTGCTTTTTAAGAAGACAAGAAAGGGTTTTCAGAAGCCATATTTTTATCAGAAGAGACAAAGAAGGGGTACAATACAGCGACATTTGTTAGTACAACCCACCTTTCTAAAGGGAACAAGAGCCAGGAACAAGAGTGCTATTAGATTTTTGTAGGAAGAAAAATGGGCCTGTGCCATCCACAAACACCTGGCTCAGAATCCCAAATCCATTCAAATTATCTCCACTCACAGAAAGTCAGGACAGCTCATTCCATTTGAAAACACATCTGCATATCTGCCACAAAGGAGCTCTCAAGGTGCACTACTCTCTGTGGAAACATTGTCCTCAAAAGTCTGGGTTTTTTAAATCAACTAAATACAGTGACACCGGCAGTGCAGACTAAAATACGGAATACGAAGAAACGCCTCTGACTGCAGCCCAAGAGGGACAAAATCGTTACAGGACGGTAGGCAAGCTCTACCTACACACTGCAGCGCTAAAAACAGCTCGAAGACAAATCTTTTTATTGGAGTACAATTTGCATATTTGCTTTAAATTATGAGACCATGTTCAACAAAATATTAATCACTGCTTTGAAGTTGTCTAATATAAAAAGAGAAAACAATTTGTGTGTTCTTTTTAAGGACCCCATCAGTTAAGTCACGGAATAAATTTTTCCCTTCCAGAGAGATTTTGTACTTTAACTCCCTTAGACACTTAGGTGTGCAGGAATCTGATGTTGGATTTACTGAAATAATAAAGGGTGAAAATACCCACACAAACAAGCTTTAGATAACTAAGCAATTCAAGCAACTGAACTAATGCTAACTGCATTATTAAAAATATTACAAGAATGCTCAGAACATGCTCTATTTTCTCAGTGCTTGTGGCAATAGACTCTGATTCTGCAGATATTTCAGTCCATTTTATTTTGCTCATCTTGTCTCTCTTACCCGTCATGCATCCTAACTATTATGTAAAGGACCTGAATCTGAGTAACAAACTGTTAAATTGTAGCTTACTAACTAAAAAGGCATCATTAGACCTCCTTTCCCACAGACACAGCAGGGTTGGGGTGGGGTTTTTTTTTTGTTTCATTTCCAGCAAAGTGATCTCAGAAAGACAAATATTAACTCTGCATTTGTAACAAGCTCTATTCGTGAGAACCAAGTTCAAAACAGGACTTTTTCACTCCAAAATGAAAAACATCTCTTGGCATCATAAGAATTCAGCTGGACTTCAAAGACAACATGAGAAGCAAGACCTAAATAGAAGTTCAGAGACCTAAACTTTAAAAGCAATCTGAGCACACTAATATCCATGAAGTTTCAGGATTCTACGTAATGATTTCAAGAAATTCAATATCAGTCCTTAAAAATCAAGCACTCTCTCCTTTCATCCATTTACTACTGCATACTAGCTAGAAAATACTGGTATGAAGTTTCACTTACCAGGTATCCCTCCCGCTGCTCAGGTGTATTTCAAGCTATACTTGACCAAATTGTATCTTTCTACACAGAAGACCGACAAGTTAAAAAGTCTCGCCAACCATTCTAAAACAAAACAAATTAAGAAAAAAAAAAAAAAAAATCTTTTCTCAATTCCCTTCCTTAGTTGTACCTGTGAAAGACTATGACAGATAACAAAATACAGGTAGACCAAAAGTTAGGTGAGAGTTGAGTGGGTTTAAGCCACAGGAAGATGACAGGTAAACTCAAAGAGGAGTTTTCATAGACATTATGAAAAAGTCGCTATTGCATTCTCTAGCTCACTCTTCTGAGGACTCTATTTTTGCACAAATTGACTCAGGCCTTCAGAGGGAGTGATCTTTAAAACGGGGTAAAGAGGAATCAAAGGTGTTCCAAATCTGGATGGAGTGCAACACAATTTTACTCTAATTTAAAACTGTGTGGTAGCAATACAAACTGTTCACTGGATTTATTTATTTAAAGGTACCTCCACAATAACCACCACAGTAGTAATCATTCTGGAGCTGTGCAGAAGAGATGTTTTGAGTCAAGGAAATGTCAGATGTAAAATACCTGCGGCTATAAATAAGGCCAGTAGTTTTCTCTGTAATGCCATCTCAAATGAAAGTGAATTTACTGCTTTATGCCACGTCATAGACTTCTAGATTTCAAGTCCTCCTACTCAGCCAAATCTACTGAGAAACTCTATACAAGTCAGTGAAACAGAATTAGAAATGGAAGGTCCTTTGTGTTACTCACTGTGCACGTGGTCATACTCACAAGGTAGCATCGTTCTTACTGTATTAATTGTGATATTACATTTTTATTGGCTGTCAGACCTTCACACCAAAAGAATTCAACAACTGTTATTATCATGTGGAACTTCATGGATAAAAAGCTGAGCATCTGACAGATGTAGTAAGTGCCGCTTTTTGGGTTGCACACAAAGCCTGATGGAAGCCCCGTGCCTGTAAGGACACCTACCACACAAGAGCACCCAGGCTGTGATCCATGATTAAGGCTCAGACGAAGCTATTTCTATGGGATTACACAGGGACCATCACTCTTAAAACACAGGGACAGTCGGCGAGAAACTGCAATGCAATTCCTATCTCCTGTTTAAAGTCTGCTTAATAATGCAGCATTTAATAATGCAATCAGTGCTCCTCCATGCTAAGTCTTCTCCAAGTCACCAGAGAAGCACTGCATTCTCCTCCCACTTCCGTGGCCTCTCTCGAGGTCAAGGATGGAGGGTTTGTTCATTTGGTCAAAATGTGAATTTAACATCACATTTTCTCACACAGCTTCAGTGTGCCACCTCTGTCATACGCAACATGACGCGCAAAATCTGACCTCTGTTCAATGCCTGCCATCCATCTGCCCTGTACATCCTACTCAAAGTCAATGTGCAGCCGCAGCTCAGCCCCTCACTCCAGATTTTTCTCCAATTTGCTCTCTCACGTTCTGTCGCCAATGTCACCAGATCCCAGCCTTCAGCACCACTCCTCTGCCTCTCCCTGTGGGATGAAAAGCAGCTCTTCTCCCCGCAGGGCCCAGGGCCCCTGGCCTTTCAGCTAACCTGTCTACACCCACCTGCCCTCCCTCATTCCAGCCCCTTCCCCCAAGTCTTACTTTTGCTCTGACACTTGGAAGTCGTGAGTTACATATTAAAGTTCAGTAGCGTGTATAAAAGCAGCATCCTGAGCACATTTACCCGTTTGCGGTCTCTCTCAGAACCTAAGTGCTTTTTAGCAGGAGCCACCTTCCTTCCGTTCCAGCACGTGCCCAGTGCTTTGGAGCACCGCTCTCATATCTACTTGCTCTGGCATCGTTTGCAGTCTTCACGACAATGTTTTGCAGTCCAGCAGGAAAAATGGACAGGACATAGGATCCAAACACGTTCCAGTCGGGCTCACGTCAAAACAGGGGTAGTAGATAGCTGTCCTTCAAAGTACATTTTGCTTTAAATAACTACGTCAGCAGGCAGACATCCTAGTGATGGACATCTTTACAAAATAAAAGTCCTGACAGGCTTACATGCGCTGCCAGCTGAAAACGGAGCGTACACGACCTCGTAACTTACAGCCTTTTCCACCACAAAAAAACAGCCTAAGTTCATTAAGGGGGAAGGAAACGGAGATAAAAAAAGACAAACGGCATTGCATGTGGCAACACCCTTGCATGCTGAACCTCGCAGCGCCGGAGCCGATGCGCAGTCACTGCGGGAAGGCGCCGACATCCAGTGGCCGTCTAGCGGCTCCGCAGCCCTTCTCCGGGGCGCAGGGCAGGGAGGTAGGCAGCTAAACACTACACCGGTAACTTGAGTGTAACTGTGGAAGTTCAAACATCAAAATGCACAAGTACCATCAATCGGGCATTCGGCATCCCAAAGAAACCTCTTGTCTAGGTGCCAAAAGTTAAGCTCGAGCCAAGCCACAACTAACAGTCTTGAAAACTCCAGAGGAGGTTAAGAAGCTGCAGATAATTTAAAAGTTTAATTTCACATCAGCTCCAGACCCAGTAAGGTAAGACTGAAACTTTCAAAGTTTCCTTTTCTCAGAAACAAGTCAGCATCTTCTTTGCTTCTGCTCTGCCTACAGTCTCCTGTGAGTACTGTGCAAACATAGGCACACTGTCACTTACATATGTTAATACTTTATTCCTACTCAGCATTCTTCATCTCAGAGTAAAATGTTATTTCAATAGAAGATAGGTAGCCCTGCAAATTAACTAGACAAACCTTCATAAAAGTGTCTGATACCCAGAACTGGGGAACACATCTTCAAGAGAGCTGTTTAGGGGCCAAAACAGGCATGTTTTCAAAGCAACCCAACCTCAAGTCATGAAAGTACCATAAAACAAAGGCAGTAATAGCAGACAACCTACAATAAGAACAGAATAATTACCTTATTTTCAAAAGCCTCCCTACCAACACCACCTTTTGAAACACAAAGAAACGGTTTGTTAGCACAATTGTAGCTGGAAGTCAGAAAAACTTTTTGGAGTACAGACAGGGAGAAGGAAAAAAAGATACAAATACAAATGCAGAACGGCAACAGCACGGAACCACATCATCTGCCCCCAAAAGCAGGTGAAAACAAAAAGCCAACACTCAAACGATAAAGCATATCACTCCCTACCCATTTTAAAAATACAAAAATATCTGTGTGTTGAACTCCTGATTTCATCCAAGCATTAGGGTTAAGAACTTTTAACAACTTCATCTGCCTGCTATAACAGTTCTCCTTCCTCTATTTCTCTCTCATTACCATAATAGTGTATTTGCAATACAAAGACAACACTGGCAAGCATTTCACTCTCACCTACCGGTTCTGAGTTTCACATACAGAGTTTGTTGGCAGGTATATCTCTCCGGAAATACCTCTAGAGACGTTATCCCCCCAACAATATATTCTGCTTGTTTATTGCAACGTCATTAAAATGCTGATTGACAATTATTACACAGTAGTTCTGTGCAATAGAGGGTCTTGAATTATGACCTTCAACCACCGAGAACATATAGTCAAGAACAAAACACAGGCGTATTCAAAAAACCAAGCCATTTTGCATAAAAGTTTTTACAACATTAACATGAGCAGCTATGACAGATTCACTAGTATTTTCCACTTTAAAATTTTACTTCAACAATGTATTATTAAAGCTGCCTACTACTTCTTTTCCCCAAACATTTTCCAAGGAAATTCAACAGTTTGACATTATACATAGACCCAGTGACATTATGACCTGCACTGCGCACAAAAAAAAAGTCAAACATTAAAGATTTTCATGATCTCTGAAAATGGTTCTAGGAGCACAGGTAAAAATATCAAAAAACATAAGAGGATGTAGTTTTAGATTATTTTACTATACTTCTTAACCTATTAAACTACTACTTTCTACAACAGATATAAAAGTTGTTATCAAAAAATAATCCGGAATATTACTTGGCAGCAGCCAAAAAACAAACCACAAAACCTTGATAGATCATTTCTCCTAAATGAGGTTTACCGTACGTAGAACTGAAGAATTCAGTTACAACAGCAAAAGCTGTTTTCTCCTAATAAAACAAATGTCAAGTAGTAAAGAAAAAATACAGCAAGAAAACACAAAGCTTTTGTATCAAATATACACATACACACAATTCTCATACGTAAAAATAAAATCCATTGTCTACAGATTATGAAGTGAGAGGAGAATGTAGCCATTACCTCTTGGTTATCTTTATTCTGATTTGCCCAGAAAATCTTATGATAAAGTGTCTCCATTGAATTGCTGGAATCTGATCTGTCAAAACAATGCCGATCCAACACTTCTAAGGTGTGCAAAACTCGGCTGATGGTCACCCCTAGAGATGGGAGTTAGAGAGGAGGGGGAGAAAAAAAAACAAAAAAAAGGAAAGAGAAAAAAAATGTTTACACAGGAAGACATGGCATTACATCCATCAAATCTATTACTAGAATTAATCATGATGCAACAAGATTACACTCAAAGAAGAACAGATGTAAACCCTAAAGCTCCCAACATTTGTTTAATTCCGAGTTGTCTTACCTGCAGTTGATTCTTGGCACTTGTCAAAAGACCACCGCACCTCCACAGCACGACCTCTTTGTTTTATCTGCTGTTCTACTTCATAAATCTTTGCCCGAACCTGTGAAAAAAAAAAACATAGATGCTAATTAGCTAGTGGTGGGAAGTCTCAATTTTCATTTCAAACTTGTGACAGCTTTCTCAGCAGGAGCAAGGTGCCCTACGGTGTTCCACAACACTCCCTACATTTGGGAACAACAAACTGAAGTACGTTCTGTTCAAATGTTTTTGCCTGTTACGAATCATCTTGTACAATAAAACGTCTTTTCTCACATTCAACCCAGCAAAAGATAACTTTCAGCGTGTCTGAATAGTCACATCTCACAATATGGTACGCCAAGCTTCCTCTTATTTGCCATTTTACATCTTAAAGTAATTTCAGTTTAACAACAGAAAACATCTGAATGTAAATAAAATTCCTGGTATTTTCACAAAATCAGTACCTGAATGAAGTACAAAGTAAGGTCATCGAAAACTAGCACAACACTAGTCTTGAAACTAGACCTACAGAAATATCTAAACTTGGCTGTAGTCCTAATGATGACAAATCATTATTTGGGATATAAACCAGACCTTAATAATCTGACAATGAAAAAAGCTTACCTGCTGATTAAATGCTGAATTTCCACCTGGCATAGGTAAACTAGATGGAGCAACTTGAAGTAAATCCAGAGGTGAGCCTGGATTAACGTTCTTATTTTCATTTGTGGAATAATTCCACACCAAGGCACTTGGGCAACAAAGAGTTACAGTCTGCAAGCAATAGTACAAAACAGAAGTAATTTCTTTTTCTAAACACATTTGATAGACAATACCAACAATAAGAGAGTCCATGAGACTAGAATCACTTTTAGTCTATACTACAGTGAAAGAAACAAAAAGACAGGCCTAGACACAATTACTTTAAAACATCCATTTGAGGAAATTCAACTACTGTATTATTTTCCTCCTTCATTATTAAAAAAATTATTTAAATATATACACGTTCGATTCCCATTTGTATTGCTTTCATAACGCTGTCAAAGAACATCACCAGAAGTTCCTTTCAGTCAGATCCTTTCTATGAAACGTGAATGGGCTTTAGAAAAAAGAATTCATTTTGGTATTCAACTTACAGAAAGAAGCTACATGTGAAAAATTAAAAAGTAAGAAGTTAATTAAAATCAACTCTTCTGTCAAGATTTTAAAGCACAAAAAAGTCATTGAAATGCACCATGAACTTAAGACTTACTTCAAAAGAAAGATTTTGCATTGACAGGCTTCAAAACAGTCATTTTACACCAGCTTGCCAGCAGGTACCTATTACCCTGTAGCACTTGGTATTGTACAGCGCAAAAGCAGAATGCTTTGGTGTTTTGGGGTCAGACCTTAAATACCATCTAAAATTACACACGTTGATTCATCTTATAGATGTTTATTTTTGAGGCTGCTGGATTACTTCTTGGGAAGCTCTCCCCTTCCAGATCTGGATTACAAAGCAGCACCTTAGCAAAAACGTTGCCTAGAGCAAGGCTCCTCTGAAAAGATGGAGAGCTTGTCTGAATCCAGGCTGTCTTCTGGACCCGCTTGGTAGCACAAGAAAAAGGGGCAGAAAAAAGAGCAGAGAAAACACACGCACATACACAACCCGAACAGTATGGGAAGAGCAGAAAGGTTACCAGCTGTGTTGCTAAAACCAGCACATAGAGACAAGCTGTAAAGCTGCCAGAGCACACAAGCATACCCCAGCAGCCCGGGACGGAGACAAACGCTGACATTCCCAGGACAGATCCATGTTCAGGAGGAAAAAAGTCACGGCACACTGAGCGCCAGACGGGATCTCACCTCCTGACTCTTGCACCCTCAGCAGAGAGAGGGATGCGGATACTCTCCCACCTTCCTCCCTCAGACAGCACCGACCGAGCCTTCCCGGCGTACAGCCCAGCTGCCTCCGGGCTCTGGAATTCCCGCACTGCGACGACTATGAGAAAGCAGCAGCCCTCGGGGAGGGAGCTGCGTACCGCAAGAAAGTGCTCTTTTACTGCAGGGGTGGTCCGGCACTGGAACGGGTTGCGCAGAGAGGTGGTGGAGACATTAAAAATCCAGCTGGATGTGGACCTGGGGAACCTGCTCCGGCTGACCCTGCCTGGGGAGGCGGGGGGGGACGGGACGGGGGTGGACAACGTCACCTGAAGAGGTCCCTGCCAACCTCACCCGTTCTGTGATTTTGTGATCCTGTGAGCATCAGCATCCTCCCGGCACCACCACCACGAGGACATCTTTGTGCAACCCCCAGAGACAGACAACTGAACAGACAGCAGCAGGAGGGTTTGAGGAAGTCTCACCAGGTCAGCGCTCAGGAAGGCAAACCACCACAGCTCATCATACAAGTCCTTTTTTAGAAAATAATTACTCTCTTGACAATCCTGCTATTGCTGAGCAACAAGTGCGAGTGAACAGTCTCTTGTGTTCCACAGTTTCAAAAACTGTGGAAGTTGATAAGGCAATATAAACTGCTCGTAATTCTGACAAAACCGAAATGAAGCAGCCCGCAGTGGCACCAAGCACCGGTGACTTGGAAGCTGGAAGAAGCAAGGAAATCCTCAAAGGTTAGAGCTTGCAGGAGTCAGTATGGTGCTGTCTTCTGTCCAGCCGCGCTCAGCGGACGGAGGGGCTCTGGCAGAACCGCGCAGGTTCACTGGTGATGAGAACGTGGCGAGACGCGCAGAGCATTACTGCAACCAGAAACACTCCGTCACAGAGGAAAGGCTTGGCCATCCCTGGCAGCAGAGTCGCTCCTTCCCGCAGCAGAGATGCGGACAGACGCACGGACAGCACAAGCTCCTCCAGGTGGTTCCGCCATCGCGCCTCAGCCGGTGCGGAGAACCCGTCCCCCCGCTCCCCCCAGACCCGCTCAGCCCTCACCCTTTAACGGACGCAGGCATGTTTCAAACCACAACCAGCGCGCCTTCTCACGCCCAAAACCCACTCTGTTTTCCCGTAAACTGAAGGGTTATAGCCTAGAAAACAAAGAGCAACAGAAGGCTGGCCTACCTGCAGCATACAACTGAGTCCATACACCAGTGGACGGTGTTGAGGGCAGGAGAGGAAATCTGAGCAGGCCAGCTGTACCGGGCTCACCACGGGGCCGGGGGCACTCGGGCTGGGGGCTGCCAGAGGAGGGTTACTTGGTCCCATAATCATATGAGGAGAGTGCGCAGCTACAAGGTTGGGACCATCGCTTAGCAATAAAGATAGGCGTCTGGCACAAAAATAAGCAAGGCGGCGGGATAGGTAAGCTGACTGAACAAACTCTTCCGAATACTGAAATTTAAAAAAAAAAAAAAAATGCACAGTTTACTACACAGTGTACTCCATGTATTCATTTTCTTTAACAATCTAACATCGAACATGCACAAACTAGAAGGGATTACCCCAGTATTTAAGACTCCAGAAGTTAAAAAACGAAAGAGCAGCTCAAATGCAAATCTATACTTCTGTCTCCTAAAAACTTCATCTGCCCTCCAGGACCAGTTAGAGTAACAGAATCATTCTACCAATGCAAGCTAAGGATTATAAAGCATGAACATTTTGAAGGTGTTTATAAATTCCAAATGTGCAATATATTTCCCTAAATGTCCTAAGTAAAAATGTTTATATAGATTTTACCACCGCAAGTATTAAAATCGTTTAACACGTATGAATCACACTGTCCTTGTTTTGGCTGGGAGACAGTTAATTGTCTTCCTAGTAGCTGGTATAGTGCTATGTTTTGAGGTCGGTATGAGAAGAATGTTGATAACACTGATGTTTTCAGTTGTGGCTGAGTAATGTTTAGTCTGAAGTCAAGGATTTTTCAGCTTCTCATGCTGGAGGGGCACGAGAAGTTGGGAGGGGACACAGCCAGGGCAGCTGACCCAAACTGGCCAAAGGGATATTCCATACCATGTTAAGTCATGCCCAGTATATAAACTGGGGGGAATCGCTGCTCGGGAACTGACTGGGCATCAGTCAGTGAGCGGTGAGCAATTGCATTGTGCATCACTTGGTTTGTACATTCCAATCCTTTTATTATTATTATTATTGTCATTTTATTATTATCATTATTATTTTCTTCCTTCCTGTTCTATCAAACTCTTGACCTCAACCCACAAGTTTTACTTTTTTTCTGATTTTCTTCCCCAACCCACTGGGTGGGGGGGGAAGTGAGTGAGTGGCTGCGTGGTACTTAGTTGCTGGCTGGGGTTAAACCACGACATACACTTATACTGATATGGGCTTTAAAACATACATGTACCTGCAACATTAGCGGCAACAACAGCTTAAGAAGATCATCATCAGTGGGTCTGATTTTTTCCAAAACATCTAGTATCCATGTCAAATACTCATGTCTCTCGAGCATTCCTTCCTTAAAGGATTTAAAATAACACATCACATATTAACTGGGACCACTAGGCAAGCAGGTGTGTAATTACAAGTTTTATTTCATTTCTGGTAGCACAGAGCTACCACGACTCCCAACCACCACTACACGTGCAGGAACAAGGCACCATCACGGCAGCCCTAGGGACAGGGAAGCAATTGCATACAGCACCAATGATGCCTGCAGTTCACATTCAGCAGGCTGCCTGATTTACTGCTGACACATAGACTCCCTCCTGGCAACCCTTCTGCTATTTCTACCCTTGGGTAGAAACAACCAGAGAGTTATTCTGGGCTAGAACCATGTGGAACTGAACAGCCAGGCCACCACTCCAACGCCCAAGGCTTCATGTGCCACAGTGGCCTCAGCCTGATCCACATTCATTAAAAACACCCTTAAAAGATGGGATAATACAGAAGAGAGAATAATTGAGTACATTGCTGCAATCGCAATCAAGCACACTCAGCAAATCAAAGCTTTTTCAGCTAGCAAATCTTTAAAATAAATTAGCATTTACAATTTATGCAAGTCTCATGACAAAAGCTACCACTAAGTTCTAAAATGGAACTTTCCAAGAACGGTAACCTTAAAAAAAAAAAAAAAATCCATGCATTTCTTAAAGTATTACCTGAAACATATAAAATGACAATTTTTCATTATATTCCCACTGCTTCAGGGCTTGTTCCATCTCTTGAGGCATCACTACAGAGCTGTTGCCTTGGCTGGAAGTCGCATGATAAAACTCCGCAACCTTTGCCAGCTGCTCTCGAAGGTATCTGGTTATAATTTGAGTCCATTCTACAAAATATGTTTACAATTAGAATACTTCAGGTGATAAAAGGTTTATTTCACAGTGAGAATTGAAACAAACTTATATTGCCCTTGTCATCAAAAATACTCCAAAACATTAACCCACAGTTGCAGCACCTATTGCAAATTAATGGGCTTCTTATGTGCCTGTCCTGTGCATTGGTCTCAAAGCACAGATACTGTGAAGCGTGCAAGTAGCCTGCTAGCTTAGCATGACGTAAAAAGCACTGACACAAGGTATGCCTTTAGGGAATCACCTGTCTCTTTCATCAGATTTCAGCATTCAGCCACAAAACAGCTTTGAAATACGCAAAATAAATATACTTCATTACTTCCTTCCATCTGGACCTTTATTCCCCTCTTCCTTCCCGCTCCAAATATATCCAACATAAAATTCAGTGGGACTTTGCACAAGCAACGGGATACAAAACTGTTCTTTCTATAACCACTCTGAAACAGACAACTCCTCCAGATTTTTACTCTGACGAGAATGCAAAAGCTCAAGAGCATTTCTTGGGTCAGGGTGACCAGCACAGTGCAGAGGTCTGCAAGTAAGACTGATTGTCATTCCTTTGTCCTAGATAAGTCAGTAGGCGCTGTTCAGCAAATACACAAACCTACTAAAACATTATCAGCTTTTCTCTCTGCTTCAGCAGTGATTCTGTATTTAGGGTAACTTGGAGAAATTAGTGAACAAAAGTAAACTTGCTTGGTCATACACATAAGCTTTGGGAAAAGACGAATTTTAAGGAAGGCATTCTCTTAACAGTAACTGGAACAACCAAGGATATTTGTTAATATCTCAGAGACAAACATCTGACAGAGCTGTATTTAATCAGCATGCAGCATATTTTAGAAGAGCACACTCTTTTATGAATACATAATGCAGTTGCTTTGACAACCTAAGCCTGTTTACTGTCAGAGTTACAGGAACCACCACTCTCAAACACAACTATTTTCGCTGTTTACTACCCACCTCAGACTTCAGCTAACACGTTCATTCTTTTTTTTCCCCTTTGTATTTGTAGTTGGCAGTTCTGTCAACATATACAGACTATATGTTGAATGCTTTTCTATCCAAATCCACTGCAACTTCTGTATGAAGCTAGTGGGTTTTAGTGTTTTCACAGAGCAGTTTTAACTACATTTACTTCAAACATTCACTCACTTTTGGAAAAACAATTCCAAATTCACTACTTCAAGCCTATTTCATGTGACAGTATGAAAGAATAATTTTCCCAAAGCAGCTACCAGTATCTCTGTGCCACTGAGTTAGAAACAATACAACTGCCTTTCTGTTACCTGAGGCACAGACGTAAAACATTTTGGGAACTGTCAAAGGCTGCTCAGTAACCCACAGCAAACTTCTTCCCAGAAAGCTCTCAACAACCTTTGCAAAACAGGGAATTTGGACAGAGGACATAATCCTCAGTAACCTACCTCAGAGTACTCGCCACTAAAAGTCGTGGGCACCTCAGCCCACAGACGCTCTCGCCGGCTTCGTTCACCCTCGCGGCAAAGCGGGTGCCACCGCGGCACCAGCCTGAAGCAGAGCCAGAGCAGGAGTACCCGCCTGCCCTCCAGCACACACCACTGCCTTGCACCTTCCCAGTGAGCACCAACTCCTTTTATTTTAAAGAGCTACTACTCACAGCCAGAGCAAACTAGGTCTAGATCAATTTATCGCAACGGAGTAGACAACCCTACCTTTTCTCACCTCCTCCTTACTCCCCTTTCTCCCCCACTCCCAGATGACCAAGAAAGAAGGTGTTTGTTTTAACTACACCCTAACAAGTACGCATCCCAAGCAACGGAACAGCCCCAGTCTCGGTGCCCAGCATCACCACTGCAGTCTCCCAAGGAGGGGAGGGGAGCCACAGATGCTCCCTTATCACCAGCACGGCTACTCATGACAGATGAGGAAAGCGATCAGCCTGCTCTCACTGCCTGGTCCGAGCCTCCTGCTAGGGTATACCCCCAAAAATACTTAGGTCATTCAAGAGAACAGGGAAGACAACCCGAGAGGTTGGAGAGAGGGGCTGTTTCAGCATCCCTTGGTGCAAAGGGCAGAAGAGGAAGCTGAGAGAAGGAAAGAGCGAGTCACGCAGCCCCGCTCGGTAGTGCCAAAACAGCTCAAAAGAGCCTGAACCCATCCCGTGTCGGAAGGAGGAGTGGGGAACTGTGCTAATCTCCCACCCAAACAGCACTGACCTCACTACAGAGAAGCTAACCCCAGCACGGCAGCTCCCAGAGTTCATACACCAATGGAGGCACCAACCTGACCTGGTATCTGGCCAGGTGTCTCTTCTCCTTCTTGCCAGCTACACACATTGCCCCCCCCGCCCCCCCGCTCTCTGTCTCTAAAAATCAGACTGGTTTTTAAAAATATTTTTAGAACTATCACCAAAGAACAAGCCTAGGATGTATGTTAGAAAATTGAAAATATACTTCTGGGGCTTTAACTGGGAACTCAGAGTGAAAATGTGTATTACGAGTGTACAAATAATAAAAAAAACAAACACAAAGCAAAGTTTGAAAGAAACAACAGAACAAGTTGGCAGAAAGAGGTAGACTTTTCTCACAGCAGTCCAGAGATGCTGCTGAACAGCAGTGGATTTGTCTGTTCTGAGCACAGTTATTTTCAGGACAAAGAAGGAAAACATTTATTCCAGACAGAAGAGCTGTAGGTAGCATATGTAAACTGTGAGAGTAAAACTACAACCTTGATAATAGTTAAAGTACCTGTGAACACCTTAAAGGCATTCACCGCTTGACCCGCTGGCTTGGTGCCAGACGGTGTCATTTAAGGTTAGTACTTAAAATAAATACATTGCCACCTATGTTCTATTAAATAAGCTTTGAAATTCGCATTTCATTCCACACTTCTAAATTAGCAGTTCTATTCATTCCCCAGTAACATTTATCTTAGCGCAGTCTTTGCCACTCCTGCAGCCCCACAGAGACTGGTGTCCATGGTGAAGACGCAGCACAGTCAACTCCTCAGATGCTGAGCCCGGAGATTTAGGGAGGAATCAGCTGGGAGAAGAAGCAGCCAACAGAGCAGTATTTATGCTGCATGGCTCTTTGTACTCTTTGACACACATTTCTAAACAAAACTGATTTAAAAGAATTTTTATTCCCCTTCCCACTACAAAGATTCCTCTCTGGACGCCTAGTAACACCAAAGCCATGAACAAGAGGAGCAGGCCCCTTCAGCTATTATTATTATGCATTTAGACATTAGGAGATGTTTATTTACCAATATTTGGGTCTGTGGCCTGGCGTTTCTTGATTTTAGCTTCAGAAATAGCAGCGTAGTAGGCACATGTCATTTTGATCAGCCATGCCGCTCGCAGCAGTGGCACAGAATATTTTGCTAAGTAAGCAAAAACATCTTCTTTTTTACTGAGAATAGGAACCTGAAATGAAACACGAAGCAAGTTATAGCACACAGTCCAAACAGCAGCTGGCACCTGCAGGTGAGCCCAGGCCTCCTCCGCTCAACCCCACGCCACCTGGAGAGCGGGAGACCTCTTCGCCAACCTAGGAACCCACTACACTGACAACACCCATTGTCTAGACACACAGAAACTGAGAGACTTGACAAAAAAGAGATGCTGTCCCACACTTCCCCCAGGTTTCATCTGGAGCATCCTTTTCCCGCTCAGAGATGCCTGCAGGGCCACTAGCAAACCTCTCGACACAACCAAAGACATCCACAGTACAGAAAGAGTCCTGCAAGCTGACCCTCAGAACCTCTGGAAAATGGACATACATCAAGGTTTTGGGTGAGGGTTCAATTACACAGACACTGCCAGTTACATGGGTGCCCCTGGTTCAGAGGAGTCCGTAATAACCAGAGCACACCAGGGAAACACAGCCTGGCCAGCTAATACTGCCTGCACTGGCCACGCACACAATGGGGCTGGTCCCACAAGACCTCCAGGTAAAGAGTCACCCTGTTTGGTCACAGCAATCCTTACACCTTTCTGCATAAAGGTAGAATAACTTTAAAATGCATTTTTAAAGCAATATATATGAGAACGAGACATTTCATACCCAGTGGAGACAGAAAGGAGTGGAGGCACAAATGCTACGCTTACTATCCCCTACCAAAAAAATCCTCATTACTCCTTCAGGCATACTCAACCTTTCTAACAGAGTGCCTGGAGAACAAAGGTGCATCAATGCTGAAGAGAGCAGCAAACAAAGCGCTGACCCATTGCTGTAATGCTCTTCAGCAGTCAGTCTAGGGACTCTACAGAATCAGTTTCAGTGTACTTAACATGCTTATTTACTGTTATCAGCAGGTTTATAAATCTGGTTATTTAAAAAAAAAAAAAAAAACTTAAATCATGAAAAGAAAACTCTCTAGCAGTTCTAGTCACAAAGTTAACCTCTCAGAAAGTTAGGGGGAAACTTCAAGGTGATGGCGTGCTTGCCACAGCAAAGCTCTTGTTTTTCTGGTGGCTCTGTTGGTGGCAAAGCAGCACACAATCTCCACCAACTGCATAGCAACAGACCAAAAACTGCTGAAACGTGTACCTTCTGTTATTTTGATCCATTTATGCTCAATAGTCTTGGAATAAGAATTTCCTATTTCAGTTCAATTTATACTCAGAATAACTCCCAGATACTGTCAGATTAGCTGCTTGTACACAGAGCTTCAGGAAAGAAAGGCATGAATAACAGCCCCTTTGCTACTGCGTTCTAGACACCACCTTGGATGAGTTTTAATGACCACTTCAAATTTATCTCGTACTGCTGTTCTTAACAGCACGCAGTGTCCAAAAAGATAGCTCAGAATTGCCTTTTCCAGTTACACAAAGACTGCTACAAAGCATCAAGAATTCTTCTCCTTAATTGGAAACTTAAACACAACTAATAAGACCCTTTAACGAAGACTGTTAATACAAATACAAATTTAAATGTGAAAAGCATGCAAAGGAGTTGGAGTTAACAGGCAGGTTCTTTTAAGAATGCATCAGCTTCCTAGCCTTTTATCTCCTTGCCAGACACAAGAACTTCTGTAAACTGTTCCTTTGCTTGAGAAACAGACCCTTGAAGTGAAGCGTACAGGCAAAGAATCTGGCTGTCAATAAGATAAACATGCCTGAGCTGAAATATAGTCATTCAGAGGAACTTTTCCCCAGTTAGATCAGAAGTTCCCCTTTGCCCAGGTACCCTACTTGCAGAGGGGGAACACGCTGCACAGCAGCAGCTGCCTCCAGCACCATTCCACATCCAGCACGTTCAGATAGACTGTCCTATTCTCACAGCCCAATCCAATATCCAAGAAATAGAGGAAGGAGTTTTTGGATACCTTTTTTGCTAAAAGAGTCAGTGGTTTACTTCCTGCTAAATCTGTGAACCAGTTGTGAATTGCACTCTGGGACCGAGCAGTAACCAGCCAGTAGTTGTCTTTGGCATTTACTTGTGGTTTCTTCTTTCCTGTGTCCTGGAAAGTGTTAAGTTTTAGCTTTTCCGCTAGTATGCTGCTAAAGTAAGCGCCAATCTGGTGGGAAAAAAAGCAAAACGTATATGACAACCCAGTAAGTAAGCATCTATGGTACATTAATGCACGACAGATTTCCATTTGAATAGATGTAGTCATCACTCTAGCCCAGGCTATCAATCTAATAAGATTACACTTTAATTCCCTACAGCTAGGAGATGGGGATTCATGATGTTAAGCACCCGTGCAACACTTCTGCATCGTCACTGTAGAAGCTGCAGGTCAGCAAAACCAAGCCAAAGATGACCAGGCCTCAGAGATAGCAGAGATGCAGCTGCCATTTCGGACAGGTCCCTGCGAACGAATGCCCAGAGCCACATCCCTCCAGCAGATGAGGGTCTCAGATTTAGGCCCCGATTTAGTGTATCCTAAGAGTGCCTCGGAACATTCCTCCCCTTCTACACTTCACCATAGCATGGAAGTGCGTAAATGAACGCTTTTCACTTCTATTTAGAACAAACTACACTGTCACAAGAACGGCATGCATTGTCTTTCTGTCATCAGTTACCGCAGGCAAAACTTCAAAGATTCAGGTAAGCTAGGAAGAGTTCTGACTTCTATTCAAAACACCTCCACTACCACTCGATACCTCCAGAATGAAAAGCTTTGCAAGATTTGCTTCCCCAGTATTTTCAATCCCAAAACAGCAGGGGAAAAAAAAAAAAAAAACAACCCAAAACAGTAGAGGTTTTACTCTCAATGTAAGCTTATTTCCTTTTCAAAACTACTATAACAGAAGTTAGTTTTTAGGCCTGTCAGTAAGAATGTTTGATTTTCTAATAAATATATTCATAGCTGGGTAATTTTAAAACATATGAAAAGCTTTTAGGAGATATTGAACTTATTTTGGTAATTCTGCACTTGAATCTTCCAAATAACTATAAGCACTTCCTTGTGAATTTCTGTTTTACTTTTCAAACAGTTAGGTTCAATAGTCAAAACACGAATAATTAAAATATAAGACAGAAAGTGCCTGCAGGTAACAATTCTAGAAAACAAAATCAGAAAAGTATAACAGGAAAACCTTTAACATTTCAACAATAGCAAACCTGTCATTTACTTGTATCTCTTCTTCTGCTAAAATAAAAGAGCATCACTGTATAAGTAAATTCGCATTTTCCAATAAGCTGTAAAAAGTTATATATTTTAAAAGTCCAACAGCAGAAAATTACTTTGTCTGAAAACATTTTTATAAGCTTCTTGATAACACTCCTTCAAAACCGTTTCTTCCTGCTTTCACAACAGGAAAAAAAAAAAAAAGAGAGAGTGCGTGAATCTGGACAGATCCCTCAAAGAAATATGGGAATTTTTTTTCTAAACAGCTATAATTTTCAATTTGGAGAATAGTAACTAATATTTTAGTCATTTTTATTGCTCTTTTGTATCTCACACTTCGACTCTCAAAAAACCCCACAGGAGAGCTAAACCAAATCCCACTAAACAATCCAAGAATATATTTCCAAGAGACCTGGACCACAGTGACCAGTTTCTCCTGGCAGAAAACAGCCTGATGAAAGAGATACAAGACCAAAGCAACCTAAAGATGTGGAAATACTAGGGACTTCCAGGGAAGGAATCACTACTGTCTTTGTACATGAAGCAATTAAAAGAAAAGGAGCAAAATTAATGTCTCCTCTACAATGACGTGTGCTAGTTACGTTTTGTTCTTGGCATCCATGTTTTCCTCCGAAGACTGATAACAGTAGGTAGCAGAAACATAGCTCCGCATTCTTGTATTAGTTCTGTAATTAGCTTTGATACAAAGACTTCCAACTAGAAAGCAAAGCAGTCAAGAACGAAGTACAACCCCTGCCAACTTGGTTCATTTCAGTGAGTATACTCAGACTGAAAAGCCCTGTCTTACCTTTGAGGCATTAATGACAATATTTCTAGCAGATCCATGCTCATCTCCAGAGAAGGCAGGCTGATTACTGAAGCCTTGCTTTACGTTCACTGCAGTAAGTTCATCCTGCAAAGAGTGTTTTAAGGGAAAAAAAATGAAATTACAATTTAAGAAGTCACATCATTCTGAGAAGCATGTTTTTATAAAGAAAATTTATTTATTTGCTAGCATGCCAGACTCTGCATTCACCTGAACACTCCAAGCACTTTGCACCTTCACAGGATTTCAGCGAAGGGGAACACGATGCCACCCCTACGCTCCAGTCCCCATTAAGCATTTGCCTTACTACAGGCTTCAAGGCCATAACGTGATAAGGATGCCACTTGTTTTGCTGAAAGAGGAATGCTGCCCTTGAGAAGGGGCGCGGGAAACAAGGCCTCGGCAGCCTTCGTAAAACCCGGAGTGGTCCCCAGCACCCAGCCCTAAATCCTCCTCACGAAAGCGGTGCCAGTCACCAGCTGGGATCGCTGGAACCAGCCGCATCGCTCCGTAACAGAACGCTGCTGCACACCCCTCGTCACCCCCAGACCCCACGTGTCCCTTCCCCCAGCACGAAAACATTTTTGCATCGTTGTTTTGCTGAAGTTTAAAACGTTGGTGGCCCCACAACCATCATTTGGGAATATCTGCTGAAATAAGAAACAGACCACCTCTAGCAGAAACAATTTCAAGTGAACATCTGTCCCTGTTGCAACTAAACCCACTGCTTCTGGAGTTACTTTCGCAGTGGAAGTATTACTAGTCTCCTACTACATTATCAACACACCTTCATTTTGCTGCTTATCAGTATTTAAGCAGGCTTAGCTGGATCCCATTTGCAGCAAGAACGCAGAATGGACAGAAGCGGGGTCAGTAGCATGAGGGGCAAACACATACCCGAGCCTCCACAAATGCAGAATATAACTTCCAAGTGAGCCCTACCCTTCCCTGTCTTCGCTCTGTAATTTCACCAAAGTTAATATTCTTCCATGGAGGCTGCGCAGTTTATTCACTTACTCAGGATCACGTGCCTGTCAGACTGAGGTTTACCTACACCAGATGAATGGGAACTTGGCTTGTTTGTTTTTCTTCATCTCCCTCTGAAGAGGAGGCACAGATCTCCCCCAGTGAATCAGTTACTTGCCACCAAAGGTAATCCACACAAGCTCAAGTGGTCCACGGACCACTGGTAGTGGGTGAGATATTGGAACAGTCCCCGAGATGACTGTGAAATAACCTATGAAAACAAAGAGCAACTGCCATGCAACCAAGCAAATAAAATAGGAGAAAATAAAGTTAAGAATGTCACAATTTTACTAGAAGATTTTATTACTAGTTTTGGACAACATGTCTCCCCCAAAACAGCGACCTAGAAGCTTCCATTTGATTTATTCTCATACGCTTTGCAATGCATTTCACTTTTCAGTATTTTCGCAAAGTTTGGGAGTAACGCGGGAGACAGTAATGTATTTAGAAGAAATCTAAGCTCTCTAGGGTTTATGAAGTTAGCCAGCCTCATCTGAATTTTAAATGAAATCAACAAGAAGTGCTGGAACACTCCTCCACCCACACTATCCCCAAGACAGCCTTGAAAACACAAATAAAGGCAGAGATGAAAGTGATCAAAAAGATTATAAGCAAATAAATACAAGGTAAATGGCAAACAGATGGAGATATATGTTACTATTAGTGCCATTTCCACAGTTGACCCCAGTTCTGTTATCTTTAGACTTCTCCTCCTTTGAAAAAAGCTGTAGAGATATCATTATGCTGAAAATAACTAAGAACCGTATGTTGTACTGCTGTATCTACCACTACTGTAGGAACAAGCTGCGGATGGACTGACAACACAAACACATCAGTGTTTTGGTTTTGTCTGGCTCGGATCATTAGCTCAGATCTCTCCCTGCCTTCAGCAGTAGTTCAGAAATTTTAAACACGGAACATAGTGCAGTTGCATAACCAAACACCGACTAGAAATGAAGACATGTCATCTGTGAACACAATGCACAGAGATACCTTTACAAACAAATTAACAATAAAATGGATGTTCAGAGGAGCTCTCATTACATCTCACTCACGCCAGCTCCATTAACAGCTCAGGGTCATTTTCTAAGAGCACAGCTGTCCCCTAGCAGAGGGGGAAAGCTTCCTGGACAAACAGGCAGGAACACCAGCACAGCTAAATTGTACAATACTGAAGGTACCAGGGTTAAGCCCGCTTTCGCTTGGCTTGATTTGCAAGCCCTCTCCTAATGACAGGCACAGCAGCACCGCACGCTGCTGTCACTAAGTGACGCGCTCTGCGCTGCAACACGCTGGATCCTCTGGGCTCCTGCAGGGATGTCAAGCTTCCTTTCAAAATGTCAAGCAGGGCCCCAAGTGAGCCAAATCAAGGCTTAAAACCCTTTTGCAATTTTAAATAGCCAAATGAACATTCAGGCCCAAATTGCGTTGTTTCAGAAAGAATTTTAATTGTTTCGTGTGGGATATTCAAGACCCACCGACGTATCCGCAGCACTACTCGGTTTGTGAACACAACACGTACAGATGGATATCTTTACAGAAAGCAAGCCCGACAAGTTCAGACCGATGTTCACAGGAGCTGAGCAGCGTCAGCTCTGCCAGAAGTCAGACCCCAACTTCAGACTGCGTGCGTTGTTTCACTCCATCGCAGCTGTGACCGGCAACGCGTGTTCAGAGGAGGCCACCGGTAGCACTTACCCAGCCAGCTGCAGTCAGGGCACTCAAACTAGACCGAGAACGAATGAACCAACTGTTCGGATCAAGCATTGAGGCGTTACTGTTGGGTGTTCTGGACTGTGTAATTCCGTATTAATTTGCTTTTAATTAATAGGAATGAGCTCTCTCAACTTAAGCATCCTCCTGCTTCCTTATTACTGCAGTAACACTTGCTTACTGCAGCACCAAGCCAGTAAGAGGAAAAGCAGAAAGCTAATGATGTATAAAGGTTTTGGAAAAACTAGGAACTGGCCAGTTTATTCTGACATCTGAGCTGAGCAAACAGTGTAGAGAGCTATACCAGCACTATCTGACAGTCAAAACCAAGGAATTTTTGAAAGACATTCTTTTTCTCCCTGACCTCAAAAACTTCCTTCAGAAGATAATTTTAAAAGAAGTCCCTATTAAACTCACAAAAGCAGCAAAACGGATCTTTTTAACCAGTCATTACTTTTAGATCCTCCCACGTGCTCCATCTTTTGCTTCGTGTCTCTCTATTACAACAGGGCACCTACTTTCAGCAGCTTGGAGCAACCCAGACCCTCAGCAGGAAGGTCCAGGATTTCAACCTGTGGTGCAGCTGCTGCAGCATAAACCTTCCACTCACGCTCAGCTTACACTACCGAATGTTGGGCTTGGTTGGAACAACGAGATCAAAAAGTAACTCCCTAAAAGAGACAGTATAAAACACTGTGCCAGTTACAGATTATTAAACAAGCTATATTTCACGATGAAGAGAGGAATAACGATATTTAGAGGAGCTTTTCCACTCCAAATCAACGGCTCAGAAGCCACAAGCAAGGATTAGCCATACCCAACAGCCAACCACAGGCAAAAGCAAGTTTCGCCAGAGACTAGGAAGATGATGTACTGTTATAAACAGAGACTGAGAGGGCCCAGGAAAGACTCCCAAGTGGCATAGAGAGGACAACACTGGAGACGCCTTTCTGGCAGAAATTTCAACTGCTTTACCCATCCTACCAGTGAGAAGGTGGTCTGGGCTACTGGCAATTGTAGACATTGGAGAATTGAGCCTTGGAAGGGTCAAACCCTGTGCACTATGTGTGGAGAAGGCAATGAAATTCCTGCAGTCTGAAGGCTATTTCTCAGCATAAAATGATGTTGATTGTGCTTTTTTGTGCTTTGAAACCGAATTCAACTGAAGTTAAAAGCATTACTCATGAGTAAAATCATCAGGATCTGGCCCTGACGATATGGTACATTCAGTGGTTATATCTGTGGCTTATAATAAGCACAATTTGCATTATATTTTATCCATCTTAGGAAGACCTTAACAATTTACAGCACAGGAAGTGTTAGAAAAAAAGCTGATTCTAACACCTGCCTTCAGATGCTCTTGCCCAGGCATGTTTCCAAACCTACCTTTTGCTCCGCAATCAGCAGCAGGGATTGCTGATTATACAGCATCCTGGTTTCAGCTGGGAGAGAGTTAATTTTCTTTCTAGTATCTAGTATAGTGTTACATTCTGGATTTAGTATGAGAAGAACGTTGATAACACTGATGTTTTCAGTTGTGGCTGAGTAATGTTTAGTCTGAAGTCAAGGATTTTTCAGCTTCTCATGCTGGAGGGGCACGAGAAGTTGGGAGGGGACACAGCCAGGGCAGCTGACCCAAACTGGCCAAAGGGATATTCCATACCATGTTAAGTCATGCCCAGTATATAAACTGGGGGGAATCGCTGCTCGGGAACTGACTGGGCATCAGTCAGTGAGCGGTGAGCAATTGCATTGTGCATCACTTGGTTTGTACATTCCAATCCTTTTATTATTATTATTGTCATTTTATTATTATCATTATTATTTTCTTCCTTCCTGTTCTATCAAACTCTTGACCTCAACCCACGAGTTTTACTTTTCTTTCCCCTATTCTCTCCCCCCTCTCACTGGGTGGGGGGAGTGAGTTGAGCAGCTGCATGGTGCTTAGTCACTGGCTGGGGTTAAACCACGACAACAGAGAAAGTATGTGCAAAGCAGTGTCCAACGTCCAAAGAAAACATATTACAGAAAGACAAGGAAAGCCAATTCCTCCTAATGTTTCTCTTTTAGAGCAGTATCAGGTGTTAAAAGCAGCCCCAGCAGGTAACTGCATTCAAGCAGAAGCTATGTGCTGCGCAATTTGAAGACTTCCCTTCTGTCACCCCCTTATTTCTGCAGAGAGCGTTCGGCACACAGGGCACACGCCAATGCTCAGGGGTGAAGCCTTACCCCAAGCTTTTCACCAGGGGACCCTGCGAAGGATGCAGATTTCCACCTGGTGCTCAGGGGAACAGGCTCTGCAGCGTGAGAGCCCAGGCTCCCTGGAGGTGCTAGCTCCTAGCAGAGAGGGAATTTAGAAAGGCAGAGGGTGACAGTTGGCAACACCAACGTCACCAGACAGCCCATTCCCACCTCTGCTAGGACCTGTAACTCCGCTTTTGTCTCCTTTTTCAAACGACAGACAGACTTCACTGACCCAAAGGCTGGAACAACACAGGACTGACTGTGTCCTGTAAATGCCCCGTGCAACACACACTAACGCTGCCCGTACACACGTGGAATGAAGACTTTCCCCAAGCCACATTTCAATCAATTACATTATGGCAAATAACAATGACCCTGTTGCAGTTATTTTCTACTTACTAATGCACCCATGTAACATATTTTAAATATTAACCATCTGGGCACTTGCCACTTCCATTCTTATTGTAACCGGCTGCATATTTATAAATGTGTCTGCAAGAATCAATCCACCACCTGACTAAAAATATGCAACAGTCCAGAGCTAAAAATTCATCTCCATACATTGTCATAGCTGAGTTCAGATGCAGTTCTGCAAGCCTGGTCACGATCACGCATAAAAAATACACGTTGGAGAATTACTTCTAGTTACCGTAATCACCAAGTTTGTAAGTATGATGAGTAGCGGCGTAAGGGTGAAAAGACAGAAAGATGCTAGAGGTCAAAAAATTGAGGCATGTCTCAAAGGATTAGGAAGGGACTTGAATACGCATCTTTTATCGCGTGTTGTCCAAGCCCCGCTCCGCCAGCGCTGACCAACAGTCGCTCTCTGACGAGCGCTTGCCAGCCTATGTGGAGCAGATGATAACGCTCATACACAGCTAACAAATTACCCTGAATTAGCGTCCTTTCCGGAAGCCTCACAAGAAAACAACAGACTGGGAAGAGAGCAAAGCACGAAGAACGCTGCATGGCTGCCCTGCCGTACTCGCTCCATTTAGCTGGAGTTCATCCTCTAGACGCGTCAGACCGATGACTTCTACAAGCACCGAATTCACCGGGACGAAGACGGCCAGGAACACCAGAAGAAGAGGACGTCCCAGACCAACCACGCGAGGGGCAGGATACCTGGCGCACACGGCTTCGTGCACGAGTCACAACCCAGCATGCGAGGCAAACCTCAGGGAGACCCGTTGACTTTGCTGGGAGACATCCCGGTCACGGAACCGAACCGGAGGCTTCTTCCCCCCACCTCTGCAGGGCCGGTGGGCGGCCCAGAAGCGAGACCGGGAAGCCGGGCCAGGGAGAGCCCACGACCGACCCCGCGGCCTCGCCGGACGCGCCGGCCGTGTCACAGCGCCCGCCCGAACTACACGCTCGCCACCGGCACCGACCAACAGCGGTTCTCCGCCGGTTCGGTTGCGGCACCCGGGAGCGGGACAACCGCAGCCTGACGCAAGAGCACGAGCTGCAGCCCCGCTCGCCCCTGCCCTGCAATTTCGGTCGGACACGTCTCCCGACCTCCGGAACCCTCCGGCCCTTTCGCTCCTCTGACCGCGGGTCCCCGCTGCCGGGTCCCAAGCACGGGTGGGCAGCCCGGCAGGCCCACGCTCGCCCTCCGGGCGGGCCGGGGGTGCCCCGGGCCCCTCCGGGCAGGTGGCCCGGCCCCTCCGCCCTCACGGCCGACCGCGCAAGGGCGAGCCCGGCTGCCGGCCGGGCCGCGGGGCGGGCGCCGAGGCCGAGGTGGAGATGGCAGGGAGCGGGACCGCCGCCCCCCCGCCTCGCCGCAGAAAATGCAAGTCAGCGGGCGGCTCCGCGGCCGCCCGGCGCCGCTCAAAAGTTTCGGGGGAGGCGCCGGGCCGGGAGGGAGACGAGGGCGGCGGCCCAGCCGCGGGCGGCGGGGGGGGGGGGGGGGGGGGGGCCGGCGGCCGGGCCCCGGCGCCGCGGCGCGGTCTCACCTCCTTCTGGCGCGGGTCCTGCGGGTAGACGTCGGGCGGCCCCAGGCGCGGCCGCTTGAGCGGTCTGTGCTCATAGCTGAGGAGCCCGAAGGCGGCCATGATCGCTCATGTTCGCCGGCGCGGCGGGCGGGCGCTGGAGCGGGCTCCGAGCGCCAGGGAGCAGCACTCGGCGGCTCGCCCCCCGCCTCACCCCCGCCGCGCCGGGGGCGGGCTGCGCGGCGCGGCGGCGGCGGCGGACGGGGGCGGTGCGGCCCGGCCCACCCTGCCCCGCTCCCTCCCGCGGCAGGTGCCGCTCCGAGCTGCCCCCCCCGCCCCCCCCACGGGCACGGCCGGCGGCCCCCGCGCTGCCCACCGCACCGCAGCGGGGCCGAACGCCGCGCCGGGCACAGCGCTGGCGGCCGGGGAGACCCCCCCGCCCCGGGGGACGGCGAGGAGGGCAGCGGAGCCCGCCCGGCCTGGCGGGGGAAGAGGCGCCGGGGACAGCCCTCCTCCGCGGGGAGGGGAGCGGAGCGGGCGGCCGCGCTCCCTCCGCGCCCCTTCCAGCCGCAGGGGCGCAGCACCCGCGCCGTCACCCTATCGTCGGTTCGCGTTCTTGCTATCACTCATGGTAGCGGATAAATAATCCACTCGGGAAAATAACCGCCCGCTGCGGACGAGGCAGGTCGGCCCATCCTCGGGCGGCGAGGAGGCCGGCACCCCCGGAGCCGGCCCCGCCGCTCCAGCGCAGACCCTCGTCTATCCCGGGACGAGTTCCAGGTCCCGGGTGCGAGCTGCCCTGCGCAGCTGGCGACGAGGGTGCAGCAAAGCCTCCCCACCATGTTCCGCCCGCCCGCCCCACTCCGCTCCCGCGGCGCCGGGCCGAGCAGAGGAGCGCAGGGCCCCCGCTCCCTCTCGCTCCGCTGCCCGGGGTCTGCGAGGGATGCTGAGCCCGCTCCCGGAGGGACCACCGACTCGGGAGAGGCGCGGTGCTGCTCCGTCAGCAGTGACCACGGCCCCCCTGGGGCTGCAGCCTTGGGGGGGGCCCTGGGCGAGCGGCTGGGTCCATCCCCGTTCGGCTGCAACAGAGGGATGCTGCTCCGGCATCCCCAAAGGATGCTCCCAGGCAGCCACAGTGCCACCCCAGCGGGTCCGCCGATCCCTGTGGATCAGCCAAGCGGGACAGGAAACGTGGTGTCAACGGAGGTACGGTTTCGCATTAATGAATCTTCAAAACAAAAGTAATACAACATTAAAGCTTTAGGGTTCCTCCCTTCTCCAGCGTGCGGGTGGATGCCCTGTACTCGCCGGCCTTCCTGAAATGGGGCCCCAGTCTCGGCCGCAGCCTGCAGTTAGTGTCCTGCTACGCAGAACGGACTCCCCTCTCTCAGTACAGGTGCCAGCTCCTTAGGTAGTGGAGTGGTAGGTGCGTTCCTGTATTAGCATTACAGCAAGCAAGCACGGAAGCTTTTTCTTTTCCCCTTTCTACCCATTACTTGCACCAAATCCTCTCCTTGTGCTATATCTCTGGGACAGTACAAACAGGAGGTACTTTGGAAATACAAGATTAGACAGTCAGTTGCAAGTAAGCCTAAATGAAATTAACAGCACTCTACAAATGAGCTTATGTTCAAATTTAGTACCGACAAGAACAGGAAATACAGGCAAACCACATTTCTTCTGTCTCTAAGCAATTCTCTAATCAAACCACAGATAACTTAAAAGCTGAGGCTGAACTGGGCAATAGCAATAAAGTAGGATAGTGATGCCCTACACTGTCTCATATTTGTTCATACACCTTCTATATAAATCTTTGTCACTTTTTTTTACTGAATTACTTTTTGTGCATCCAGCTGTGTTGTTCACCAAAGGCAAGGATCAACAAGTCTGAGATCTTCAAACTTTAAAATCTACCTCTGAGATGCCTTCCTTGCCAGGTTTATCAGACTTTGCAGGTGATCCAAGGGCACGCTCCAAAGACCAGCAGTGTTTGTCAGCTCTGTTCCTTCATTCCATCAGTAGGTAAAAATGCTTCAGAGCTTTTCATAAGTTACACTGGCACACTAGATCAGTTGTGATCCCTGGCTTTGGGAAGGTTAATATTGTGCATATTTTAAGATAGTGTCATTACATTTTATTCCCGAGACTGTCAAACACATCTTGATATATTTAAACACACAGAGCCTAGTCTTTTGGTGGTTTTTGTCACACAGAATGGTCTGACAATCTCATACTGGCACTCGCTGTTCTGTGTTGATTTGCTTGCATTTCACAGCACCTCTGTAGTGCAAGTGTCCCAGCAGAGACTGGCCCCATGAAGTCCATAGATCAGGGTTACAGACCTGGCTATATATTTGCACTATCCACTGCTCCAGTCCTCAGTTCGGTCACTGTTGTTTGGGAAGTCCAGGTTCAAATCCAGAGTTCTTTAAACCCTCAAGCCTGCAAACATTCTGATCTCGAGTTTTAGTTTGGTTTTCTCCAGCAACCCTGCCAGGGGAGCCAGGTTCGGCTGAGCTGCCTCTGTTCAGAGAGTAACAAGTATTTCATGTCACCTTTGGTCAAGTGAGTAGCACCTTAAGCCACCACTTTAGTACAGGAATTTGAGGAATAAGCTCTGAATAAGGAGGAATGGAAAATACCAGTTCATAGCATGTTTTTTTACCATCATGACTAAATTTTTGTCATTTGCTGTGACTTTGCTGATGCTAGTTAAAAATAGAGGGTAACTTCTGAAAATATTGCATTAATTATTGGTTACATGCTTTCTTCAAGGACATCTCTCATTTTTAACATCGCAAGTCTACTCAGTGCTCATGGTAGTGAGGGACAAATGGCACCACTCATCTGGACCATGGCTGACTCCAGCCAACATGCAAACTTCCCGCAGGTGTTTCTGCTAAAACACACATCACTGTGGGTTCTCATCACTCCTGGTGTTTTCATCCTGAACATTTCTACAATCAAGGATGGCCTCTGGTAAATTGACATCAACTCTACAGCAGTTGTGACATGGTGGAAGAGAGCAGAATGTCATCAGCATTGGTTCTACATATATCACAAATCATTACGTGACTGGATATACAGAGGTTTTCATCCATAAGAGTTATAAAATCCAAATCTCTTACAAAACTTGGTGGCAGTTTTGGAGGTCCTCAAGTCTTTTTCTACTCTGTCCTTACCACAGGATAAATCTAATTGATAAAATTAAAAATAAAAATGTCCATTTGACTGCAATGATTGACAAAGATCAAGTTAGCACAGGACATTTTAATCTCTGTAAGAAACAGTATGCCAATACTGCTTTCCAGGTGCATGTACACAAGCCACTGTTCTTCATCTATCTGTACCTCACCTTGCATATTTACTCTTAAGTATCATAAACTGGGCTTTAGGCAGCTGTGGGAGAAAAAAAAAAAAAGGAGGTGGTTCTTTTCCACTCCTCACTTAATGGGCATTTGCTCTCATCAAAAATACCTAGTTCAGTGCATTTTTCACAGTGGTTGTTCACCTCACACACTGTTGACCTGCACTGGTTGCTAAATGCAGAGTCAGTGAACGGGAATGGTACATAGTGCTGCTCACTCTGGGGACCGACTGAAGGAGGAGCGGAACATCCGCAATTGCAACCGAAGTCGCATGGATGGCCGCATTTTATACATCACCACTAGTACTCACACGACATCGTGTTATACTTACAACAAAAAATGAAACGAATTAGTTAATCATCATACAAAACTCCAGTGACTCAGGTTGAGAAGTATAATAGTCTATTTCTTTAAATTTAGGGAGTTTTAAAAGACTTAGTGGTTGAGAGATAATTTGAGGAAAAAGTGCATCAATTACAATTTTAAATCAGGCCTTTTCAGGAACAGCTACACAGGAGCAGATAACACCAGGTTAAACAGGGAGAAGACTACCAAGCCCTCTACAAGGTAATGGCACAGGTGGAAAAGCCTCCCGAGACTGTCATTATGCCACTGTACAAACACAGCACAAGAGACAAGACCCCTATATAGCTCAGTAGCCAAATAGTCAACATTGTCTGATAATATAGCCTCACCCTAATTTTTTTTTTTTTTTTAGCTAAACAGCAACAACAGTCTTTCCTTTATCTTTTTCATCGTATGCAGGCCTGAAGGGAGAAATGGGTATTTAGGGGGACAGGAATGAAAACATTCTATGAGCAATCCTCTTGCAGAAAAGCTGGGACCAAAGAGCAGGACAAAGAGGGAGCAGCAACCGGCCAGGATTTGGGGAGAGGCCCCAGGGTGCAGCGTTGCTCTGCAGGGACACGGGACGAAGGAGCTGAAACCTGACGCAGGGCAGGGAGGAGCAGCAAAGCCCCAAGCAGCCGGCATACGGCAGCGATGGGGACAACCAGGGACTCCGAAGCCCGTCTGAGCCGGAGCGGAGAAGGGCAGTCATTTCCAATGTTGCAGGGAAAAACTAACAGATTTAGTAACGTCTTGGACATATGGGATGGGAGAAAGGACTCGAGCGAGATGAGCAAGCTGAAGAGGAAGGCTCTTCTGCGGTGAATGGGATGGGACTATCAGGCAAAAGCTGAGGCTGCAACACTGGTCACGATGCTGCACGATGCACTGCTCACAAAAGGAACAGCCCAACACTCGGGCCAGGAATTATCATCTCGGTCACTGCAGCAATTTTACAATATTCCTTGGCTACTTCTATTTGGTTTTTAAGCTCACCCTTGACAAGCGACTCACCTAAGTCTTGCTTCTAGTGCGATATTACCAGAAAGTGGGGGATCTAATGCTTCTGAGGGAAGAAACAAATGTTTCCATTTCCCCTTTTTATCTTGTGATTTCATGCATCTTCTTTGCTCTTGTCATACATTCAAAGCAGTATTCGTTGTGGTGGAGCACACAGCATTTGCAATAAAATATTTTCTGTGATCAGATACCTCAGCTTCATTTTTTCAGTTAATTATCCATTAGTAAATAACCCAATAATTACCCATTTGGTAAATAACGCACTATTTGCTTCATGTGCTTTAGAAGACAGAAGGTGTTACAAAAAACTGTCAAAAGTTCATCGAAGGAGACCTTCTTTTCTAAAACTGCCAGTCTTTAACATCAGAGACCATGAGCTTTTTTTTTCCTATACTTGTTTGATAAACACAGTACCCCAGATACCAGGAAATATTATTTTAACCACCCAGAAAGCAATATTGTGTTACTGTGCAAACAAACAAAGAGACCCTGTCAGATGCCTCCTGAGTGTTCTCTGCAGAATTCACAGCTGGATTTAGGAAGGTACTTGTACTGCCTGCCAAGGCACATATTAACTGAATTGTTTTCAAACAAATACAGTCAGGATCCATAGCTGATAATGAAGGTTCCGAGAAAAAGTTACTCCAGGGCAAACTCCAGGACAATTCTTCACTCTAATTTCTAGCTTGTCTATGCACAGTGTTACCTCCAGCCCAACCTTACCTCTGCTATCTTCACGCCACACCAGCCACTGCCTAGCCTACGGCAAGACACGGCCAAACTGAGGCAAAGACCCCTCGGTGCTAGCTGCTCCCCTGTCACCACCTCTGCTTTTCTGAGGGATTCTGAAACTTCTTAGCTCATTGAGAAAACTATATAATTTTCCATGGCATAAACTATTGCTTCATATGAAAAGACTGTCAGAAAGCTGACTCTTGAAAAAAAGTAGTCACCAAGACAGATCAATGCAATTAAATTTTTTCCCCCCCCATCAAATTCTTCCTAGGACATAGTCACTTTCATATGCATGTGTTCAAGTCTGTTCCTTTCACCGCTTTTGTGCTGGTGATAATCATAGTAAAATACTACAGTCCCTCTTCAGGGAACAATAAATGCATTCTGCTCAAGTAAAGTATTCGAGACCATCTTTAAAAATAAACATTTTCCCAAACCTGTGTGTATTCAGCACCGCACACAGTGCAAGCTCAGTGGTAACAGACCCCAGTGATACAGCAGTCTGCCATCTCTTGGTTACATGTAGTGATCACAGCACAAACCACAGCTTTATTTAAGCATTAGCTTAAAAAAAAAAAAGTAAATCATTTGTCTGTACACAGCCTTGCTTCGTTTTAATTCCAAGGTTGTCTTAAAACCTATGTAGTTAAACCAGACACAGGCTTTAAGCCTAACTGGTATGATACTCTTAAACCACCTGAAGAGTATTCCTGCAACAGATATGCATCCAACTAACAAACCACTTTAAGTTGATCTAGTTCGGAAAAAAACCCAAACCCTGTGTTTGCTGAAGTCACCAGCATTCAGTAGACCGATGCAGATGGCCATGATTCTGGTCCTAGCCGAGGCCCCAAGCTAGCCACCCTCCAAGGGATGGGTTAGTTCGTGCCCATGACTTTGGCTCGCATGAAGAGCGAGGCAGATGCCCGGCCGCAGCAGGAGCCCAGCGGTGCCTCTCCTGCACGAACCACAGGGAGCCGGTGTGCTGCCAAGCTGCAGGGTAGACTGGGTCTCGTGTAAAGAAGTAAGAGAAAATGTATTTGTGTATATTTGAAACCTAAACCGAAACGTTTATCTGAGCATCATACACACTGCAGCCAAAACAATACAATATATAACAGACACGCTGCCCTTACCAGGGAATGCCTTGACAGGGAAAAGCAAGTGCCCAAATGCAACCAAATACTGCCGAGGGGGTCTCCTGGCTTCACAGGGGTACTGTGTGTTACCTGTGCTATCGCATTAGGAACAATGGCAAAAAAAGAAAAACACCCCCCCAAAAAAGAAAAAGAACAGAGCAGCTCAGCATTGCTAGCTTTAGGGGAAAACCAGGAAAAATAAAACCCTCCGAAAACTTCCTTTTTGGAGAGCAGGTAATCAGATGCGGCAGCCAAGCCTGTCTGAAATGCCCCGCTCGCCCAACCAGACAGGGCTGGGAAGAGCAGAGCACTCATCAAATTACAGAGAGGCTCCTTCTGTCATCTTAAACCCCAGTTATCAAGTGACACAGAGGATGCGCTGAAACACTCGACAGACTGCTCTATTTTCCAGCTTATTTAAACACATTAGTGTGCAAGCTGGAGCGATACAGAAGGGGACAGGGAAGAAAAACCTTCACAGCATCTTTCAGGAAACGTATGCCTCGCGGAGGTTTGCTGCCAAAGCTCTCCAAGGAGACAGCTCCCGCCGCGAGCAGGGCTGGCTGGGCGCCCGGGGCTCTGTCCGGGGAGCTCAGCCCTTTGCCACGCTGATGGGAAGAATTCCTTGTCACTGCCTCGCTGAAAACTGCGTCCCTCAGAGGACTTTGGACGCCACCATGCCAGCCCAGCAGAAGAAAATTATCTTTTGCATAGCCGGGGTGTTGAGCTTTGCTTGTGCGCTGGGGACCGCAGCAGCCATCGGCACGCAGCGGTGGGTTAAGGGGATGATACTCTGCAAGACGGGAGCCCTGCTCGTCAACGCCACTGGCCAGGAGCTGGAGAAGTTCATTGGCGAAATCCAGTATGGGCTTTTTCACGGCGAGCGTGTGAGGCAGTGTGGGCTCGGGGGGAGACCCTTCCAGTTTTCATGTGAGTAACAATGGCATTTGAATTATTTAACACCACACTGCTGATGGCTAGGGGAGCCGGGAGATGCTGCCCGTGTCCCCTTGCTCATACACAGAGCCTAACGAGCATGAAATACTCTAAAGCAAATGCTGCCGTTACGGCGTTCTGACCTTCAGGTTCAAATAACTTATTTTCTGATACTAGTAAAGCCACGCTAACATTTTCAACAATCTATATTTGTTACACAGATACCTACATTTCAAAAGATTTATACTACTACTATAAAAAAAGAATATTTTTGGTTTTCAATTAATCTTTCATCTTCCTCTGTGTGTCTGTGTCAACGTTACATCCTCTGTGCCTTCATGAAAGAATGAACTGAACTAGCAGAAATCTTATGAAAGAGCTAGGGCATAGATAGGTTTGGCTGCTGTTGAGAAACAAAGCAGCCAAAAAGTTAGCAACCTGCTGCATTAACTGGAAGAACAGCTGGTTGGTGCTAGCTGATGTTCAGTTGGCTGATCTGCAAGTTGAACTTGGTATCTGACATATAGAATTTTATCAAAGACTGTTAGCAGTGGTTTTGCTTTACATGTAATATTCATAACCTATTTATCTTCAAGGATAAGAAGATCAATTAAATGATCAAGTGAACACACACTTTGTATATATAGCAGCACATTAAACAGATGATAACAAACAGCCATTTGTTATATGTGCAATATGCCACCTGAAGTTATTACAAAACACAGTTTAGAAGCATTCTGCTACAACAGCACTGGTAAATTCCTTCCCCGAGTCATTTGAGGCAAGGTAAGGTTACCAGGTTAGGTATCAGAAATTATTTACTATAGAATAATTTTCCAAAGTAGTAGACCAAATTAATTTAATATAATATTAAGATTTGCCATCTCTAATTAAATTCCATCACTAGTCCATGGATACAGCTGAAGTTCTCCTCTCAATCACCTTGTTCACCATCACAGCACACAGCTATTCCGCCCTGCTGGTTACAGGCTGGGGTGAATTTTCAGAGGGGTCCACTAAACCCCAAGGAATTAGTTCTCTGCTGTAGGTGAAATCGTTATGAACCACAGCCGACAAAGCCGCTAGCGATCAGCAGCCCTGTGACAGACGCTTGTCTGGGTTCGTCGCAGCGACGGAGCTGCGAGGCAGAGCTGAGCTGCTGTACAACGAGGACAAGATGCAGCTGCAGCCCGAGGCCGGGGCCGTCCCCCACCGTCCCCCCGGCCGGGTGCGCGCCCCACTTCCCGCAACTCCCGGCCGTGGGACGGAGCCCGGCTGAGCAGCCCCGGGGCTCGCACCAGCCCCCCCCGGGATCTCCCCAGGCAGGGAGAGCAGCAGCAGCAGAATGGATCGGTGGCCAGTTTGGTGCAAGTGAAATTTTGGAAGGGTCGCCCGCAGCGACCTGGGCACGCGGCAAGAAGCGGGGCGTCCCTCCTAGTCCGTATCGGCTCCGTGCACGAGGCAGGACTGAACCCCGCTGCAGCAGACAGCCCCCACATCAGAGAAGCCACAGTCGAGACAGCCCGTTAGGCTTCTCTCATTATTTTCTTTCCACGTATTTGTTACTTTGATACTTCTAAACCATTTCATTGAGGTGCCTTACATTCAGGCTCCCATCTGTACATTTCATCTTGTTGTGGCTGAAATATTTTAATATACTGCTAGTGTGATTGTAGCAATAGCTTCAAAGAATTTTAATTTTGTGGGCAGTGTGAATTAATATTACACATACAAGAGAGAATACAAAAGTCAGCTTGTTTGTGATGATTTAATTATATCAATCATCACGTATTTTTAAATATCTTACAATGCTACATACATGTAAGCTCCGCAAGTACTGCATTTTCAACCAAAAGTACTCCACGGTTACAGAGTTTCCTCTCACTATGGCCATACACTTTCCATCCACACTCACAGAAGTCTCATGTAACCAAGCTTTCCTATCCAAATGTTTACCAAACTTGCATTCACAAGTATAATTTCAACTGAACACAAACACAGATTAACCAAAGAACAGAAATAATACAATGTGAATTTTTCAATTAGTCACAGCTAAACAATCCACAAAACCTGAGTGTTCATACAGAGCTGCAGAATCCTACTGCACAGGACAATATTAAAAATTAACTTCTTTAATATGAGTGCCTAATGTACATATTCAAAGAACTCCAAGGCTTTCAGGAATTGCATAAAGAAGAAAAGATTGAAAAAGTAATTCACTCAACATCAGTAAATATCACTGTTCTCATTTTCAGACAGAGAAAATGAGGTTTGATGCATGTGCTTTAATGCCTGTTCCCAGGATCTGAAATCAAGGCTGGATTTAATCTTATGCCCGAGACTCCTCCAGGCAGAAGTGAAGCTGCTGACATGCCTGAAATGGAGCAGCATCTTTCCCTGGAGAGAGCAGCCTTGTTCCATGTGTCCCAGCCCATCGGGCATCATCACTTGCAGCAGCAGAGCTAGCAGGTCACTGGGGTTGGAAACACAACCCAAGAGCCTTGACTGACCTAAAACCAAACCCAAGCTTGCTTATTAGAGAAATCTTTTACCTTTTATTCTCCTTCCATACAAGGCAAGCATTAATAGCAAAATATCTCAATAGGTCTCACTCACAACATTACAAGCCCATCTTGTCAGTCTTATTTGCCTGCACTGGCATCCTTTATATAGCACTCTGAAAAGGTAATGCTACGAGGTGATCTTTGGCACTGCCTATACCTGAGATGTAGCCCAGTTACAGCCTAAATAATTTCACAAGCCCAGCTGTACCCATCAGAGCACTCCGCAGGGCAGGCTTTGCCTCTGTGAGCTTTCACAGACAGCTGAGGGTGGAAGCATTGCTGTCCTCCTCACAAATTGTTCTCAGATCATCTTTTATTTAGATTAAAAAGCAAATGCAACACTTACTTTAATAGGATTTAGAAACAATGATTGGGTGGCTTAGCAAAATATGCCTCTACTAGAAGTGTTCACTTCAGAGACCGCTTAATGAAGGAGGCTGGTTCACGTTCTCAGGGCTGCAGCAGACCTGTCCCATCCGAGTCGGGGCTCTCGGGAACTCACCGGAAGCGTCCCGGAAAGCAGGATAACCATATACAATATACACATCCATAGTTTAATGCACTGAAGTGCACTTTAGCGTGTCTCAGAGGAAAAGGCACAGAAAATAGGCTAAATGATTTAGTTCTATGTTTGTTCCCATTAAATGCTCCCCTCTGACCACTATATCTCTCTTAATTGTAAAATGAATTTGCTCTGCCAGCAAACCCAGTTCAGCTGGGGAAAGCCTTCTGCTTCATTTGCTCTTGCTGATTCTCATCAGTTTCTGGGTCAGCAGTTCATTTTCTAAAGGTCACTGGCATGCATACCTAACACACAATTTCATTCATTACAATGAAGGAATGTTTTTCTTTCAAGACAACATAGCTGCTGGAACTAATTTTTCCTGATATGTCACATATAAAATTTTAATGACATAAACAACTATAAATGCAGGTGCCAAGGGAAAGATTCAATACAATGTAGTAACATGTTTTCTTAAAATAAACAACACAAAATTCTGTTATTAAATACACAAGTTCTCCCAAAACATCAGGTGGCATTGCAAGAACTAATGCTATTCCCTGTAGAAATTCTGCACAGGCAGGGATTCTTCAGCCTTTTTGTTGGCTAGCCTGACTGGTACAAAGGTGAAATTGTACCTTATACCCCACTAACAGTACAACTGCCTCTTACGCTTGCAAATATTTGAATTATGTAATATAAAGTCCAACAAACACAAGGTCTAGTTTCTAAAACATGCTTTGTGTTTTACTAGGATGATATAAGGAATTTAAGCACCGGTGGCCAAACTGGACAATTAAGTAGCCATCAGCAGAAGTAACCTTTTATGCACGTAAATTCTTCCTCTAGGTAAATAGGTGAATTTAGCAAACAGGTAGTTTTGCTGTGTGCGGCACTTGCACGTGCAAAGACAGCAAGCGGTTGCGTTCCTGGTCTAGACCGGACAGCCACAAGCTCCCCGCGTCAGGAGCCAGGCGGGGGGATGCCCCAGGGAAGGGGGTCCGGCGGAGCAGAGCCCGGGGCCGGGGCCATCCCCAGGAGCAGGCGGCTCCTCCGTGACCCAAGGAAGGTGCGAGCGCTCGTGTAGTGTCGTGGAAGGTGGGCGCAGGGCTCTGCGTGCCCCCTCGTGACCCCGGGCCACGGTCCCCCACGGGCACCGGGTGCCCCTCTCTGCTCCCAGCCAGCAACAACGCAAAAGGTGATATTTATGTAACACGGCTTCAAGAATAGTTTGCAAACATTTGCTTCGTTAATTTCCCTTTCATTTAGTCGGGGAGATGAATTGACTTGACACCACATTACCTGCTTCTCTGTGTTTACTGCGTGGCAAGCTGCAGAACTGTTTGCTGGTAAACATTTTACAAGGTAGAGTAATTTATGTGAGGCTTTTTTACTCTCTGCACATTACAGCTGCAGCAAGGCAGCGCTGAGGCGTTATTACCCCCACTTTAATCGTGCCCCTGTGGATCAGGAGCAGTTAAGTGTATTTGATGATTCCTTCCAAAATACCCATTGTTGCCAAACAAACATGAATGATTAAAAATTATTCTCTCGTACCGAGTCTGATTGACTATCCCCTTGTGCCCTAGCTAAGCAGGATCGCAATATGAAATAGTGGCTAAAAAGCTGCACTAAAATATTTAAAATAAAGTATTCCTAAATATTTGCATACGTAGTCACACCGGCTGTTACATAGCTGGAACTCAGCACAGCCTTCAGCCCATCGGGCAGCGCTTCACCAGGCAGCAGCCACCAACTCCAAGTGCAAAACCGCACACGCCGGTCGGCTGCCGCTTCCCACAGCGGCCGACCTGCTCCGTGGGCTCTCGCGGGGCAGCGACCAGGGCAAGGGATGTAGTGGCAAAGGCAGCTGATGGGATAGTTTCCAGCTTTGGGAAACTTCAAATTAAATAGCATGTGGATGAAAGCGTTCCATTAACTGCGTAACAGATGCAGTATTTGCACCTACCGAGCAACAGCCTTCTTACACTCAACTCCACGGAGCAAAGCTCCGCTGCAAACAACCGGCATTTCACCCGCCGGCAGGAGGAGAGCTGGCAGGGCACAGCACAGCAACAGCCCTTGCAGCTGCACACTTTTTATTTGTTCTGTCCTATTTTAGCTTGGTACCCCACTTTGTCATTGTAAGATTTCTCCATTTCCTCTCATTGATTTATCATCTTCCCTTTTTGGCTTTGTGCTTCTAGGCACAAAATGTTCCACAAGACTTTTACTTGGGGAAATACAGGGGAGAAAGTTTTGATCATACAAAATTTGTTTATTCTTTCAAAATTTCATTCAGAGAGTTTGTTGCAAATAACTCTTTGATGTAACCTTTATGAATTTCTCCCTCTTCAGTATCATATTTCGTTTTTAAAATAATTTAAGAGATTAATGTATGTACAGAAATACATGCTTTTTCTATTTTTAAGGACTTTTGTCAAAATACCAAGGTTTTTTTCTGTTTTCTAAAAATAGAAAAGTGCCAAAGGATAGGAGGTAAGAAACCTTCAATCCTTTTACATGTCTACACATCTCTTTGGCAATAACTGTTGATGGATTTTCACAGGGAGTCTCCATACTATAAACAACTTCACACATTATCATCCCCAGATATCAATCCTTCCTGGAGCCCTGAGTGTCTCCCAGCAACACACAGTGCACGACACGTTTAACCTGCCAGCGTGTCAGCACCGTGGCTTCACTAATGATTTCCTGCTTCTTCATAATAAAATGCAGAGCTTTTCACTTACAGATTTCAGAAGAAAAACCACATATTTTTTGTCAAGTTTACACCTATAGAATTTTGGCTAAACAGCACTGTACATTTGTATAAATGAAAGCAGTGGAATCACCGCTCTGAAACAGAATGGAAACTGGCATCCCAGCCAGGAGCAGCTCTTTGCTTCCCCAGCAGACAAAGTGGCCAAACCCGAACATTTGCTCACTTCAGGCACATCGGACAAAAATAAACAGCACACGCTACCGCAAACGGAGCAGCACACGTGCCGAGGCTGCGGGAGCCTTCCGCACCACCTGCCCGGTCACCTCCTCGCTTGTCCGTACAGCCAGGGCTTGGATACTCCCAAGGACTTTGTCCGTCATGCTTTGCCCATGACGTGGTCCAGACCGAGAGGCCGGTGCGAGGGAGAGGGACCCCCGCGGGACCCCCCGCACCCACAGGGGCTGCCCAGCCTCCTCCCTGCCCACGCACCCGCCCCGGGAGGGGGGACCCAGCAGCAGCATCCCTTGGGAAGGGGAGCTACCTCACCCTGTCCCGGCTACCACAAGACACACAACGCACACGGTAGGGATACTGAGACAGAGTCAGGAACTTCTCATCCTCACCTGACCCTCCCTGCACCTGTGTTTTGGAAAACAAGATAAATACAAGACTCTACTGACCAGAACAATCCAGTCCGAGAAACGCATTTTGTACAAAGTGCTGACCACTCCAGGCAGGGTCAGGTGTAAGTGACACACATCAATTGTGAGCAAGCCCACAAGCTGATAAAGATCCAGGCAAGCAAATAAGTATCAATTGCCTTCCATTCAGTGAATAAGCCGAGCAGGTATAATTTCATTTCCAAGCTCATGTCCCTCAGTGGGACCTCATAAGCATAAGTGCAGAGAGTCTGTTTCTGGATTTACCATCCCCCCCCTCTCCCAAAGAGGAGTAGATGGCCAAGCCTTCAGCTGAGGGACACAAGATCAGACCTGTAACACAGGCGCTGTGGGTAGCCCTTCATGCCATCCTGCAGACCAGTGCAAGGTGGACCTGCTTCCCCAAATACAGCTTCCAATTTTTTTTTCTAAGTATATGCTATTCACGTTAAGGACCAAATACCACCTTGGCAGATGGTAGGCACATTACCTTCCACCTTGCATCCGCATGATCTGGTTTCTGAGGAACGAATAACCCCCAAAACCTCGCACTGCCCTGAATAGTGCTTACAGGTGGAGAAGAGGCTGTTCTGCCTGCCAAGACACCGGGGTGAGGGAGCAGCCACTGAGGATGCTGAGCCGGATCAGGTCCCCAGCGTTTAAAGAGCTGGAGGTGCTGGGGGTCACACCCTGCAGAGCCCGGCACAGATGCCAGGCAGGGACAGCAGCATTGCAGAGGTGCCGTTCTGCATCCCGCAGGGGCTATGGCCAGGGCAGCGGGAATAACACCCTTAGGGAAATACCCTCAGGAAGGGGACGAGAGGCTTTCCCTGGAGCTGGTCTTTCTCTCCTTGCCAGTCTACACTTCCGAGCATCACAAAATGCCTCTGCCTCCAAACATCCATGAAAACCTGTTTCTAGTTAATAACTTCACTTTCACCTTTGGCTGCATTTGGAAGAGCGTGTTTTAAAACAATTATCACAAACCAGCAAGAAATCCCTGGCCTGACTTCTGAAACAACTTTGCCTAATGTGTATAATAATGTTTTGTTTGTTTTGTTTTTAGTTTTTCCAGATTTGCTCAAAGTTATCCCTGCAAGTATCCATGTTAGTGTCATTCTCTTCTGTACAGTACTGATTATCTTTGCTCTGGTGGGAGCAGGTTTCTTCATGTTCAATGCTTTTGGCAGCCCTTATGAAACTCTGCATGGCCCCATCGGGTTGTACCTCTGGAGCTTCATTGCCTGTAAGTACCACCCCACCCTGGGCTACCAGGCTAATGCCTGTCCGTGTTTGCTGCTTGCCACGACTGATTCATCGGTGTAGGAGACCTTATTAAGGACCGTAGCTGCATTGACTCTAAACTGGCAAAACAGAGGTAGGCAGAAAGGCTGATGATTTTGCTGTATCAAAACACATTTTTTCCAAACTGGAGTTAAGAGATAAAACGCTGAACTCCTCCACAAGGGCGGACAGTGGGATGGGTGCGGGAGAGCGGCTGCAGGAGGCCGTGGCAGGCAGCCCCAGCACCTCTGGCTCTTCTGCATAAGCTGGCAGAAAAAGGGGATGGTGCCCACAAGCCCCAGGCACCCAGCGCTGGGCTGACACCACGGACACACAGCACATGGTCTGAACTGGGAATCACACCAGAGGGGGGAATGGGGCAGGGTGGGGGGAACCCAACCAAAAAAAGTCAGTGGTGCAACTGCTCATATCCACCACGATGGGAGGTTTCCAGCCGCGTAAGGGAGATCACCACTTACACCAGCAAGACTTTCTCGAGGAAGAAAGGAACTGAGAAGCAGAGAGGGAGAGACTGCCAGCAGCTCACTGTAAAAGCAGTCTCTGAAAAAACATGGCCAACAGGGATGATGGACCATTCCCGTCCCTCTGCCACTTAGAGAAGGTAAAGCCCATTCTCTGTGTTGCTGGCTTAGCTGACAAGAACATTTACCATTACTTTACAAGGTAATATGTATTACAACCATAATGTAAAAGTACTTAAGTACATATTTATCTTTAAACATGCAGCCAGTTCAGTTATGTTCACTGGGACAATGACAGCTTAAAGCTGAAAAAGAGCACAGAGACCTTGCCAGATCAGGGCAAAGAAGCAGCCGTGCTAAATATTACTGGTCCTAAGCCAAATTCAATTTAAAAAGCTTACCAATTTCTGTAGCCATTGGCTTGGATTCTAAAAATAACCCCTGATAAAGCTAAGTTACAGTAGCCATAATAACACTATCAATATGGCATTTGGTTGTGATGTACATCACATGGCCTTGCTGCAGGGATGGCCAAGATGATGAGCATCTCCCCCTCCATTTCAGGTTCCTGTGGTTGCCTCATCATGATTCTCTTCTCTTCAGAAGTGAAAATCCACCACCTTTCAGAGAAAATTGCTAATTTCAAAGAGGGAAGTTTTACATTCAAGACTCACAGTGAACAGTTTGCAAATTCATTCTGGATCATCCTGGTTTGCTCCCTGGTGCACTTCCTGAACGCCTTGCTAATACGTTTTGCTGGATTCCAATTTCCCTTTTCAAAATCAAAAGATTCAGGGACAATCACTGGAGCGGTTGACCTGATGTATTAGAACTACATAATTTAAGAACATTTCAAGTAAAGAGGTTCATCACTGCTACATTCAACAACCACCAGATGTACTAACTTGTAAATGATTAGCTCTAAAGAAGTTAAAAAGAGTGAAGGTTTCAAATAAACATCAATATGGCATATGCAGTAAACAAAAGATGACATGCTACTTGGTAATGTCTAGATCAAAATACCCTCTCTTTCTTGGGGTAAGCCCTTATGAAGACATTTGCCTTTTTTTCCAGCAAGTTACTTGAAAAGTAGCTGGTATAAAAAAAACTAGGAATATCAATAGCATTTAACAGGATCTGGAAAGTAAAATAAGTGGGTTGCAGTAGAGGCACACACTATCACCAGCAGCAGTTTCACCCTTTAGCCCTTGCGAAGACAAGGATGCAGTTATTACCATGTCAGGGCAGTGGAGAACAAGGACACCCAGCAGAGCTACAGACATCAAACAAGAGAAGAGAAATTGTACGGGCTTTGCTCGTAACACACATCAGGCTCCATCTCAAAAGCACAATGCTCAGGAGGAACACAATGCTATAGCAAGTGCTTGCAGGACAAAACCCAAACACCTGAACCCACCACTAACACTTTAACATAGCATCACATGCACGGCAATATCATAATTTCTGTCCATAAAGCTCTCTTTTGGTTTTTTAGTTTTAACAAACCAAATTGTAACCCTTTGACCCTGAAGTCCCAAAAGCCCTCATTTCCCTGTGCCACCACGGTGGCTGGGGGCTTCACGATCTTGGTTAAAAAGCGGCACACGGCAAAGCAGGATGTAGAGGAGATGCAACACACTCCTGCTTGCCTGCGGGAGGCAGCCTGGCTTGGTCCTGCGGAACAACCCCTCTGCAACGCACCAAAGCAAAGAGCATTTCCCAGAGCAAAGGGACAGGAGTGAGACCAGGCACCCTTCACATTGCACTGCAGCCTCCCAAAGCCTCACGGTCAGAAGCATGAAGAGCCCTGCCCAGAAAAGAGCCCCGCAAACTCTCTCTCATCAAACAATACAAATAAACAAAGTCAAAACCTTTGACAAAGGGCAGCAACAGACAGGCTTACAAGGCATGCTGCAGTTCATCAGAGAGCAATGAAGAAATACGTGAGGTTCTCTACCTCAAGGCATGCAGGAAGCCAGAATGGACCAACACATCAGCCCCTACACGCTTAAACTTCTGCAGGTCAGTTAAAGCAACCAGACCACTCATCCCAGGTACAGCTGAGCCAGCCCAGTTACAAACAGAGAGATGAAAAGAGCATTATGCCACCAAACACTACCTCTGTGGGATTACATGGGTACCTTGAAGATGAGGCGGTCCTTGCAGGACACAGAAACAACATTCAGAACAAACACAAGAGGAGACATGCAGAGGGGCAGGTGCTGCCCCAGCCGCCCATTTATCTGCAGGGGCTGCAGCCTGCTTCTGCACAGCTGGAGGCGAGGAGCAATCCCGCTCAGCATCCATCGAGTCACCTGTGGTGCAAATCAGGCCCAGGTGCCTGCTAGGACTCACCTCTGGAAACCATAAGCTTCAGGCTCTAGCAACCTGCAAGATGACCTCACTGACTTTTATGCCATTTTTTTTGTACTTCTACTACAAATGGCAAAACATTGCTGGGTTTTGTGTAAAACGTTTGTCAACTATAGCCCTACTCCACAAACCGTTTCACAAAGCAGCTCAGTCTCCCCATGCTGTACCCCATCTCCCTAGATTTTTACAATGTGTAAGGGCTACTGCCAGATGCCACGACCCCCAACCTTTTTTTCATCATTTTCGTCTTAATTAATATGCATATTCTTCTTAATGTTAATGTATCTTCTTAATGCATAATTTGTATTACATCTCATGGTATTGTTTACTATACAGAAAATAATGAGGAGTAACGTTCCATCCTTCTCGTTCCTGACGTTTCATGAAGCTGCTCTGCTTTGCAGCTCTGTGGCAGCTTTGGCAATCGGCAGCGTACAGGCTGCTCACGTGCGTGTGTCTTTCTGAGTGATCCTTGCCAGTCCTGAAGAAGGACCCGGCGCCTATGTGTGAAATACAGAGTTGCCCAGACCTGCCTCAGCTCAGAAGATAAACCCGTTCCCATTCCTTTTGCTGTGCAGGAGAGAGCAGCCCCTGACTCAGCGTCCAGGCGTTTTTGGGGGGGATCACGTCCCAAAGAGCCTGGCTCCACCGCTCCCCCCCGCATCCCACCCCGCTCACGAGCATGAGGCCAGCTGTTATTTGCATTCTTATCCAGTTCCCAAGGCAAACATAGCAACTTCTTACTAGCAAAATAAAATTGAGACAATATTTGTGTGTTTGACCAGCTGAAAGTAACAGAGCAAGAATGACAGCAGTACCCTGTGGCTCACTTGTAATCAATGAGCATCAGCTAGAGAAGTTTTGCCCTGTTTAATTTCTAGGCTAGCATATTTCATGCTTTAAAAAACATAAAAATTTGTATAGCGAGGAGAAATATATAGATATATTTTGAAGGTTCCCGAAAAAAATCAGGTTTTTTCGTATCCCAATAAAAAGTTAGGATGTATGTGTGTATGCATGCAGTGTGCATACATATAAATACAAATAGAGCTATAGTAAGTATATATATATATATATACACAAGGGTGTGTACCAGGCTTAGACCACTGGCCCGTGATGCTGATGTAGGGGCGAGCAGACGAGCACCGTGTTGCAGGTGTGGAGCTCGCCGTGCTCTCTGGACCCGTATTGCACCCCACTGCTGCGACTGCCCTGCGCAGGGATCCTCAGGTCACACTGCTGGCTCCCATAGTGGACCCTTCTAAAGCGTATCCCCATTATCGGGTTTTCTTGTCAAAGTTACTACCCCAAGCAGAGATCATTTATCACTTGGAAACAGCGTGAACAACAGACTTAGTCAACTTCCCTGCAATGGCACGAGCGATACGCCCACACTGAAATCTGCGGCCGTAGATCCATAAAGCGCAGCCAAGAAAGGACACCGCAGCCAGACCCCGTGGTGTGGAGCAGTCGAGGCATTAGTGCGGCGGGAGCAATGCTCACGACAGCACTGCAGCCGGACGCCCCACGGCATGGGCCCGGGGAGCGGTGGGCCGAGGGATGCCCCCCGCTGCCTGACACAGGAGGGATGCTCAGCGCCGGCTCCGGCTGCGGAAATGCCGGTGTGGCTGCCCCAGCGAGGAGCCTTTCCTCCCCGAGTTATTGCAGAGCTGAGATTGCGCTAGGGAAGGAGTTAATTAAGCTTCACAGCTTCCCCTCTGACATCTCAAAGCATTTACCCACGTCATGGAGAAGTGGGGAGAGGTCTGTGCCAAAGCCCTGTTGACACAAGTGGGGGTTTCTCCCCTTGGGCCAATATTCACTTGTCTCTCTAGGGAAAGGGCTTTGACATCTGGAGACAGAAGCTGCCATGGAAATGCAAAATTTCATTGATTTAACTGCATTATTATTGCCGCCAGCCATTGTTCCCGTCAGAGGCCGAGAGGTGTGGGTCCATGTCCCCTCCAGCCTGGCAGTGGCACACGGATGGGGGTGTCACTCAGCTGCCATCGCCCCGAGGTTGAACTTCATCCTCCCCTGGGGGGGCACCAGGCAGGCTCACGAACAGCCCAGCCTGGATGGAGGTGGGAAAAGGGGAGAAGGGAACCAGCCCCTCGGGGGGACGGGACGGGACGGGGTGGTGTGGGCACTGCACGTGGCCGAGGGACGGGGTGTCCTGTGCCACGTCCTCCCTCCGGTTTTCCAGATCAACTGCTGAACCAGGCCGGGGGGGGGTTCTGCCTCCTGCAGCCAGGGCCTGGGCTGTTTGCTGCCCTGGTGCCTGAATTCGTCATCACCACCAGCACCGAGTTATGTGGCCTTGATGGGCAAAACCACCTTTCAGTCCGGCATTCTGCAGGAAGACACAATGTCAAGCACCTTATTGACATGATGATGCCATGCCTGTTGGAAAACATGAGAGCGGGGTACAGGACACTGTTCCCCCCCCAGCCAGCAACTAAGCACCACGCAGCCACTCACTTCCCCCCACCCAGTGGGATGGAGGAGAAAAATCGGGAAAAAAAAGTAAAACTCATGGGTTGAGATAAGAACATTTTAATAGACAGAAAGGAAGAAACTAATAATGATAATTATAACAATAATAAATTGACAATAATAATAAAAGGATTGGAATATACAAATGATGCACAATGCAATTGCTCACCACGCACCAACCTACACCCAGTTAGTTCCTGAGCAGCAATTCCCTCCCCAGCCAACTCCCCCCAGTTTATATACTGGGCATGACTTAACATGGTATGGAATATCCCTTTGGCCAGTTTGGGTCAGCTGTCCTGGCTGTGTCCCCTCCCAACTTCTCGTGCCCCTCCAGCCTTCTTGCTGGCTGGGCATGAGAAGCTGAAAAATCCTTGACTTTAGACTAAATATTACTCAGCCACAACTGAAAACATCAGCATTATCAACATTCTTCTCATATCTAACTCAAAAACCATAGCACTATACCAGCTACTAGGAAGACAATTAACTCTCTCCCAGCCGAAACCAGGACACCCTGGGAGCACAAGCTGGGGCTCACCCCAGCACGCTCAGCACAATGCTCCCGCCCGGCTCTTCCCCAGCCTTCTCCCAAGCAGAAGTGCGTGTTTTACACTCAATTTGTTGGGAACCTAGTGGATACTCCACCCTTTCTCTAAGGAAGTGCTACTCCAATAGAGACAAAGGGGATGAGGGATTTTATGTCAGTTTTTAGGAAGCTGAAAGACTGGAGCCTGTCTAGCACCAAAAAGGAGAGCAGCTCTTTTTACCAACTAAAGCCTCGGCTCCTTCAGCTGGAAGAAAAAAAAAAAAAAATGGGCATTTGATGTCTTGTGTGCAGGCTGGTCTGCATAGTCTCCATTTTCATAAACCAAGATCTGAGCCAAGCTGTTCCAAACGACCCTGCAGAGAATGCAAAGCCGCCAAGAGCCGGACCGTATGGCTGCCCTGGGCAGACTGAGCTTCGGCACACCTGGGGAAACCCAGAGCAGCTCCCCAGCGTGCACCAGGAAGCCAGGCTCAGCTCATTAACATCAGCTCAACCTCATGTTTTTTCCACTGAAACTCAGACAGATACCCCCGGTCACTGCGTTCTCACAGACTGAAAGAGAAGAAAAAAACCACATGAGATTTCCGTGACCCCAGCAGCACAAAACCAGCGGGTTTTCCCCCGCTCAGCTGCGCAGTGCCTGACCCGTGCCCCTGCACGCCAGCCTTGCCGCAGCGAGCGGCAGAAGTCACGGGAACATCGCTGCACAGATTTTGCCTTTCTCCAGCTTGTCTTCCTGGGGAACTTCCTCGGCTGTACAGACACCTGCTGAGTCTGCATTTTTTTTTTTCCACTTGAGCTACACACTTCCCACTCAGCCCTCGCGGCCCAGACTCCATCCCACTGGTTGTCAGCCCGCACAGAGGAGCTGAAGCCCTGCAGCTGGAAAATGCCCCCTGCTCCTGCACCGAGCCTGGAGCCAGCCCTTACAGAGCAGGCACGTAGCTGCGGTCAGCTTTATGTAGCTCCGTGTCTGGCATTAAACATTCATGCCCCTTATACAGCAAACAGAAAAACACAGACTATGACTGGCTCTAATGAAAATTTAATCACGTTGTGGCAGTGGGAGCTGACAGTGAGCCCCGGGAGGTGACAGGCAGAGGGGATTCGGATGCCTCGCAGAGCCGCGGGTCTCGGGGGAGCCACCCCTGAGCAGTCCCAGTGCCCGCACCCCTCAGCATCGGCCGGAGCGCAGGCGGGTGAGGATGGGTGACCGGGAGGCTGAGCACATGGTGCCACGGACAGAGCTAGAGCAGATCACCAGCAAAATTTCAGATCTAAATAAATGGAGAGAGATTTTTAGTTTCCATGGGTAAGATTTTTATTCTGCTTCATTATCACATGTTTTCAATTCCAGGTGGTTTTTTAGTATCATTTTTAAAGTTATGTTTTATTACAATACTTACGTGAGAAAGGTCTTCACATACTCAGTAATGCAAGTACTACAGCTTTTACTCTTCCTTTCTTTTGGGGTTCTTTTCTGGCTCGTCTCCTGTTTCTTCATATGTTAGCAATGCCTCTGTTGGGTTTTTTTTAATTTGTATTTTATTTTCCCTTTTCAGTTTCGAAATCGGTAATACAACTCATCAGGTAACTGTTTGTCTAAAAGGTAACATTTTGTATTTGTCTAGTGGTTTTTGCAACTGTTCCACCAGGTTAGCATGTTGAGGAAATTGCACATCTATATGTGCAGCACAGCAGACAGTTTATGGAGATTTATTTCTTACGCTCCTCCTTTAAGAAACATGCATTTTCTTCAGGTATTTTAAAGGAATGTCTTCCTGATCTAAATCAAAGTGGCAGAGTAGTCCAACATAAATTAAGCTTTCTGTCTGAAAGTTAAGGTTTTCATGGTCAGCTTTAGAACATGGGAAAAAAACAAGTTAAGGTCTCTTAAATATAAGTATTTGGAAAACCTGCTGTGTCTTTTGGTTGGAAAGCACTGAAGTTTATTCCCTGTAATTCAGACAAACACAACATTACTTTATACTCCAATCATTAGCTTGTAGGGTCGTATCCTTAACGACCGAAAAAAGCAGGGAGTCAAACACGCCAATGCTCCTGGCAGCACATCTCCTGCCTCCCCTGCCCCTCTCTAAGCTCATTGCCGGGTCGTTGTGCCCACTCCACTGGGAATACTGGGGGGGGGGGTAACTTCGGGCGCACACGAGGCAGCAGCGTGGGATGATGCACCATCCGCTCCTCTCTCTGTCCAGCGAGGCCAGGGCAGCGCTGGCGATGGAGCACCCGGAGCCGGAGAGCCCGCGGGGCCGCGGCCGTCTCACCCCCCCTGCGCCGTCCCCAGACCCCTCCTGGTCCCTCCAGACACGGGCGGCCAGCCCATCTCCTTGGAAATGGCAACGGTGAGCAGGCCTGCTGAATTAAGCATGAGCTGTAATTTAATCTCGTTAAAAGAAAGAAACTCGGGAACCTTACCTGGCGTTGTGGGAGGCTCAGAGCATTGCTGGGCTGAAGGCTGCAGCCTGCTGTTAGCTGTAACAGAAGGATAAAATCGCAATGATTTATTTATGAGACTTTTAAAGAACATGGTTGCAACACAACCTTAAAACTGATATACTATATTTCTCATTAGATAACAGGTCAAATGACAAAGTGTAATGTTTCCCTGCTCTTCAGTGCTTTCCTAGGGAATAGCCTCAGAACAGGAGGCAGAAGTTCGGGAGATCAGCAAGGTATTGCTACTCTCCCCCAAATACGTGGTTCCGAGAGCACTAGTGAGGGGTGCCTGCTGCCCCTAGAAGAGCCTTCACCAGAGGCTCGGGGGGTTCTGCAGGTGATGGCAGAATGGGCTCGTGCCGGCCTTATTGCCCATGACCTCCCACACCAAACCAGTCCCCCGGCACTTCAGCACAAACTTAATGAAAACCTCAAGGGCTTTAATACCGGAGGTGAAAGCCTGGCCAGGGCTGCGCTACTGAACACACATCCAAAAAGATCCTGAAAAGTCCTGAAAAGATTTAGATACATAGCCATGCTTACCGTCAGCTTCACATGAATCCACCTTCTCCGGTTCATGACCCACTTGCACAAATCACCCACATCGGAGGCAAAGCAATTTTTAACGGGAAGAACCATGATGTCTGTTTGGTTTACTTTGCTCAGCGAATACGTCATTCACTAAAATTAAAAATAATTAGGAAAAATGTTCCAGGTGGGCCCAGGCAGTGTCCACAGACTGGGGGTGGTGGGGGGTGAGGCCAGGAGGCAGGTTCACCCCCCCCAGCCACCCGCACCCAGGCAGGTCCCTCACACCACCCAGTGAGAGAGGGAGGGGGGCAGCCGGGGCCATCACCCCCACAGCCGCCCTGGTGAACAGCACCCGCCTGCCCTCCCAGCCACGTGCTTGTGTTAAAAGTTACCATAAGTGAAACTCACCGATACAGTTAGAGATTGCAAACATCTCTATTTTACGTGGAAGCCACGTGATTTTTTTTCGAACTTTCTCTTTTAATTCAGCTGCCAACCCGAAAGCTGGCTGTGCGTGCCTGGACGGGTCCTGGACACGGGACACGCTCAGCGATGCCCGTGCCTGCCCTCGGAGGAGGAGGCCACAGACAAACCCTCCTCTGCCTCCCACCAGCGCCCAGCCGCCCCGGCCACAGCTGAACAGGCACCGTATAGAGGGGTTGCACGGGCAAACGTAGATGTTTAATTCTGTCCCCAGATGTGCCGCTGATGACAGCGAGTGCCTTGCCCAGGTCTTCCCCCAAAAGGTGTAGCGTATCCAAATGTAAATTATTTACACACTGCAACTGTACTTCACAGGAGTGGTTGGATACTGAGTGAAGTAAATGACTGAATTAACTGCAAACATCACCTTTGCTTTGAAATTATGGAGCCTGCTTCTCGGTAGATGATTTTACACTGCTCTGGCCATGAGCACACACGCTGAACCTGTATCCCGAGGCCCCTCTGACATTAAAGATCTTCTATGACGCTGGGATGTGAAGGTAGCTGAACCCAGCCTGTCTTTCTGCTCCTCCGCAGAGCCTGCGAAAGCTGCTATTTGGAAACGTGTTCCACATCTTCACCTGTGAATGGACAAGGGCGTACTTCAGGTTTCGCGAGCCGTACTCTGACCTGGCCTATGCTTTGGAGGCAGGAAAGGTAAATGTTGCAGTGCAGCAACTGGCACCGTCTCCTCAATGTCTCGGACACTCGCGGGAGCTGGCAGCCAGCGCTGGGTGCCTCAGCACTGCACACGCCTGCTCCCCGCGCTCTGCACGCCTGCATTCTGCACGCTGCCTGCCCACACCCCACACCTGCACCCCACGCTCTGCACGCTTGCACCCCACATGCTTCACACCTGCACCCACGCTTGCACCCACACTTGCACCCCATGCTCTGCATGCCTGCACCCCATGCTTGCATCTCACTCTCTGCACACCTGCACCCCATGCTCTGCACACCTGCACCCCATGCCTGTACCCTACGCGCTGCACACGTGCACCCCGTGCTTGCACCTCACACTCTGCATGCCTGAACTCCACGCTCTGAACACCTGCACCCCATGCTCTGCTCACCTGCACCCCATGCCTGTACCCTATGCTCTGCACGTCTGCTCGGCTGAGCTTTCTCCACAGGGACTTCCAACTGCAGCCACACTCCATAGCTGTCCTGAGCAAAGCGCCAGCTGCCCTCGCAGTGGAGATGCTGAAACGTGTCTGGAAGCGGGATGAACTGTCCTGATCCAGCAGCATGCTGCAGACACAAACTTTAAATACCATGGTATTAAATGCTTCCAAGGTGAAGGCTCAAGAGAGAAGCAGCAGGTTGCTGTATGTGGGCACAAATAAGTGGTACTTGCCTCGTTTTGGGGGGAATTAGAGTTACCTACTTCTTACTGCCCCACCTGGAAATCAAACAGGTGATTTTACTTACATTTTCGTTTACTGAAAGAGGGAGGTTTTCTTCTTCCTTATTTACCATCATAATACTGGCCCCCAAAAAGCAGAAGCCCCCAAAAAGAAGAAGATACACACTTAAAGTTGCAAACACCCTTAACCTGCCAGGAAGCTAAAATGCTTTTTACAAATGCAGGTGAAGATCTGTGGGTTCAGAGGCTCTGTGGCTGCAGAGAGGACGACAGCCCTGACGTGCGCAGCCAGCATGGCTGGGAGCAGGCATGGTCACCCTTGTGCACTGCCCCACATCAGCCCCACGCTGCCTCAAGACCCTGGTCCCTTTGCTGTGAGGCTAGAGGAGAGAAAAAATAAGCCATGGTGCTTCTAGGCGTACGTGATACCTGGAGCTCGGAGCCCTTCCCTGCGGCTGCAGCGCTACAAGGGAGGGACCCCTGCCCGGGACCTCCCCTCCCCAGGAACACACAGGCAGGGCCACCCTGGAGTCTTTTCTTGCAGAAAGGCTTCTTGGTTTTAGGCGCATAAGACCTTTTTCAATTTACTTTTCCATTTACCTCAGGAGCTGTCAGCAGCGCTTCTGAATTCCCATGGAGAAAAGAAAAATTACCCTCCTGACACTGACAGCAGGATGGCTCGTGCTGGCCAGGGATTGCTGCTATTTCCCGGAGACTGACATGCTAGTTCAGGCTCGTTAGCACTGGGGAGTGTTGTCTTTCTGTTTCTAGGGGGGAACAAGAACAATTCTGATGGCTGTACAAGCACACATCATCAAATACCTGCTTTTCGTAAGAAACACAGAATATACTCACCTGGAAAGGTAAGAAGCTGAGCCTTCCCATGGGACATATGGAAACTATTTCCTTGCATTATTTGGACTAAGGCAGACTGGCACCAGCCTCTAAGTTCAACCGAACTAGACCCAAGTTCAGGTTTGCAGCTACAGGTGGGAATTTGCACGCAGGAGCAAAGCCTTGTCTGTCTCCCAGGCAAGGCCTTTTCCCACCAAAACGTTTGGTTTTGTAACAGCGGCGCTTGCTCCCTCGTCCCACTCCCCGGTGCCGCGGTCCCAGCCTGCGGCAGCACGTGCGCAGCGTCGACGCTGCATGGCTGCTCGCCAGGCTGCCGGCTGACGCCGGCCCCGGGTGCCAACCGCACCGTGGGCAGCGTTGGGAAGGGGAAGGCACAGCTCAGCCCTGGGTGCCGGGGACACCCACGCGGCAGCCCCAGCCGGGATGAAAGCCCCTGCGGCAGACGCGTCGCTCCCAGCGCACGGGAGGCACGTCCGCACCAGCAGCGGCGACGGCGCCGAGCGAAGAGTGGGAAGTTGAAGGACGATGGGCACGGCTCGACACGCAGCTGCCTCCTCCACAAACCCTCACCTGTGGCTGCACGGTCCTCCCAGCCACCAGACACCCCAGGCAGGGCAAGACCTCTGGGGTCCAATCCAGCCCTCCCTGGGAAGGGGCCCGTTTCACACTCAGGTTCAGCCTCGGGGCTGGGGTCTCTCAGCATCCCCGAGGACGGACCCTCGCCACAGACCCCCCGCCCCTGTCTCCTGCACTGCAGGCTGTGCGGGATAAGCCGGCAGGAGCAAGGGGAGGCGCTGGCTGCGGCCCTGGCAGACACCCTGTGGGCAGCAGGAGGAGGTGGGAGAGCGGTGGTCTGCCTCGTCACCGCAGCTGTCCACGTTATGCCAAGCCGAGACTACAAAGCCGACAACTTCACGGAAAGAGTGAGTACGAAAACGCCTTCTGCAAACAGGATTTTGTTTAAAGACATGTTTGGCCTGAAATTTCTCAAGGCAAGCAACATCAAATCTCATAAACCTCTTCCCTAACTCACGGTACATCACAAATTGTGAGCACTTTAGACCCGCGTCCCAGCTGCAGCCTGTAAGACACTTCTGCCTCCTCACAGAGGCTTTAGGTGAGCCCAGAGGCTGCCGTTCCCTTTCATTAAAGGCTGATCTTTCTTCTCCCGTAAAAAGGAGAAAGCAGTTAACGTAAAGCTGTTCCACTAACTCTTTGTATAGAGCTGAACTCACTTTAGGAAGGGGCAGAGTAGACTCTTGCATTATTCTTTCATTTGTCTAAAGGAAACACTGGATTAAAAAAGCTCAGCTTTTTCATATAATTAATGTCTCCTTTACAACATCTTCCCCTACACTCGTGCCCGACAGATCCAGCTGTTTGAGTTCTCTGAGAAAGCAGCAGCTCAGGAGTTCATCTTTGACCATATAAACTGTGTAAGTATGGGATATTTGCTTTATTCTGGTTATTTTTTTGCTTGCTTACAACTTACTTCCCATTCAAAAGTGGACCTCATGGAGATCAATGGTATCACCTTCAGCAGGACATTCAGACTGTTAACATACAGTTAGTGCATGGATCAGTTTTAACTTTTCCTATCCTGCTCCCACTAAAATCCCTGGGACTTCACCCACCGATAGCAGCACTCTCAGTCCACAAACGCTGAGTAAACAGCAGCAGCATTTTGTACATTACACAAATACAAAATACGGTTCCTTGCAACTTTAGCAAAAATCTGCGAAAAAAGTGTACAAAACCAGTTTAGCCAATGACTGGAAATTTCTTCTTTCTTTTTTTTTCACCTGATCCTATTCAACAATATTAGTTACAAAATCTTCCCAGAATAACACCTTATTCATTTGGCTCAACATAGTCACCTAAGGTTGTATTAAAGCAGAGGAATTGTTTTAATTAAACATCATATACCTGCCATAATTCCTCCCCTGTGATTACTTATTTCTTGTTCCAGTTCAAAGGCGAAGGAAGTCATGGAGTGATCCTATTTTTATACAGTTTAATTTTCTCTAGGACACTTGCAAGGTATATTTCATTTTTTAAACATTTTCCTCTAGTTTAGTTACATCTTCTGAAACGGTCTTTTCCTTGTTTTACTTAAACGTCCATTCTTAGTCGAATGTGGAGAAGCAGCTGTCCAAGAGGCAGATGCAGCTGGCTGGTTTACGGCTACAGATAATTGTACACCCCGAGCATCTGCCTGCACATCCAGGAGCAGGCAAGGAGGGGCAGCAGAGAGGAGAGAAACCCTCTGCATTCACAGCAAAAATAACGCACTGTGTAAAACCAGGAGTTATCCCACTGACGGCAATAGTCACTGTCACAGTCAATTAAACTTAAACAGGAAAGTCACAAGAAGTTTATTTAAACACAGAAGAATTCTGCCAGTGTGACTATGCTGGCAGAGGTGACTGACACAGTCTTTCTAAACCTGATGTAATTAGATTTGGGTAAAGATGCTTTAGAAACGTACAGAGGCATATTTATACCAACAGAAACCATGATTTATACTAATGTGACACTATGACAGCTATTTAGCAAAAAATTGCACTGCTACTTCAAATAGTTTGTTCAGGCTACAGCTGGGTGCAATGGAGGCCTTCCAGCAGTAATTGCAGGGAGGGAGATCCCGGCTCCGTCTGCAGGGGGTTTGAATCTGACCCCGAATTTGAATTTTAATGGGAACAGATCTGAAGTGCAAGAGCTCCAGCTGAGCATAGAACTGCTGTGTCAGGATAGCACTACTGTGGCAACAGCAAAGAGAAATAAAGGAGTCTTCGGAATTTCCTCATCTTTCCTGTTAATCAGACAGGGATGTACAGCAACCGCCTCAGGCGCCGATCCAGATGCTGCCGTAACACTTTGTGCTTGGTCATACAGGGTCCAAGAAGATTTAGACTGCGCAGCAACTCCTCTGTTAAAATTCAGTTTTGGAAACATCACCTGTACACAGGTAAGATTAGCCTTATTTCTCAAATTTTCTTCTTTTACTATCGTTACATTTGATTTAGGAAAAAATTCTCTCTTGTTACTCCAATGAAAAAAAAGCATAAGGCCACAGAAGAATATTTTGCAAATTTTAATCGTGGCTGTCCATTTACAAAATGGATGACGATGATGATGATAACAATAATAATAAAGCTGCAGGTAGTCTGGCGTTCCTCTGCTCGCGACAGGCACGACAGAGCTGGGAGCAGGACGCCAGCTGCCATTTTGCAGAGGCCTTTTGCTCCGCTGCCTCGTGGCGTGACCGTGGGCCGTTTCCCCGCAGGCCGTGCTCAGCCTCCTCCTAACGGGGCGAGCGAGCCCGCACCAGCTCGATGGCGGCCGGGAGCCGGGTCCCAGCGGCGCGGGCGTCGAGGCGTGGCGGCAGCGGGTCCCGGTGGGCTACCTGCGCTGGGGCAGGGCGCAGGCGGAGCGGCAGGTGAGAGCTGGCACGGCCCCGCGGCCGGGGGGGCCGTACCCGCACGCCAGACACCACGGCTTTGGGGACAAGGACGGCATTGAACGCCAGGCTTCACCCCCCCTCTGCCCAGGTGTGCCCTCGGCTGCGGACGCCCCGGCTGCCCGTCTGGCTGTGCGGCATCTCCGGCAGGCACAGCGTTCTCTTCGGCACAGACAGCCTGCTCCTCTCCGACTGGAAAAGGGAGAGGGTCTTCCACCTGTACTTCTACAACGGGCAGCAGGAGCAGACAACAACAGCCCATCTAACGATAGGTACGCACCGAGCTTGCCGGGGGAGGATATGGGGTATGGATGTCGCATACGGACCATGCATAGAACCCTGTATGTGTACAGCTAGGTGGGTCTACTTACACTACAATTCGTTGTTCTGTATTTAATGTATACATACATACACTGTATATATTACTAACCTTTCCAGAAAGTGAGGAGCCTCCTCTGAACAACAGCGTAAAAAGACACGAATAAAAACCTGGCTTTGAAAGGACCCTGGCCATTTTGGAAGGCGTAATGCTCTTAAGCAGGCGGCCCATTGCTGGGAAGAGCTATAGGAGTGTTTTCTGTAGAAGTAATAACTCCCGAGTCCCTGCGTAAACTCCGGTTCAGTGCCACCCCCCCCCCCCCCAGCCCCCAGCCGGCTCCTGGGGATGGTGGGTGCTCAGCACCGGGCGAAGCTGAGGCCGTGCCGTCCTCCAGTGCCGGGGGTGAGCGGGGCTCCGGTGGGCAGGCGCCGGGTGAGCTGCCAGCGGGACAGAGTCCATCCCACCCGTGGAGCACGCAGCGGGGGTGGCCACCGGGCTCACCTCCCCGGGCGCAGAGCCCGCGGTCTCGTCCCAGCATGGGGCCCACTCAGGACTTCGCCATTTCTTCCCCTACTCCCCGATGTGGCCAAAGAGCTTGTATTGGGGAAGGGACAGTTTTTCAGGACACAAGATGCAGCTGGCGCTTCTGCGTTAAATACCTGATACGGATGTCCTGTCTAAAACCGTGTTTCATCTTCCGTTGCTGTTAAGCCCCCATCAGTCCAATATGAATGCTCTGCTGACTAAGTGTCCTAGAACAACCAGTAGGAGAAGGAAAACCCACAGACACCCACCCCTCCCATGGGACAAATCCCAGGAGAGAGCGTTCCTGTAAGTGCAAAGTTTAAATAAAACAGGAAGCAGAATCGTTTCATGATTAATTCCAAATTTGTAATAAATCTACTTCTAATGCAGTGATGCTGGCATGCAGGATGGGTTAACAGCCTGTTTTCAGCATCTAACTTAGACTTAAGTCGGTATTTTCCTGCCCAGCAGCCAGGTGCCACCATGGCCCTCGTTCCCCTCAAGTTTTAAATCCACACCAGGAGGAGTGAACTGCTCCTTGCAGTATCAATTGGGTTGCAAACCAGGCTCCATGCTTAGGATGCGAGTTTCTTGTTTCTCTGTGCCACTGTGCACTGTTTACCTTCACTTTGTGAACGCCCAGCCCCTTTACCTTGCTCTCCTTTCACTACGGCATTTAAAGTAAAGTAAGAAACTTGAAAACATTACACTAAAGGCTGAATTTGCAGGAAAGAAGGGTGAATCGAGATTCACAGTCATGATAAGCAGCATGGCCGCAGATAAGGATGTGCCTATGTGTTCAGAAAACAATATGCAAATGGACCCTGCAAGGAATCGAGAGCTGTATTTATAGCACCTGAATTTCCCGAGATGGGGGCCCACACAGCGGGGGGGCAGCCCCCACCAGCCGGGGGAGGCCGAGTCAGCGCTGCCCCGAGCTCCCTCCTGGGGCAGGGTGGGCAGCACACCTGCAGCAATCCAGCCAGTTCTGCTTTTAACCTTTTCGGAAACTTTTTTGAGGGGGATGGGTTTTTTAGACTTTTTTTTAAACTGCATTTCCTTTTCAGACACTCATTCGCATCACTGGGAAGAGGACCAAAGCGAAGACCCAAGCGGCCCAGAGAAGAGGCGTCCGTCCGTGGAGATGGCAATCAGGACCAAGTGGGCAGGCGCGACCGTCAGCTGGAACGGGACAGACCCCTTCTTCTGAGGAGTCCCCGCATCTCCCACTCGCTGCCAACTCCACCAAACACTGTGGTCTGGAGGAGAAAAAACACTTTCACCAATAAAACAGCCTTTGGCGCCTGGAGCGCTGTGAAAGCCTGCGCCCCTGAGGAACAGTCGCTAGCAACACTGCCTTACTGCACGCATTTTCCAGGTGGTAGGATGCAGGTTCTTCTGCTTCCCACGACAGCTGGCAGAAAAAGGAAAGAGAGTGGGAATTTGCCTTCCTCCGTGCCAGGCAGAGATGTTAGAGAAATCAAGGTGTCTCTTGAGTGCTGTGGAAATGAAATCGATATTGAGCATTGGCAATACTGTGTGCATCTAATTTATTTAATCCAGTGTGTGCAACTAATTTAGCTGTTTGCAACGAGTAAGGTTTCCTCCCAGCTCCCTGCAGCTGTGACTTCTGCAGCCGGGTCTCTCTGCTGCTTCAGCGACAGCTCGAGTGCAGACCCCGGCCGGGTTGGCTCACAGAGCTACCCTGCATCCCACGCACCAGTGGGGAAGCACAGCTCGTACATGGGCACCGAGGCAAAAGAAAGTCTCATGAGGTGCTCCTTGCTGTGATTTCAACAATTTTACTGGCTCTGAGTGTGGCCAAGTCCTGGCACCTGTGGCAGCCTGGCGAGCACGGGCAGGGCACATCACTCCTCGCTCACGTTAACCACTTTCCACTTCCTTTTTTATAGACATCACCCAAAAAAGACCTATTAGTCATACCAAAACGTGTGTTGCTGATGACAGCTGTACTGAGAACAACAAACCTTTCTGCAAGCAATCCAGAAGTTTGGTTAAAATGATTTGATTTGAATTAAAAAGTGGTCACAAACAGCCTGAGATTCAGCCCAGCCAGGGCGAGGAGCCTGCTGGTGAGCAAGCTAATATGGGGTCTGCGCTTGTCATTGCCCCCCCCTTCAATTTCTGCTGAATTCAGAGCTCCCCTGAGCGCGTGGCATCCCCGCTGCACAGCTGTGGTTCAGCCGAAGCGCTGCAGCCCCCCGGCACCCGCAGCCCCGGTGACACCGTGACAGGCGTGCCGCCGCCGCCCAGGCACGGGCACCACGCAGAAGGGCCTGGGGCAGGGCTGGCAGCACCCAAAAGCTGGGGGGCATTGGCGAGACGGCAGCCCCCAGTGCCGGCCGCGGAGCTACCAGCACAAGCCAGAGCCAGAGGGTGCTGGCAGGTGACAGGCAGCCTGCCTGCAGGCAGGAGGGCACCCTGTGCCCCCATCCCACCAGAACCTCCTGCCAGACTGGGGAGGACACGCTGCCCACCCAGCAGCACCGGGGGCTGCACGCTGACTTTCCTGGCAGGTAGGGAAGATGTCAGCTCTTCCCTGCGTGGATGTACCAGCACCTGTTAAGTCTCGGCTGCGCGCTGCCGCGTCCCTCCCAGCCACCCACCCACCGCCCTCCCCATCCCGGCCACGCAGCTTCAGAAAGTGGTGGAAACGTCCGTCACCCTCAAGGTCCCTCTCCTGCGTGGACCTGGTCGCGATGGGCGGTGGGCTCTGAAGCTGCAGAGGAGACAAGCAGAGCTCATGGCTCCATTTACCACTGTTTTACAAATCACCTTTTTACTGCAAACAATTATTCCTATGGCATAGACACAGTAACCTACAGCGTTGCAGGGAGCCAGGCTACGGTTATCTCCAGAGACCAGGGTCTTTTTTAGCAGAGGATCAATAACCGGGGAAGCCGGTGGCAGCCTCATACCTTTCTGGCACTTATTCGACCAGCTCAGAGTCTGAATTGTGCTTCCCCATTTATTCCAAGCAGAAGAAATGGACTCTATTCAGAGCATCTTTAAACCAGACACCAACCTTCTAAAAACTATTTTGTACATTATTTATTTAAGAGGAGTCTTTGGGGCTGCTGAAAAAAAGTGTGATAGCCACATTCTGACCTTTAAAAAATATAATTTTATATATATATATAGCTTAAATAACATGTTTTTAAATTACCCTGTATTATTGAAAGCACAGAAAAAACATATTTTATTTGTATAAACATCCACACCGTTCCAGTCTATTTGTGAAAAGGCTCTTATTTTTCCTCCTCCCTATACCACAGAATATATAATAAACCACAAACCAAGTAAGAGGTCTTCTCCAAGACCACAGGACTATTCTGGCCTTGTTTTCATGCCAGGCCGTGGGATCAGGGCGGGAAAGGACTCAGCACTCCAGGATGCAGACTAGAATCTCAGGGACTGTTAACTTTGATTTTCTAATCTCAAAAGAGACACTCATATGCCTATGGCAAAGTTTCTCAACAGCTTTTACAACCCAAGTTTCCCATTTTGTTTTGATAAAACCTACAGATAAAAAAGAGGGAACTTCTTAAAAGCCTTAATAACTCAGTAGTCTTTTTTAGTCTATATATCATACGGCCATATAATTTCTAGAGAAAATGGTACAAATGTCTCAATTATACCATGTCTGAATCTATTAAACATTTTTTTTCCCAGCAGTTAGTTATCAAGAGTTTCGCTTTCTGTTGTGAATTCAGTTTTAACTGGAATCGGTTTGGTAAGACATTGGTGAAGATTTTAAGTGTAATTTTATTCCAAGATGTCAAAATACTGTCATTCTTTGAGAGTGGTGGTGTTGGTTTTTTTTTTTAAACTACTCAGTGTAACTCGCAAATCTTTCCTTAGTGCCATCTAACTTCTAGGGCTCGTGGAGAGACGGCTCTCAGGCTTCATTCAGTGCAGTGCTTGGTTCCTATAAAACTCAGCAAGAATTCAGGTGCTCATTCCCATTTGTGCTTTCGTGGTGAGGTCCACCCTATAATCTTGTTGATTTGAACCTTATATAAAGTGCAAGGCCTTTTCATTACACCCAAATGCACGGTGCATTATTGAATGATTTCTCAAAACAGCAAAAGAAAACAACCTGTAAAACACTGCCAGGACAACTGTATACAAAAGGATTTTTTCTCATTTCTTGGCCTGTGCCATCTTGCAAGGTTTAATGGAACTTTAGAAACCTGACAAAAAAATCAGACTTCAGCTAATAAGGCACCTCCTTTTTAATGGAAGTTGAGTACAGATAGTGCCTCAACTGAAAATTTTGTGAGGCCCGGAGTCAAGAATGAGTCACACAGCTGCACATCCTGATGGGTCTCTGACAATAACACCGCTTTAGTGAAGTGTTAAAAATGCTCAGTGCGGGTATCTTGGAAGAAAGCATCACTCATTTAAGGACAAGGATCCTCAGAGCCAAATAGCAAGAAGAACTCTTGGGAAAATAATGTATGTGAGAAAAACTTGCCCATTTTGCTGACAGGGGAAATAACCTTGTATGACAGAGCTCATTTCTGGTCACCCTGACTGGATATGCTGCACAGGGGCACCGGGCCGGGTTTTGCACGGGAGAGGTGAGAACTGCATCTCCACCCAGAGCGAGGAGAGCCGCGACATCACAGGGGCCAGGTGAATATTAAACAACAAGCCTACACACAAATATGCCTTTTTTAACAATGACTCCACCACCTACGAGCAAACACTCTTCTTTATTCCTCGATCTTGCTATAATAGGAAGGGGATTTTGGAAGATTTCTGTCCTGAGACTTCAGCGTCATCACTTCTCCAGTGAAGTTTATATCTGGGTAATGAAAACAGCCCAGCTTCTTTCCTTGTCTGGTCCTCACACGTGAAACCAGAACTAAGAAAATATCTCATTCTAAATAACACTTCAAAAGAGCAAAAAACACTTTTCATTGTTCTTTCTCACATTTTTACCACTGCAACCCACCCCGTAAGCATCGCATCGGCCTGCGCCCAGCTCTCCTAATGCCCGCTCCCGTTTGCAGGAGTCACCTCTGTTATCCCGGTGCGGTCCCACGGGTCCATAACCACGCGTGCTGGCGGGTGCGATTCTCAGCGGCGACCACCCCCCTACTGAGAAGTCAAAGGCAGCCCCCGAGGGGAGATGTCCCTCGCACCCACCTCTGAGGGAGATGTCCCTCACACCCACCTCTGAGGGGAGATGTCCCTCACACCCGTGAGGGGAGATGTCCCTCGCACCCACCTCTGAGGGAGATGTCCCTCGCACCCACCTCTGAGGGGAGATGTCCCTCACACCCCTGAGGGGAGATGTCCCTCACACCCCTGCGGGGAGATGTCCCTCGCACCCATCTCTGAGGGAGACGTCCCTCGCACCTTCCCGACCCCCCTCGCAGGGCACCCCACGCTCCGCCAGCCCACAGACCGGTCACCACCGCCGGCACCTTCCACGCTGGGAAGGCTCTGGGTACAGAACGACAGGCGCTTAATTACCGCCGACAACGACAGGCGGTCAATTACCGCGGACAGCTCCTCTTCCCCGCGCAACCGCCCCCCCGCCCCGCCGCGCCCCCTCCTCCTCCTCCTCCTCCGCCCGCCGTCCCCGCCGCTCCCGCCGCTCGGCGGAGGCCCCGCCCGCCCGGAGCATGCCGGGACCGGGGCGGAGGCCGCGCGCAGCCGCCGCTGCCGTCAGCGCCGCCTCCCTCCCTCCCTCCCTCCCTCCGGCGGCCCGGCGCGATGAGCCGCCCGTCCTCCGCCGGCCCCGGCGCTAGCAAACCCTGCGGCAAGCAGCAGCACGCCCCGTCCCCCGCCGTGCCCGCCGCCGTCCTCCCGGGTCCCGGCGGGGCGTCTCCGCCGCCTCCCCCCCCCCCCTCCTCCTCCTCCTCCCCCCCCGCCGCCGCCGCCGCCGCAACAGCAGCAGCATCACGAACTGACCTCGCTCTTCGAGTGCCCCGTCTGCTTCGACTATGTGCTGCCGCCCATCCTCCAGTGTCAGGCCGGGCATCTGGTCTGCAATCAATGCAGGCAGAAGCTGAGCCTCTGCCCCACTTGCCGGGGCTCCCTCACCCCCAGCATCAGGAACCTGGCCATGGAGAAGGTGGCCTCGGCCGTGCTCTTCCCCTGCAAGGTAAGGAGGGGGTTTTTTAGGGGGATGGGGATGGGGGGGGGGGGGTCCGGGCGGCCCGGTAGGGCCGCCCGGGCCCCCCCCCCCCCATCCCCATCCCCCTGCCTTCTGTCTCAAGGCTTTCCCCACAAAACCCTTTTCCCCTAGTAAAAAGGGGGAAAAACTTTCTGTCCGGGTGGCAAAGTTTGGGTGTTGGCGGCTTGCAGTCAGGTTAGGTTCCCCCTCCGCAAAAAAAAAAACCCAGCGCAGCGGAAAAGCTTACTCATTTGGGTGTTTCGGTATAAATGCGGCCTCGAAGCGTGGCGGGTTGGTTTTTTTGTTTTGCGGTTGTTTCTTTTAACGGCAAAGAATCCTCTACCTTCGTGGTCTTTCACTTCCAAAACCCCGTGAACCAGCTGGGGTAGGTACAGTGTCATGTTTGGCCGCCTCTGCGCTGGCCTCAGATTTGCACGCCGAGCGGACTGAGGAGGGGAGAGCAGACCGATGCAGAATTTCCCGATGGGTTTATGTCTCGCCTTCGTTGCTAGTTCGATAGCGAAACATTGCAGCTCACGAGAAGACTTTAAGGCGCTTTCTAAGGTTCATCCAACATAAGCAATAGCAGGTTCACTTGGCAGTTTGTAGAAGGTGATGATTTGGCACGTACAATAATGCCCACGCTGAAGACACCCGAGGCGTCTCCTCCCACACCAGCATGTGGGACTTGTCCAGACCCACTGCAGACAGCAAAGCTGTAGCTCTGCAGCTTCATTCTCTGCTGGTCCAAGTCCCCTTCCTCCCTTTCTTTCTTCACTGTCATAAACACTGAACAGTAAAAGGAGGCACTTGCTGGCCTCCATGAGCCTGTTTCATGGTTCCGCAGGTTTCTAAAGTAAAATAAGATGATAGGAGCGCCACCAGCCTTTAAAAGCAAAACTTCTAATGATTCTTTCTAATTCACTGAAAATCCGGCTCTAAATTTTGTCCTAGTATTTGGCATAATCAGTAGATACAAAGGATAGACTTCCCCCCCCCCCTCCCCCCCTAGTTATTTTAACCTATGCTGATGCTCAGTCTTAAAAAAGGGTTTTATGGAGGTAGCAGAAGTTCTGTTCATGTCCCTCTTGTTAGTTCTCTGCAGCCCTCCTTTGGAAGGGCAGGGGCTGGTAAGCTGTCAGGTCAGTAATTACATCTGAATTATTCTTTTTTCAAGTCTGTTCTCTCTCAGCACTATTTCACATATTCAGATTAAACATTTAAATCTCTTTTTTTTTAAAGTGAGTTTTCTATTTAAAAGAACTAGATGAACTGCTCTAAAGTGCACATCCTTCCTAATAGACATTCACCAGGATGGCAGATAGATACATACACGCAGGCAATGCTGAGTAGGCCCTTTTTATATCTTCCTGGAGCCCCTTGATCCTCATACCTCTGTAATATCAAAAGCACTTTAAAACCACAGGCTGAAGTGATGGAGGGACAGATACAGGAACTGCTGGAGCCATCGCTGATGTGGAATGTGAGAAGAAAGTTTTAAAATATAGAGCTGTCCATGGAGAACTGTGGTCGGGCTGGCAGTGGGACCGATGCAGCCGGAGCGGGCCCCGCCGGGCTCCAGCGGCACGTGGCGAGCTTTCCGGTGAGAGCTGCGAGCAGGCACTCGCCACCTCTGCCTGGAAAAGCCAGTCCCTAGCAGCAGCTTTCCCCGGCCGGCCCGCAGGAGCATCGCTAAGGATGCGCAGGGAGTAACGGCACCTCCAGAGGGAATCGTCTGTGTCAATTCTTGCAGCACGGTGTGGTCGGTGGTGAAAGCCCCGTCTGCCTCAGGGGGCTGGCTGGGTCACGGGATGGGATCGCTGTCTTGCGGAGCTTTTCATAGTGTGGGGCTGTTTTACCACTTGCCCTTGAACGGGAGTCAACCTCACGGTGGCAGTAACAGATGGAGCGCAGTGGTGGGACACAGGTCCTCTCTGCTGAACACAGCAACAAGTGCAGCCAGCCACACGCCCAGCTGTGACCCAGTCTGAGCCCAAGGGAATACAAACAGCCAGCGCGGGTTTTTCACTGAAACGCTGGCCTAGTTCTCGTTTTCTGAAGTCTCTTGTCGGTCTCGTCTGTGGCAGCTAGTTTTCCCTGCTTGTCCTTAATGAAACGGATGCATCCAGGCTGGAGCGGCTCCCCGGACCAGAGTCCTCGCAGCCCTTCATTGTACTGAGGTGCAGCTCTGCTGCCCGCAGGATGCCAGTCTGTCCAGCAGCTGAACTGCCAGGCAGGACTCCTGCCTGCTCATCCCCATGCTTTGGGGGTAAACAAAGCGTGGGAGAAGGAGGAAAAAGCCTACAGACTCTTCGCTGTAAAGAGAAGAAGATGAGATGTTCCTAACTTTACCTGTCAGATGTTACTTTACTCACTTGGTAAGAGAAAGGTTTCTTAAGCCCTTAATTATGGGATTGGCTTCTTTACCCCTTGAGGTTTACTTTCTCCATGGTTCAAGAAGTAAGCACCAACAAAGAGAAGTATGTATAAGAACACACACACCCCCCCATGCCGTATCCTCCCGGGAGAACTGAATAGCAATCCCTGTGTCTGTCAGGGAAGTTCTGGTTCAGGTGCATCAGCTGTAAACACTCCTCCAGTTTGGCATTCTCTGAAGATAAATAAGAAGGCTAGCAGATGTCAGCCAGTTAAGAAAAGAGCATTTCCAGAAGTTCCTCCCAGTATTACTCCTGTGGTTGACGTTGTGCTCTTCAAAGCAGCAACATGGAGGAGGAGGGATGCTGGTGAGGTTTGCAATGCGCTGGGGATCGGGCAGCTCAGCATCTTGGTTACGGGGCTGTGAGTGTTTCGCCTTGACCCGGGGGTGTTTTGGTGGTCTCTGCAGTAACCCAAGGCACAGGTCTGTGCTGGTTGGCATGTCAGACGCTGCTGCTGCAGCCAGCAGGAGGTCGCGGACTGGGCTCACGCCAGCTCGGGGCTTGGTTTGGTTTCTCGATACAGTGCCTGCGAGCCAGTTTAGAGCTGGGAGAGCTGGAGAGGGACTGAACCAGCAGCGGTCGGCGTGCTGCACCTCGCAGCTACCTGGCGAGATGCTAGCACAGGCAGGAGCCCTGGGCTGCAGCGCGTGGGAGGGGACGGCCAGGGCAGCCCCCGGCCTCAGCTGCGCGCAGGGGCGCTGGGCGGCACTGCCAGCAGGATGTCAGGTTCCCCCACGCCATGCTGCTGCGGTCACACGCGCACCTGTGAGTTGTCTAGCTCGGACCCGAAAACATGGCGCGCTCGGAGCCCCGCGTCCCAGACCGTGCCGCGGTACGACCGGTGTGGGAGTGTGCATCCTCCCCGCGCACCAGCATCTGCTCGCGAGCTCTCCGCCCCTCACTCGTCGGGCTCCCAGAAGCTCCTCGCAGAGGCGTAGATAAGTCTCTGCTCCTCTTCCCTCGCACACCCTCTCTTTTATGTGGATTTTTTTCTGCCGTGAGCAATTCCTGCTCTGCTGCTTTCACTGTTCCCAAGAGCCGCAAAGTGAAATTAGCACACGTTAACGCTTTTCGCTCTCACTTCTTGGGCCCAGAAACAGCAACACGCCGTCAGGGCTGTAATTCTCAGTCAGCGTTATGTAGGTCGCAGTCAGCCAGCGGGGATGTGGCCCACCGTGCCCCTCGGCGGTGGGCGTCCATTGTGTGCTGCAGCAGCACCAGGGGTTTCGGCAAGAACTGCCCCGCTCTGCAGCCGGCACGCGGCAGCTGACCATGCACCAGGGCCTGGCCCTGGTCTGACTCACCTGTGGTTTTCACCATGTTAAGGGAACCTGATGTAAGCTTGCGGGAGGCGAGGGGGAAGTCAGAGTTCCAGAAAATGTGAAAGAACAAATAGAGACAGTGGTCTGTCCAGAGGAGGACCCTGCACTTCCAGAGACAACTATGAATGGCACTCGAAATAAGTAGGACTGAGACACAACAGTGCAGAGCCAACAGAAAATGGGGATTTGGTGTTGCCTGTGGCTCTAGTTGCTTTGAGGGTTGTTCTTAAAATGCTTTAAGAAAGAATTACAGTTATTGCATCTCGGTGCTTTTTACAGGGCTTCTGGGAAAAAAAAAAAAATCTATAGGAGGATTTAAGTCGTAAAGTCACAGTAAAGCTACTGAAAATGTAAAATGCCTTTTAGTGCTCTAAGCAATCTGCACAAGATAAAATGCACTTCATAAACACACTCAAACTCCTAATTAGTAAGTACCAAAAGGAATCGGTTGTTTTCTTTCATCTTTTAAACAAGTACAAGTGGAAAATAATACAAAGGTGCTCTCTAGTTATGAAGCTGACTTAATTTGGACATAGGTTCTTCCGTAACTTTGGGGGTTTTGTCCAATACTGGCTATGAAAGAAAATAAATCTTATGAATTGGCAGCTTCTTGAACAGACACCAGAATCCATTTTCACAGCAGTTGTGTGAGGTATGCTGTGATCATTAGCTGCTAAACTTGGAACTGTGACCTGGCTAACTGAGCAGTGTAGGGCGGGAGAGGTGTTTCTCGATTTAACCACTTCATCCAAAGTCTATGAGAAAACGAGTTGTGAGTGTTCTCTGTTGTCATTGGCAGAACTGCAGTCCTCGCATAACCACGAGTATTAGCCGAGATCTGTGTCCTGACGTGTTTTGCTAGCCTTTTGTGGTGGGACTTGACAAACAAAGATGTTCATGCTTGAGTGATCTTAGCATGGCCACGGAAATGACGTGGGACCAGCACTCCTCGTCTACCCTGTGTAAAACTGCAGGCAGTTCCTGCTTGCATTTCAGTTTATAGTAGAACTTACCTCCAACATACACGGGCAGAAACTAGCCCAGCACTAAGGAAAGAATATCCAATAGCAAATTCAGTATTTGTTTACACACTGATAGGAGCCCAGTTGGGCAGCTATATGGATGGCATTTAGCAATGTGTGATAGGGAAAAAGAAAAAAAAAAACAAAACACCACACAAAAAAAACTCCACCAAAAATCCTGCATAGGTACACCAGTGAATTGTCACTGCTGTGATTAATTCAACCTAACAATGAGTTTTACTTATAATAAAGGAAATTTACTTTTCTAGTTATTACATACATACATTAAAAAAATCTAAGTACACAGGGCTTGATTTTTCAGAGGACTGAGACCCCATTCTTACCAGCTTTCCTAGGAGTGGTAATGCTCTGCATCGTGGAAGCTAGGACAGATACCTCGCATGAAGAGAGTCTTCTGAGATCCTTGAACACAGCCATCTCTAACTGGAGATACTGCCATGTTTCTGAGTCTCCAGATGGTCCTGGTCCTTTTGAAGAAAAGTGAATCCAGTAAATTCATTGTGCTGTACTCTTACACTTTGCTCTGTGGAAAAGTCTTTCTGCACTTCACAACCATCACTTTGTGTTTAAAAAGTGGAAGGCATAGTGAGACTGTATATAAGCTAACAAGTCTTAAATAATACCAGACTAATCACTTTAATTTTCTTTAGACAGGTGGTACGAGGTAGGCAAAGCCGCTCTATGTCCTTAGACCACTGCTGCTACACTATCAGTTCAAGGGAAAGCATGAGAGGTTTCGCATGTAAGCAAACAACTTGCAAACAGAAATTGCAAGTCATGTTATTGTATACAAACTTACTCCTGTATACTGTCCAATGCTGCTTCTACAGCCTCTTCAGAGCTTTAATTAAAAAAAAAAATTATGTCATTTTAAAGATTTTAAGCAAATATACTAAACCTAAATAAGGTCACCCTTCCTATTTCCAAGACATAGTAGACTCTAATAAAGCGGTGGGATTTTTTTCTGATAAAAATGCAGTTTATTTTGGTTGTAATTGAACAGGAGTCTGCTTACATCACCCTACCTGCACAGGTGCATAGAGCTTGCATGCTCTATGCATGAAATGACAGAATGTTCGCTGGTCCTTTCCCATGTGAACCATAACAGCAGACCCAGCACTGCTGGCAGAACAGAGTTTATAAATGCACTCTGCCAGGCAGCTGGCTGTGGCCCAAGCCGGTTTCCTCACTGGTGTGAGGCTCTGGAAAGCACAGAGGCTCGCCGTTTTCTGGGCTGGACCTCGCTGTGCATCCCTGGGGGAGCTCCCTACTGTCAGTGCTAGACTGGCCTGAGCATCTGTACCCAAGGTTCAGCGAATACTTCGGAAGGCTGGAGGGATCTTAAAAGCAGGGACAGAGGTTTTACAAAGTGCTGGAGGAGGGAGAAGTACGAGAGGGTCTCAATCCTTGTTGAGTCCGTGAACATTGCTGATGCACATACAGGAGCAGGCAGGCATATTCTTTCCAGAAGCATTATTTGTATCTCACACTACTTCTATACTAGAGGGAGAGGCTGCTGGCTAGAGCAGGAGGGATTTGGACTTGGCAGTCTATTCCCAGCTCTGCCACTGATTTCCCATGTGGCTTCAGACAAGTTACTTTAATCCTGTGTCCCTGCCTGGCTTAATTTACAGGGTTGATAATACTGGCCTGCCTCTGCTGAACACTTTCAAGCTTAACTGGTGTTTTCCAAATGCTTTAGGACACTCAGAAAGCTATCCTGTCAAAGTGAAATTCAGAGCAGCACACGCAGAGTGACACACGTGGCGAAAATGTGGCACACTAAGCTATGTATATGGTGATGAGCTCTGAGCTGACTGTTTCCTCTTAGGAAAGAGAATACAGTGCTAAACAAATGACTACAAAAACAAGTACATAATACTTTCCGGCATGGAATACCAGAAATTATGAGAAGGGCAATGAAAAAGCAGAAAACAGTCATGCCAGCCCAGGCATTAGTAGCATACCTGCACTGTTAACACTGCACGCAGCCCTGGCTCCCCGTCTCAAGGATGCGGTAGAGGTGGAGAAGGTGCACAGGCCACATAGCTCAAAGGTATTGTATAACCTGTACACAGGGAGAGGTGAAGCAGGCTTTTGAGGGGTATGATAAAGATGAATGGCATTTGCGAAGCAGCACAAAGACAGCAAGTCAGTTTTTGCTGTTCATGGTCTCCCACTGTTGGTAGGGCTCCTCACCAAACAAAACCCGCAGTGATGGGTTTGGGAGCACATGAGCTCAGGTACTTCTCACGAGGAAGGGCAAAGCCAACGGTATTTGCTTATCTTGTTTTTAAGCTCTCGCTTCTCTACTCACCACTGGTCGCTTTTGTGAGACGGCTGCTTTCGCCCAATCAGCAGCTTGTATATTCTTACTATTTTTGTTAATGAGGTTAGACTCGGAGCTGGTCTTCAGCACCTCGCACGATTGAAGCGTTAACGGGGGTAGGAACATGGGAAACACCAGCAGGCTGGTGGGGCTTGCGAGTATACACGTACCTGGGTCGCTGCATTGCGCGGCAGGGCAGCAGACATGGCAGACGGGCGTGTTTGCCGTGATGGGGCTTCTGCCTTTGGCAGGAGGACGCCTTGTTCCACTGTAGCACCCTGCAATAAAGCCACTAGCAGAGGATTAAGCAGCAGGGGCAGACACAGTAAGTGAAGCCTCACGTTAACTCTTTATGGCTTATAAAACAAGCTCCTCCAGACGCACAACGTCAAGGTTCTGTCCCAGTATTCCTAGCGCCATGTTCGCAGCACGGGTGATTTGCATCTTGGGCATTTAACCCTTTGAGCTGAAACTTCTTTCAGACATATTAGCGCAGAAATAATCATTTATACCTTGGTTATATTTGTCCTCAAGGAAGTGTCATAGCATCCATAAGCAGCCGTGCACGCATGTTGTAACGTTCATGCTCGTGTTAGCAGTGGAGTTGATATTGCTACAGATACCTACAGACTGGGGGAGCTGTGCTCTTGGGGAGAACAGGAGAGACTTTTTTTTCCTCTATGGAGGTAGCGTCAAAGCAATATGGTCAGTGTGGACAACTGAACTGACCGTAGAGAAAGGAAGAGCATCCCCGGTTTAAAGCAAATTAACCCTCCAAATTGCCCAATGACTTTAAGAGAAGTTAGAGGGTACTTACTTGTGTGCTAGCTTTATGCTTGGTGAAAAATCATCCTCTCCCTTTCCACTTCTCACAATTGCAGTGTTGAAACTGTTCCAGTGTTTAAAAAAAGCTGTGGGGAATCTGCATTTGAATTTAATGGGAGTGCTTTTGCTCTCTGATGGTAATAAGGTACATCTATTAAAAATACTTCACTCTAGTAGCTGTTTGCTGAAACTAGAATCCTTTGTTCTTTTTAAAGAAAAGAAAAATCCAAACCAGGACCACTTCAGCTGATCTGGACCGATCAGATCTAACTACAACAGCAAATCTAACTACAACTCAGCCTTACAATCCGTTTTATCTAAGCGCTTGCATTAGAAAAAAAACAACCACAAAAGACAAGAAGAATCCATTTTTAAGTGGAAACAAAAATAAGTAAAACTCAGCTCTGAATCCAGGGCTAAATAGAAGTATCTAATGTAAAATTTGCAATGAGAACAAGAGTTCTGGTTGATCACCAGTGTTTCCAGTTGACAGGTGGGAGCAGCGAACACTAGTGCTGGTGCCTTTCCTGACAGCTTGTATTTGGTCTTTTTCCAGTACGCCACAACAGGCTGCTCTCTGACACTCCATCACACAGAAAAGCCAGAACACGAAGACATCTGTGAGTATCGTCCCTACTCCTGCCCATGCCCTGGTGCCTCCTGTAAATGGCAGGGATCCCTGGAAGCCGTGATGTCCCACCTCATGCACGCCCACAAAAGCATTACCACCCTTCAGGGAGAAGACATCGTTTTTCTTGCCACAGACATTAACCTTCCAGGGGCTGTTGACTGGGTGATGATGCAGTCGTGCTTCGGTCACCACTTCATGCTGGTGCTGGAGAAACAAGAGAAGTATGAAGGTCACCAGCAGTTTTTTGCCATCGTGCTGCTCATCGGCACCCGTAAGCAAGCGGAGAACTTTGCATACAGACTGGAGCTGAATGGCAACCGCCGCCGGCTGACCTGGGAGGCAACGCCTTGCTCCATCCACGACGGGGTGGCTGCGGCCATTCTGAACAGCGACTGCCTAATTTTTGATACGGCTATAGCACACCTTTTTGCTGACAATGGAAACCTTGGCATTAACGTGACTATTTCTACGTGTTGTCCGTGATGTATTTGCGTAGCTAGCAAAACCTAGGCTGTCTGGACATAGTGCTTTACATTCACCAAGGGTTTTCTTTTTGTTCCGTTTTTTTTAATGCTATTCAACTATGTCATTGTGTATGCTAAGGTTCCTAACTAGCCAACATTTTTAACCTTGGAGAGAAGAGGAACAAGAGTGTCCTGTAAGTAATATGAGTGGGAAAAGGTCTTTTTAAATTCTTGGGTGCCTTAGGAAGATTCCCCACACACAGTCACCTTTTTTAATTTAATTATATTTTATTTAAAGAGTGCTTCCATTAGACATGTGGCTTAAGAGACCTGGAGGACTGCATTCCCATTTGGAGCGCAACTAAAAGCCCTTTCAGCAGGAACACTGACTTGCTCTCTCACTGGTGAGCTTTAATAACAGTTTTTAGAAGGCGGGAAAGGAAAGAAATCCAAGCAACCTCTCACAAGAGAAGTTCTGACTCAAAGGGGAACAATAGGTACTTCAGTGTTGATACTCCATTTCCTGCTACCTTATTAAAAAGGGATGGGCATTGGATCATTTGCTGCATTTTTAAAACAAAATAGGGGAGGAAGAGCTGGGGTAAAGCATGGCAGAGCATGGGAATTGCTGGCTCCTGTCTGTTTTAGGGGGATCAGTGAGCCCAGCACACAGTACAACCGCTCACAGCCAGGTACAGGTGAAAGCAGGAGGCACACATCTAATGTATCTCAAACAGCTAGAGCCAATAATATAGAAATATGTGCAAGCTGTCCACATGCAGCTTCCCTTGGAGACATACTTGACTATTGATTATTGTAAAAGACTAATAATATAGCAAGAGCTTTATGGCCAGTGTCGCATCATTTGCTATTTAAGTTTTGTTGCCATATTTACTTTTATTTTGTAATAAATACTTTGCAAAAACTACACTGCATAGCATGCTGTGCTAACATGCGTGTGCGTGACAGTAGCTATGACTTCCCGGTTACTTTGCGTGCTCTGGCTCGCTGGATCTGCTGGGCTTCCTCCTGCGCGGGCTAGCTCACCCAGGCGAGCGGCAGGACGCCGCAGGGCTGAGGGGGTGCTCACCCCCACCACCTCCCAGCCCTGCTGCCAGAGGGCCGCTTTGCAGCACGAGCAGGAGAACCGGGTGGGGATTTGAGTCCCAGGGGCAACAGTGACAGCCTGACTCGTGCAAACTGAAATCACGGTCTGTCACCAAAGCTGAATCTGCCTGCAGCCTCCCCTCTGCAACCAGAACCTTCTGTCTGATTCACTCAAGCAGAATACTAGCTCCGCATATGGCTTTCCTGAATATTAAGATGTTTGCCATTTGGAAGAGGCAATGAGTTGTGAGGTGATACAGTCTGCTGAGTTATTCAGTGGTAGGAAGCCTCACGATAGTAGAAAACTACACGTAAAGTGACAGATGAAGCTTGGTATGAATAAATATAATGCATAGGGAGGAAAAACAGTCCTAACTGCATCCCTCCAGGGAAGAGCACTTTGGAGTTATGACAGAGTCCCATGCAAACATCACCTAACGCCTGGTAGCAGTCCCCAGAAAAGTGCACAAGAGAATGACGAGGACCACATCAGTGAAGAGAAGCTTGTTCCAGCCTTGAGAATTTGGAAGTGACCACAGGAAAAAACCTCCCAAGGAATTACTCTAATCTTTTTGTATCCAGTTCCTATAAAGATCCTACATCTGATCTCAGTTACACTGTGCTGGCAGAACTCCAGCAGCATCAGCCGAGTAAACTAATTTACTCCTGCTTAAGCAGGATCAAAGTCAAGCTCTGGCTCTGACAGGCGTTAACACCTGTGCTTTCAGCAGAACTTGTTAAGCAACAGTTCCTAAGGATTTGATTCATTTTCCCATATTTCAGCAACATTTATAGTGGAAGATAATTTTTCTTACTGACAGTTGGGACATAAGAGCTTTTTTGTGTAAAACAAAACTCTGAGGCATGTCTTTGATTATAGCAGGATTAATGAAATTAATTACTCCAGTGTTGCCTATAACCCACATTAGATAAATTAACACACATTATTTCATTAGGTCTTTCCACACCATTCAGTGCTGAAGGAATGGCAAACTTTCATTATATCTCACACCAAAAAAACCCCAACACCCAGTATCTTTTCTGTCTGAAACCGAATTTAGGATAAGGAATACCTCAGCTGGTACTGCCAAGAAGCGATGTGTTTCCTCTTCAGATCAATAAATGAACAGGTGACATTCATTCCAGCAGTGACAAAGCGTTTCAGGTTTTCTTCCCTATGCAGCTGGGCACAACGCAGCTGGTACGACTTCCCAAGCATGATGTCCAAGTGCCAGAGGCAGGAGGGGCTTGCAGGGCACCAGTACCTTGCCAAGGGAAGTGGCAGCACATCAGTAAATGTGTGAAAGTTCCTCTAAATATTCAGAAAAAAGTTACTGAGGCCAGCCTCGTTTTCTTAACAAAACTCCTGACCACCAACAAAGCAACCTGACTTTGAAATGGACGATGAAACGTACCCAGAGAAAACTCTGCCCAGGGGCCGGCAGCAGCCAAGGAGCCGCAGCCGGCAGACCTCCCTGCCACGGGGAGCTCTCCCACTGCCCAGCCGGGCTGCAGCAAACAGCGTGTGCCCAACAGCCCCTCTCAGCTGCACTCAGCACTGCCTGGGAGAGGTTAGCTGCACAAGGCGACACGAGCTACCAAGAGTTGTCCCTATGAAGTGGTTTTTCTGTTGAGTCGCTACACTATATTGTTGACAGTTCTCCCGAAAAACAATTTCTGCTTTAAACACAAAGAAAAAAATGCAAAAACTCCTAGGGACTGATGAGTTTATAGCAAGAGCATGGCACAACTTGAGTGGTTCCCACCCGCGGCTGTGCCAGCGTTGGGCTGTGTGCTGTTAGGACAGGCACTCTCCTCCAGCCGTGCCACAGCCAGAGGCGAAAGCTGCAGCAATACCAGGATCTGCACCAACCGACATTGGAAGCAATGTCCCAGGACCCCAATGCTACGGGGAGCTATGAGCACCAACGCCAGCCGAGCAGCGTGTCCAAACGCGGCACTAATACCACCGGCTGCACCTCAACATATTCCTTCCAGTTTTAAAAACGAGTGACTTGCTTCTTTTGTTGTAGAACTCACGTGCTTGTAAGACAACTGCAAGTTCTTATAAAAAGCCCAGATAACGTAGCACATACACGTTGTCCTAAGGTGCACCTAAAGCCTGCGTTTGTTTGCAAACGACGTTTCTGAAGAAAACTGCTTTCTTTTGTTCTCCAAGCGCAAATTCCTTGGAGGGATCCAACCGCCCCTAGTCCTACAGGAGACATCAGCGACAGATGCGCAACACGCCTATGACACAAACGTAAGAAATCTGCCCGGGCAGGTGTTTCGGGGGCAGTTAGGAGTTCATGCCCAAACAGCCAAGCCGCAGCAGGTTTTGTAACCCGCCTTTCACCTTCGGCCCAGCTCCCATCCCACGCAGAAGGCTGCGGCTCGGCTCCCGCGCTCCCTCGGATCCCCAGCAGCGGCGGGACGAGGACGGGCCCCCCCGCTCCAGCCCGCAGCGCGGCCCCGGCGCAGCGGCTCCGCGGGCACCGTCACGGCGGGCTTCTGCGGCCCCGGCCACCCCCGGCTCCCCACGCCCGGCCGCAGGCTCCCGGGGCGGCTCTCCCACCGGAGGAACCCGCGCAGGCGCGGCGGGGGGAGCACCGGCCCGGGGCAGGCGGGCCCCAGCGCCTCAGGCGGAGGAGCCGCCGCCGGCCTCTGCCGCCGCCGCCCCGGCAGCCCCCGCGCCCGCCGCGTCGCCCTGGAGACGCCGCACGACGCCACGGACGGGCCGGGAGCGGGGCCGGGAGGCTGCCGAGAGCCCGCCGGCCTCGCAGGGGCGCGGGCCGGGCCGGCGGGACAGCGCGGTTTCTCTGCGCCTCCCGGCGGCGCGGGCGTTCCCGCCGCCCTCGGCTCTCTGAGGAGAGACCGGGCGGGTCGGTAGCGCCGGCCGCGGGGAGAACCCGAGGTACGGGAGGTTCCCCCGGCCGGCACGCAGCTCCCTGCCCTTCTCGGGGACGCTCCGAGCATCGCACGTACCGAGCCCGTCCCCCGGCAGACGGCGGTGCTGAAGGGACGGGCTGCTGCCGCCCCGGGCAGCCGCCGCCCCGGGCAGCCGTCCGGCGGGATCGCGGCGGGCCAGGCGTTCAGCCGCGGCAGCGAAACTGCGGGCAAGCCCCACCGAGCGTATCATCTCAAGCGCTCGGATTTTTAGCGAGATACGTCTGGAAGAGCCTCCTTCCTTAGTACAAGCGTCAAGGGCAACGCTGGGCGTGACTAACAGGTGGGTTTGTGCCTTCCGTTAAGGGAAATGGAGGCGTCGGGCAGCGTTGAACCCATCGCGGCGCAGGAGCTGCCAGGAATTTCGGCGTCGGTGCAGACAGAAGCTAGCTGGCTTCATGAACACGCCCACAGAAAATCAAGTAAGAAACAGCCTTGTTCAAGAAAGAGGTTGCTCACTTGTACTGTCATTCACTCAAGCTGCCTCGTACCCCACCGTCCTTCGTAGAAGGCGCGTGACTTTGCAATTTCCCAGACATGCGTTTGCAAAGTGGCAGCAGACCCGGGAGCGGCCCCCAGGAATCCCCCTCTGCGGTCCCCTCGTTAACCTCTCTGCAGAGCCACTTCGAAATGAACCTCTGGGTCCCCGTTAAGCATGCGGGAACGCTCTGCCAGCCAGCAGGCGTAGGAATGCTCAGCAGATGGCAGAAATAGCGTATTGTATTCCTGTGAGAGGTACTGGCAAAGCCTCTAAGGAGAGCTGAAAATAATCAACCTTTTTTCTCCTTCTGCTCGGCTGAGTCATCCCGGCACGTGACCGAGTAACCAGCTCCTTGGCTTGCTCGCTGCAGTACAGCGTTGTACCTTAGCATGCAGCATATTAGTGGTAGTTGCTGCCTGATCCCATCCCTTTTGGGCACCACATCAAACAGCCTTTGTGCTTCATTTTCAGTGCCAGGCAGCTCTCCTCTGTAGGAGAATGTCTCCCGCATCTCACGTGCCTCTGAGAGCAGGAGGAGTGATCTGGGCCACAAAACACAGCGCACCAGCTGAAAGTACTGGGGAAAGTTGTATGCAGACCTATCGCAATAGAAAGGGGGCATGCACAGCCCACAACAGATAAACAGTGCTCTCTTTGTTTGGAAATGCACTGTGAACATGTTTGCAGGAGAAAAACAGTGTAGGCTTTGTACTTTAGTTGGAGCTTCACGAGTCCTTGGGATGACTATCACTGTAATGATCAAAGTACAGCATAACCAAACTTGTGCCAGCAGTAAATCATCTACCTGGGTTTGGATGCAGCAGCGGTAGGTAGATAGAGATGATACAGAAGCTGCAAAGCCCATTAGAGAGGACAGAGTAAGGTACCAGGCGTCCCTGTGTCCCTCGGTGCCACGGTGCACCCAGAGCCGTGCCCCAGCTGCACAGCTCCACTGGTGCATTTTGCACTCCCTGAAGTCACTTCTTCTCAGGCAGGGTTTGTGATCGGTTACTCTCTGTGACACAGCTTGATTGCAGAGGGCGATAACTACACGTCTTTGTACTGCAATTTAAAAAGACAAAGTTCAAGGAAACCAGCAGCCACATCATTCAGCCTTCTAAAAGCATAAGCAACTCCCATAGCATCGCTTTCTGCCACTTTCTGCTTTTCCTCCTGTGTGGGTGCATTCACTTCCAGGCGCCTGCCCAAGCTGTGGTTCCCACTGCAGGCCTGGGAGCTGGGTGTTGACCTGGGGCTGTCGTGATTTTTACCCCTTCCTTTTTAAATGCCTGTCCTGATTTTTTCATACTTTCCAAAGAGGAGGACTTAGAAAGGGTTTGGTATTTCAGCCTGCCCAGAGTTTCATCTGGCTGAGTGTTTTCTGGAAAGCAGAACAAGCTTACTTAGAAGGGCCAGACAAATTGGGTGGCAGCAAGGGAAACTGAAATTCAAGATTAAAAGAACAAGGAATGTGTTTAGTTTGCCTGAAGGGGAGGCTATGGCAGCTGGCATGGTGGCCATGTCGATGTTCAAATAGAAGGTGACATATGGGACAGCACACAGTTGTGCACCTGAGGCAGCTGGATGTCGGTAGCACTGCCTGCCGAGAGGGAACCTGGGACTGCCGAGGACAGTGATAGACACTCAGTCATCTGAGACGTCTCCTGTTGCCTCAAAGGCTAAAAAACCCTTCGTTGCACTCACGCAGCATGGACTGCACTTGGAAATGAGAAAAAGCTTCAATCATCTCTACAGCTCTTTCTTCTTAGGACAAGAGAGGCTGGAAATGCTTTAGAGGATAATGTAATATTAGATTAGTGCTACAAGTCACTGACCCTAAGCAATAAGCCGTCTCCATGACTTCAGTGGAATGATTTTGTAAAGCCCTGATCCAATGTCAGTGCCCAGTTCCAGTCCCTCAGGCATTTGGGAAGGGTTGCACACAGATCCAGAGCTGCCCTTCTGAAAGCGTAGGAGCAAGTCTGGCAAGAAGGTCTTGGGCAGCCAATGTGGTTGGTGAGAAAAGGCTGGCATGCTGAAAAAGGAACAAACAAATGTGTCTAGAAGATAAGCTTTCCGAGAACACAGCACTGCTGTTCAGTAATTCTCATTATCGCTATTCCTTGCAGCCCTGTCAGAAGAGTTCAGCAGCTTGGATGTTTTGTGTGACATGGAGGTAAGGACTCACCCAGGTTGCATATATACGTTTTATGCTTAATGGTTTTACCTCTGAACAAAGATATGACTCCACATTGCTTTTGGTATTTTCCACTTTGAGTTCAAAGAAGATTTTGTGAACCTGTTCAAGAAATCACTGTGCATGCTCCCCTCCGTTGGCCTGCCTACCCTCCTGGCCTACAGACCCGAATTGTCACGAGAAAACATACAGATTGAGGTGAGCCAGTGGTGGGTGTTCCCTACTGTGTGGCTTTTTTAGTTTATTTTAATTCCTACGATTGCCACGCAGGAAAAGTAATAATAATGCCCTTTGCCAAACTAGCGCAGGAGTTCCTTTATGAAAGGGTTTTTCTTCTGTGAGGCTGTTGAAATGATGCTTGTTGTGCACTCCTAAACAGCAAGAGGCTGTGCAACTCCTCTCACCACCACTACATCCTATGTTGAGAATTGCCTAGCAGAAGATTCTGCCCTTTGGCTAAAACAGAGGTACAAAATTTATATAAATACTAGGCATACAGTCAAAGAATACAAGCTGGGCATAGAGTTCTCTGTAATCCTTAGCAGAGTAAAGTCATCAGAGAGAGTTAATCTTACGCGTGAGGTGGGGACAAGGGAATTTCCAGGAACTACGCTCCAGAGAAGTCAAGTATTTCAAATTAGTATGTTCAGAAAAGGGTTTGAATGAAAGTGCTAAACACGTAGTATAGTAAATGAAGTGTAAGTGAAGCACACCAGCTAAGCAGCCCCAGAGCAAGTACCCTTCACCCCTTGCTGCTGTGGCTGGGTGGCTGCTGTCTCTCCGAGGAGCGCTGAGCTCGGTGTGCTGCCCTGGGGAGCAGAGGCATTAGACACGAAATTCAGCAGCGTACTCTTGGCAGCTGCATCTTCTACAACTCAGCTTCAAAATGTGTTTTCAAAAAATAGATATTTCTTTCAGAATATCTAGTACCCGTCCTCAAAATATATCCTGCAGCAGCCCTGATTTGCATCTGGTCAAATATGCTCAGCTCTTTTGTCAACAAATCTGCTGGTGGTTCCTCATGAAATTTCCCACAGATTTTCCTATGATGAACAGTGCAACAATCTGGGCACTTTTTCTCTTCGAAGCCCCAAGCAATGTATTTGCAAGGGTTAATGCACTGGAGTACTCAACTATAGCGTTCTGCATGCTCTGAAGCATTCCCTTGGAAGAAACGGGTCTCATAAATGCTACAGTAATTCTATTTCTTTGAGGGGTTTTATTTATTTATTTACTACAGATTGGCTTTTGGTTTTGGTGGTTTCCTGAACCTAATGTGTTGAGTTAAACCGTTCCACGGTATCACAGACACAGATCTGTTTTAACTGCTCTTATGCACTTTATAACATTGCATTTTGAGCAGAGCCCTCTTTCCCCAAGATAAAACAAGGATTTGCATGCTGATACCGTATTTCTGTCCTCCCCTTGTTCTCTCTCCCCACCTCCACTTCAGACAGAGGAGGACTCTGCTCCGAGGTGCGAGTACTGTGGCAGTCTGCTGAAGCCGTTCCCTTCCGTCGAAGGCGTTTGCCCACCGTCACAGGATTATGAATCAGTAAGCTGGCGGGAAAGATTAACAGAGGTTTGCTGTGGAAAGGCCCGCTCTCATGGCACCGCTCGTCTGCCTTTCAGAAATTCTGCTGCGAGCGTAATCAAGACCTCTACGAGTTCATCGTAAATGAGAGGAAGAACCACGAAGGTGCCTGGAGTGTTCCCATTGCTGTTGGGCCCCACGAATCCCACGGCACTGAAGCCGACAGGCTGCTGTCAAAGGAGAGAGCGTACCAGAGGTACCATGAAGTGACTACAGGGAGAACTGGGGATCAGGTCTGTATGAGGAACAACAGGCGACTCCGGAGGGAAAAGAAGCATTAAGAAAATGAAACTGCAGCAAGAGGGAATGAAAGAAGAAAAAAATTTGCTTTAGGCAGCACAAGTTCATATTCTATCTAAACCCTCTTGGCTCTTCTCTCATCAGGCTGTATTAGAAGGTGGCGAGGTACATGCTAGGTAAAGCATTAATTCTGCTGCTGACAGACATAACACCTAGAGACAGGTAGAGCCAAAACCAAATTGCAGCTGTGGGAGGGTCTAGCTTTTACCTCAGGTGCTGAAACAATTTGTATTTCTCAATTTTGCTGCATAAACTGTGACATGCATTTGGATTCCAATTTCCAGAGTCATGAGAACTCTGCGAGTTTGACTTCTGCTGGGCTGTTTAGCAGGAGGCCCAAAGCTTATACAAATATCTAAGCCTATGGCATAGACATAAAGAAAAGTAAATCAGCATACCTGGAAGTAAACCGTTAGTTTCCTTGAAGATCCTTTGCAGACTGATGATGCGAGTACCTCATATTATGTACAGAGCATAAACCAAAGCCATTGTCAGACACTGTCAAATTTATAGGAAGCTAGATAAGAAGAACAGTGAAAATATTCTTGGAGATTAGCTGTTTTCTTGATCTTGTGGGCAGCTCTCCTTCTCTTTTACATAAAATCTTGATACAAAATCCACTACAATGTTTAGCTCTGCTGTCAGTAGAGCTGATGCTATTGCAATTGCAGAGTCTGTTCACTGAAATCTCTGTATGGGAGCAATTCCTTTTTGCTGAGATTATTATTATTTTGGTGAGATTCCGTTGCCTCTAACTGTTATTTGCAATTATGAGAGCGGAGAGAAAAACAGGTTCAAAAACTTGTGTTCCTACAGCAAGGATATCCAGTACTTCTAGCTTTCAAAACAGGATATATGAAATGTATATCAGGAACACTTTCATTTTCCAGGCAGCAGGAGAGACAAATGGCCAGACAGTTAGCTTTCCTGGCAGCAGAGGCGACGAGTGTAGCTGAATGTGAGTTTGCATTTCCTTATGTATTTATTTGTCTATTTATTACAACAATGAATTGAATGGAATTGCTTGTCTCTAATGCTCTCTAACTGAACAGGAGGATTTATACAGCAACATGTTAGTTCATTGTCAAGTGTGCAATCCCATTAAATTAGATACTGCCATATTAAATAATCCCTCACATGAAAAAACAAAAGCAGTTACATTCCCATTGCACAGAGAGGATCTCCTTGCTGTGACTTTCAGTATTTATATCTGAACATTTCAGCTGAGAGGCACAGAAATTGACCTTAGAGAATAGTAAGTTGGCAAAGCCAAGCCCTTGGAAGGTAGGAACTGCCAGCATTAGGGTGATCAACTTTTTGCCTAATCAGGTGAATACTCCACTAATTCCTAGCCCAGGCTGTGGATGACTGAGCAGCCCTTTGGATCTAGCTATAAAATCAAAGGCATTTTGACTAAGAACAGATGAACTAGGTTTACGATATGGGCATATTTTCACAGAGGATGGCAGGGCACTGAGGCTTTTGCAGCACCAAGGATTTCAGCACGTCAGTCCTCCAGAGCATGGAGCTGTGAATGCTATCCAAAAAAAAGTCATTCTTTACTCACACAGATATGTATGTATACATAATTGAAAAAACTACAATCCTGTTCTCTGAAATAGCTGAACACTTTGGACTGTCCTTGTTAGATAGAAAATACCGCAAGACAGACTCCCAGGATGGAGCATTTCAGCCAGAAATTCTCACTCCCCCAAGTTACAGCCTCCCTGCAGAGGTGCCAGGCAGCCCCGACATTGACGCTGCCAGCCCTACCCGATGCAGACAAACCCTCCCTTTGCTCTCTAGGTTCAAATCAAGCTGGCACAATTTCCTACCTGCTTTCTCGGGAGCCCCCATCACCAAAGGGCCGGACGCTGGTGCCTGGTGGGAAAGCAGCAGAGCCCGAGGAGGATCCCGTCTCCGACAGCGTCACCTGCTGCAATTTTACCCTTGTGGGTGGAAAGGCAAGTAGCTGCTGCCTGATGGTGATGGGCTGTGCCTCGGCCGTGTCCACACTCCGGAGCGGCTGGAGCCTGGCACCTGCCTGTCTTTAAAGGGCAGCTGGTGCAGGACTGCTCTCATCCATTTTATCATTTCTTTTCGAATCTTAGGTAGTGAAGAATGAACTGTTGGAAAAGTACTACAAACATGGAGGGAAATTCCTTACCATGCTTCCAGATGGAACAGCACAGTTATTGTATCCTTTACGGGATTCACTTGCCTGCATTAGTCCAGGGTTGTAACTGTAATTTTAAGTGTGTTCTAGTCTGCTTTATCACCGAATAACCTGGTCCACCACTCACTCTCGCTTTCACAGTCTGAAAAAAAGCAGTAGGGAAACTGCTTCCATAGCTCTTGGTCTGAAGTTTTTCAGATCAGCCAGTAGCTTTGATGAGGGACAGGCACTTGTGTCTTTAAAACCCAGCTTAAGAAATGCGCTAGCCCAGTGTTCGGACACTCTCCCAAGCTCTGGCCACCCGTGGAAGGGCTCTGCTGGCTGAGTGGGCTCCGAAAGTGCTCAGCCCCAACAAACCAGCACAATGTTTCCGACCAGCACTGGTGTGGGGCTGACGTCTCTGTCTGGCACGTAGGAGCATGTAAGAGGTGCACAGACAAACTGAAGTTACCAGTGTAACTAAGAGTACTGTCTGAAGAAATAAAAACATGGCAGTTTCACCAAAGGACCCCATAGCTTTCAGGCTGCCTTTGCTATTATTTAAGCCGTAACACTTTAAGTCACCCACATTATTTTTCCTTACTGTGAGACACAAAATACCTGCTGTTTGGATATGTTCAACTCAGGTTTAAGGGCCAAGGGCCTTTTTTTCCCCCTGGTTGGTTGTTTTTTTCCTCTGGGAGAATAATACCTCTCCCTGTTTTCTCTGCTGTCATCCAAGTTGAGTATTTTGATCACTTCACTTTGCTAGGCTTCTACAATCGTAAGCATTGTCCAAGAACATGTCTTTAAAATAAATTTGCTAAGTGGTTCTGCCTGGGTTATTGGTTAGAAAACAACAAAAATGTATTCCATATCTCTAACAGCTCTTTTGTCAGTGTACACAGAATACTTCAATGTAGGAGAAAAGCACTGGCAGTGTCCCAGGTAACACTGGCAGCACACCACCATTCCGCCTTTAACACAGGGATCTAGGTAATATGTCAATTTTTATACTCCAAACTAGCACTCTGAAATACTTAGTATGTAATAATAGACAAACCAGACAAAAAAGGGGGTTATGAACACCTTATCTGATGACAGCTATCCATCTGGAAATCTGGCAATCATTGTTGTACGAGAGAAGAAATGGCTTACTTGCATAGTACAGGAAGACAAGCTGAGTAACGTCAAAATACAAGCAGTATTTAAGTCCAATGGCAGAAGTACTTGCTATTATCCAAATGGAGCTGTGTGGTATGTTCACGTTAGTCAGAGCAGTTTTGCTTTCCACTGTGCCTTTTAAATTTCAAAGGTCATAAAGGGTATTTTTAACAGCATTCAAAAATTAAGACAAATACAGCAGCTCATGAACCCTGCTTTGGGTGCCTCCCAGAAGAGCAAGGCTACCCCAGCTGTGTCTTGAGATGGGGGTTAGATCCCAAACTAGCTGTGCCTCGGTCCCATCCCTCTGGGGAAGGAGGGACATAGGCTGTGGGTGCTGCAGGGTTCAGAGCTTTGATTTTCCTCTCTTTTAGGATAAACATGAGTATTCAGGGAGGGCAGTATTTGGACCAAGCAGGCAGCAGGGTGAGAAGGTGGACGTGGCCAAACAGCGTCATGTCATCAGGACCCCATGTCCCGCTGAGCCCCATCTTCATCTCCCTGAACTGGCACGTGGGGGTCAGGATCCTAGGCCAGGACAAGATCACTGTTTCCTTCCTCGCCATGGGGCAACAAGCAAAATTCAGCGTGGGAACTAAAGTGCAGGTATTTCTCAAGCACACAGGCAGCTCCACAGAAAGCCGCTCCCCACAGCAGGAGTGGGGCGGCCAGGGAAGCTCCCATCCGTAGGGAAGAACGCTCATCCCACAGTGGGTACTCCCTATGTTGCCCCATGGTCCTGCCCCCCAAAATAGCAAACAGTGGAGGTGTACCAGTGCTCAGTCCCATGCAGACAGGGGACTCAGCAGCCCTGGCAGCCCTGGCTCTCTGCAAGGGGCTGCAGAGTGCAGGAAGCACTCCCGCGCCGGTCCCCAGTGTCCCTGGCTGCATCCCCAAGGGACACCCGGGCTCTGCCATGGGGAGGAGAGCCGTGATCCATGGGGGCAGGGTGCGTGGCGGCTCCCTTCCTCCACAGGGGCAGGTTTATCTGCTGGGGAGAGACCAAAGCCCCATCCCGCAATGCTGCGGCTCTGCTGACAGAGTTCGCCTCTGCTCCCCAGGTCAGCGACATCGGCCGGCTGCCTCCCCCTACCTGGCTGGGCGAAGATGAGCTCCTGCTGCTTGCCTTCAGGGTGAGGATTCTGCGGCTCTTCGACAGACTGCGTGGATGCTTAAACTTTCCTTCTAACGAGCAATGGGACAAAATTAAGCCTCCGGCTTACCTTGTCACACAGACTTTAAAGATCTTACAGCTTTGCACAACTTCTGACATAAGCGATGAGCTACGCAGCTCGGTCAGGGCAATAGTAAATGCTCAAGTCTGATCAGCACATGTGTGGTGTGAACGCAAAAGGAGCCAGGGATGCTCCCTGACACTGCAGCGCTTGCGCACACACACTCAGCAAGGTTCCACCTGCAGCCCTGCCATGGCATGGAGCAAAGGGCAGCCCGTGGCTGTTCTGCATGGCCCCTCTCCCGGGGCTCTCCCACCCCAAGGGGGACTTCCTCAGCATGAGCAGGGCTGTGGGGCAGGTAGTACCAGACCACATTTTCTTGTTAGCCCACAGTGAAGTGCAGCTTGGCCATGGAGGCACAAAGAAGAGCTTTGCTCGGGGCAGAGTGAATCCGTGCTTGATGTCGGTGCGTTGCTCCTAAGCAATCTCCCTTATGTCTCCCAGCAGAAACCAGCCCAGGCTGACCAGTTGTTTCAGCCCATGGACGTGGCACAAAGATAAAAGCAAACAGAGCACAGCTAAGTCATAGCCTGTGACAGGTATATGGGGAGGAGGCATTTGCTCAGAAGTCACCCACGCAGGCACCGCTCTGTACAACCAGCGGCTTCTGCCAAGGACATGGCACCAGCGGGATGCCCAGACTTCCCTGACGTGAGCGCTGGATGGCAGCTCAGCCTGCTACAGGTACGAGACACAGCAGTTCTCCACGCAGAGAGAGGGACAAAAGCCCACAGTTTGTCCAAAGCAATCAAAGGTCTCTATCTTGGCGACATTTGTGTGGATGCCAGGGACAGAAGGCTGTTACGGACAGCAGAGAGTGTGGACGAGACGCAGCCTCTTGGCAGGAGCTCATAAATGGCTGATGCAGCAGGAAGGCTCTGCTGTACCGGGTACCCTGCGTTTCCCTCCTGCCATGGGCACGGTGGCCACGGGAGCAGCATGGGCGGAGGTGGTAGGGCACAGACCTCTCATGAACCAGATGCCTGAGGCTGGCCCCCACCCCAGCTCCCAACAGTTCAGCCATTTGAGGCCAGGGGCTTCACCTGGCCCTTCATCCTGCACCTGAGCAGCTTTGCGAGGTGGCTCTGGATGTCTTTGCTGTACAGGGCGTTGATGAGGGAGTTGGTCTCACCCAGCAGGAATAAGATGTCCTTGAGCAGGCCGGCCAGGTCGCAGGAGCTGCAGGCAGCCTCCACGGTGCCCCCCACCAGGTAGGGACCCCAGGAGAGGCTGAAGCCAACGAGGACAATGAGCACAGTACACAGCACTTTGAAGTGGTGCAGGTGGGTGTGGAGAGGCCCTGCCCGGGCGCAGGCGTGCTGGAGCCGCGTGTGCTGCACGTAGGCAATGCTGCCCACCAAGACCTGCAGGCACACCAGCACCGGCAAGGACAGAGCAAAGACGCCGAAGCAGATCACATAGAGGCGCTCGCTCTTGGCCACGCACAGAAGCCCGCAGTAACTGGTGTAGTTGCCTCGCTGGAGGGAGGGCAAGATCAGAGGCAAGTGCCCGAAAAGGAAGGATGGAGCCAATGCAAGACGTCACGCTCATGGCGATGTGGTCAAACTCCCCGTTGAGGATGTCGACCAGCGCCTCGGCAATGCACATCACACCCACCAGCAGGTCAGCAGCGGCCAGGTTGAGGATGTAGGCGTCGCTGGTGCCTGGCTGCTTCCTCATCAGCTAGTAGACGGCCACGATCACCAGCAGGTCGGCTGGCAGGATGAGGCAGCCCAGGAGGGAGTGCGACACCATGTACAGGAGGTTGACCATCTTCCCTGGTGAGAAGGGTTGAAAAAGATGTCCAGGAAAACTTGGCACCAGTGCAGAAAAACCCCACCACGAGGAGACTTGTGGCTGAGCTGGAGGGATGGGACAGAAGTGCCTCAGACCCTCCAGCTGCAGCCCAAAGCCAGAAGCACCTAAGTCACTCCTTTAAGGGGCACTTTGTCCACCCCAGGAGACCTCCAGGACCTTCCCAGCTGCTATGAGTCTCCGGTGGTTTTTCCAGGGCTCTTGGCCTCCCTCCTACCCATCCAATTTTGCTCTGCGCCTGCAGGGGTGCTCTGAGATGCAGAAGAGCCAGAGCCCTCGCCTGCACTCAGCACGAACTGTCACAAAGTGAACACACCCAGGGCAGGAGCTCACCGCCCGGGCGCTGGCTGGGTCGGCCGGCTCCTGAGCACGCCTGTGACGCAGAGCGATAAGGAGCAACTTTGCCAAACAAAACCGAGACAAGCAGTCAGCAAGGATGGGAATGCGGGCAGTCAGTGCTCCTCCCAGCGAGCCAGCACCATCCCCTCCCAGCACAGCGCCCACAGACAGGCAGCCAACACACCAGCTTCCTTGGGGCACTGCCTCTTGGCAACAGGGACGTGTGGGGCCAAAGGAGTACCTGCTGCGCCAGGACACCGTGCTGGGCAATGCACGGCCGACAGCCCAAGCTGCCGCATACGGCATCTGATACGGGGACACCTTGCAGCCTCCAGACCCCGCTCATGGATGGGAGCACATGGAGAAGGAGGAATGGCAAAGGAAGCACCACCTCCTTGGGCTCCGGGCAGCCTGTCCATACAGCCAGGGCATGGCCAGGCAGCGCTGCCCTGGTCGGTGCAGAAAACCCTGGAGGTTGGTCTGCTAAGGCCATGGGAAATAAGGACACATTGGAAAACCAGGGGAGCAAGGCAATGCTTGGAGGGTTCCTCACTGTCCCATCTTTTAACAGGTTCTCCTGGCCACAGGTCAGCAAACACATATGAAATGAGCTTTTACACTATACAGCTGCAACCGCAACACTAGTAGGAAGTTGCACAGTAAATGAATCCCAAAAAATTAAATCCAATTTTTGTCAAATTAGGCTCTGGATAAACATACTATATTCATTAAGTTCACATTTGTTACAGATTTGGAATTTAAGTCTACCAGTCCAAGACAGGCAGTACTTGCAAGTTCTTGTTACTGAGCTGCATGATGGCTCTGCTAATAGCACCACAAACACCACTTGCAAGGGGCTCGTGCCATGCCGTCGTAGCCAGGCAGCCACGCACAGTGCCTGCCAGCCTCTGCCGCCTCGAGAAACACCCCATCCCCAGGAGAGCGGCAGTGGAGGGGACTGCTCCTGCCCGCGAGCCTGGGCTCACGCTGGTCTCATCACAGGGGTGTCAGTCGGGTGCAGAGCCCTTGGGAAAGGGTAGAAACTGGATGCTCAACGGAGTAACTGAGGTTTAAATCCACTCCAAAGCCTGTAACACAGTCCACTGGGCAAAATCACATACTAAAATTACCAGAAGTGGTGGGGCATCAGAACGCTCCCACCGCCAGCTGCCCCTCACCTCTCCATTCCCAGGCAATTTCAGAGCTTTCCCCAGAGACGGAGCAACGGACCGTCCCCCCACGACGCAGGGCCCAAGGCAGAGCAGCATCCTGCTGCTGCACAGCCCAGCTCCTGTGAAACTCCGCAGGCTCGGGCACGGTGGCCTGGGTGAAAATTGATTAGATTAGGTGTCTTCTAGATTCTAAATCTTTGATTTAGAAAGATGAAGATCACACCTGGGAGTTTGATTTTGACCTGTTATGCCATTGTAATTTCAATTTTTAGCAGGGTTACGTCTGATTTACGCCAGCACGAAGTAAGACTTGAACACAGATCTCCGCTGCAAATGGCTTACATGTAACGGCCCCTTTTTCTGCTCTCACAGCAGGAAACGCGAGACCCATTTTTTGTCCTTCCCTAGTCTGCACCCAGCTCACAGCAACTCCACCAGACCTGTATCATCTATCCTTGTGCTTAACAAGCCATGATCAACAAGCTTGAATCTGCCCCTCAGATCTATTCTTTAATATCCATTTTGCACATGGGTGAAATCAATCAAGTGTTCAAACAGGGCTTTTTTAGATAAATGGGTCTTTACACCTTCATGTTAAAATTAGAAATTAGCATTGGGCAGGAGGGGAAAGCAAAAAACTGCAATTTTAACACCAGGACGACACACGGGTATCTGGGCTTCCTGCTGACCCCAGCAATGCCGCTTGTCCTTCTCTGCAAAAGACAGACACGTTTAATAAGATGATTCAAGGAGAAACCCTTTCAGATTGCTGAATACACAGAAAGCACAGAGAGCCCAGAAAGCCCCATGCTGAGTGCTTCTGGAGGCCAGGAGGCTAGAGAAGGTGAAGGGGATGCGGTGTATGCTGGCCCTGGAGCCTGTCCCCCTGGGCACTGCTGGAGGCAGGATTCCAGGCTCAGGACCCCTGTGAGCCAAAACTGCCCAGCTGGGCTTAAACTTGACATTAATAAGCACTGATTTCAGACCAGAACAAGTTCTCCTGGTTAAAGCACCACAAATACCAAGCCATCAGCTGGCCTTTAGCAACTGGTTTACAGGAAGGCTGGCAGGTATCACTGGCTTTAATGACCGTCAAGGTTCTTTATTTCCATTTTATTGTTCCACTTTTTCTGTTTGGAAGCGCTCTATGAATGGGGATCATGGGGCTTGGTCCCACCCATAAAAAGTCTGCTCTGCACACCCTGCAACTCAGAGCAATTACAGATAAGACTGAAACACAGCCCAGCCTGTGCCCACCCAACAGAAAAAGCTTCTGGTGCATTTAAGGGACATCAGCAAAGGTTCTCGCATACCTAACTCCAACATATCAATAAACCATCTTGCTCAGATGGAAGAGAAGGAATATTGGGGGCAGCAAGCAGATCGTGACCAAGTACCACTAGGGTGATGCTGCAAACAGCTCATGGAGAATCTTAGCCTAGCAACACACCCGTGCATTTTTCTAATTTGTCTGAAGTATATAATTAATGAGAAACTAAAACTCTAACCAAAATTTTCTAGTGTGGATAATCTGTTTCAGAAGAAAAGGCCTGAATTACCTAGAGATGATTTCATCACAGAGTCAAAGCAGCCTTGAGGCCATCATGTTTAATGGTTGTGATGAGCGACACCTCTGTAACAACAGGCATCCACTCTTCTCTCAGCTGCATGGACAGAGCTTTCGCTACCTGAAGCATTTCTTACGTCAGTCCCTAAAGCCTTGGGGAGGGTCAAAGACGATTCTTACAAACCGTGACAGCTGCCTTCGTCGCGGCTCTGCAGATTCCCTTCTCATCTGATTTACTGTCCCAACAGACAACATCTCCCTCCCCCTCCAGAGATCATGTTTGGTAAGAAGGATCCAGGAGGTACTTCAGCTGGTTTTACAAGGGGCATGAAACCCTGTAGCTCAGAGCAGGGACAAAAAACAGGGTGGGAGGCAGGTGCTGCTGGAACCGAGCCTCCCTGCACAGGTGCCACAAGCAACAGCCGCTCAGCCATCCAGCCTGGAGCACGCCGCAGTCAGGAGGCATGATGGTGAAGAAGAACCGCAGACCAGAGGCTGCAGCCTGCAGCTCGCACCGACTCGGGAAGCCAGACTGAGGAAAATTCCCAGCCCCTGCAAGAGAACTGCATTTGAGACTTGCCTTTAACCCAGTGACCTTCCCTCGGGACAACAGCAGCCGAACCCTCATCGCAGCTGAACCTGGCAAGCACACGAAGGAAAAGACAAAGCTCTGTGCGTTCCTTCCAGAACATGGAGGTTGTTAGGGGCTTAGACACAACAAACACAAGATTAATGACTTTGGAAAGTAGGCTTTTTATGCGTTTTTTCAATTGCAATTCTAAGAGTATCCATCAGCGACTCAAACAAGGTACTTCACACAGTAAATGAGAACTCTTTATTTAAATTAACTTTCTTGGTTTCTATTTAGGACAGTAGAAAGGCCCAGCTTTTCACCTCTTCAGAATGGTGAAGGAAAAACCTCTTGAGCTGGCCAACACAATTTAAAGAGCAGTCGGTTGTAATTTTTACCGAAGTCACAAAATGATGTAACTACTCTGCATATAATTTTGTTTATATAATTTAGTATATAATGCACTGTTCAACTCTGCCATATACTTTGAAAAATATACAAACCTGCTTTAACCACATTAGAGATATTTGATAGACAGCTGTCAATTACTTAACAGTTTAGGACAGTATCAGACACTCCTATAACTTCATTTTAAACTACAAAAAGAACATAAATTCATATAAAATACAACAGATTAAACAAACTTTTTTTCCGAGGAAAAATTAGATATCAACTCAATCTGCCATTGTGTGAAACATGAATATAAAATAAGTTACAATTAGTAATGCCTGCATTGTTGAGCTATGAACTGGTCGAATGACATCTTAAAAAAACTATACAGTATTATTGCACTCCATGAATGTGCAGTATCTGGAAACACGCCAGCACTGAAAGAGGTCTTTCATTAAGTTTTTTTTCAGGAGGCACAACGTGGCTGCGAGAGAAGCATCCAGTCTGTACTAACAGCGTGCTGTCTTCAGTACAGGCCTTCATGGGTCTGAGCCACGCTGCCTTTGGAAATCACCACTTAATGCCTGGAAATGGAGACACAAGCATTACAGTCGGCAAACACTCCTGCGTTAACGAGCAAGCCATCTCCAACGCTGTCAGAACAGAGAGCCAAGGCATTTTCTGTAAGCTAGGGAGAACAGCAGGCTATGTACGCTTCGGATTATAAAACCTGAATTACAAGCACTGTCTCTTGGGAGGTCATAACTCCAGCAAGAGAGCACTATTATTATTTCATTCTGGGCGACTGCCTGCTAGGATACCATCAGAATGACAATCATTAGCATGAATTTAGATAAGGAGACATGAAAACACAAAGCCACTAAGTCTCACTATCAGACTCTCCTAACCTGTAGCATTACTTCCCACATGGATGCAAATACAACTGAATGGGGTTTTCTGTTGCTGTTTTTCTAAACTCATATCCCATTACATAAAATGTAATGACACAAGAACAGTCTTGGCATGCTTCGTAAGCTTAAAAGTGACATCAATCTACTTTGCAACAGACTACTACCTGAGACCCTCTAAATCCATACATACAGGACGTTGAGCTTCAGCAAGCCCATCTGAAAAGTACAGATAACACCAAAATTTTTGATACTAAGTAATATTTAAAAAATACAAAACAATTTATTTCACAATTAATGTGTTTTTTGCTAAATTACTAGGACAAACCAGACTTAACTGAACAAATGGGACATGCCTGCAGGAATCAAAAGTCAACTGTTCCTCACATTCCCTGCATGAGGACTTTGAGGTAGCAGTCTCTCCGAATTGCTCTCCCTACTTCAGGAAGCCACAGGGGTGTCAGTGGAGGGAGAGATCAATAGGGCAAAAAAGCAGGGTTTGAAGACTGAGCTCTGAAGCAGCGAGAAACAGCAGAGCGAGCCCTGGTTAGGGAGCATGCTTTCCTACAAGGAGTGAGACTGCCTGCAGTGCTTTGACAGAGCTTTGGTTTCTCCAAACATTATGCTCCATGTGCCACGTTCTTGCCTATGTAAATACGAACTTGCAGAAGCCGCATCATATTAAACAGAGCTCCAAAGAAAATCTGTGTTCGAATAGAGCCAGGTCATTAACTGCTACAGCTGGGACCAACTGATCAGTTTAAGTTGGTGAGATGAGTTGCGGGACGTCAGTCAACAGAAATGGCAGCACAGGGTCTGCCAGCTGAGTGGGCTGTCTCTCAGCAAGGTAAAGCCAAGAAACGAGTCTCTCAAACCAAAGCGTTCTTCTGCAAAAAACTGCACCACAGATCACTACTTAAGTGGTCTCCTAAGTGTCAACTGTAAATTTTTGCACCAAGACAGTCTTTTTGTAGCACATCAATGTTCCTATGAAGAACCGTAAGCCAAATGTTTTCAAAGCCACAGGCAACATAGGAACATGGATTTGGTTTGTCATAAAATATATAAGCACGGATGCAAACCCTCTGCTTCTAAGTGTCAAGAGGTATTTGCAAAAGCTTAAAACAGTATAGCACACAGATGGGAGCAAGAAAATGTTCTACTTTCTAAGGTCATGCAATTCAACTAGGTTACAAGTTATAGAGAAATCCTCCGCACACAGACTATTTTAAGGCACACAATGCAGCGTGTTTTCTGATCTCTGCACAATACAGTTCACTAACTTAAGCCTTCTGCACACAGTAACACATCTTTTTCTGCCCAAAGGAATACCAGCTTCCAGTTTCGAAATAGGCAGAACAAACCCCAACCCAAAACCTCCCACCAAAACAGCACCTGTAAAATCATACATGTCAATTTACTTAAAGTCACTAGAGCTGGTTCTCCAGTAAAACACTTTCAAATGAACAAATATATGATTACAATGTTCAATCTGCAACATGCAGTCCTTCACACCCAAGTCAACAGACAGCTGGTGACTGGAAGAAGACTTACAAGAAGTTTCAGTGCTGATAGATGGGGCTATGATCGATGATGAGGCATTGACTCCATGTGCACATTGAGCTTCATTTCGTTATCAAGAATTTCTACAAGCTGCTGCATGGAAGGAAGGTGGCCAGACTCTAGCTTAGACCACACTGGAACATCTACCACAAAACAGAGGGGAGAAAAGCACCATTACATTGACAGTCGGAAAACACGTAGGGCTAGTTTAAACATAAAATTCAAAAGAGCTAGGAAGCTATGCAAGTTAGTACTATTTTATACTGAGGAAAATACCTGATCAACAACGCTTCAACCCTCTAGCTGTACTAAAACCCAGTCCAACTAGGAGAACAAAGAGTCTAATGCTTCCATTTAGAAGTACATCATATGGATTTAGAGGTTCACAATATCCACTGACAGAATGTCTGAAAATACCTTAGTGAGTGGCAGAATACCATACCGAGTTTTTAAACCATTGCTAAAACTTTGAAACTTGTGGGTCTCATTAGTTTTCATCTCACTCTGCCTAACATCTAAGGCTGACCCTCAAAAGTTCTGCTTACCAAGACCTGGCTTGGAAGGTTCCACTGAAAGTAGCTGCAACCATTATTCCATGCCCACCCCACCCCCCTTGAAATATAAAAGGCAGCACAGTCCATAAATACTTTAGGGTAAACACAGTATTAATTTCTGATGTTGACAAATACTTATTGCCTCAAATACCCCTCACTGCTATAGCACTTCATGAACCCACACTGAAAAATACAATTGCTGTCACCTACATAAACCAAAAGCCAGACTGGAACCACATTGTCCCAAAATGCAACAGAGAAACTTACAGAAGTCCAGATGCGACCGTTCACCCCTAGGAAGGCTCTGCTGCCAATTCTAATCAGAGATTTAGGACTAGAAGTGCATAGAGTTCAACTAGTTTGATTCAATACAGTCAGGCTTTAAAAGGTTCTGCAGTATATGACTTGACTTCGAAACTACTGTATTGAAATGCATCCTGCACAACTATAAATTGAGATTATAAAGCACAGAGCTAGATTACATACTTGTACCTAGAGCTTGAAGAATTCTGTACTCCATCAAGCTTACATATTCTTTAAAACTATAAAATTATCTGAAGGCAGAAGGTCCACAGACTCTTAACCTAAAAAATCAGTATTGCTGTCCACTGGTACTGAGAAACTGGGAATAGCAATGGATTCAATAGGATTCCAAGGCTAAACCACGAAACGCGATAGGGAAAGCATCTAATTAACTAGAGAGTATGCTTCCCTAGTTGATTATTTTTTACTTAATGCACATCACATGCAAAGAAAGAACATAATACAGTTACCCCAAGTGACCAAGCATTCCTCTTATAAGTTTTTACATAGCTGTTTTAAAACATATGTAACTGACATCTGTACAGGCTGCTTTATAAAACTTCCATGATTTTCATCATTTATTGTGATATATAACATCTGAAGTTTCAAAATGGATGGCGATTACCGCATGCCATCACATTTTCAAACACACCACATTTCATAACGTCATCCCTCATTGTCCCAACACAACAGCTCTCACCAATCTGTGTGTACACATGCAAACCAATGTGATTAATCCCTTAAACAGAAAGTTCTCAGCTCACCATTCAAAGTTATTTCAAATGCACCTGTTGACATACACTGGTTCTCAATCATGTTGCTCAGGAAGAAGACCATCATACAAGCATAAACCTAGAAGAGAACAGAGAGAATCCCAGATACTTCAGCCATGTGAGCCACAGCTTATTTTACTCACTCTTAATAAGCACTAGAAGTTTACAGGTGTCTTTGAATTCCCCTCTGCAGTTTAGCAAGTAATCTTCTAATCGCACAAACATCTTTCATCCTCTTTTTAAAAAGATTGCGCACATTGCCTTCCCTAGACAGGTATCAAAATAGTTCTGAAATCACCCAACTCACAATCCTGATTCAAACCAAGTTCCATCTTCTCGCTCCTTTCCTCCACAAATCAATGCACATCTTGACAGCCAGTTTGCAGAAGTACATAGCTACAATGCCAAGGGAACACAAACTGTTCCTACATGTTGCCTGCCATTGTCAGAGTAACACTTCAGATCAAAGAACCACAGGCCTAGACACAAACAGCAAAGCAAGTCAAATTGCATTTGTTCACAAGAACTGTCAGCTCTCTAGCATTTCTTCAAGCTAATCATCTGGAATTTTCTGTGTGTATTGGTGCCTCAGGATGAAATGATGCAATCTTCAGCAACACAGCATCTCCCTCCATCACCATCACCTTTATAATTCCCTTTTCATGCACAAGGGCCCATTCACACGGTTACTGCAATACAAAAGAATTTAGCATGGGAGATAGATAGTTGTTTACAGCACCACAGACCACAGACGTACCGCAGGCAGCCTAGCCTGTTAGTGTATTTGGCCCACTTAATTGAACAGGATATATTACAGCTTCTGTACGTTCAAACTGACTGGTGACAGAGACCCACTGCACTGGGTAGCTCAGTTTGAGGATCTGTGCACCAATAAAATAAAAGTTAATGAACTTATTCATTGCTTTTGTAGAATAAATCCAGAATAAATCTGGAATAAGGTTACTATAAATCAGAGGACAACAACATTAATCTCTTAGCACCATCAGTACTGACTCACAGGGATATTCATCCCACAAAGCACAGGCTGTCATGCCTGAGTATGTTCTGCAAAAACACCCACAAAATTTCAACTTGATTTTTCTAACCACCATCTAATTGAGTGCCTAATCTATTAAAAGTCTCATGAAAGCAACAACTGCAAAATAGTTATGAGACAATAGAAGAGGGAAGCTGTAAAGGTAACGCCAACAACACCGGCTTGAAACTCTACTCCTGAGCCCTAAAAAGATTAAAAAAAAAATCTTTTATCATCTTTGTCAGTAATGTTAACCTCACTGCCCCTCTGCAGCATCATCAGCTTCGAAAGAGATGCTGAGAATCAAAGCTGGGTCTGTCAAAAACATGAAGCACTACTATTAAGGATAATTATGCTACTGTTAAATTCTCAAGTGTATTTAGTTATAGAAGCCTAAAGGTTCTGTTAAGGCTGCAGTGTGTGAAAGTTAAAGCAGTAACAATTGTGAAGTACTCCCAGAGCACTCTCATGAAGTCATTCTAAAACTGCTTTTTCAAAATAAAAGAAGAAAGTATGCTCTTTACCTTATTTTCTTGGCCCCACTGCCAGATACTTGGAGCTTGCATGCCAAAGAAAGCAAATGGATCCTTGCCAACGATTATTAAGCCTATTAATACTAGTTTGAAGACAGACAGGAAGGATGCTATGTGCCTATCAAAAGACAACACATAAAAGTGACTTAGAAGGTTCACAGTTACTACTTCACCACTATATAGCTGTAATTCACCTAATTAGCAGCATTTTGATAGTGTACAATCAAGTGTTTCAAAGAAAATACAAAACTTCTCAACCAAGTTTATCTCGCTGTTAAAAACAAACAAAAAAAAGCAACACATACGAACAAACCCACACATCCTCAGAAGGATATCGTGTGCACCACGCATACAGATTTTTTTTTTTCCTAAGCAGACGTCAAATAGAAATTTGCTTTCCACTTATACATGTTTAAACTGGATAATACATTCAGTTTCTTAAAGAAGTTGTTCCATATTATAGAGACATGTCTAATTGACATGCACTACTTCTTTGTAAAGCATTTTCCCAGCAGATGCAGAAAACCCTACAGTTTTTTTCTAAGAATTAAACCTATAGCCAGAGAGCAAATTGACACCGAGGTATTTGATCCTGTAGCATTCTTACCGTTGTAATTATTACAGTAATTAGGTCAAGAAGTGGTTCAGAAGCCACCACAGCACCTATGGCATCACTCTCCAGCATGCACACAATGGTTTAAATAATAGGAATAACACTATTTTCGTTTTGCCTTTTTCCAAATTTCTTTGGGCTTCCTCCCCACCCCTGTAGTTAAGGACACCCTGGTAGTCTCTCCGATGAGGTCAGCTCTCCCCTGACTTAGATGTTAAAAACAAACTCTTCCCTCCTCTGCAGCCTTAACCTATTACAGGAATTTGTCACTAAGGGCATAAGCCTGAGCAACAAAAGTGAGTTTACGTCCAGATACATCATGAAGAAGAGCTGGAAAAATTCACTGTGAAAAGAAGTTAATTATATAATTTATTTCAGATTGGAACACGACAGGCCTCATCATATGGATGTCCAGATGGAAAACTAAGGTGGCTACCTGGAAGGGAGCAGATAACCAAGGTGTATGTAACCATAATGCAAAAACCCCCTTAAGTTCTCATTTTCAATATTATTTAAGTGTAAATGCACATATTCAGAACTCACCATGCTGAGCCTACATATTAGAAAAAAGACAATTCGTACTGCTAGTCATTTGCTTACCTATATATAGGTTGAGGAAGGTAGTTCTCCCCTTCAATTCGGATGTCTGGGTACCGCTGGCTAATAACCCGCATGTACTCCTCAAACACCCGCCTGTAGCCTCAGGAGACACTAAATGCAGACAGACATTGTCACTGAAACTGGAATGCTCTAGGTTAAAGTCGCTGCTAAACTGGCAACACCAGTACTCGCACTGTTCATAATCCATTCAGTTTAAAATAAAACTAGAATTCTTCATGCCAAAGAAAAAAACTGATTTGCTGCTAAGCTACACATCAAAAATCCTGACAGCTGGCTAGGCACTTGGTTTTACACAGATTTGTTTTCACGTACTAGCACAGACACAACGTTTTGGTCAAGTCCACTGAGCAAGGAATTATTTGTTTCCCCCTAAAAAGCCAAGTTAGACAGTCAGCTTAAGTATCACCTTGCCCTGTGTCCAAAAAAAAGAAAAAAGTTTCACACAATGCCGTTTTAATTCCTCACTAGTCAAATTTAACCCTCTCTGGGACTGCCGACAGACAGGTAACATCGCTCCCAGGTATTTCTCGACACGGGTGACCAGAGTAACCACAGAAGAGTGAAGTATTACAGAGCTGTACTTTGACTTCTACCAGCTGCCTCTGTAATAATCGAAATAAAAATTACCCAGCCCCAGCCTACCGCAAAAGAAATCAAACAAAGCACTTTCTCCCGAGGCTTTGGCGGTGCTTCGCAGGTCCGCCTGACACAACCCGGACCAGACTCTGCTCCGGGAACCGCAGCGAACGAACCTTCTCGTTCCTCCACGCCCCGGGGCGGCGGCGGCGGCACCGGTGGGTCCGGCCCGGCCCGGCCGCCCTCGGAGCGCCACGAAAACACGGTGACGGGCGCTGAAGGCTCCTTTTTTTTTTCTTTTTTTCCCCGCAAACAAGCTACATGTGCTAGAACTAGCTCAGCCCTTCCTACTGCTCTTCGGTTTTGCTCCCCGCAGCTGACGCCACCGGTAACGTTCCGAGAACGACGTAAAGGTGCCTGGTCTCCCTGACCGACAGCAACACAGCCGTTAAAAAACCAAACAAACAAACAAAACCGCTCCACTACGGTCTTCGTTAAAACATCAGCTCCTCCTAACTGTAACCCTCAATCACTAAAACGCCTCGTCTTACACCAAAAGGGCCCGGAAACGGCGTTTTTTACCGCGAATCGCCATTTTGCAGAGCCCTTTTCTCTAAGCGCGGCCCGCCGGGCGCCAGCGCCCCACAACCCAGCCCCAGCCCCGGCCCCGACCCCCGCCCCAGGGGAGCCCGCAGCCCCGGCAAGCGAGGGCCGGCACCGCGGGGCCGCGCTCCCGCCGGCCTCCCCCGCCCCAGCCGGGGTCGGGCGGCCCGCGGCCGCTCGCCTTCCGCGGAGGAGAGGAGCGAGCGGAGCCGGAGCCGGCCCTGCCCGGCCGCCACGGCGAGGATGGGGAGGGGGGGAGGGAGGGAGGGGGAAGGGGGGGCAGGCGTCGGCCCGGCCGGCGCCGCCATCTTGCCGGGCGCCCTCACCAGATCTGGAACTTGAGCAGCGGCCCGGTGGCGTAGGCCATGCGCAGCTTCTTGGCCGGCAGGCCGCCCTGCTCCGCCGAGCCGCCGCCCGGCCCCGCCGCCAGCGCCAGGAGCAGCAGCAGCAGCACCGCCGCCCGCATCTCGCCGCTGCCCGCCGCCAGCCGCCGCACCAAGGTCACGCGAGCGCCGCCCCGCTCCGCGCAGGCGCCGGCGGCCACGTGAGGCCGGCCAGGCCCCGCCCCCGCGCCGCCGTCGGGCGGTGGGGGCCGTCCCCGGTTTTCATTAAGCCAACGAGGAGGCGACGGCGGTGAGCGAGCAGCGGAGGCCGGGGTAGGCCCGTCCCTGCCCCGAGGCGGGAGGCCGGTGGGTGAACGGGTCAACGGCCACGGGGAAAGGGACCAAAAAAGGGAGGGGTGGGCGGAAGGAGAACGGAAAATAAAAACCGCGGAGTCGGGCAAAAAAAGGTGCGAGGGTCACCACAGCAGCCGCAGCATGGGAAGCGTCGTCTGTCCTCAGCGGCGGCACGGCCTCGTTATTTTAAGAAGCTCTGCCCGTATGACCAAAGAAGGGAAGTACTTCTTATTAAATGCTCTTTATTTTTATCTACAGCCCAGTATTGCATATAGATCACCTGTCTTTTTCAATACAATAAAGCTATCAAGCGGGTAAACCTCATCGCCTTCCTTCCTCACACCGGGTAAACCTCAGCGCCTTCCTTCCTCACGCCCAAACACAAAAGAGATAGACCAACAGGCTGCTGCTGGTTTTGGGGCAATATGCTTACGTCAGCACGTTTCTGGTTTGAACAGCAGCAGAACTGGCTGACGTGATACTCGTTACTTGCCTACAGTTCCACACGTGCACAGATCTTTAGGAAAGCTCTTTAAAAGGCAAGTGTGCAGCAAAGCCCTGGACTTTTGCATCCTCAGTAATTTGCTGAAACATTTTATTATGTTCAAGTTAATAACAAATTATATTTTTCATGAACTTTGTGTTAACGTCGCACTGGATTTCCGTGAAGTGTTTTTAAAGACCCAGTTCTAGGTCTTCCAGTTCCTGAAGGAGAGCAGTTTCTTTCTGAATCTTCTCCAACTAGAACAAAAAAGCACAAGACGTCACAGAGCTAGCTTATTATAAAATGAAACGAGAATAAACTGCATACATCTTACAGTACCTGATTTTTCTCTAGCTGTTTGCCAGCAGCTGCTTGTTCCTTCAGCTGCTCAATTGCTTTTAGTTTCTGTAAAAACAAACAACCAAAACACACTAATGCAAAAATATTGGTGAACCACGAGTAGAAAAAAGTCTTAGAAGTTCCTGCCCTTGCAATTGCTGATTTACCAGGAGGCAGATCTCAATATGGAAGGCACATTTCATTTAAGCATCTCCAGATGCTCAATCCAGAATTTCCCACCAATAAAAGACATTTCTTTCAAGAACAAAACTAGAGAATAGAAGCGCTGCTTAGTCTCTGAAACATAAACACCATACATTAGCTCACTGCAGGGCTGGATCCAAATTCAGAAATTACTCCTCCAGTATCACTATATCCCTCTTCACCACACATTTTCCTCAGAAAGCCTGTAATATTAATCCAAACAGAGATGATGAAAAACAGGAGGCAGCCAAGAGAAGAAAGCCCCGATGGATTACGTAGAAATGGGAAAGATTCTCTAGCCTGAACCAAACAACTTCCGTTCTGAAATTATTTCATCCAAGAATTTCCAAGATTGGCAGTAAACTTCACACTCATACCATTTAGAAGTTAGGGAAGAAACCAAAACCACATAGCATTTTCTCAGATCCAAGATCCAATAAAGAAGCAGCCCACACAGCTGCTTTCTAAGCACAAACACCTTTAAGCTGTACCCCTACCCCTCAGCTCTGAGCAGCGGCTGCACATGCAGCAGCATTCATCACAGGAGACTGCAATACTCTTCCATGCACCTGTCAGTGGCTTCTACCCTGTCTAGATGCTACTCTGGTAAGATCTTTAGGAGTCCTGGCAAAGGATGACCTCCACTGTTTTAGGAGAGGGAAAAGCAAAAGGAAGTTGGTTTACAAATTCAGGAAATTACCATCTGTGTAAATGCTACCCTTCTAAGCTCAAGTCACCTTACAATCAGACTAGATCTTACAGACCATCTCTTAGAGAAATCTGCTGTTTGTTAGAAAAAAAAAAAAACCCACCCAACAAAAAACACCTCACCTTTTTTAAATTCTTTATCTTCTTGTCAACTTCAGGATCTCCTGATGTAAAGGTAGGCACAGCACTCCGTGGTGCATTCTGTGATGCTGAGGACTGTGTAGATTCCTGGTTTGCTTCAGCTTTGGCCTCCTGTAGACAAATAAGATAAACACATTATCTTGATTGCAAAGGGACTGAAAAATGTCTTTAATCATTTTAAGAAATCCATTTAATATTTCTTCTTTCACTAGTTTGCTGGTATTCTCCAAAATTTCTAAGTGACTTGCTTTGATGTATTGAATTACCTATATATATGCTTTCCACAAAAAAGGGGTTATCTATAACAACTCACATGCTGCATCTTGTTTAATTTCTACTTCCTCAAGACACCAACCATACATAGCATAGGGAAGCATCAGTAAGGATGACACGACAAACACATACACAAATATTTTATAAAGTGGACTGGTGGGTCATTGTCTCTGAAGTAAAAGGGCTCAAAACCAGTGTAAGAAACTAAAAAAAAAAAAAAAAATCTTATTTAAAGAAATTATTGCTTCAGAATTTTGTAGAAATTGGAAGGCTAATACCAAAAACTGATTTTTATCTACCTAGCCAAAGAACAGCAAGCAAAACAGAACAGGCTGTCTTTGATCTGCCCTCATAACATGCCTCAGCCCTGACCTGCCGGGGGGGACACATCAAAGCAGCAAGTCTGTTCTTAACCTCTCACCAACCATTGAAAAAAAAAAAAAAAACAAACCCCCAAACCTGTGCAGATTGTCTGAAGGTCAAAAGTCAGGATTACTTAGTCTTAACACTGATTTCTGCTACCATTCACAGCAACTAACCAAAGCTGTTATTTTTAAGTCATCCTTTTGTACCTGCTTCAGTCTGATAAGAAACTCTACCACCCTCCCCACAACTTAACACATGCAAGATGTGTGGAGGGCTCTCAGTGGGACTAACAGTCACTGCCCTGAGACTGATCAACACCGTTTGTTAAAACGAATTAACATTATCATTGAAAGAACTACTTTTGCAGTACCTGTTTAGCAGCTTTCTTTGCTTCATGCTTCCTTTGATTTTTGAGAGCTGTTTTAGAGAGTGGCTTATCACCGCTTCCTGACTGAGGTTTCATATTCTGAGGTGGCTCATCCTCATGCTGCAGCATATGGAAAATTAACAGTTACAAAACCAATACTCCATGTTGGCAAGCGCATTGGTACAAAAAACCCAACAGTGATGCTCTAAACCTACTTAAGACAACACCATATGCAAGATGGACCATAAAGGAAGAAGAAAGAAAAACAAACAAAGGAAGGAAAAAAAAAAAGTTTGTGCCCTTTCAAGTAGCAGAAGACAGTGTGAAAAGGGTTTCAAACTCATTCATTCTCAAGTTTGGATGGGACTATCCTGTATGTCCTAAAGATTTCATGGACTTCTGATAAAATAATCATCATGTTTTCTATCTGGGGCTGAGGGGGGGCAGGGGGAATAAAATCAGAGAGGAATAAATCAGCACAAAATTACTGAAGCTTGGCATTTTGCTTTTGCTGACAACTTTTAAAACTCAGTCTCCTAGTGACAAGAAAGGAAAAACAGGCTGCTGGGAGGGTAGATGGGGTGGGGTTTCTTGGGGGGGTGTGTGTGAAAAGGGTTTTTTTAAGGTAACTCTTAACTGAGGAGCTGGATTGTTTTAATGCACATGACAAGATTTCTTGCCCATATAAGTAAACAATTACTTTATTTAATGCATCTTTTCTCTACTACCTCTGCTTGTTGATCATTTGCAAAAACTGACATGAGCATGAGATTCCTCACAAGCCAAACAGCAGTCTTTCCTTCAAAAGCACCAGGCTCAAAATCAAAGCTCTTCTAAGACTTACACATCAAGGGTGCAATTGTTAAGTGTCGTTAGTTGCTACTCAGCCTACTTTGAAAATTTGCAGAAAAGAAACTAATTAGACAAGTAGGTCACTATACTGAAACCTGTTTAAACTGCAGCTGACTGGCTAACAATCAATCTCTTTCTAGCAAGGGAACTTACCTTAAAAAAAAAAAAAAAAGCAGCTGTTAGAAGGACAGTCAAACCACCTGTCTAGCTGGATTTAGACTGGTAAGTCGGGTCACCCAAATCAGAGGTTTCTATCTTAACTAGAGTATCCAATTTCACCATAAACCAAATTTGCTGTTTATTATTCCAGTGGATGTTGTAGAGAGCGTTTTTAAAGTTTGCAAATGACTTTGTAAAAGGAGAGTATTTGGACCAAAGAAATTTCAGTTTTCTAGCATACATTCCTTCAAATGGTGAGCAAAGTGTCAAAGAGGATTATCAAGAAAACCTCCGAAAAAACCCACAATACTACCGCCAGTCTGATTACTCTTCTGATGTGTCTCATTAAATACAGACGGGAGAAGCAAGGAACAGAACAATTTAGTTAGTTCACATACGAAACTGTCTACTTACAAGCTTGGAACTTGTTACAGGTTTGTTTCTCAGGGCTGGAGGTCTATACGCTTGAGCAGGCTTTGGCTCAGCACTGGGCAATTCACTTGGAACTGCCTGGTATTTTACTGCTTTCGCTGGGAACACTCCATCCAAGAAGGGCTGCCAGGAAACTTGCCACATTTCTTCGTTTGATGGAACTTCATAGTTGTGTAACAGAGAGCCAGTGTAGTGCCATATCTTGTAACCGTTACTGACTCGTAGCCTGGGAGCACATGTGGCTGTTACAATATGCTCCCCGTCAGGACACCAAGCAAAGTATGTGGAATCCGAGGCTACTGGTTTGGAAATGAGTTTGTAGTTTTTAACGTCCCACACTTCCATCTGTCCCCTGAGATTTCCAAATCCTGCTAGCACTAGGATGTGTCCATGGGGGCTGTAGTAGGCAGCATTGCGAGGCCCGGTTCCAAAATCAAACACGGGGTCACATTTCAGATTAAAAATTGTTGCTTTGGCAGGCATAAAACCATAGACAGCACAGAACTCAACAGAATTGGGGTTCCAAACAACATCATAAATAGGACCATTTTTTGCTAAAGGAAAAGGAAAATATGCAGCTGTTGTTAGGAGACTGTATCTTTTCAGTGTAAGCAAAAATAAAATGAATAGTAATTCTTAACTTCACGCTTTGCCAAAATGCTGTGATCTAATTATTGACAGTGAAAATTAATTCTGCTAACAATAGAGGTAGAAACAACATTTTATCTTCTGATAATTTTAGTTAAGGTTTGCAACAATAACTGCAGCCATTCCAAATTACCTCTGTAGGGTCAGCATCAGCACTTTAACAGTAAGCATATTTTTTTCCATGTAAAAAAATTCCTTTTTTTTTCCCCCTCGTTATTCAAGTATGATCTCTCAGAACCTTCTCAAACTGTCCCACTGGAAACCTGCAAAAACAGGAGTTTTATACCAGCTGGATACTAGTTCCTCTTTTTTTTAATCTAAGAAATATTGCATAGCTCAGCTTTGTAGAGCTAAGAAATATTGATCTAAGTTACCTTTGGACCATGCTCACACACGGTATTTTATAAGACAGATTTTAAAGTGAGAGAGCACACAAAAAATGGTTTTACACATAATGATTAAAACTTGGTATTGTTAGACGCTATTCTGGGGGTTGGAACTTTAGGAGATACTGAAGAATGATGAAGTAGTGATGGAAACTCATGTAAAATGTACAGGGGTAAATTAAAACCATAGGTCGTTGTAACTTTTCATAATCTGGGTATCTGCACCTGTATTTCAGATAAGTGCTACGTGCGTTACTGACAATTCTTAAATCCAGACGTTGACCCAAAATATCAAACTGATTTAAATCATTCATTCCTGTTGTTATTCTAAAGCCTCATTATCTTTAGAAACTAGCCTGTGCAATCACACTGTCTGTGTGTTTTCCCTTTTAAAACTTTCCAGATGACATTAACCAAGTCCAACTGCAGAGACAGAGGTCTGACAGAAAATTATGTCTCTGCACGTTTCATGACAGTAGGCAGCTGGAGAGATGAGGACAGCTTTATACAGGCTTCAACAGCTAAGGCAAAGGCTACAGCATGAGCATGTATTAGTCAAAAATGAAAAACCCTCTACAAATGCCAGTGTGAAAAAAACTTCAAAACTGGACCTCAAAAGTAACCAGATGATACAAATCCACAGGAAATGAGGCACCACTCAAAGTGCCCACCACTTGCTTTTGTTGGAAAAAACAGTTTTACAAAACAGACATCAGTTTGTTTTGTTCCTTGAAAGGAATAGCTAAATTAAATGAAAATTAGCAATAAACTTCCTGTTAAATAAAGATGCGTTGGAAATAAATAATTTCAAAGGGCAAAGAAGGTTTTAATAAGCACGTAATTAAACAACTAGTGTTCTCAATCCAGGAAACTGTTCCCAGAGACATTCTAGATACAGAGTTATAATCCTGATTATTTTTCCCCAGTGAAGTTAGCAACAAAGGGAAACAGGGCATGGTACTTGCTCCCACAAGTTTTGCTACAGAAGGCAAACTGGGGAAGTTCTCCCAGTCAGCACTAGTATTGAAAAGAACATATTCTCAGTCTCTCTATGGTCACTTAGACATAGATAGTCTGCATCACCCCATCCCCAGTGTTTTGAAATATTCACAACAAACTAGCCTCTCTACAACCCCAAAGAAGACAGGTGTTTATGGTAAACAGCAACAGCTTAAAATAATGACAAAATACCAACATAGGGGAAATTAACAAATGGACTTCCAGTTCAAACAAGACACTGAAATTAAGCACATCCACTTGCCTCTCCCTGACATGTCATTTTTATGTCTCAGAACACTTTCCATTTTACAATACAAAATAAAGGACTTCTATTTTCCAATATGCTTCAAAAAATTGTTCTCACTCTGCCCCAGCTCCTTAAGTAACACTATCAATTGCACATCTAAAAGTGCAGGTAGGATTATTCTGTTTGGTAACATACCTTCCCGCCCATTTTGGATTCTCAGACACTAACTGGCTTCGTTGTCCAGGTGTTTCCTTAGTAAACATACACAATTCCCTTCCTGTGCACATGAACACCCTCCCAAGCAAATTATTTGTATATACTAACTGAAAGTGTCATCTTAATGTCAGTGGCAGAGAGCACACAAGTATGCCAAAGATGACAAGATAATTCAGCTATTAAAAAAAAAAAAAACAACAAATAAACCCCACACACCACCGCTTTACTCCAGAGTAAAAAAAAGTCTGGTGAAGGTTTTTTTTTGTTAATAGTACTTTGATTTTTTTTTTTTAAAGATTACTTCATTACACTAACAAAAAAACACTTCATACATTAAACAAAAGCTGGTGAAACAGCAATTCCCACTATCAAGAGCTGTAATACATTGAAAAAATGCCTGAGAGTGAGAGCTACTTACGCAATTGTACGACCGCACTTTCTCCATTTGTTGCAATGTAGTGCAGAGTTTGCTCTCCGTAGTACGAAGCACCCGTTTTATCAACTTCTGTACTAGCTATTACTAGCACAGCAGTGGCTAATAGAACAGACACACAGTTACTTTAATACAATTACTGCAAATTATATAAACTATTTCACAAACTACCATGAACAAAGAGAAATTAGTTCGATTATGAATTCTAGTTAGTTGCTTACATAACAGTAATGTTATTCTCTTCTGAATTTAATTTCTCCTCAGTGTTAACCCAAACAGAAGGAGTATCTTCCTTTCTCAAATGAAAAGTGTAAGCTAAGTCTATTCATCCACCGCTGAATTACGAGAAAGCGAACATACTTTTGCAGCCATAAAAAGAAGATTCCCATCTAAGGCAGAAACCAAGCAACCTGATCAGTCCTTGAATGAAATGTTTCATCAACAGCTTTTGTATGTATATCTATTTTATCCAAAACTGTGTGCCCACATGTGGTTTCTACATGTACATAATACCTTCCCTGTATTCCAAACAATGTGGGTTGAAGTAAAACAGTTTTTACTAAATTATTCTGAAACAGCTCATGGCTAACAAATAGCAAAGCACTCAGAGAACTGTCCAAGTCTTCCCAGTTGCGATACGCCTGGGTATATACAATTTTACAGATTAAGAACAGTTTATGCTCTGGTATAATCTTATGTTTATTGTCCAAGTACATTATCATCACAGAATGCAAAATTAAATTTGAATTTGTTACTCAACTGCAAAATTTACCACCATGTAGAATATTCTCAATTACAATATACAAAATCATGGAAGTCAACACAGAAAAGTTATGAGTACTTCAGGGTATTCAGAATTGTAACCTTAACATTGCACTGGCATTAATGGCTATCTTCAGTATTTATCTGCACATGGAAATTAAACGCAAAACCCACACAGTAAACAAAGTAATTAAATCCAAAATGGGTGGAATACAAAAACTTAAACATAGAGCTATTATACCTTTTTTGTTCCATAGCATTGTCACCTTGTCAGCTTTAAAGAAACTTTTATTGGCTAGTGCAGACTGAGGGCCACCAAAGTTGGGATACTGATAGAGTCTAACAAATGACGGTGCGCCTTTACTGCCTGGAACATACACAGCCACCTAAAACAAAGCCACGAGATTTTATTGCAGGCAATATTGTTGGTAGCATGGGGTCTATTCACTACTAGTATGCTGTACTAAAATTACAGTAATTTTTTGAAGAAAACCAAGAAAAAAATTGGAAACATCAGCAGAAATACCTTGGTTGGCTGTGCTCCTGGAGATAACACAAAATCATTAACCTTCTGCAAATGCAGTTTATTTGCAATAGTAGCTGAAAAAAAACCAAAACAAAGTCCACAGATGTGATGATGTTAATGACAAACCATTTTAGCCTGGATTACTTAACTATACCTTTTTATGGGTCTGTATCATGGATAATAAAGAACAGTATATATAATGATAAATGATTTTTTTTCCCTAGGCAAACAACCATTACCTTCCCATTTCATCACACATTTTTACTTACAAAACCAACTTGAACTGAGCCTAGGTCTGAAATCCAGTATTTAGTATCTGGAAGTTCAATCAGCAAGGAAGCTTCTGAACCCCATGTGAACACAGCTCATGTTTTAAGCAAGGGACAGTGTTCTTCGTCTTATCTGTGCTGACTTCAGAGGAAGCAGCATCAGTCACATCCAGGTAACACACACCATTACAGAGAGCTGGAGTTCTCCCCTTGCAACTTTACTGGATGATTCTTCCTGATAGGAGGTGTTCATAAAGGCCTGTTCTGTGCTGAACATTGCCCCTTTCCACAAACAACTTATGGGAAACACGCTTTTAAAAAGTAAACAAACAGCAGCAACCCACAACCTTATTCCAGCAAGGAAGTCTGCACTGAGCAGCAGACCTCATGCTGGAACAGATATTCCATACTTCCCTAGTATAGCTTTGTTAACATCAGTAGGGCTAATTCTCAGGAAACTGCATCTCTCATAGGCTGTATTTTTAGCTCCCAGAATAAATTATTGTACCAGCTTTATATTAAAAAAAAAAACAAAACAAAACCAACAAAACCAAACCAACAAAAAAACCACCAAAAAACCACACCACTGTTCTCCCCCCAGTAGTTGTCTTGTATTCCTTTAAATTTTTGTTCTAATCCATTTTTATCTTCCTGCCTTTTTCTTCCCCTTTCTCTTTTCAACCTCTATTGACTCCAAATATTCTACCACTAGTAGTAAATTTCCTTGAAAAAAAAATGCTCTAGCTGTACAACTTCATTTTTGCCATAAATTTTCATTTTTAATAGCTCATTGACAGAATACACACAACCCAAAGAAGTAAGCATAGATCACGTTCTCTATTGACAATTTCCTGGATCTCATTAAATGAGAAACGATACAGAATCAGGCCTCTTTAATTAAAAAAATTAGATGCACTTCATACTAGATAAGTCACTAAAAAGGTAAACAAGAAAGTGAAAACAAACTTCATTAAAACATAATGATTCTGAATTCCAAATTCAAACAGAATGTAGGCAATATTTAAAATAAAAAGCAAGCAAAAGAAAAAATGAGGAAAACTTTGGAAAAAAAAAACCCAACACCCAAAACCAGATCTCTATATAGAATGCAATGAAACATATAGAAATACTTGCGTACCAAAGTTGTTGTTTTCAAAGAAGTGCACTTCATTGTTTACATTCCTGGCACAAATGCTTTCGTCATCTGCCCAGCAAGGACACCTACATTTAAAGAAAAAAATCAGAAACACTGAATGATGCTCATCTTTAGGAGCCTGGGATTTTTTTTTTCTTCCATTTTTAAAGCCAAGCAAGTTCAAACATGATACATGTTTCAAATGGACAAATGACATCTGTATAGTAAAAAATATACAACTAGACTTTGTTATTGTCTCCCCAGCTTTCTCTGTGGTGCAAAATGATAGTGAATTTATACTAAGAAACAACAACTATAACTACATACAAAGATACTTACAAGCACAGATACTTGCTTTCAGGCAGTATTTTGAAAGCCACCACCACCCTAAAAGCTCTATTTACCCGGATCAGATTTTGGAAACCACATTTTTTTGCAAACAATTAGCAGCTGGAAATGTTATTTACCAGTTCTGCATCTTCTTCTGGATGAAAGATTTTAAACATTTTCCAGTTTTCACATCATGAAGTTGTAGGTTGGGCACCCCCACTGTGCCATCTTTAGCAGCTGCAACAAAAACAGTAGCGGTCTCTGGGGATTAAATCTGCTTCACCACAATGACGTTCTCTCTCATGATTGCAGAAGCAACCAAACATGCATAAACTTCTTACAAGAAGCATCCTACCCTGAGGGACTAAACCCTAGGTTGCTAATTGCTTTACCTATGAACATAAGTCTTTCTACAGTCTTTCAGTCTGCAGAAAGAACTAACATTTGGAAGTATAGGGTTTCTACTCCCCATTACAAGACTAGAACCACCAACACTTAACACAGCTTTTTTAATGCGTGTTTTTTAACCAAAATCAAAAGCTGTCCTCTTGGCAAACAATGAAGGTATGTTCTCCACTCCTACATTTTGTTCTCACAAGAACACAGTGCATTTTGTCCATCACATTGCAGTCACAGCTCTACCTGCAAGCCATACAAAATGGTTCTGCTGGTTTTAAACTCTCTGTACCCTTCTACTCACTCTGGATACTACAGCCTGCCTCTTTCTACCAATGATTCAGAACAGACCTCCTAACAGTTCTCTAACAGTCCACAGCTGGCATCAGTTCTGTCACTTGTGCTGCCTTATCTTATCCTACAACCTGTCCCAGACCACTTCCCACACACTCAGCTTATGGCCAGCTCGCTCTGTCTAAGGAAGCATTTACATCATCTACTTTAGACACACAACTTGGATGAGACGGAGGCTGCCTAAATCAGGAATATAAACTCCACAAAGAGGCAGAGGAGAGAACAAAGCCCTCTGGACGATGGAGAACACTCAAGTCAGCTATGACCAGTGGAGGACATGACTACTCTGACACAGCTTACAATTTTCCTGGTCTGTATATGAATATATGCTGTTCAAGCAGTTTATATTCATAACATACTCTTTGCACTAAGATCAGTTAGCAATTTTTAGAAACACGTGATTTACTTTTATTAAGTAATTGTTAGTACATGCGCTCTGATTTAGTGTTTGTAGGAACGGTCGATACCAGATGCTTTCAGAAGATGGCAGCCCTCCCTCCTCCACTATATACTTGATTACCCATATAATTTTCTGTACACTTTCTATACTGCTCATTTAGCCAATAAACATGCTACAATGACAAATCAGGTACTGGAAAGCCTGCAAACCGAATTAAAGTATGCAGTTACCCCATGTACTTTTACAGCTGGAAAAATACTCACCTGTATAGGCCTGCCATGTTGCCAGAATATTATTCTTTGGTGAAAATTCAAGGCAAACTGCCTTTGGAAGATCAAAGGAACGCAGTAACTGAGCATTGGTGACATTAACAATATTTACTCTGGAACCAAAAGATGCCATTTCAATAAAACATGCTTAGAACAGTTAATTAATAGCCAAGGTAACTTTTCATGTATTTGACTGTTCTGGATCTGTCCCAAATTTGGCCACGGTAACAAAATTAGAAGAGCATTTTTCCCCTCCTGCTTTTACTAAATTTTTGCAAGAACACATTTTAAAACCAGATACCCAAGCATAACAGAAACTAAGTGAAAGCACTGGTCAAAACATATAACTTATTTTTATCTGCAACATTTAAAGTCTGAACAAGAGACAAGAAATACTCTAACCATACAGAGTCCATCTACGCTCCCACAGTGCTAAAGTTGAGCAACGGCCAACAGAAAGATTCTAACTTAATTAAAACACACATTTATCCCACGTATTTTTAAAGGTCTTCTATCTATAAGGATACAACTTGTAAGATTTGGGCTTTTTGAGGTTGGGGGATGCAGGGAGACACAGACAATAAAAAGCACAGGTCAGACAGCCGAACAAACAAGGTCAAGTGGCACCTCTGAACACTGTATATTAAAGATCTGCCGCATATGGAATCCAAAGTAACAAAAAAGATCACATCAAGATGCATCCAAACCACGGCTGTTCTCAGAAGCTGCATTAGGAGCCTGTTCCTCACCATCTCATTCACTGCTCCCCCTCAAAAATGAAGGAAGATGGACAGCCCCCAAAACAGAGAGGCATGGCAGGACTGGAAAGATTTGCCATTTGGAATATATATGGGTACCTGGATATACAATCTGGTTGTTTGAAAAACATTTTTCCCCACAAACATTTTCTGGAAATGGACCTTTCCAATTGACAAAAATAAAGTTTTTAATGAAAAATGAAGTCTGAACATTTTGGAGAACCAGAAGCAACAGCAGAAGTTACAAATCCTACATCTAAGCTACCTACTTTAAAAGAAGTGGTTAAATAGTATTACTAAACACTTTTGCAGATTTTTTTTAATCTGTTAGTAAGAATACCATCGTTTCAGAGAAGCCTGATCACCTCTTTACAGCAGCAACCCCATGATGCACTCTTATGTAAAGGATGATGTCTAGTGAACTCTATAATGCACCTGGTCTATAAAAAAAGGAAACCTTGTGATGTTTGTACATAAGGTGCATAGACTCTTCATTTTCTGTGACCTTTACTAATAGATTAATCTCAGAAAACCAGGTACTATCATACTGGGAACTATGAACAAAAAACCCAAATAAAGCGTATCCAGATTCCAGGGGAATGGGTGCATTATAAACATGAGAAAAACCAGTAAATATTTCATCTGATATTCAGGAAACAAAGCCACTAGTGCCAATAACACAAAAATAAACTGCATTTAAAGCATGTATGCAAACACTTGCATTAATAGCAATAGCCTTTACACAGACAAGAGTAAATGGGGCATAACTGATCCAGTTTATTTAATACAAACTATATGATTAATATAATGAAATGCACCAACTTTTCTCCATTGCACCAGCCAAAGAGGGAACCATCCTTGCTAAAAGCAACAGCTTTGCAATTTTTTCCAGAGTCCCTAAAGAAATAAGAAATGCACATTAGTATTCAAACATACTGCGTAAGTTAAGGTATTTTTAACAAAAATAAAAATCAACACACCAATTTTCCTGCTGCGCTCCCGAGTGGCGCTTTGTAACAGTGTGATCTACTCTGCAATTGTTCAATGATTATTACCTGGGCAATGAGAAGTCAGGCAAGCATAAAACCATCAATTTTCTGAACTACTGACAGTAGGAGAAAATTCACTTATGTTTATACATTTTTTAATTCTAGAGTCTACCTTTGCTTTCTAGAAAATTATTTCTTTTGTGCAAAAGATCAAAAATAGTGATAATAACAGTACCTTTGAAATGCTGTGCTCTCTGTGAAACTAGGTGGCCCATTCACCATATAAAGCCCTTCGGATCCTCTCACTGGAAGAGGAAACAAAGAACTACTCGTTTCAAACTCAGAAAATCGTCCAAAGCAAAAGCTTTTTCTAATTTGTGAATGTTGAGACCTGCACGCGCTTTTCCCCTGCTTGCATTTTAGAGTAAAGGCGAGAGAGGGTTGTAAAGGAAAATCAGAATGTAACAGGTGCCGAGACACCTGACTTCATCCAAAGTGGCCGCAGGATTAAAACACAGGACAGGGGCAGAGCTGAGCTGAGCTATCAGCTCCAGCACCAGCTCTGACACACAACCTGCAGGCAACTGAGGCGCCAGTTTGCCGTACAACTCCGCAGACGCAACAGCAACCAGCCAGCACTTCTCCGGAGCTGAGGACTGAAGTGGGACAACTGCTGCCAGTTCCAGCCTCCCTGGACCCACAGCTGTGCAATCTGCTCTCCGCTTCGACCGGCACGGCCCTTCCCGTGCAGCCTTCCCGATGGGGTCGGTCTACGGACCGGTTCGTCCCTCTGCTACGGGAGCACGGGTGCCAGTGCAAAGAAGGGAGCAGAAGTGCTGCCGAGGGCAGCGGGGCAGGGTGGGATAAAGCCAAACGAGGTGCATGGCAGAGGGGCCAAGGCGGGGGAACCCCTGGACCCCCACCCTTCCCCTGCTCCAGCAGGGCCAGCGACACCAGGCTGTGGAGCCCTGCCCGGCCAGGAGGCGAGTATCCCCAAGGATGGAGACCTACGGCCTCTCTGGGCAGCCTGCGCCCGTGTTCAGTCTCAGAGTAAAAACAGTTTTCCTTACGTTTAAATGCAATTTCCTGACTTCCAGTTTGAGCCCATTGCCCATCACCCCCTCACTGGTTACCACAAAACAAGAGCCTGGCTTCAGCTCGCAGGATGACCTCAAACTACAAAAGAGCTGCACCTGCATAAGGAAGGAGGGTGGGACAACAGCTCATCCCAAAATGGCCGATGGTCCTCAGCTCTCAACCCTGCTGCAGGAGGCA